>NC_133542.1:21223468-22423468 GCF_048773025.1 Camelus bactrianus
GCTTGTAGCCCCAGTGAAAGGGCACAGGAGCAGGGGATTGTGCTAATTGTACGGAGCCGGCCTGCATTGCAAGTGTCAGATGATTTGATAGGACTGACATGCAGCTAAATGGAATAGGAAAAGACACTGCAGTGGACTGTTGGTCCATTAGTTTGCTCGGGCAGCCTGTTTTACTAAGGAGCCCTCTAATGGCTTCTCGGCAATAATTACTCTCTCTCTTCTCCTCGCTATTCAACATGACAGGCACTTGCTGAAGTCGCAGCTAATATATTTGCACTCTAACCGGTCCCAATGCCGAGTTTCCTTGAGTATGTTTGGCTAAGAAATGAATGATGGCCATATTTTTTTTTTCACGGAGAGTATTTCTCTAATGCAGAAGATAGTCATTTTATTTCGGATACTAAGCAGGCGTGTGGCGTAACATGAGTGCTTGTGAAAAAAATTGATGCATTAGCTGTGGGCTGCCCATTGCATGTCTCTGGTATTAGGAGTTGATGATATTGAAATAGGGGGAAAACTTTTATGGGCTGTTTCACTTATGTAGTGATAACTACAGACTTGAGCCAGAACTAAAAAATGGGGTAAGTTTATATGGAAATGAGCCTTCAGACAAAGGTCTTGAAGCTATACAATAAAGGATTATTCCTTTGTTTTGAGTAACTTATAATTGGGAGGCAGTAGTAATTATTTTTCTGCATTTCTGTTTTATATTAAAGAGTGTGTCTTAAAATATTTTAGCTTTTTCTTTTCATTGTTGTCTCCCTTCATGAGGTATGGTCAGTTTTGCTTGTTGCCATCTTTACTTTTTAAAAGTCACTTGAAACTTCCTAGGTTAGTTTTTGTTTCATGAATGAGTTTGAATTCTTTCAAGATTCTCCAGTAATGTTTGTTGGCCCAAGTACAGATTTAAAGATAACAAATATCTTGAATTATCAGTAGTGTGATCATTGTTTTTGCTAAAATACTGCCAAGACTGCCATTCCATGTCAAGGAATGACATGTCATGAGGACATGTCATGTCCTTATCCAGCAGTTGAAATTTTCTAAAAAGCCTTATGTAAGCAAATACAGGAGAAAGGAAAAAAGTCAGAGGAAAAATAGAATTTTGTCGGGGATATGTGTGGATTTTAAAGTCGTTTTTACACATGGTATATTTGTAGGGAGATAATTACAGATGTTTTTGGGTTTTCTTTCATCGAGTCAGATCTCAGGCTTCTATTATGTTGAAAATAACC
Organism: Camelus bactrianus; assembly: GCF_048773025.1. Classification (NCBI taxonomy): domain Eukaryota; kingdom Metazoa; phylum Chordata; class Mammalia; order Artiodactyla; family Camelidae; genus Camelus; species Camelus bactrianus. The sequence continues at coordinate 21,224,704 of NC_133542.1, forward strand.
TCTTACTTTGGAGAAAGATGAGAAAACATTAGCAACAACTTGATTTTTGGCAGTTATTTTCCCCTTCTGCTTCTAAAACATAATACAGCTGCCCAAGAGAAAACTATCTTACTTTTTTTGTATATCAAAAGAGGAGAAAGAGAACTATCTTAGAAACATATTTAAAGCACATGATGAAAATGAAAGATTAAAAAAAAAAAAACTTTTAGAATCTATTTTCTTGGTGCCAGGTACCAGATGCTGATGTTGGCAGTGCTTAAGAGGGTCACAGGGCATTTACAATCACTAGGCTGTGGGGAATAAAATTCCAGGTCCGTTGCACTGAAGATTATTTAAAACTTGTGTTTACCTAGTGGTAACTAGTACAAAAGTACTTTTTCTATCTGAGCCCCTCTTAAATAAGTACCTTAGAAATACATGATCAATGGAATTGCTGCAAAATAGATTTATGTTTCAAAAGCTCTTCTTAGCTTTATGAAGGTCACTAGTTCCATTTAAGTCTCTATTTTTCAATGTGAAAAGCAGATCGCTGTCAACTTTGTTAGGCGCGATTGGCGTTACTTTAGAGCTAGCCATTTCAAATTAGAGGACTGAGGCTGTGCTTATTATTTGCATGTGCCGGGAAAGTACACACGCACACACACACACCACACTTAGATGATATTACCTTAGTATCCTCTAGAAGTATAATTTTGAGGAAAAACAGGACCTTCTGTCCCCCCTCTACGTAATTTCTTCAGTGAGTGAGCTGAAGTTATTTTTGTCAGTGATCAGACTTTAAGGGAGGAATGTTTTCCTGCACCCTCTTAGGGTCTCTGGCTGGGTCTGAAAATTAAATTGACAAAGACAGATGAACAGGAGATTAATAATTTTTTAAATAGGAGAAAAGCATACAGATGTATTTAATACAAGTTTTTTTGCGACACGGGAACCTTCACAAGGAAAGGAAGACCCAAAGAAACAGACCTGAGTATTTTAAGCTAGGTTTGCTAGGAGTGTGCAGTTGTGGAGGAATAGGAGAGGAATAGGAGGAGGAGGTAGTGAATGGGGGGCAGGGGAGGGGGGAATTTAGCAAGGCTTGTTTGTGAGGGTTCTTTTCTGTTTTTTTGTTTTGTTTTTGTTTTAGGGGGTAGGTAATAGGTTTTTATTAATTTTTTAATGGAGGTATTGGGGCTTGAACCCAGGACCTGGAGCATGCTAACTAAGCATGTGCTCTACCACTGAGCTGTACACCCCCACTCTTCCCCCTCTCCCGTGAGAGTTCTTTTCTGCATCCTTTTGTGTTCCAAGATAAGATGCCCCTTTCCTCTGGGTTTGGGGAGGACACCTGGCTTATGAGAGTTTTATGGCCTGTTTCAGGGAAGGAGGGTGAGGGGAAGGTCAGAGTAACCCTCCTGCTTCTGCTGTTTTCTCGGACTCTTGCAGCCTGAGAAATTCAGTATGCCAGGGTCCTTTATTTTGGGGTTCTGAACCCCATCAGGATAATAGGGTTAATCGTTTCTATGCAAAAAGAGAATTTTAGGAAATAAAGTTGTGAAAAACAGATTCTTCAGGAAGGCCTCTGTGTGCTCTTTTATAGACCGTTATTCTTCTGCTTTTGTGGGTGTAGCACTGGGAGGAGCTGGATGGTGACCTTACTGAGCTTGTTCAAAGGATTTTTAAATATTTTTGCTTTAGTTACCAATTAAGATTTTACTCAAGAAATTTGGTTTTATTAATTAATATAATGGAATTTATTTGTCCTGGGCTCCATTTCCTTTCTTCCTGTCTGAAAGAATGAGTTTCTTTTTCTGTAGAAAAGGAAATATTTCAAACAACATAGCTGTCAGAAGTAAAAAAAAGAAGAAAAAAAAAAACTAGAAGGAAATAGGCCAGTATGTCATCAGTTGTTATGCATGGGTGCCAGGATTGAGACTCATTTCTCCTCCTTTATGCTTTTCTTTTCTTTTTTTAAATCCTCCTTTATGCTTTTCTACATTTTTGGGATTGTCTATAGCTAGAGTATATTGCTTGTAGAATCAGAAAAAAGAAACAAATATATGTGGATTTTAGCTAATTTTGATATGCCTAAGGAGTCAACATTGCTAGTTCTAATTGCAGATCCTGGAACCTTGGTTTTGGACAGTAAAAATCAAAGTCCTGTTGATGATGGCATAGCTTTCAGAGCCACTTGCCGTTTGGATTGGTCATGCTTGCAGGTGTGGGCCACCTTCTCATGGGGTTTGCTTGTGACCAAAGAAAGCAATTGTGTTGACAGCTTAAATGGCAGAAAGGGCTCATGCTGCCACATGCTTCTTTGCTTCTGCCTCCCATGTATATGTTCTGTGGACATAACTTTATTATTTTATAATGCTCATGCAGTGTATTTGCACGTTAGAAATGAGTTTACAGGCTGGTAGGGAGAATTGTGGGACTAATTGCAGAATTTCCTCCATCATGTCTATGTAGGTTAGTGGAGAATGCTATATAAAAACATAAGATGAATACCTGTCCGCTAGGTGGATGCACTTGGGATTCCCTTATAATTCGTCAAGTCCTTAGTGTAGTTTTGAATGTTACTTCCGATGGGAGGGATTTCTTTGAACTGTAACATGTTACAGTTACTTAGAAAAATTACATAGAATAGCGTTTGGTTGGGCTCAGAAAGCTGCTTTGTTACTTTTTAAGTGTGAGCTTGGGGCTAGTACTTTTAACCTCTGAACTTTTATTATCTTCATCTGTGAAATGGGGATACTAAAAACACCTTCCATTAGGATCATTATGGGGATATATGAAAGTATTGTAAATCCATGTATGTTTTATTTATTGAGTAAGCTACTTTTGGCAAACCACCTTAATTTCAGTGAAGGTGATTTGGATCCGGTCCCTGAGTTCATAGCCTAGTGCCCAATTGCATTTGTCCATTCTTCTTGGAAGAGGGGAGGTCAAAGATATATGGTTTTAATCTTACTTTTTTTGAGAGGCTATGCCTACTCAAACCCCCAGAGCTTCCATTAAAAAACACAAAAATAGTTATTCATTTTCTTTTCCTAATTACTTGGCAGAAATTTAGAATTGAAAAAGAGAAACTAGTAACAGCCAACCTTTCCTTCACACTTCCAGATCAACAAAAGGGATTCTTGGGTCCTAGAGACCAAAGAAATCAGCAGGAATGCCCACGGTGAATTGATGGATTGCAGAGCCTGGCTGGTAATTACTTTTACTGAGCTAAAACATTAACTTAATACACAGGAGCAGGGCCCGATGAAAATCAGGATTTGGACCTCTTCCCTCACTCCCCCATGGTTATCCACACTTTTCCTGCTGGAGGCAGCCTTCTCTCTGGTGGGATAGCTCTTCTTCCTTTCCTGGGGCTTGGCATGGTTTCATGCCCCACCCTGGCAGACTAGAGTTGAACCTTTTGCTTTAGTTGTCCTAGGCAGCTGTTGGGGAGGTGGGGAATATGACTGTTGAGGTTAGTCAGCTTTCAGGGTTGCAAGAAACCCCAGTTTCTCAAGTGTTTCTGGCTAAATACTAGATATTGACAGCTTTAGCTTATCTTGGGGCTCAAATTTCTAGAATTGGCAAGCTTTAGCTTTGGACTTCTGTGGTATTTATCAAGTACACACCTTGGGGAGCCAAGAAGGCTTTATTTTAAAGCTAACATGTATTGATTGTTAATAACTCTCTAGTGTGCTGTGCTATGAACGACTGTGAGGCCGTATGACATTTAGTGACATGATTATTTAGTGATGTATGTTTGCCGTGGTTTGGGAGGGGCATGTATGTATTTGTTTATATTTTCAGGTGATTGTCAAATCCTTAGTGCTTGAGAATTTATTTACTCTTCAGTGCTCACAGCCTTCCTATTAGATAGTGAAGAAATTGTGTTTCTAGAGACATGAAGCTGCTTCCAGCTCATTAGAGCCGAGAATGGACTTGAACTCAACTTTTCTGACTTCAAGTTTAGAGGGATAAAAATAGTAGCTACCTTATGGGATTTAGTGGGAATTAAATCCAAAAAATCCATGTTGAGGTTTAGGAACAGGGATTGACACAGGAAAAAACTTAACAAATGAAAGCCACCATCATTGTCATTATCATTTTTACTTTGCTGTCGGTACCACCACCATGTATAGATGGTCAAGCACTTTCTCTGATGTGTGCCATGTTGTAGAAGTCCACTTTTGGCTAACAAATTGAAGCAAGTACTCAATTTATGACCCTATTTAAAGAAAATTTCAGAAAGTTTGATAATTTTGACTTCCATAGAGACCCATGAAAAGCATTGGTAGAAGATATTGAATGGTAATTTGCCATCATGATTTTTAATTTTGTGCACTTACTGTGTATTTATGGATTGATTGTATTTCCAACATACAGAGATTTGTCAGATGTGATTCTCTGGAAGTACACCCTCTTGAGACAACAGGGATTCCCTGGAATCATGATTCATTGCTCAGCAGTCTCCTGTACTTCCTTGTTTCCTTAGCCATCTACATGGAAGATGTCATATTTCAAGTATTTAAATTTCCTAATCCTGTCAGCACAGGGCTTTAAGTTGGAAGACTGTAGTTAGGAAATCTATTCTGATGTAATTTGAAAGATCAGACTTTTGAGGAATTTTTTGTGACATTGAAATATGCTCACAGCATATAGGTTGAAAAGAATTGGCTAAAGAGCTGCAAATAGTATGAGCCCACCTTTGTGGCACATAAAGAGGGATATACACGAAGAAGAAATACTGGAAGGAAATAAACAAGAGGGTAACAATAGTGTCATCTATTCTCTGCGTAGACTAACAACAAATAGGTTTTTTAAAATTTTTTTACAAGTAATTTTTAAACTTTCTTTGACTTACCAGTAACTCACCTCTTATACTTTAATTATCTAAGAAGAAAGAAATTATCGGTTGTGTCTTGGTAAGATAGTGATGTTTAATGCCTATAGTGATGTTTAAAACACCGGTGACTCTGTGTTTGCTGTACTTGCTGTCTCACAGGGAGTGTTGCTTAGAAAGAGTGTGGGCTCTGGAATCAGGTGGGCTTGGGTTTCCACCCTGTTGCCTTTATTTAAGAGCTTTGGGATTAGGCAGGTTGCCTCTCTGAGCTTAGTTCTCGTTAAATCAGGATGCCATCTCCTTTGCAAGGTTTCTTAAAGAAAAGTGGCTTCCTCTTGGAGGTGGGAAGTAAAGACTAGTCCTTTTCTTCTCCCAGCCGCTGGCCTTACTTCCCGGTATTCCACAAGGATCAATTCAGGGAATAAAAGGACGTTGGAAAAAAGTGTTAGTTTCATAGTAAGTTTTTCAGTGGTTTGCTTTTTAAATCACTTCTTTACTGTAAAAGTCTTGGTTTCTGTTAAGTCTCACATCCTTGGGAACCAAACTCATGACAATCATGAAGTGTGTTACTTCAAAGGATGAGAAAACTGAGCAAACCAAAATCCTGATGCACTCTCTGGAGCAGTGTGTGTGTGAGCACGCCTCTCCCCCGGGGTCAGCCTGGGAGCGCTGAGTAACAGCATCACCACCCACCTCTCCCTGGCAGTGATGTGGAGGGTGTGGAGAGAACTCAGGGGCTGAGGTAGAGTTTATAATTGCACAGCCTTCTGGCCTGCCCTGAGCATTCTTTTCCCTTCCAGGATTCCTGTAATTGTCATCAGATGGCTCCGTCTCCCAAATGTTTTCCGGTATTGCAATTGACTTCTGGAGTGTGTTTTTTTAAAAAAAAAAAAAAAAAAAAAAAGTCCTGAATTAGCACTCATCATTTGTGTCTTTTCTGTTGTGTGTGGATGCAGGCAGATCAGGCATCACTGGAGTACAGAGAGATGGTCAGGTTCACCGTCCTTACCATCTTTAGAACCTTCCTGCTTCTTTTGCTGATTCTTTGCCACCCATACTGCTTTAAAGGGAAAAAAAAAATGAGGAAGAGGCAGACAGTGGTCCTGTTTTCAACTACGGTCCACTGTCCTTTTAGTCTCACTACTTCTGGGGACATTTATAGAGCATTGCATCTTTCTTGGGTACAGGACTACAGGGAGGTGGGTTGGGAGTTGAACAGTGAGTAAACCCTGTGAAGGATGGTTCAAAGTCCTGGGTTATTCCCGGGCACAGAAGAAACGGGACATTTGAGACATACCTTGAATTTCATCTGATAGACTGTGAATGACAGAAATGATAGCATTAATTGGCAAAGCAGGTCGTAAGGTGGAAAGAACAACCCAATGGCCCCAGTGATAGAAGAGATGAGCTGTGCTCAGGGAGAAGTATGGGATGCAGTTGAGCTTAAAAATGAGAAAAACTTTATAAATTTGCATTCATAGTTGAAAAGAGGGGTCAGCCTAATGATTCCAGTTTTAGGCTAAATGCTCTCTGTAAAGTGAAGATATAAAAGGAATGGCTCTGCCCTCAAAGTGGGTCGCATTCTGAGTCTTTCAAGGTAGTACTTGAATTTTCCTTTATCATAAGCCTGTAACTGAAAACCTAAATATAGGAAGATACCTTGCAACGTGTTTTGTTTTTTTTTTTTTAATCAAATAAGCTCCTGTAATTTGACCTTGACTGCTTTTCTAGGAAGGGAAAAATTGCCCAAATGAAAAAGGACAGCTAATTTCTACAAAGCCAAAAATGGAGTGATGGCCACATCTAAACCCGTGTGTGTTCCTACCCCCTCACTCCCTAAGCAGAGACTGAGTAGAGAGGTGATCTTGGATAGGATTGCTCAACTGGATCATTTTGGGAAGCCTAAAATTGAGGATGATTGAAACAGTTTCTTCTGATTCATGCTGTTGGCTGAGAAATTGTGCTTTTTCAAAGCTACTTTGCTTTACTGGCTCTTACTCATCTAACTAGTAAAATATTTGATTGCATCCTAGTGCCCCTGTTGGTCAAATGGTGGAGTGTTCTCTCAACTTACAGGGACCCAGCTCTAAAATAGTCATGTTAACTACTGACTTCTTTACACAAAAGTGCCTTTTTACAGTTGCCATATGGATCTTTTAAGATAATTGAGTTAAATACTGATGATGTCTGCTTTAAAAACCATCCCACTTCTTTCTTCCCAAGTAGCTGGGCATGGGAGAGGGGAACAGGAAAACTGGTGATCTTCGAGAATTGGAGATACCTCATGATTAATACAGAAAGCTCAGGTCATGATACATTCATGCCCCTTGATAGTGATTGATCTAAGAGTAGGCATGTGACTAAGTTCTGATCAATAATTTGTTAAGAGGAAATCTGCTGGACAAAGGTAATGAAAGTTTCCCACCTGGACCAGATTTGTGCTTCAAGTTAGGCAGTGATGCTTAGCGGGCAGTGATGCTTAGCGGGCAGTGAGCAAGAATGAGGAAGGACGCAGCTGCAGGAAAGGCAGGCTGGTGTCCTTGACATCCAGCCGTGGGCTGCTTGTTCTGACGACTCGTTCTGTGAGAGAGCTAAGTGTTTAAGCACCTATAAACTGGACTATCTGTTATCTGAGGCCAGCCTAATTTCTACCTAGTAAAATATTTCTATGCTTTTATTAGGCCCCTTTTAGTAGTTTTTCTTCAGATTTGTAAAATAGTTCTTATACTCTTAACTTAAATCACACTGTATATTTAAAGTTATTACTGTTTCAACACATGAGTGGCAAGGACCTCTTTTTGATGGGATGGGACACTTAAACTGACCCTTCTCAAAGCAAGTACCCCGCTGCGGGTGAAGTCATCTCGTGGACCAGGTCGTTTTCACTGCTGGCAGCACCTTGGTGAAAAGTGTGAGGGGATGAACACGTTTGTGTGTGATTTGCATTCGTTGTGTTTCTGTGGTTTGTAAGTGAGGTACTCTTTGCTCGGGCAGCTTATTTCCGCTTTGGGTTGTTAGGACTGATAATAAGAGAAAGAAGTGTTGGGAAATCTTCTAAAAATACGTTCTATGGCAGTGATTATTCAGTTTTCAGCTGGTATTTCTTTGGCCCAGAAGGTTCATTTTGGTGTCTGACTTTGTTGATAATTCTTTTATGATATTTAAGCTATTCCTTGCAGTATATTTTTCCTTTTCAGTAAAGAAAACTCACTTTCCTTCCGAAGATGAATTATAATTATGAGTGCTTGGTATGAAAAATATTTCTCACTTGCTATGCCTAATAAGATAGAAATGTTCTAAATGTGTCCTTGTGAGTAGGTTATATTTAGGAAGGCATCTACTTATTTTAGTTAACTGATCTCATTGCTTTCATAGCATGTATCCTCAGTAGTCTCCCATGTTCCTGTTCCATATGGAATTCTTTGTGAAACCAGACCTCAGCATACGGTGTCATTAACTTTCAGGGTCAGTGGTACTGAAAATGTTAATGACATTTGTTGGCTCTGCATATCTTTTTATAGCACTCTTTCTTTTTTATACAGTCATGATAAATACAGTTCCTTCTCCTGTTCTTAAAAAGTGAATTTTTCTTCTAAGTTGGTTCTTTGCTCATCTTTATGCTTTACTTACTAGCAGAAAATAATTGAGTATATTTGAGACCCCACCCCCCCCCTACTTTTTTGGCTCCTTCTGTAGTCTGGGAATGGCCTTCTTAACCCCTTGGTTCTCTGGACACTGTGCACATTTGCCCTTTTGCCAAAAACCTGAAGATGTTCCAGTAGAACTAACTGGTTACTCTGTTGAGTCACACTGAATTAGGTTTGCCCAACTTCTAGGAGTCAGTGTTTTACCCTTTTCAGTGACCATGTTCTTCCACTTTTTGAGGAAAGTGGACAAGCTGGTGAAGAAATTTTAAAGAACTTGACCTTTGGAGTTCTACTTTTGGAGTTCAGATACTGGCCTCACTGCTTAGTGTCTGCAGGCCATTTGACATATTACATGACTGCTCTGTGCTTCAGTATTCTGAAAATGGACACTATACTGGTTCTTACCTTGTACCGTGAGAATTCTGTTGTGTCATAAGAATTCTATGAGGAAATTTATGAAAAGCTCTTACAAATAGTGCCTGGTGCGTACTAAGTGTATAGTTGACAGGGTAGTATTTAGTTGGATTTTTCAAATTACTTTTAAAAAATCTGTCCTTTGGCTCTCAGAACCACCCCAAGAAGGAGGAAGTATTATTAGACCTATTCCATAGGGCGCCAGTGGTGGAGGTACAGTGTCCATATGTAACTTTGTTACCAGTGGTAGAATTGGGAGGAGAGTCTAGATCTCTCCTCTGATGTGTTGTACTTGACTGAATTGGGTGTTCAGGAGGTTGCCCTGTTTTTGTGATGTTGTAAACTAGAGGATGAGTTTAAATGCTAGTTCAGTGCCTGTTCCTCATCCTTAAATCTGGCCCAGTGGTGAACCAGTTCATTCATTCTCAAATTATTTATTTATTAAACACAGATATTTCTTGCCTTGCAAGCTTCTGATAAACACAATTTCCAGTTACTGTGGTTAATTAACACCATCACCCAACAACACAGTTCAAATTTCAGTTCTTCTGTTACATGAACAGTGAGTGATTGTATTAAAGTACGGCCAGTGCATCCTGTTCTTTGGTTCATGGACAGACAGCAAAGGGCGGAGCTGTGTTGCCTCCTTGTCTCCCAGAGATAAGCCCATGTAACATTTTATGGAAATGGATAATTCTGAGGGGGAATTGGCCGGGCAAAGATCAAAGTGCAGCAAAGAAATGAAGAGTGATAATTCTGGAAGTGAAATCTGAACCACTCATAGACAGAATTCAGGGGAAAATAGCTGATGACCACAGGAGTGTCAACCCTGCCACTGTTCTAGAGCCTCTGTGTCTGCAGAGAGAGGAGTTTAATGAAGAGGGATTTATCATTGTAAATCACAAAAGTGATGGTGACAAAAAGGGTGAAGGCCTAACAGAAAAAAGGATGCTGGCAGAAAACTTCGTATTAAAGAAACTCCTCAGAGATACTGCAGGACAGTGAAAACACAAAGCGTAAAATGTTGGAAGCTAACCCAAACTTAGACAGGAGTATGCCAATTCACCAAGGCATAGAAAAGATGCCCATTTGGTATTTTAAGTTACACAATGAGAAGGCGGCAGCACAGTTTAAAGTACTCACATTGCTCTTGATTTTTTTTTTTTTTTTTTTGCTTTTTTTCCCCTAACATTTTTCTAAGCTGATTTTGTTTGTTTTTTAACTTCACTTGGTCAAATGTCAATCTTTGTGATATTGTCCATTGCTTTTAGCCTCAGGAGGAATATCAGTGATCAAAGGATATTCACTTAGACTTTCTTGTTGATTTTGTTTCTTTTTTTCCCCGTTTTTAATTTTTTTGTGGGGGAAGGTAATTAGGTCTATTTATTTATTTTTAGAGAAGGTACTGAGGATTGAAGCCAGGGCCTCACTTGAGCTATACGCTCCCCCTTGATATGTTTTTTATAAAGAAATATAACACTTTAACTCTCCAAATACCTAATGTTTTAAATTACAATGTACTAAACAAATGTTTTACTTTTTTTCATTTTCTTATTTCTATATAAATGATAATATAGTTTTTATTGTTTTTTACAAAATGTTAAAGGCCATAGAAAAAGTACAATTTTTCCATTGATTATTAAGGTCACTTGCATGGTTTCAGCTCCCATAGTCATGTTATGGTTTTGTAATGCTGTGCAAAGCAAGAGCTGCCAGTATTTATTGAGCCAAGTGGACACTCTTGTAAGTGGTGGGGATGCAGTGATACAGTGATGCCTTATGAAACATTATTCCAACATAGATTTATTGAGTGTCTGCTATGTGCCAGGCCACATACACGCATGTGAATAAAACGTAGTCCTTTTTCTCAAAGAATTCACATTTCAGTTGATTGATGAGAAACTCAGGATTACTGTACCACTGCATATGCCTATAATATGTATAATACATTTCTTTGAATGCAGTGATAGGGAAATACCAGGCATTGTAAGAGCTTAGAGGAAGGGCATCTAACTTATTAGCCTGGGAGTGTGAGGTTTGGGAGAGGCAAGGAGACAGCCTGGAGGACTCAGTAGTTAATACGGAAAAGCTGTATTTAAGAGCCAGACAGTGGTAAGAAATTTCTGCATGGAGAGAGCAGGACATTTTAAAAAGTTGATTGTTGCTGGAATGTGGAAGATAAGATAGGGACAGATCAGCAATGCCATGGAACCTGTAGGCAGTGCGAATCCAATCCCTTGGAATTTTTCTATAATTTCTTTTAAATTAAGGCATAACTTATACACAATAAAATAGATGCATTTTCCTGTATCACTTAGTGTGTTTGATATAAGTCCTGTAACCACCACCACAGTCAAGATGAAGAACATTTACATCACCCCCTGAGTGCTCCTGAGTGACTAACTCCCACCCCCCACTTGCCCCTGGCGACCACTGCTCTGTTTTCTGCCCTTATAATTTTGTCTTCAGAATGTGATATAAATGGAATACTACAGTATGTAATTTTTTAAGTCAGACTTCTTTCACTTAGCATGATACTTTTGAGATTCATCCATGTTGTTGCATGGGTAGAATGTGAAAATTGGAGTTTTAAGCAGGAGAATTATCTGTGAGATTTGATTGGAGGATGGATTTGAGAGGCGGGAGGCCAGGTGCTAATGGAAGGGAGTTGCAGAGGAGGGGCTTGGTTTCAGAAGTGTGTAGGAGGTAGAATCGGTCTCAACCCAGCTACCTGACACAGGTAGTGATACAGGAGTAAAGACAGGTGAGGAGAAGGCCCTGCATGTTGGCCGAGTTGAGGGGGAGGCATATGGAATTATCCTGGGGTGAAGCCCAGCCAGGTGTGGGCACGTGAATGAGTTGCCTTCTCTCCTGCCTTAGCCTCTGATCTTTGCTTCGATCAAATTTGCTAAGTGCCGACCTTGCTTAATTAAAGGGCTTCCTTTCTCTTTATCCCACCACATCATCATCATCAGGAATTTGCTTGGGACTGGTCTGCAAAATGAGCATCTTCTTCATACAGTAACAGCTAACTCAGTTCATTTGTGGTTACTCATTGTTTTCCACAGATAACAATATAAATGCCTTTAGAGAAGCTATGGTTTACTTAGTGCATGGACTTGGAAGTCGGAGTTCAGTAGTCACGAACAGCTGCAGGCTGCAATTCTCTTTTGTAAAGATCCTTTCATCCAAAAGGCGTTCTCTTGAACTGTGTTTTGAGCTACATTTGAACCAGTTTGAACCATATGGGATGGAAGTGGTGATGAAGGAACACAACATCATCTGTACTGAAGATACGGCAGAGTCAGTTTCTGTCCATGGTGCGATTCCGGGTGGGACTCTGAGGCGGCATCCAGGCCAGTGGGGTGATCCTGTGCTTAATTGATAATGCCCGTCTCTGGTCCAGGAAGGGGAGCACCTTGAAAAGTGGTGGGCAGAGTGTTTGCCACTCTGAGGAAGAACTTTTCACGAAGGTGACCTACCACACAAATACTTACACCCAAAAGGTATTGGATACAAAGTTAGCCTACAGCAGTTGTTAACAGCTGCCAGAGCAGTCATCCTCAGGACAGCTCCGTGAAGTGAAGAGTATTTTTCACATCTCACAGGTGGGGAAACTGACGAGAGATCAGGTAACTTTGCCGAAGTCAGACAGCTAACACTGGCAGAGCTGGAGTTCACACCTGGGTAGTCTGGCTCCAGAGTCTATAACCTTCTCTGTGTACCATTCGGTCTTTGAAGTTCTAAAAGGCCAGCAATGGGCGTTGTTTAATTTCACAGTTAAGAGGGACGGGGTCTAGAGAGGGCTCTGAGACACCTCACTCAAGATCCCAGATGGTGTTGGAGGCAGAACTAGGTTCCCCCTGCCCAGAGCTCTTGCCATTTTTGCAAGTTTTGTTCTTTGGTCTTGGTTGATTGTCACTTTCATATTAGTGAAGAGTAACTTTGCTGATGTAGGCAGAGTGGCAAAATGTGTGTTGAATTCCTTCCTTTTCTTGGCTTCAGCTCCCCCTTGTCTGGGAATGCACTACATGGCTCGCTTCCTGTCCCCTCCGTGACTTTATTATTCCCACCAGAGTCTGGAATAACCGTTACTCTTCTGCAGCCTGTCCTGTTCGGTCACTGATTTTCTGATCTTTTGCTCTTTCCAGGCTCTTCCCATTAGCATTTGGGGAGCGGAGAAGCTGCCCCGCCAACTGGGTGAGAGTTGAGTTTTGGAGTGGGGGAGGAAGTGGGACTGCTGCGGGATGGGGTTGTTGTGGTATAGGTCAGAGACTTTCATTGGGGTGCTGACCTTTGTGATTTTTGCTTCACCTGCCCCACCCGTACCCACCAGAGCTCACCCCCTCCACTTGTGGTGCAGGGCGTCTCACACTCTGCATCTGGGGTTCAGAGCCAGAGAGAGAGTGCTGCTAAATTTACTTGCCACGTGGAACTGTGAGTACACAGGACATCTGGAGCAGAAAAGAGCACCCTTACCTTAACAGTTTATATTCATTATTTTTTGTAGTTTTATTTTGAGGAGCCAGAGTTTGAGGGGGTAAATTAATTTTCTTTAACATTTGTAATGTTTCTTAAAAAAAAGTCCCTCCTGTAAGCTTCTTCAAGTAAAGAGGCTGATGTTTTCCTTCTGTTTCTTCCTCTCTTCTTCCTCCTTTTCCCCCTTCCTTCTTTCCTTCCTTGTATAGTGGGTCTTTGTATGTAAAAATTTATCTTTCATCCACCCGACCCAGGAATGAAGCTGAATATTAATGCATCATGGTCACCATTCTCCTGTGGCTTACTCTTTCTCCACATTTACTGTAATTAAAAATGTCCTTCTCAATTTCAACTCAGAATACCTGAAAAGACTCCTTGTTTTGTTAAGAGAAAGCAAATTTCCCCAGGTAAGTTCCCATATGTTTTCTGTAAAAACTGGCACATGCTTTCTTTGTATTTTACCCATGTCATGTGAGAGCCTTAGAAGAGTAATCAGCCAGTCTAAGCCACTCATCTCTTCTTGCCTGTGTTTTCTTGGGTAATTTTAACTCTTTTGATGCCATCCAGGAAAGTTTACTTCTTCCTGTCCCAACAGGAGTGTCTAGGAATCCCGAGATGGCCACTTCCCTTGCATTCCCTCAGATGGCCCTTGGGCTCTGCGCCACTTCTGAATAGGGGCTTGTGCACAGAGGAGAGTTTTCCTTCAAGGCCCTGGGAAGGACCCCGGCTAATGTGTTCACAGAGTCATATCTTCCTGTAAAGTGTGCCTGTATCTTTGCATGCTTTTAAAGAGGGTCCCCCAAAATGTGCAAGCTTTAGGCCTTACCTAACCTGCATCCACTTTCCTAGTTCCTGTCGAGAAACACAGCAAGAGGGTCTATCCACTTAATTAGTCACCTGATCCAGTTACTTCTCTGTGGCCTTCCAGCCATAGTGTAACTTCTCTGAGTTCTCTAATTCTCTGAAAATGCAGAACAGTTGCTTATCCACAGTGTCAAGCAGGAGGTAAAGCCCAGACAAGAAACCTTGCCAGAGAGATGCTTTAGGGCTGGGGTGGTCCAGTCTTACACTGCAGTGGGCATAGATTGACTTTACCTAGAGGAGAGCTGGGTTTTGCAAAGGTGAGTTTAAGGTTCCAGTTCTTTTTCTCTAATGTACAGACACATTGCCTTCTCAAAAGAATACACCAGGAAGCTGTCTCTAGGAAATGGTGTATAGCACAATCACATACACAGAAACCTCACTCCACCCCAAGAAGTGACCGTCGTTCTTCTGGTCTCGCAGACCTGAACACCCAAGTGATCATTTTTTCCTGTTTTCCTCCTACTCCCATCATTGGGCACATCTTGTAAGTTGATGGTTTTAGTTTGCATTGTCTCTTGGAACTATCCCTCCTTTAGAAAAAAGAAGTCATATTACTGTGGAGTTGGATGAGGGAGATGGTTTATAAAGGGAACTCATATCACTGTTTTCCTCTTTTTCAGTCTCACTGTCCTGTCACAAGCTGGTTGTGGTAAATGGTCAGTGCACCTTCAAGCTTCCTCCAGGACATTGTACTCGTTGGAACTGGAGACTTTTAAAAATATCTCTGACTTTATCACTCCTCAGCACTCAGCTTCATCTGTTACAGGCTCCCTGTTCAAAACAAGCCCTTACTTCCATATTCAGGCGCCTCCTTGAGAGGCGGCCAGCCTGTCCTCCCTCCTCCATCTCTCTCTGACACTTTTCATATTGTGTTTTAGCCATATTAGTTCCTGGGTTTGCCTCCTATTGTGCAGCATTTTCTTAAGGCACTTTTTAATTTGTACCTTGCAGGACAACTATTTATGGTTGTTGGATTCTCCAGACTATGTTATAAAATTCTTGAAAGTAGTGGTAGGTGTTCAAGTACTCAGTGAAGAAAGTAGAACCAGATGACTACAAAGAGCTGCAGGAGCCCCCCACCAGGCACACGGAGTCCCGAGTACCTGTCTTCCCCACCACACCTGAAGTCACTCCAGACCTGGGACTGTGCAGAGTCTCTCAGCATGAAAAGATAATCACATTGGTTTCTTATTCTTGTGATGCTCTCCTCCATTCTTTGAATAGAATTTTTTTTCTTGTTTTAACCAAAAATTTTGAACTTTTTGTCAAATTCACTAGGAAAAGAAAATCAGGTGCTTGTCCACTATTACTTGTGTACTAATCACTTTGTGTCTGAAAATTTTAATTATAAAAAAACTTACATCATTCTTACATATGTGCCAAAGATCTGAAGATTTAGACTCAAGACTTCATGTCATCAGAGCTGGAGTGATTTTTAGGGTGGTGGTGACAAATAAGCAGTTTAAATCTACAAAAAAGCAGGGGCATAGAATAAAGGAAATATCTTTTTAATACCCTCAGGAAATAATCATAGGCTCAGTTAGAAGTTTAAATACCAGTACATTCTATTGCGGCAACATTTAAAATAGGAAAAAGTTGGAAACAACCTACATTTCTAATAATAAAGGTTCTAAAAGTAAATAATGGTTGATGACAGCATACTATGTGGACATTAAAATTTCTATTTTACAAACCCAAAGATATGAAAACAATTAATGCAACTTTTATATCAAATGCAAAATATCAGTTGCAAAATAGCATCTTCAGTATCATTTCAGTTTTATAAAATTAAAGGTGCTTAGGAAAGAATTTGAAAGGAGGGTTACAAATGACAAGGTTATCTCTGGGTGATAGGATTATGAGTGATTTTTCATTTTTGGTAGTTCCATATAATTCAAATTTTCTAAAATAAGTGAGTATTTCTATTATAAGGGTTGGGGACTCAAACAGGGAGTTTGCAGTCATTTCTCAGCTTCTCACTGAAGTAAACCCCAGAAGAAAAAATATTCTCATGAATATGAGAGAGTTCTGGTTACCTGAATTTTGGTTGCCTAAAGTTTTAACATAACTAGTCCTCCTAATGCGCTGAGTTCTCTCTTTGCTCTGGGCTTTTATCAGGACTGTTCCTTGTACCAAGAACATTAAAATTTTTTTGTGTGTGCGTGGGGAAGGTAATTAAGATAGGTATGTATGTATGTATTTTAATGGAGATCCCGGGATGAAACCCAGGACCTCATGCATGCTCAGCCCACACTCTACCACTGAGCTATACACCCCCCCTACCAAGAACATTTTCAGTCACTCTTTCTAGACCCTTTGCCTGGTTGACTTAGAAAAAAATAGGGAGGCAGAGGTGTCACCTCCTAGAGAAAGTCTCTGGCACACCTCCTATACGTGCTGATGGAAGCCTGGGCTTTGGGTTCCAGGGCATTTGTCACGTGGTACTATCGCTGTGTGGTTTCCTATTTTTTTCTCTCTTGTAGACTCTAAGATACTTTAAGCTCCAGAAAGAAATGTTCCTGTTTGTTCAACACTACATCCACTATACTTAATAGCACACAGTATAAACTTGATACATTTTTTGGGAAAAAAAAAAGAATTTATATATTAACAGATGACTGATGAAGTAAACAGTCTGTCAAAAGAGCTGAGCCCACCTAATTCTTAAAGCATTTACTCTCAAGTAAACCAGGCGTGTGTGTTTCATGTTGGAAACATCAAAGTTTAATCATTTGGTACTTTAAGCAAAAGAGGTCTTATGTGGCTCCTGTTTTCAGAGTCCAAAAATCTGAAAGCACGAGCCTAGTAGAAAGCTATATATATACAATCACAGGGTATTAAATAGGTTAATGTCTTAAATAAACAACTTGTAAATAAACAGAAGGCACAATTAAGAGAAACAATTAAAATAGAATTATACCATATTTCCTGAACTTGGTTCCCAAAGATCAGATTCAGATGTTGCTTTTATTCATAAGCTTTCAAAAAGTAAATAAAACATTCTGTATGCTGTTCACCATAAATCTTAACTTACCGTTCAAATTAAATCTAAACACAAACATAACCCTAAAACCTCCTCTAGTCCCACAAATACTTAGACAATCAAAATCTGTTTTCCAGGACAGCAGTTTACTATGTGATTACAATATTTATACTGAAGAAATAAATTATGCAAGGTACAATGATTTATGCTTATGTTATATCTAAGCTTACACTTTGCACATTACAAGGTTCAAGAGCCTGCAAATTTGCTCAAAGCTCAGGTTGTCTAATGAAACAATCACACTATTTAGGACACTTTTAATACAGATTTAGATTTAAGATCTATTTGAGAAGGGCTGATCAAAGCTTCAAGCAAAATGCACTGTTTTATATTATCTACTTAGCACTTGACTGTAATAGCTGTATAACAAACTTAAATTAAAAATTAATTCATAAATTAATGCCCTACTTTATTTAAACCACTACTATATTCACCTTCCTTCCATGCTGTCTAGTAATGTTGTATAAAAGTAATTCATGTCAAATAGCAATGCCATTTTAAAGGAGAGCAATCATTACTAATCTTAGTTATGCAAGCCCTCAATGAGCCATGAGTAAATTTTTCAAAAGTGAATTTTCCAAATGTAAATTTTAAAATTCACTTAAATTTTTAAAAGTTTTTTTTGGCATTTAGACCGGTGCTCTCTAAGATACCTGCTTGAAGAACACATTTGTCAGTGATTCCCAGTACATTGATATGAGTGAAAGTAGAAGATATCATAGATGTTATGTGGCTGGTCATGAAATGGAAGGCTAGTGTTGTTATATGTTGATACAAATGTGAAACTGTTATTCCAATTTTTTTTAAAGTACCTACATGGCTCCAGAAATGTTTTATCCAGGGAATTTTTTTTTTAACAGAAGAATTAAATATTTTATAGGGAATGCAAGATTAAATTAACTTTTGGTCTGTGACTTGGAACATACCTTACTAGGTAAATATGTCCATGGAGTTACAGATCAAAAGAAAAACGAGATTGTTTCTTAAGTAAGCATTTTTCTTAAAGATGTCAAGAGGGAGATTTTGCATAGAACCAAGTAGAAGATCCTGAGAACAGGAACCACTGGGGGTTGTATTTTGTGTACACTTTGTACTAGTTTAGGGCTGAAGCCTGTTGTCTTCATCTCTTCATCCTGTGACTACCTTAGTGCCGAGCGCATCATACTTGATGAATATCCCCGCCCCTCAAAAAAACATTTAAATAACGGCTTTACAGAGATATAATTCACAAACCATACACTTTACCTACTTAGGATGTTTTTATTGTTTCAATGGTTTTTAGTATGTTTAGAGTTGTATAGCCATCACCACAATCAAATTTAGAACATTTTTATCACCCCAAGAGGAAATTTACACACTTCAACTATCACCCCCTACCCGCACATCCCACCCCAACACTGCCATCCCCTTATAGCTGTAGGCAGCTATTGATGTACGTTTTTTGGTGGGGGAAGATAATTAGGTTTACTTATTCATTTATTTTTAGAGGAGTTATTGGGGACTGAACCCAGGACCTTTCGTATACTAATCATGTACTCTACTACTTGAGAGATACCCTCTCACTTTTTAATTTTTTTTTTTAACTGATGTACTTTCTGTCTGTGGATTTGCCTTTTCATTTCATACAAATGGAATGATACTCTATGTGGTGTTTTGTGTCTTCTTTCACTCATGTAATATTTTAAAGGATCATCCATATTTTGCTTCATTGTATGTGGTATAAATCACATTCTTGTTTATCCATTTATCTGTTGATGGAACAGATTCTTTATAGTATTTAAATGCATTAGGGTAGGTTTGTATTGCAAAGGCAAAAAACTAAGGAAGAAGCGAAGTTGGAAGATTTCAAATCGGAGATGCCTTCCAAGTTGGTTAGTGGTGAAGGTATATGTGAATGAGTTTAGATTAAGTTCGCACGGTGGTTGGGTCTAAGGAAGAGTATCCCATACATCAGGACCCCATGTCGATTCTACCTGTTGGATGCTTCTTAAACCTGCCCTTGTCTCCATATCACTGGCAACTTATCTAAACATAATCTTTTGTCTGGTCATTGGATTATCACTACCATCCCATAAAGCAAGCAAAAAAGGAGCATTTCTTAAAATGTCATTTTCCCTTAGGAGTCCCAAGTCTTTAACATGGCCTGGCTGGCTGCCTTTTTCTTCCCTCTTCCTGTCCTGTTCTATGATACTGATTTTGTATTTAACAGGGTCATGGAGTCCTTTCTGAAGTCCTTGCTTAGGCACCCTCAATTTCAGCCTTCAACAATTGAAGAGCTATAGGTTAAGGACCCCTTTGGGACCCTGGTGAAGTAGAAAGGTCTTAGGAGCTCTGGGCTCCATTGTGCATCAGAAATGTGCTTGTTTCCTTTGAGCCTCTTGATCTGCAGAATAGAGAGGATACCTTGTAAGGTGTCCAGAAGGTTAAAGGAGATACTGTGTGTATGTATCTGGCACATAATATGTGCTTAAAAGACTATGTCCTGTGCATTTTTCATTTGCATTAGCATTTGAATGTAGTGGCTCAGATGAGTTGATATTCCCCCTTCTTTTTTTGCTGAAAAGAGGGATCAGTACATTATGATGATTACCTGTAGTTTAGGGTTCTTTTTCTTCCAAAATCTCTTTTTCTCAGAATCCTGGTTTTCTAAACTCTGTGAAATTTTATTACTGCCCTAGTACCTCTACCAACCAGCAGTATGTCCTTGGGTTCCTGCTTGTAAAAAGGCTATCAATCATTTATTGCCTTTTTTTCCCCTAATACATTTGTGTGTCTGTATCTTTATGATTTCCTCATTATGAAAGTAATTTTTGTTCATTGGAAAATCAAGAAAATTCAGAAATAGAGAAATAGAGGAAGATAAAATGAGTTTGCAATCCAGTTACCTGCTGTGGTCATTTTGGTTTATGGTTTTCTAGACTTTATTCTTCACCTATGCACATGTATGTGTCCGTATTTTTTGAAAGAGAAGTTGAACAATACTATATGTTTAGCTTTTTCCACTTGCCAATGTAGGTATTTTAGTGTTAGTATCATGCATGTATACAATTTTTGTGGCCTCACAGAATGCCATTGATTGCATGGGAGCGCCGTAATTACTGTCACCAGATCTCTTTGAGTAGACGTTTTGGTTTTATCTAACTTCTGGTTGTTAAAACAGTGCTGGCTTTGATTTTGAAGTCGTGATGATTCTGATAATGCTTTTTACCTCCTGAGTTAACAGTGCTCTTGAAGTAATTTCCCTAAGGTTTAATGCCAGATCTAGTTCAAACTTGCCCTTCTTCTCACAGATCTTTTGTAATGTTCCCACTCACAGGACTGTACTTTCTCTCCTTTCACATCCATATTTTGCTCTTTATTTGGTGCTAGTTTTCCAATTTCTTCGTACCCCCACCCCCAGGTACTTTGGCAAAACTGTATTTTCTCTTTGTCCCATCCTGCTGTCCCATCTGAGCTTGATCTTAAAGAAATGACCACTTCATATTGGTTAACATCTCTTTCCATTTTGCTGTGGATCCTTATGATTAAATTTATTGATTTGTTTCCATTGCATTTTCCATCACCTCATCTAAAATTTGGGATTTTTAAAATATTTATGTATTTGAATTTTTAAAAATTAATCTAAAAGAGAGTGGTTGCTTTCTTCCAAATGAAAGAATCAGTGGAGTGGTTTGTATTGTGTGGTACAATCAAAAGGTACATCTTTACACTTAATTATCTCTTGTCCTAGGTTGAGATATTCCTAAGGTAATTTTTAATCCTGGACTGTTTTCCCTCTTTGTGGGTCTGTTTTTTGGCCTACGGCCAGCTGATTATGTCCTTAAGAAGCATTAGCCATTTTAAATAATTTTAATTTGAAGCTGCGTAAACCCTATTGTATATTCTAAAGCGTTGGTTATTAAACATGAGCATGCTCCTGAATCATGTGGAGGTCTCATTTAATCCCAGACTACTGGGACCTACCTTTAGTTTTTCTGATTCTGCAGATCATGGGTAGGGCCTGAAAATTTGCATATATAACCAGTCCTCAGGTGATGCCGATGCTGCAGGTCCTGAGGCCACATTTTGGGAATAACTGCTCTAAAGGAACATAGAAGTCACTTTCGGATTATATTTACTCTTTGTAATTTTCTGTGTTCTTCTTCTCTTTACACTAATACACATGACAGATATAACTAAGCATATTTTAGTCGAGCTGTCACTTGTTTAACAGATAACTTTATTGGCAAAATACAGGAAAGTTCCTGGATACAGAGCTACAGCCTGGTGTGAGCAAAACCAGTAGGCAAGGCATCTCTAGTCCCAGACCAGGGTCCTGGATTATTTGGTCCACGAGAGGTTTCCTTAAATCTTTTACAGTCTTAGTTCCCCTGCAGGGGAAAAAAAAAAAGTGCTTTCTGCTAGATCTGTCCTGTCCCTCCGTCTCCAAAATCTTCAGGCAAATCCTTAGAACTGTTTTTTAAACAGATTCATGGCGTCAGATATCTCAATTAAATGCTTATCTTCTTTCAATAAATGTTCAGAGTAGTTTTAATAGAGGCATTCTTCTAAGGTTTTATCTTGATGAGGATTTAGAACTTGGATGAGGAAATCACCTTGAAATCATAGATATTCCTAATGGCTTTGAAAATCAGAGCTACGGGAAAGGAGATGGCCTAGATGTCAGGTCTTTGAGAATGGAAGGTTGAGCCCAGACGAGAGGAGGTGAAAGAGAGATTTTAAAATAATGGGAATTGAAATTGTTATCGGGTGCATTTGATTCATCGGATTCGGACTCAGTTCAGTGTGTGATTCTCTGGGTCCTTATCAGATGAAACTAGTAGTTGTTACACCATTAGCAAAGTGGCGATTTAGATCTTTGCATTTGCAGTTCTTTCTGTAGGACCGCTGGGATGGGGTAAATGTCTAAAGCCTTTTGCAGCAATCTGGCAGGCATATTTGTATTTGAATAGGAAGGACAGACTACTGTTAGAAAAAGCACAAGCGGACAGGGCTTTTGTAGAGGATCACAGGGCAGGTAGGTGTGTGAAAGGTGAGGCTTCAGCAACACCTGGCAGCTGATAAGAACAAAGGGCAGAGTGAGATGCATAGGAAGTCTCCTCTAAGCACCTCAGCTCCTCCTGTTTAGACTTGGTTAAAGGGCGGCTGATTTAGCCAGAAGTGCTTCACTTATATTATAGAGACAAGTCCCTTGTTCTCTGAGGCTGTCACCGTGAGTTGGAATTTAAAATCTTTTTCCAAAGCCTTTTGGACTTCTCTTTTGTTGTTATTATTGTGTTTTCTCTCACCCACTGCCCTCCACCTTAAAAAAAAGGTTTTTTTGATGGCATGACACATGTGGTCTTCTTTTCTTGTCAGCAGTTAGGAGAAAAATCTCCACAGAGTAAGAAACCTTATGACACAGAAAACATTTGCCTGAAGTGTTCCCATGTGAGCAATGGGCATGGGCATGGGCATTTACTAAAAGAGAGGGTAAAAAGGCTTTTTGTTGAGAGTGACAGGCAGACAGGACGGGCAAAGTTTAACTTAAATCCCTTCATTGATATTGGAAAGTCATAAGCCTTCATATGACACCGCCACATTCAGCTGTGTGATCTGGAGCTCTCGAGCTTGTACCACAGAGTGTGTGTGTGTGTGTGTGTGTGTGTGTGTGTGTACGTGTACAGTGTAAACATTTTATGAACTGCAATGTCTGATCCATCCGTCTGTCTGGGCAAGAATGTCCCTTGATAGTAAAAAGAACAGCAATCAGGACAGAATTGGTCAATGCGGCATGTCTAATGGTGGGAAGATATTTGAAGGACTCGCTATAGACACAATAGTCTCTCTAAATAGCCTCTTTGCACCCGGAGTCTTATTGCAAACAGGTTCATTAAGGAGAGACATTCTGACACACAGCATCACAGTAATGAAAGTAGCTCTGTTTTTCTAATATTGTATCTTGCCACTTCAGTTATGCTGCTAGTACAAGATTTCCCTTGTGTTGTTGTATATTTCTCCAGAAAAAGAATCAGTCTTCATAGAATATACAATTATTTTGTACAGGAATGTATAACTCATACCTAAGATTCAGTCCTCCCTGTTTATGTGCACTAGTGCAAAAATAATTGGCAAACACATCTTCCAGGCCAAAAGATTCCAGCACCTTCAATTTGTTGGGCCAGAAGATGTTGAACCAGAGTTATAATAAACTTTGAAAAAATGTGTAATGTTCAAAATGGATTTGTGATCAATCATAAAAGAAAAAAAATATTAGTATGGTTTCCCATGAGGTGTAATTTTTTTTCCTAGGGTTTTAGCCAACTCCAGTACAGTATCTTTTCAAAGATGGGGAAAATGCAAAAGGTTTTCATCCACCAAGCTTTACATATAACTACTATATGATGACTTAAGCTATTGGATTTTCTGCCTGTTAATGTACAGCATGAACATTATGAACATGGAAAAAAAAAGGTTATATTGGTTTAAAAGTGGATATGGAAAATTTAATGTGCTCAAGTGGGAACAATGGCATATTAAAAAAAAACACTCATGACACAGATCTAATAATTCACTTGCCCCTGTAGGAGAAGGGTATCAGCTCTGATACTGGCTCATAGTTTATTTTTATATACACCCCTGGTCCCTGCAGTATACCCCGTGTGTGGGTTCCAGAGAAAAGAAAGAAAATAACCTGTAGGGAAATCAGCCTGGAAACCTTTCATTAAATACATTGTGCTCTGTATTGTGTCGTTCACAGAAATCTCCAAGAAATAAAGAAAGGAAAAACCTGTTATCAGTCTGCATGTGTGAAATATTATATTTGAATACTATCATTTGTTCTAAGATTAAGGCTGAGGCTGCAGACATATTAGTCATTATTCACTTACATCTGGTAGATAATGCAACAGGGATTTAAAATTTCTTCTTCCATTTTTAGTCCCCACCGTCCTCTCTGCCTGCCCCCACCAAACAGTGGCAAAGATACTACTTTATCTTCAAACTCTGCTGGCTGAAATATTTCCATGTTGGAAATGTTGCCTCTTTATAGAGAACTGGGGGTGGTAAGGGGAATAAAATCTGTTAAAATCCTTGGTGGAGTTTATCTGTCATTTAGCAAAAGATGCATTTCTAGGGAAAATTGAAGAACGTGTTAAATACATCCTTTCATGAGAAAAATATCCATGATAGGGGTGTAACCATGAATAGTGACACCTTTATCAAGTTGAATGTCCTTTGGAGTGAGCCTTTGTCTTGTCATTATAGTTCATGTATTGCTGTTGGTGGGCCTTTAAAATCTGTAAACGTCTTACCTTTTTTGCTGACTATTCATGCAGGATTCGCTAGACAGGCCAACTGTGACACATATTCTGCCCATACTTGTAGCTGTCTCTCGGACGAAAATGAACACACGTTTTAAACTTCAACCTTGGGTGCCGTATAATGGTATTTAATGAACTTCTGGAATGGTAGATATTAGGATTTGGGTCCTGATCTCAGGTACCTGGAAGCACATCCTCTGCAGTCTGTGGAAAGAGTTCTTATTTCTAAAGCAGCTGGTGGTTGGAAAATCTTGTTTTCAGTGTAGAGGGTTATCAGCCCATCAGTCTCACCAAATTGATTACCTTTTTATTTTCATACCTGTTAGACTTGGTGCCACCTCTTGGCCTCAGGACCAGTACAGCACATTCTACTCCCGATTAGGTCACCTTGCTAAGGAAAAAAAACAAAAATGCTTGTATGAATTGGAGGTCGAGGTCTGGACAAGGACGGATGTGCTCTTGGATGCAGAGCTTGTCTCGGGGCACAGCCCTGGGAGATGGGTTGTCATGCAGGGGAAGCTAACTCAAGGCAGTTGCCCAAGTTATTCACGTGGAGATTGCAGTTCTGGTTCTCTCCTGCTTCAAGGACTGTCAATGGATCATTAAGAAAGCGTCTGTTTTCCAAGGGTTGGGTGAGCTTTGGGGGGAGATTTCTTATTACCATGGTCTCTGTTTTCCTCAAACTGATGAGCGCAGGCAGTACACCGCTGTGGGGAGGGAGGGTTGGGCCTAATCTGCAGGCGATGACGGATGAGCATCCACTGTCAGCTCTCCCTGGTCTCCCGATGACCAGTTCCTCACATTCTGAGATCTGGATCTCACCTTCCAGAATAGTACTGAGCCTTGGGGCAACGTTAGGTGGCTCTTGCTTGTGAAGTGCTTTAGGGGGAAAATGAACTTTCTGTTTCTAGCCGTGGCTGCTGGGCCTAACACTAATTTGGGGACAAGTAATGCAGGTTTGCAGCACCTGCGGTCCCTCCTCCCTGGGTCTGTGTGGGTTTTCCAAGGCTCCATTTCTCTGCATCCACAGAGGGCTCCAGACTTGGGACAGATGTTTATCCCAGAGCACTTTCCTTAGAGCCTGGAGATGCTGTAAGCTGGTCAGCACTTCACAGCACCAGGGTCTTATCAGAACCACAGACAACATTCATTATCATTGAGGCTCCATCCACACAACTGTAGTCAGAGGTGTTGGTGGTCAAATGCTTGTCAAGTACCAGGCATTCTGTTAGATGCTTTATGTGAATCATCATCTAGTCTTCACATTAAGCTGGTGAAGTGGAGACTGCTTTCCTCCCTTGTACAGATGAGGAAACTGTTTCACCGGTAAGGGGGCAGCACTGGGATTTTCAGATCCAAGCCTGATCTTGTTCCCAAGTCTTCCCATAGCCTTCACTATTCTTGGAAACAATGTCCTAAGCTGTGTGGCCTCCCTGAGCTCCACCTGCCTTTCCTTTGGTTCTCATGCCTGTATAGTGACTGCTTCTGAGTCCTTTGGGCTTGTCTCCTGACCCTGCCACTTACCAGCCAGTTGACTCTGTTGGTCCCTTCCTGCACAGTAAAATGAGGGAGTATGATCCCCCTTATTTAACTTGGCGTTGTGAATATTAGATGAGATGATGTCTCCGAAGCACATTTGCACGTTACTTATTGGACATCGTCTTTATGCGAGGCACTGTGCTAGAACCTCATGTACAGCAGTGACACGGGCAGACGTGTGAGCATGTCGGGACACTGAAAGGAAAAGCTACAGAAGTAGCAATGCACTGCATGTCTGAACCATTCATAGACGTCAAACTGACTTCAAGTTTAAGGCACAATCTGAACAGGTACTAGATTTTTCAAGGGTCCTGTTGGTAATGCTCAAAGAAAGCCCCTTGCTTTCCTTGGTACCCAGTGGATCCAAAGCTTTTTACCTAAATTGTTCCATTGCACCCCATTTCAGGAAGTCAGGAGAAGCTGGAGAGTTTGCCCCTCCTACTTCTCAGCTTCCCCTCCCCCTCCCATATCCTCCTAACTTTCACTGTCTTCCTGTCTATTTCTTAGGGATCTGCTTTCTGCCTTTCTCTGATTTCTCAACCCAGTTTAACTCTCCTTCAGATCCTAGCTTGATCTTCACTACTTCAGGTCACATCCCTCTTTTGATAAATGTTCTTTTAAAATGTGAATCTTGATTTTATGGTTATCTCATTTATCTTTATTGTATGGACAATCTGTCTGTCCAACAGACTGAAAGTACCCTGAGGGTAGGGACCACTTCTTTGTCTCTCTAGCACCTATTCTGGGGCACAGGTTTTGTTTTCAGATAGTGAATCAAAATGGATTTTCCCCTCATCATCTTCTGCAACACTTCTTTCATCTCTACCATTTCATTTATTTTACTTACATGTTCAATGGACCTGTTGAACCAGACACTAAACATATCTTCCCAACTCTGCATTTCCTCCTTTTTTCTAATTCTTGATCAACGTCTCCGTCCAAACCCAGTCAGCCTTACTTCCTCCCAAATCTTCCCACACTCCCCCATCAGCACCATCTTCTGAGTGGGAAGACCTTTTCAAGACAAGATGCCCTGGGATCTCTCATCATTTTCACCCCTTCCTTGTCACCTCTGGGTGTGACAGGGGCTGACTTCCTTGCCAAAATCACATAACTGATCTTTTCATCTCTTGGCCTGAACGAGCAGTCTTTCTGAAACGTAGGTCTGATTATGCCACATCTTAAAAGCCTTTGCTACTGAAGTGTTTACTAGTGAAATGATACTTTGCCTGGGATTTACTTTAAAATTATGCCAGTGGAGGAGGGAGGGAGATTAAGGGAATTTGGGAGTGTATAGGTGAAACAAGACTGACCCTCTGCTGCTGACTGTCGAAGCTGGTGGTGCGGTTCATAGAGGGTCTGTTATATTATTTGTATATGTTTGGAAACATCAGTAATAAAATTAAAAAACAGAACACAGCAAACTTTGGCCATGTACTATGTAGATAAAATCTGACCTCCTTGGCAGAGCACAAGATGCTCTCGTAGTCCCTCCGCAGTGTCTTATTTGGCCTCTCATCTCCCTCAGCTCTATGGGCTGACTCTCCTCTGCAGCGTCCCTGTCCTCGGCGTTGATCTCCTGAGGGCTCAGCTCTACAGACACTTTCTCCCTGGCCCACTTCACTAGCCTGATTGGGGTCTTTTCTCTGTTTGTTCCCCTGACACCCACTTGCCTTTAATGGACTGTCCTTAGAGCCTATCATGTTGTTTCTTTGTGCATCACCAACCCTGCTCTCCTCACTGAGGACTCCCCAAACCCAGAAGGTCCCCATTCCCCCTCCTCCAATTAATAGTTCAGCTAATACTCATTGCATGCCTACTGAGTGTCAGGCACCTAATGGATGCTTGAGATTGAATCAAATAGTTACTTCTGGCTTGCAGTATGGAGAGAATCCACTCCCCAGTGTTTTAGACTAATCTTGGCAGTGGATTCCATCCCTCTTCTTCCCTCCCTAGACCATGCCAGACTCCTCAGGAATGAGGTATATGTTGTAAAGAGATGCGTAGGTAAATTGTGCTATACAGATGCAAGGTAGCCAAATATCATTCACACCTCAAGGTAAAACCCTTGGCCCAGCGTTTGGCTTTTTTTGATGGGGGCTTTTAAAGTTGTCAGTCTCTATATTTACACTTACGAGGTCTCACTCCCTCCTCTGGTCCACTCCAAGAACTGGATAGGGGAGCTGTTCTTGCTGCCCACGGTTTGTGGAAGGACAGCCTCCGGCCACCCTTCTGCCAGAACCCATCCTAAGGTCTCTCCCTCTCCTAGGCTCTAAGTGAGCAGGAGAGTCGCTCCCTCCCCAGCCTGTGTCACGTATCTCACTTAGTTCTGGCCGCTTGATAATTCCAAACGCCAGTAGGACTCTGGAACCCAGAGGTAAAGGTAGAAAAGGTTGAAAAGATTCGAGAACTACACTGACTTTTGTGGCTTAGAGAAGTGAAGACCAAGGTATGAGTTAACCTCTGTTTTCAAACACATGAAAGAGTTTTGCATGGAAGGTGGTGCCAGCTGTTAGCCATTTGAGTGAAAACAAACAAAAGGACTTCGGTTGCAGCTGGAGGGATTTTCGTTAGATAGAAATTTTTCATTAAGTGGTTCTGGGTGGGAACTGGGTTCCCATCCCAGTAGATTGTTGACTTAGGTCCAGATTGGAGGGCAGTAGGGTGGATTTGAGGAATGTCAGCATCCTGGAAATCGGGCTTCGTGATTACAAAACCAGCAGCTGTTGAGTGCCCTCCGTGCTCAGAGCTGCAGAAGGAGGAGTCCCCTCTTTCCTCCCACCTTCCCCCAAGTTGAAAGAAATTAACCTCAATTAAAGAGAATAGTGATGAATGGCTACGGAGATAAATATGATATATTGCACAGGAAAAACTACATTAAAAGAACATTAAAGTTGGGACAGAAAGCACCTAACTTGAAAAAAAAACCACAGGTAAGGTTGAAAAGGGATATCGTTTACATCCCTCCTAACATGTCGACCTAACAGGACACATTAAGAAATGATGAGCATGCCCCGTTGTGCTAAGAAGTAAGTTTTTTTTTTAACTTGACAGACTCATCTTAATACATGGTTTCATTGCCCAGCTCTAATTAAAGTATTGTCTGTGAGTGATTATAGCCCATGGAAAAAAACCTGTTACTTTTACTGGAAGAGTTTTGGTGTTTGTTTAAATCTTAAGTTTTGGAGGGGTCCAGGTGGTGTTTCTGTGATTCTGTGCAATTCAATACCTGAGCATATTTCGGCTTTTCTAAAGTCAATAATTTCTTTTGAAAGGTGCTAGTTTTTTTGAATGAAATGTTAACAGTAAATTAATAATAGTTTTAATGTCTTTTTTGTCTATTTTGAAAGCAAAAGTTAGCTTTTGTCCCTTCTTCCAGGGTGGATTTTTGCTGCTGAAGAATAGATCTAAAATTGCATATGTGTATTTTAAGCAAACAATTTGCGTTGCTGGGGCCATTGTCAGAATCCAGTCCAATCACATTTTTATTATCTAATAAGATTTATCTGTTTACTGTGTGTTTTTGTGTGTATATATGTGTGTTCATCATATCAGGGACAGAAGATCCCCAGATGGGTCCGGAATAGCATGGTTTCAGTGTGGACTAGAACTGGGGTAAATATTTGTGTGTAGTAGAGCTTGAGTAATACATCAGCTAATCCTTAGTTTTTCATGCCTTCTCTGATTCCAAAGAGTTGCTACCTTTCCCTAAACCAGGAGCCAAGATAAAAGGTACTACCTCCCAAAGATCAGAATGTATGCCATGTATGCTTCCAAAGGTCTCTACCTCGCTCTCTATCAACCCCTCCCCCTCTCTCCACTCCTCCCCCTCCATCCTCCCCCTCCCTGCCCCTCCTCTCCTCTTTCCCCTTCTGCTTCCTCTTTCCATTTTGGAGAGAATTTTGAGTTCCTTCATTGACTATAAGCTTATTTGTGGAAAGGAACAATGAAAATTAACCCATTTCTGAAGTCACTGAGCTATGAACAACAAACTGAATTTAGCAAATTTAGATACCATACCTTAAAATTCTATTATTAAAGCAGAAAGAGAATTTACTTTTTATTGAAAAAAGTGTAAATATATGCAGGTAAATAAAATCATACCGACTTGTATAATTCTGCATTAATATCATGGATGGGTTAAAAATGTCATATTAGTAATTTTAAGGAAGAAATATGAGCCACAATTATATAGGGGTTTTCTATTTTTGTTATCTTAAAGGTGAGTCTTACAAAAGGGTGAATGAAATGATCCTTAGTGCAATGGTTATTAGCCAATGGAATTTCTTGCATATTGACCTGGGTAGTATTAATTTAGGTACATGACAGACTAGACTCATGGTCTAGTCACAGATTTTAGGTTGAGTTTCTTCTCAGATGAATGAGTTTGTGCTTCCTATTAAAAAAAAAAAGTTCAGGAGGCAAAAAATTCAAAGAGAGTAAGGGAAGGAGAAAGATGAAATTTTTTCCAGGTTGTTACTTTGGGACACCATGCATAGTCTCTGTTTCCTAGTACAGAAAATAACATCTGTAAGCCTGTTTGGAGTTTTAAATGTAATGTGAGTGTAGTGCATTGTGGTAAGTGTGCAAACATGTTTTAAAACAGGGTATTGTATGGAAGCAATTACTGGCAGTGAGTGAGCTACACACCCCAAAGAGTGGGTCGGGGCCAAAAAAATGGAAGGTTTCTAAACAGAATTGCTTTTGTGTGGGTGGGAAAGAGAGCAGGGTTAACTTTTATTAGGAACCAATCCCAGTTCTTATTTTAATTCCGATCACATACTTGGTAACCCAAATAAATAAGTAGTAAAGAGATTTCATGTTAGGATTAGGGTTTTTTTTACCTTCTTGGGGGGATTGAGTCGTTTTATAGCAGGAGGGTATGACGTACATGAACATGACCAAATGCATGCATAGCTCTGCAGTTTCAAACTTTGGGCCTTGTAATGGTTAAAGATGTTGCCGCCCTGTGTGACATGATCCTTGAGCATTCTTCAGCTGGGTGTGTTGTGTTCATCTTTAAGAGATTTAACGGGCTGTCGGAAGGTTAGATTTTGTCATCTGCAAGTAACAAGCTCTGCATTTTTCTCCCACTCACCATGAACTTGGAGAAGACCCTGTTTATGGGGTCTCTTTCCTTTTCCCTTCATCTTGTATGTTTTGTTTATTCTCCAACTTCACACCAGATCACCCTTATCTCAAGGCAGTTTTGTGTTGTAATATTTAGGGGGTGGATCTTGAAACTCGAGGGGAAGAAAACTGCCTTATGTAAAAATCAACATGTCTACAGATTCTCTGGAGCACTTCAGACTTCATTGATACCAACTTTAAGCAGATTTCTTTTCTCAAGCCAGTGCCAGTGGGTTAGACTTCAGGTTGAGCTGAGCAGCCGTCTAAGCAGCACCGGGACCCTTAACTGTTATCAGAACGCGGTATTGATGAGTGAGGCTTGGTCAAGTTACTTAACCTTTCTTCCTTGATTTTCTATTATGTAGACTGGAAATGATAGTATCTGCCTTTGATCTCATAGGGATGCTTCAATCCATTAAAGTCATTAAGCACTTTAAGTAAGGTATAAGGCACTAGATGCAAGGCATCTTCATTACTGTTATCATTACTGTTATTACAGTGCCATATACGGGGTGGAGGTGCTTTCTTTAGTGCTAAATAGTTAAGTCTCAGAATGAGCTCTCAGTTGTTGGGAGGCGACGTTAAGAGGTCAGGTTTCCTTTCTCTCCACTCTTGAGGCCAGGCTCTGTTCATCCCTGCTTCTGTTAGTTAGAGGAGCAAAAAGCAAAAACAAAACTGAAAAAATTGAGGCGGCAAATGGGAGATGGCCGGGGTCTACCTCCTGCTCTTTCCCTCAGAGCTGCTGTTGGTGTTGAGCTTCTAAAAGTGTGAACCCCCTTGGTACCTGTCCTGATGCTCAGTCTCCCCCTTGTGTGGAATGCATATTCAGGGGTTTTAAAGCAGGTTGTGGGCTTTGATTCATCCCCATTTACAGCTTTCATTTTCTTTGTTTTTTTGAACTACTGTTTCTCTTAAGAATGAGGAAAAAAGTTGAAGGTAGAGTGGGTAAAGGTCTTTGAATGTCTTTGGTTAGTTTTCAGAGGCATTTTAAAAGGTGACTGTATTTCCTGGATCTCAGCCTCCTCTGGCATTTCGTCTTGAATACTTCCTCCCTCTGACCTCATGTAGTATTCCAGAAGGAGATGAACTTCTGTATGGCCTTGGGTGGCACCAACTTGATGTCTGTGAGAACACAGAAGACCAACCCTCACCAACCAGAGTGAAGACTTTGCTTCCTGGAGCCCAGGTTCTTTTGATCTCACGGGTGTCACTTTTCTAAAGTCACCCACCCTGTCCTTTGTCTTTAACTTTCCCAAACTAATGAGGGCGACTGTATTAATTTTTCTTCGTTGAGAGACTTTGCAACTTTCTATGTTCATTCTTTTAATTTTTGATACTCTGATATATTTTTACTGTTACACAATGTATTTTGCTTTGACTACTTTATTTCTGGATTGATTTTTCTTGTTCTTCACCTGCCTGTAGCTGGGTGGCATGTCCAGTTTGGTCAGCTAAAAGCGCTAGCTCCTCAAATACCGTACTTTGTAGTTGGAAGAAGTGCAAGAGGGTTGTGTTGTGGTCTGAAATATAAGACATTTCTGTTCATTCAGAATACTATGTGAGGATGCCTACAGAAACCATTACAATTACTGAAGAATTAAGAAGCTCTAAAATAAATACAGATTGCTAAAAACATATTAATTCCAACATTTTGTTATTTGGTATTTAAACTTTTCTTCAGTAACTAGAATCCTAAAGTTACAAATATGTTCCTTTTAATTAGGATATAGTTTTCCTGCTCTCCCCTGCCCCCCAAATATTAGAGTCTGACAATGGATTTTGTAGTATTGATTGGTATGTGTGGAAAGTCTTAAATGAGATCACAGTTTTGTATTTAAATAATCACTGTTTAGCTGGTTGGGGGGAAGAATACAATTTCCTGAAATTGAGATTGTTGTGGAAAATCAGGGACATGTGGTCATCATAGGTATAATATTAGTTTTTCAGTGTCAAGAGTAAAACAAGCGAAATTATCTCTTAAATTGCGGCTAGCTATTGCTACCTCTGCACCCGAAGTGTTTTTTTTTTTCTTTTATCTTTTTATGCTCACGTGTGAAAATTCTTGAGCGTGGATCAGAGCTAACAAAACGTCTTTGTTTATTGTGACTACTGTTTTTTGAAGAGTTACTGTAGCACCCACTATCCCCCACCATCTTTCCCTCCTCCACCCCAGATTTCATGTCAGCAATTTCATATTCTGTTTACAGACCAAACTGAATTTAAAGCAAATTGCCATGTCTCTCTCTGTCTCCTTTGTGGTTATATAGGCCTCCTGGGGAGTTCACAAATGACTTAAATGGATAATTGTGATTTTTTTCTGTATTTCCTGAGGAGTCAAAATAGGTCAGCTTTGAAGATACCCCAGAACCACTGGGGCTCTGTGTGTGGATGGGCATAAAGCAAGTAGCTAGCTATGTGATGATCAGGATTTCCTAGTATTCCTCTTTGTATAATTGATAGCTAGGGTTGATGTTATCTTGGGTTGGACTGTTTCCCAACCTTTTTTTCACTGTCAGGGCATAAGGAGCCTTTTAGGCATTTTGTCCTAATCATTGTGCGCACCACTACCCCCGACTTAAATCCTAAGGAATAAGATTTTGTTGGATAGGGTTGAGCTTTGGAGGATCACAAACTATTGTAATATCAAAATAAACATTTTTTCCCTATTGAGAATGGGGATTTTTCACCCCAGACTTGGATGTACAATATTTTTGACCAGCTTTATTGAAATAGAGTTGACATAAAATGTAAAATTAAGATGTGCATGTGATGATTTGATACAGTATATATTGCAAAGTGATTACTATAGTAAGGCTAGTTAATGCTTCCATCACTTCACATAATTACTTTTTTTTTTGGTTGAGGATGTACAGATTATTCAACAACTTGGCTATTTATATTCCAGCCAATAGTGAGTACATTTTCTGCAATTCAGTAGTGAGTACAGCTATGGTACTTTGGTAATTACTAGCCATTTTAGAGGTGACATTGAATTTGTCTTTGACACCTTAGTTTTCATATGAAGGTGGGCACTTGGTGGTGGGCTGCAGGGATTCTGTTAGGACAATCCTGTACTCTGCTTTCCTCTGTGGGTTGTGGAAGTGGACAGGCATGAAGCAGGTAGCTATTACAGATTTTTTTTTTGGTTGTAAAAGTAGTAAGTTCTCATTGGAAATAAAAATCAGAAAATACTTGGCTCATAAGTTTGTGTCTCCCAAAATTGAGCTGTTCTATGATATTTGCATACGTCTAGATTTCAATGTGATTGTGGAGTGCTTTCACAGATTTAAAATATGTAACAATAAAACTGAATTACGTATAAATGGCATGGTTAAGAATAGTGGTTCTCTTGAAGATTTGTTTTTAACCTGTGTTTAGCATTTCTTTTTTTCTCCCTGTGTATTATAAGGGACATTAACACCAATTCACACTGAAAATGGTCAGTCTTTTTCAGTGTGAAACCCTTACATTCTATCAAAATAATAAGATTTCAGAGTTTAAAAAATTGGGGGGAAAAATCTGTTGGGTGGTTTTTCTGTCCCTGAAGTCTTAAAAAGAACTACATATACTTTTCCATTAAAGTCCTTTCTAATATCTATGCAGGAAAAAACATACTGCCCTTGAATAAAACAGCTTCAGGTGTGGTCCTTGACGGCTCCTTTCTGAAAAAAAAAAACCTTTTCTTTTTTTTTTTTTTAACATTTTTTATTGATTTATAATCATTTTACAATGTTGTGTCAAATTCCAGTGTTCAGCACAATTTTTCAGTTATTCATGGACATATACACACTCATTGTCACATTTTTTTCTCTGTGAGTTATCATAACATTTTGTGTATATTTCCCTGTGCTATACAGTGTAGTCTATTCTACAATTTTGAAATCCCAGTCTATCCCTTCCCACCCTCCACCCCCCTGGTAACAAAAAAAAAACACCTTTTCATAGCAAAGTACAAAATATTAAAAGCAATTAACTAAATAAATCTCAGTTCCAATGGCTAAGATTTTTGCATGAAAATTACATTTTCCTTGTACTGAGAAATGAGGTGATAGCCAGCTGCTGCAGTGGTAACCTGTAATCCGTTTCTGTACATTGCTTTTTGGTGTGAACTGAAAAGTATTATCGTGAAGTTAAGTGTTATAACCCACTTTAAAGTGAATTAGTTTCCTGGAATTTATCACTGGTAAAATCAGAACAGATTTCCCCCCGGACTCTGTGTTTATATAGCAAAAACATACACTTTGACCCTGGAATGCTTTTGCTCTTCCCATTTAAAGGAAAGGTAAGTTAAATAGTAATTTTTTAAAAAGGATTATTTCATTCTTACATCTGTGAGTGTAAGTAAAACCAGTAGATTCTTCAGAGATTTTGATTGTGAGAATAAGATTAATGGATAGGTTATGTCTTAGTTATATGTGGTTCTCAGGTGAGAATATTAACCTGAAAAGTTGGCACACTTTCTGTGCAAAATAACAGGAGAATAATGCCCCCCCCAACCATGTCTGCCTCTTAAGGACCTGTGAATAGGTTACTCTGCATAGTAAAGGGGATTTTGCAGATGGATTAAGGTTAAAGACATTGAGTTGGGGAGAGCAGCCTGGATTATCTAGGTGGACCAATCTAATCACCCACGTCCTTAAAGAACCTGTCCCAGCTGTGGTCAGAGAGAGGTGTGACTACGGAAGAGAGAGTGCTAACATTGCTGGCTTTGCAGATGGAGCAAGGGGCCCTGAGCCAAGGGTGTAGGCAGCCTCTAGGAGGGAGAAGGCAAGGAGACAGACCTTCTCCTAGAATCTCCTGAAAGGAATGCAGCCCTCTTAGCACCTTGATTGTAGCCAGTTGAGACCTGCGCTGGATTTCTGGGCATCAGAATTGCGAGATAGTTTTTGTGGTCTGAAGTCACTGAGGTAGTGGCCATGTATTGTTACCGCCATAGAAAACTAATATTCCTTGCTTTGTGTTCCTAATTTGCTGAATAAAATTAGGACTGAAATCTACAATTATAAGGGAACAGAAAAGATTTGGTAACATTTTAGTATTACTTAGTATTACTTAGTATTTTTTAAAAACTTCCTTACATGTGGATTTGTACAGTTGATTTGCTGTTAAGTAATAGCATGAGTTCAGTTTGGCCTTGTGACTATTAGTTTTCTCCCGTGTTACTAGGAACATAGTAGGCATTCGGTAAAGGTTGAAAAAATAAATTCCATGGTCTCACATTGCACTGGCTGTTGTTAACAATGGAGTTTTGAGAAAAGGAACTTGAGGAAAATTAGGAACATAACTGCTTATATCAGGTCTGAAGAAAATGTCTCCAAGCTTTTGAGAAATGTGTCGCACATTTCTAAGTGTGTTATGTTTGGCAAGTGTCGAGGAATTGCTCCAGGGCTTATTGGACTCATACCCCAGGATGTAACCGAGTTCATCTCTGTCTTAATAAGCTGGGTACTAGTAGTAGCCAGAAAGCACTGACGATGGGGAGTCTTAATCTTTCAGATAATGATCTGCTATTTAATTAG
Source organism: Camelus bactrianus (assembly GCF_048773025.1). NCBI lineage: Eukaryota > Metazoa > Chordata > Mammalia > Artiodactyla > Camelidae > Camelus > Camelus bactrianus. The sequence goes on from NC_133542.1 coordinate 21,261,459, forward strand.
TTGAAAAATGACAGGCATCGATATAGTATACCGTATAACAAGAGATTTAAAGTCACAGTAAGATATACAATAAAATAGGTAAACCTACATACATTTAATTCGCATTTAAGCTGCTTTTCTGTTTTCACCAGCTAGTAAGTTGGGACATTCCATCAGAAACATTTTTGAATCTGTTTGTACTGGGTACTGGAGATAACAGATGTAAAGAACTCTGCTATCATAGTGCTTATTGACCTACGAGCAGTTAGGAATTAAATAATTTCAAATGCTGAGAAAAAGTCAGGGATGCTGTGGGAGTGAGTGATAACCAACTAGTCCAGGTGAAGAAGCCATCTCTACAGGCAAGGAAGTGGGGAGGTTCAGTAAAGGAAAAAGGGAAAGGTCTTAATGTTATATAATATTACATATCAATTATCCCTCAAGAAAAAGATGATAGTCTGTACCATGGTGGTAGCCACAGGGATGGAGGGTAGATGGATCCAGAGATAATTTAGAAGATAAACTGGAAGATGTTTAGCGATTCCATGTGGTTGTCAGAGGACAGGGAGAAGTGGTTGGGGAAATAAAATAACCCCACCAACAAAAAGATACCTTTCATCCACATAGAAGAGAAAAAGAACCCATTTTACTATTGAATAGACATTAACAGATTTATATGCAAGTAAGATAACACAAAAGTAGCTATAAAGTTGGGACAAATCTCACGTGTATACATAAAAGTAGAAGAAAGTGCATTAATATCTCATCTCCTTGAGGGACAAAGGGCTGCTCCCTGTGACTGTCTTCTGAACTTCTCATGAGAGACAACTGAGCTAATCCTAGAGGTTTGTTTTTACAAATTGAGGTGATTTGACATGTGACCTTGGAGTTCTTCACACTGTGAAAACTAGCATCTGGGCTTAATCCCTAGAGAGAGACATCTCTGTTCTGAGGGTTAGAGTAGAGACTGAGAGTCACTATATTTCCAAGGAAACACTATTAAGAAAAGAGAAGGAAGGATAAAATGGTACTTTTTGCCCTTTATAAGTAGGGAACATTATTTATCAAGCACTCAGTGGCTGATGGTGCCATTTACTGAGGTGGGCAGTTCTGGAGGAAGAGCAAATTTGAGTCATAGATCGACACTTGGGGAGATGCCAAGTTGCTATCTGACCTTCCCCTGGAGAAGACACACTGACAGTTGAATGCATCTGTAGTGTAGAAGAGTGATCTAGGCTGAGAATAGAGGTTTGGTGGCCATCAGCATCAGTTGGTACCTCCAGCCTGGGAGCAGACTGGCTTCCCTAGGGAGATGGGAGGTGGAGAGGGGAGGAACAGAGGGGGAAATCATGCCTTTATGGAGTTGACATTAGTAGATGACCCTAAACGGTTAGTACTAAAGACGTAGTCTTAGCCATCTCAGTGTTTTCATCTTTTGATTCCTTTTCCTCAGTGAATGTAGCTGAAAATTTAGGTTGCATGCTCTTGGAAGATGGATTACTGCTTTTTGTACCTTGTACACTCTCTTCCATCTCCCAGATCTTCTCTTGACTCCTCTTCCTGCACCCATGCATGTCCCCGACCCTCTCCTTGTGAGTTAGTGTGTCTTCTTATGCTGTCTTGGCCTCTCTTTCTGAACTTTTGCTTATTTGGAAATATTTTCAGTTGTTTTCACATGCAACTTGTAGATGTTTATTCCCCTGCATAGAGTTAGGTATCCTTTTCTTGGTTGGTTTATTTGGTCTAGAATGTGCCAGGTTTGAGGCCATAGCACAGATGCTTTGCTCTCCCCTGAGTGTGGGCAGGATGCATAGAATGGCTTTGTGTGGATGCAGTGGAGATGAAGGGAAAGGTATCTTGTTGGAAAGAACTCCATGACAGCGGGGCCCACAGTCCCCAAGTGCTTCTTGAGAAGATGCATTTAATAACGATCTTAATGAAGCAGTTGTTACACATTGAATAGGGTTTTGTTTTTTGGTTTTTGGTGTTTTTGGGGTTTTTTGTTGTTGTTGTTGTTGTTGTTGTTGTTGTATTTAGGATTGAAAGCAAATTGGAAAATGAAATACGGTGGGGGGAAATATCTTCCCATTCATATTTGTAAAAATATTTTGATCTAGGCTAAAATAAAGACCACATTTATCCTTTATTTTAGTGGACAGCTCAGTTTGCAAGTTGATTGAGATGGGGGCAACTTTCTGGAATCAGGTATCAGTAATCCCTACACTTGTTGGAAAAGGCAGAGGTTCCTTACTCAGAGACACTTTGCCACCTGGGGTTTGGCAAATAGACAGGTCGAGGTGGCATTCAGGGACATCTTTTCATTTTATTAAGAGTAGTTACTGTGAACTGGAGTATAAACACAAACAGTGGGCAGTGGTGAGTTGGACAAAGATTTTACCAACTGGCAGTGTGAAATATTTGGTAGGCAAACAGTTTTAATGGGCTTACCTTAGATAGTTTTTCTGTCATGAAAGCATCAGTTAATAATTTACCCTTCCCAAGAGGCACCTGGGGCTGTCGCTTTGCTGGAGCTCATCTTGGCTGGAACAACGTCCCTCGTTGGTTGTGACACAAGTACCAAGTGTCTGCCCTTTGACAAATGGGAGCCCGGGAGAACTCAATGAGGCAGGGGCGTTTGGAGTGATTCATTTTAAGGAATATCTAAAGTAATGGATTACCAGAACAATCCATCTGTTCCACATCAAAAAGAATATAACTGTATATACTTTTTAAAAGTTTATTTTGAAGTAGGGTGGAGTTGTAGACAGAGGAGAGGGTGGTGGCGGGCAAATAGGTTCTTCTTAAAGGAGTATTTATGAAGCTTCACTGTAGGGGCAAACCGGGCTTGCTGATTGATACCTGGGATATGTTTTTATTGTCTAGCAAAATATTGAATGCAGCTGTACATTTCAGAGTTACCCTTAGCCAGCACGAACGTTCACGTCAAAAACCCAAGTCCATTACCTTTGGCCGTACAATTCTTTTTGATGCGATAGTGAACACAACTCCACTGCAGATTAGAGAACTATTTATGTGAATTTCATTTCCCTGTTTAGTCAGTGAATCATAGTGTAGTGTTGGCATGGTAAGTTTTGTAATTTGTTTTCCTGTGCGAAGAATGCTTTTCTTCCACCGAATGTTCACTCCTGCATACTTTTTTGAGTTATGCATTATGTCAATACAAAGATTTACAGTTATTTAATAATGATTTATTGTAGTAATTTATTCTGCCAGCTGTGGCACATTTTCAGTGGAATTTGTAAATCAGATTTATACAGAAATTTACCAGGACACGCATTTCAGGATTTAATAAAACATACTCCAAAATCTTTTTGAAGTGGGTAGTTTTACGCCAACGCATTTGGGAGTGAGCTTTACCTTAACAACCGTTGTTAGTGTTCAGACTCTGCTGTGTCTGTCCCGCGGCCATTGAAAGAGAAGTCTATGAGAGCTGTTAAGATACATAGTTTCAGGTCATCCACTTTGCTTCCAGATCATTAATGTCATGTTATATTTGGCCTGGGATGTTCAAATGACATTAGAGGACATGGAAACATCCTGACATTAGGCTCTGTGTGGTTCCACATGTTTTAATCACTATTAAAATGTATATCCAGAATCATAGCAGAGTGGACCTAGTGGGTTATGCTCATTTTGAAGCCTTAAGTGTCAGATCCCTTTTCAGGATTCACTGGCCCCTAACCATGTGGAATACATTTAGCTTTGGCAGAACAGCCAACTCATACTCCTCCTGCAATTTCTTTGTTATGGTACAAATACAAATTATTATATTTTCTTTCTATTTAAAAAAATATTGTTGAGATTTTGTTTGTTTACTTAGTAGGATATATTTGGAGAAGCATAGAATTTAGAAAAGAAGGAAAGTGGACAGACCCTTTGTAACTTGTAAATTTTTTTTTTTAATCTGGCCATTTGAAAGGCTGTCTTTGAAATGCCTGATTGCTAAGTAATTTGTAAAAATGACTTGTTCTCTAAGACTGCATGAGAATTGTAGTTCTGAGATGAAAGTACTAATTCCTAGCTTCAGTCAGCTGGTAATTTCGTCTACAGCAGCAGAGAACATCTCATTTGACTTACTACTGCCCACCTCCCCCCAGACACATTGATTTCATTGATCAGTTGTTTTCATATTGTGAAGACATAGTCTTAACGTGCCTTGAAGCTGAAGTTTTAGGTGATAATTGTATTTAAAGCAGTAGAGTTGACACCATCTAACATGGAAAGCAAGCAGTTGAAAATTTTGCAGCCTCAAATTTTTGGTAGTAGTTTACATTTGCTTATCGTGTTCAGACACTAGTTAAACAGAATGTAACAAAACAAAAAGAGCCAAACAACTTGCCATCTGAAATGTAATTCTATCCCATAAAATTTTTTTGGCCACAGTCTGTGACATGGTGAATAGTTTGGCATCTGATGTCGTTATTTCTTAAAAGATAAAAATTTAAAAAACATTTTTAGAAATATCACACAATAGTTAATTTTGTCTTTAGATAGGAATTCAAGTCACAGTACATTAAAAATGTATGTTAGTCTCCATAGAATGAAAATATTTTAAAAAATAAATTTATTAAAAATATGTACATAGTATTTTGCTTTGGCATTCATCTTGGGTGAATTAATATTTCTAGGAAGATCGTTACAGCTTTTTATATGATTCAGTGGTGTGCTGTATGGACAGATGACTCCATGGTATTTGGTATTTATTTATTATTATTTTGATTAAAAGAAATCTATAGTGCAAGGGAAACTGGAAGATACGGAGGTTTTTTGAAGGGGAACAGAGATGAACTTTTCTTGAGAGATTTCATTGCTGATCTCTTAGATGTGGTACCACATTTTCCTTAAAGGCATGTGTACACTGAAAAGATCTTAGAGAAAAACTGAGCTCTTCATTTTACTTTTTTACATCTAGTGCTCCAGTGCTCACAATATACTAGGTATCTTCACCAAGTTTAGATGCAAAAAGGAAAGAAAAATTTTTTATGAGTAAGTTCGTAGTTCTGGATTTAGTTTTGACCTTATCTGTGTTCTAAGTTTTTCCTTTTGGGCTTACCTAAAAAACTTTTTCAATAATACAAAATTGGAACTTAAAAGCATAGTTGAGGGATGACAAATCTGTTTGATCTTGTGGGTGAATTTTGACTGACTGGTGGTGAATGCTTTGAGAGGCTGAGGTGGGTCAGGGGGAAAAAAAAAGTTCTTGCTCAATTAGCAATGCCTGCCGTAGCTGCTGAGGGAATAGTCAGTGGAATCTTGGCCTGAGTTACTCTCCCAAGCAGAGAAACTCTTGAAAGTTATTGTCATCCTTCATGCATTCATCACGTGCTCATACCATCAATGAGTTTTTCTTAAACAGGTCTGACTATAAGGTAGTGTGTCAAACCTGGTGAGAATAGAGAGGTAGAACAGACATGAATTTGCTTTCAAGCTTTCATGGGTGGGAGGTTTAATTGTTCATTAACAGAAATGTGGATTGTCCAGCAGTTTTGGAGAGAGACTGAGTTCTAAGCAAGGAGGGTGTCCAGTGGCAGAAATCTGGCCGATTCTAGAGCTCATCTGAGCAAGAACTTGTACTTCCTGATTGGGTGCGTGTGCCAGGCATGTTGGAGGGATGCCCGTTCCTGTCTGATGTGAATAGAAAACTGTCTTGTCAAATGTCTAGTCTACAGACGTTTCCATAGTGCAAGGCAAACACAGCATGTGCCGTAAGGGAGAGGATGTGATCAGCCTTCGAGGTAAGTGATAAAGCCATGTAATGTCAGATGAGAATCCAGTCAGGAGTCTATGGTAGAGAATGGAGGAAAGAACATAGTGTCAGTGTTTCGACATTTATTAAATTCAGAGAATACTTTTGAGGGAGAAATATTTAACTCTTTAATACTAGAATTGATACCATATATCTATAAAATACCAGATTTTATCTAATGCATACAATTAAGTATTAGTTCTAGGAGGTTCCTCCTCCACCGTTTTTCCTAACTGGAAATCTTTAAATTATCTTTGACTCCTCTTTTTCTGTGAAAGCTAAGATTCATTTAAGCATCAGCACTTGTGGATCCTTAAAAAAAAAAAAAGAAAAAAGGCAACTCTAAATTGTTTCTTTGTTTATCACTGTTACCTAGTTTAGGTCCTCCTGTCCTGTGACAGGCTGTCCATTTTCTGTTAGTGTCTAGTATAGTGTCAGGTGTTGAGATGCTTGTGCTACAGACATACAAACCCCACAAGCTTTCTTGCTCTTGGAGTTTACATTCTAGGGGAATGTTTGAATACAATACAGATCCCCTATTTGAATACTTCTGCCACACATCTCTCTGTTTGCTGGTATATCTTGCACACTGTTCCTAGAGGAAACACAGTTTCCATTATTTAACTTTTCAGTTCAGAAACTTAAAGTCTAAGTTTCAAGGCCTCTACAGTTTGTCTGCATATTCTGTTTTTAATCTCGTATCTTACTAACATCCTTCACATCCCCAAGGAATGATGCTTTCTTACACTGACTTTTATTCATGCCTCTCCACCATTTGGAGTGTTCTCTCTGTCTTTTAATACTCTCCTTGGTCCAAGAAACTCAGGCCATAACCGTCTTTTGACCAAACCCCTTTTGCTCCTGGAAGCACTGTAGCTGGGAGAGAGCAGTAATTTGTATCTTCTGTTTTACTGGTGTGTTTATGTAGACAATCTCTCCAACAATTGTAATTCAGGTGAAAGTAGTAGGCCTTGTCTTGAGTGTGACAAACACCTTACAAATGTGAGTACAGTTAGGAACCAGGAAAAGCAGTGCTTTGGAGCATCCTGAGGAGATGCAACAAAGCATCTGAGCTCAGGCATCGAACTTCTAAGGTAGCTGATCCGCCCACAGTTTGCTTAGAACCAGAAAACTCTAAAACTGCTAAGTTTGTTTTGCTAATTAGTGTTACATAAATACTGTAAGAAATGAGGAAAGACTTCAGAGCATACACAGAGTGAACAGGTGTCCCACTCTTCCTCAGAAGTAATTTCTGTTAACCAGATTCATAAAGGTATTCAGTCCAAATACAGAAATACCTATTACTCCCTCCCCAGTTTTTTTCTTTTTTGCCATAAATGGTAGAACACTATATTTACTGTTCTGTATTTTACTTCTTAATCAGGATTTATTTGATGTTCCTTATCAATACACTAGTCCCTCCCTCACTGAAGAGGGATATGCTCCAAGACCCCAGAGGATTCCTGAAACTGGAATATGCCAAACACTAGAGATACCTTGTTTTTTCCTAGACACACATACCGATGATAAAGTTTAATTGGTAAATTAGGCATAGTAAGAGATTAACAACAATAACTAATAATGAAGTATAACAATATACTGGAATAAGTTATGTAAATATGGTTTCGTTCTCATTCTCTCTCTCAAAATATCTTACTGTACAAATGTAATGCCTTTTCCATTTTAACTAAGCATTTATGCACCGAGGCCTTAACTTGTGCAGTTAGTGATATGACAGCAAAACTAGCACAAATCTCTTTTTCTTTCTTCACAATTTTACAGATAGAATATTTGTTCTTATTGTAGATCTTAGCAAGCTTGGCATATGATTTTTTTTTTTTTTCTGTCCGTATTAAGTCAAGAACTTTCACCTTTGTACTTAAAGGAAGTTCTTTGTGGCATCTCTTTAGTGTGTCTGAATTGCCAGTATCCCTTCTCATGTGCTTGGAGGTCATTACTCAGTAAAATAAGGACTCCTTAAACACGAGCGCTGGGTTACTGCAGTACTCCACTGGGACAGTTGGTATGATAACTGAGGTGGCTGCTGAGTGACTGAGGGCGGAACGTGCTGGACCAAGGGATGATTCACGTCTCGGGCAGGACCGAGCAGGAGGGCGAGAGATTTTATCCTGCTACTCAGCATGGTGTGCAGTTTAAAGCGTATGAATTGTTTATTTCTGGAATCGTCCATTTAATGTTTTCAGACCCCAGTTGATTGCTGGTAACTGAAACCTGGGAAAGTGAAAGAGTGGATGAGGGGGCACTACTGCTTCCCGCTATTATTTCATCTTAACAGTTGCTTAATATTCCTTTGGAAAGGCTCATAATAAAATAAAACAGCAAAAGCTCGAAGTGGGAAGACGGCAGATATTAAAGATACAAGAAGTAAGTACAATTAACTACAAAAGGATCAAATGATAGATTTTTAAATTTCCAAACAGAGCATTCCCTGAGATTGTTTTTTACCTCCAGGAGCAATCAGGGCCCTGCTAGCCTTTAGAAGCCCGAAAGGTATCACCACATATTAATTTGATGTTCAAAATGAAAATTTTCAGTTATTAAGAAAGATATATCCTGTTTAAAAACATAGTTTGGATAGGCAGCACCTTTTAAAAACACTCTTGTCTAAAATGGTAGAAACCGGAGAGGCAGTGCAGGATATTGGGATGAGCACATATTTTGAAACCAGACCAACTTGGTCTTGAATCCCTGCTTTGACACTTAATATAAGGCCTCGGCCAAGTGACTTAACTTTCTTAGCTTCAATTTCCTTATTGGTAAAATGAGAATAGTAATACCTGTCTCATAGGACCTGTGAAGAGCAAATGAAAAAATGTTTTATGCTTTCCACAGTACCTGGCACACAACAGGTGCTCAATAAATATAAAGTAACATCCCCCAGATTCTTTGCCTATCCAGAACGATTAATTTCCTAAGAGCTCTGGATGCTGAGATCTTGCTGTAATTGCATCTTCTATAAAACATATTATCACAGCGCCTTGAACATACTAAGCACTCCAGACTTGTGCACACATCTATTTTGTTGTAACTCTGATGTGTCTGGCTTACTTTCATTCATACTCTTCACCAGGATCCTCAAATCTGAAAGAAGTACACGTGTACCATGTGAAGATGCCCAATAGCCACGTGTCAGAATCATAACCAGTGATGTGCTTGTAAATGTTTAACAGCTGATTGATGGGGTTGGGAGTCTCTGCTCTTGTAGCATTTGCTGATTGCTGTGGTGTAAGTGTTCCTACCACGGCTGATTTCAGGCTATACGTGTGAAGTCACCTGGATTGTAAAATTCCTGAAAGTTTAATACTTGGTTCTCACAAGTCAGCAGAGTTGTCCATCACTGGATTCTCAACTCTTTTGACCTCAGTTTTGAACTGGATATAAAAGCAGCTTGGGAAACCCAGGTCTCAAAAGAGTGGTCCAGACTGCCACCAGCTCTTTTTTTTTTTTTTTTTTTTTTTACTTTGCCTCAGTTTCCCAGTTTGTATGGTAAAGCACTGGGAGTCATACAGTCTTCTAAACTTCTTTTGGTAGGGCCTCACGGTTCTTCGCAGGTGTCTAAGGCTGTGGAAGCCAAAGGGCACAGGTCATGTTCTTCTTATCCAGTATGTTTGGTATGAATTTCTTTTTTAAAAAGGTCTCCAGTGGTTAAAACAAGTATGTTTGAGAACCACAGTTACTGAAATACTGCTCATGTCTGTAATTGTAGCAGAGGCCCTGATACAGTGAGAGGTAGTGGGTTTACTCACTGTTCATATATATATGAAACAATATAGGGTTTAGGAAAATGCTAAAGGGAACAGTGCATTTCAATGTTACTTTATTCAGAGGTAGACATAATTGAAAATGTTGTTGCTTTTTGACACTTTATTTAAATGTGACTTTGATTTACATGTGAATGAATTCTCATATATGTACGCCAGGTTAAGGAGGGGTGACTTACAGGTAGGGTTGCAAACTCAAATGGCTCTAGAGGCGCATGAGGGAATTGAGGGAAGCAGGGTTGGGGGGGGGGCTTTGGAGGGATAATACAAAAGGGAGTCTTGTAGACGGTGCCCAAAGAGTAAAAAGAGTACCTCCTGCTCTACCTTGGTGCATTGTTGTCATGAAGGAACACGGATTTCTCCTGCCATATCTTCAGTTCCCTGACACTCCACCCGTTGCCCCTCCCACCCTGTCCCCAGCAGCTGGAAATCCGTGGTTTAATTTTAAATTTCTTGATTTTTTTTTGACATGTTGGCCACGAATTCAGCAACACACTCGCACACTCATACACACGGAGGGAGCTAAGCAAAACATACTTGGCCTGAGGGCTTCAGGTTTGCAGTGTCTTTCCGCACATATACACGTACAGCACGTAATGTTCATTGAGTGCTCACGTGCCCGGTGCTCAGCTAAACCTTTTGTGAGAGTAAAAATATTTAGTGTTTAGAACCATTGGTTAACTAGTTATTCCCTTCCTACAGATGAATTTTGACACTTTGGAAGGCTAATAAATGACTTGCCCAGGTTCCACAGGTATTCAAACCAAGTAATCTGACTGTAGCACCACTGGGCAGAACTGACTCTCTCCAACAAGGGTGATAAGCACACACACAAAAAAACAAACAGCCGACTGTCAAGGGTGGATGGAGACTGTTATCCAGTATTAGCTCATTTGTGTGCAGTGGTACTGTCTGTGTGGGTGCGTGCTGGATGTGATGCGTCCTGGAATGCTCTCTGCATTCACACTTTATAAGATTTTCCTGATAAAGCTAAGTGAGGCCAGTGCAGAAATTTCACGGGGAGTTTATATTTCTTTTTGTCACAAACTAGACGTCCTGAGCTGTGGGGCCAACATTGTCTCTGTCCAAGGGCAAAAGTACCCCCCCTTCTCATTGCCATAGTTAAACCCCACCCATGGAAATGCTCCAAGTCCTGAGTGATGATCACTTCCTCTGGGCAGGGGTATGAAAAATAAAAGTAAATCTAGCAGGAGGAGTAAATCCCAGAAGACAGAGATAAGTACTTGAGGTCAGAGACTGCATCTTTTATAGTTTGTCTACATACCGAACTCATTAATATGAATAATCTTCCTAGCTGTAGCGGTTGTAGTAGCAAAAGTAATACAAGAAACTAGTCTTGTCTTACATTTTTACGTCAACTCTTTCATTATTTCTGGGACCCAAGGAGGTCTCTCTTTGAGGAACTGATGAGAAAGTGAAGGTCTCTCCTATGTTTTTCCTTTATTTCCATTTCTTTTTCCTACCCACATAAAATACTTTGCAACCTTAAAAACTCTAGCCTGTAAGACTCCAGGAAGAAAGACAAAAACTGTGTGCAAAAATCTATATGTTTATTCTTTTAGGTTTTTCCCCTGGGATATTTTGGAACTCCATTAGACACTGTAAACCTCTTTATGGTTTATTCACTTGGTGCGGAATGGGGGAGAAAAAAAAAGAGCCAGTCCCTGTGGGTGTATTCTTCTCAACACTCTATACCCATCATGTGAATGGAAAGAACCCAAAATCTTCATTTTCAGAACTGTATCTTAGCCCCTGGCTCCTGGAGAAAACCAGTGTGGTTCAGATGTGGGATGGGAAGAGTGGTTTGCATTGGCATCAGCCTTGCGGGTGCTTTGGGGGCTGGAGCACACTCAGCTGTGGGTTACAGATGCTTGCTCTCCAGTATTAATGTGGCCAACATGTGAAACCATGGCACCCACAATACTACACAAAGGTCCACGCCTCTGATAGTTTGAGAAATAACTCCCAGATGAAGAAATTCCTTCTTGAAGGGCTGGAATACATTCTTGAACAGAAGGTCCTTTTCCAGAGGAATGGAACCCAGAAAGAGTCGCCCAATGATGTTGGACTGCACACCAGGGACTGTATCTTAGGGTGTCAATGGTGTTGGGAACTTTAACTAAAAATAGAAAAAAAAAACACCCTACTCTGAACCTGAGATTCATAAGGGCCATATTCTATGCTGTGCACATAGCAGAGAACTTGCACACTCAAGCCATTGGATGGTTTCTTGGGAGATGTCAAATGCAAACCATTAGGGTGGTGGTTGTCATCTGGTCTGACTTAGGGTGTGTTCATTTGTTTCTACCAATTTTATTTCTCTGATCTGTCTCTAAGGTTGGGAGGGCCAGAGAAAACCATATGGACAAGAAAGGAAATGAGCATAGGGTCGGGTGATGCTTTCTCTGTAAGCTTAATAACCAAGACACTTTTCAGGTCCCAGAAATGTTTGTCTCTTCTCATGCATGAGGCCTGTGCTGCTTTCTAACAGGACACTTGAGAGAGCTGGGGTATTTCCATCCCCCATTTAGTTAGTGTGCTAGTTTTCTCATTCAGGTGCCATTTCCAGTGAAATAGTAGCTTATAAGTATTCAGAAGTTAGTTTATTGACTCTTATTGTACTTCTGAGCACCTAATAAATAATTTATTAGTCTGATGGATATGTGGCTATCTAACTATGGGGCATGAAATATGCACTGTTTTTCTAATACACTGTAGGGAGACCTGTTTATAAAGTATTTAGTATTGGTTTTATAATGCACCGTCGACAACAGGAGACCACGAAGCTCAAAGATCAATCTCATTTTGGCCCACAGTATTAATGCTGCTTTATAAAGCTCTATGACAGGTCACTTAGACAGTGGTCCTTGCAGAAAGGACTCTGTTAGGAGGGCCGGCTGCAGGGGCTGCCAGTGCCGTGGATGAGTATCTTCATTCAGGCCCCTGAGGTGACTGGGGGTTGCTGATGTTGGCCAGGTGATGGAACTCTGCATTTCCCTCTTCTCTAGAGGGATTCTGGACTGAGAGTGCCTGGTTCTGCTAATGCAGCCCCACTGATTGTGGGGAGAGCTGGGGTGACTTTGGCCCACAGTGGCAGGCAGTTTTGGAGACACGGCTCACATGGGATGGAGTGGGTCTGCGCTCTGCTCAGCTAATGAAGTGACACTGTTCTGTCCCCCACTCCTTCAGTTCAAATCACAGATGTGACACAGCCTAACAGTTTTTGACTTTTGTTTGCTTTGGGGAGTTTCATTAGCCAGGAATAAATTCTTAGACATTTAAAGAACTGCATACAATAAATACTTAGGATTGGGAGACATCTAAATAAAAATTTAGTAATTTTACCCAAAAGTCAATTCTTAGTGTTGCACTTTCTTTATGAGAACCAAATCCTATAGGAATGCCTTATAAGGCAAAGATGAACCTTTTTCCCTGTTATTATTGCCTGTTAGGGTATATGTTTGGAACAAGGCAGTTTTCAGTTCTGCCTTAAGAGCTCCTTGCTGGTTCTAAATGTTCCTCTTCCCCAGCTGGGAGCTCTGAGCTGCACTTTCTTGACACCAGTCGGCTTGCTTGTGACTTCGCACACTTTTGAAGGAACCAAGGCTGAGTCCCTTCTGCAGTTGGCCATTTCTTTTAGTCACTACTCATTGATTCAGAGTTTCATGTTACCCTCTCCAGTTGGACCATACCCTTTCTACTCTCCACAGGTCCTGGGTTTCATCCTGTCATGTCTCTCTTAGCAAGTGACTTCATCTGTCCTGAAATGATCACTTCTTTTGTGTAGCTATAGTTTATTGAGCATTTACTATGTGTTAAGCACTCAGTTAGGCCCTGGATTACCAAAGATAGATAAAACTCTCTTCCTTTCAACAAGTGTACAGTTTAGTGGGGGAGATGGGTAGTAAATTGGCTTTATACAGGAGCATTACACACACACACACACACACATACACATAAACATATATATATATATATATTTTAACCACAGATTTTTTTTCTCTCTCTTACCTTTGGTTTTTGAGGGAAAAAAAATTTCTTCTCCCTTCAGGGGTACCCTTTTCATTTGTGCTCTTGATCACGTTCTCTCTTAGGACCCTTATATCTTTTTCCCTCTGGCTTAGATCTTCAATATCCTTTTCTCCCCTAGCTGTGTCCTCTTTGCCCGTGATAGACTTCTTTTCCCCTGTGGTGAGAAACAGACCATCAGCACACTAACACCACTTCTCCCAGGCCCTGCAAACTTTCAGGCTACCTCTCTTACTTTACTTGCTTTCTTTGCAAAATTTCTCCATAAGATGTTTTATCTTTTCTGTCTCCTTTATAATTTGCTCACTTCTTAACTGCTTTCCAGTCTGGATTCTATAACTTCTATACCTGTCTTCCCACTAAGACATCTCTCTCAGGACACAAGATATAATTATAAAATATTACGACCACAAGTATATATGGGAATGGTATAATAAATACCGATTTACTTAAGCTTAAGAACTAATGATACACAAATACATCTGAAGCCAGTGGTTACATCCCATTTACATTGTAGCCACTGCCATCTTCCCTATCCAATACCTGCCTTTCCTCAAGCATTATAATTTTTTTTATTAATTGTTTTGGGAGGAGGTAATTAGGTTTATTCATCTGTTTATTTAATAGAGGTACTGGGGCTTGAACCTAGGACCTCCTGCATGCTTGACATGCACTCTGCCACTGAGCTATACCCTCCCCCCTTCAAGTATTACTCTGATTTGGGTGTTTATCATTCCTGTGCATATTGTTTTGCTGTTACTATATTTACTACTTATTATACTTGATTTTACTGTACTCTAAATGTATAGCATTGTTTCTTAGAACATTTAAAACTCTCAATTCAGACTTCCTTTGTCATTGAGAACATTGGGCAGCCACCATGCCCCATTCATACTGCCCCTTCTGTCTTCCCCTGCAGTAACCATGGGTATTCCCAAGATGCTCACCTTGGCCACTTTCTTTTACCTCTTGTGTCACTTCTCTGTGGATGACTCAGATCTGATAACTCCAGTGTCACCTTGTTTTCTTAATGTTTCTAGTTGCCTGGTCACCAGCATGATCTACTGTTTTCCCAAACTGAGCTTACTGTATATATTCCCACCAACTGGTCCATCGCCGTTTCTGTTGACAGTGCTGCCGTGTCCTCGTGCTCAGAATAATCAGAGCTTTAGTGTCACCTCGGACTCCTCTCATTTGTTACACATGTCTCATCAGTTGTTCTTGTCCTCTGGGTGTTATCTCCACATTGTGTCTTGCTCTTTTCCCTCAGCCCTATTGCCTGTAGTCATTTTACCCAGACTGTTAGAATAGCTTCCTCACCGGTGTCCTCACTTTTGTCTTTTCACACTTCAGTCCGTCTGTCATGCTGTTGCCAGATAAATCCTCTTAGGGTCCAGTAGTGATCATACCGGTCTGCTCTTGAGAAGCTTTCAGCAGTCCTGACTGTTGGTGGAGAACAGGATAAATAGCAACTGTTCTTACTGGCTTACAGGACCCTTCCTGTTAGGATAGTTCCCATTGACCCGTCCACCCCTTCCATTCGTCATCGCTCTGCACAGATGTCTACACCGTGTGTTCTAGTCAAAGCGGACCCCTTCTTTAGGAATATCGTCGGTTCTTAAATTCCAGTGCAAATGCTGCCTCTGCTTAGAAACTTTCTCTTACCACACCAGCTGGAAGGAATCTCCTTCCCTAATTGTGGCCAGTTGGGCCACTGCTTCTCTTATCACGTTCGGTTTTATGAAGGTTGTTTTTCTACATGGCTTATCGCCTGTACTGGATTGTAAGCTTCTCCTGAGCGGGGACTGTATCGTAATGTCCGTGTTCCCCACACCTTCTCGTACTTGGCAAATAGGGCTTGGATCAGTATTCCCTCACGGTGGCTAAAAATGTTGAGTTTAAAATGTCTTTCTTGATAATAGCTGGAAGAAGAGGGAGCTAGAAACTGAGCTAGTCAGGACAAAAGTGTATTCCTTACCAATGAGCAAATGATTCAGTTGTTCCCCCTTTGTTACTCTTTTTCTTTCCAGGGCTTGCTTTTTTAATGGTTGGCTGCTGTCAGTCTTAGTAACTCTTAAAACTGCTTGGGTGGTCAGAGGAGTATATTATATTTGCAGTTGTTTTTTAATCTGTTGTAATGTACTCAGTTGCTTCCAAATGATACTGTCTGCAGAGTATGTGTGATTTCCTTCCCGATCTCTCAACAGGCATGTTCAGTGACCACACCAAATAGCCATAATTACAAGTCAGAGGACAGGCTCAGTGAGCGAGGCTGGCAGGCTCATCTCGGGATCCCCTGTTGTGGGGTGGCTGCCTCTTCTCAGGTTGAGGTGTGTTCTTTTCCATTTAAGCCACCTGGATACACTCACATTCTTGTACCATCTAGTTCAGGTCTGTCTCACCTGAGTATTCTTTCTCCCTCCCTCTTACTGTCTTTCACACTCATCCTCATATTGTGAAACTCAGGAATTTACTTGATTCCTCACACTTCTTACCTTGGGAGAAATTACTGCAAGCAGTACATTTAGTGACAGTTACATGAATGATTTTTGACTGTGATGAAGTATCTGCCTTCTTCTGTCCCTTCCCTCCCCCACCTTATTTTATCTTTTCCTTCCCTTTTTTTCTTTCCCAGCATTCTAACTCATTGTTATTACTGATTTTAGATGTAGTACCATAGACTGTAGCAGTAGTAAACTAAACTTTTAGAACTGAAGCATAACGTGCATACAGGAAAGTACACAGCTCTTAAGTGTGTGCAGCTCGGTGAATTTTTACAGAGTGATCATACCCGGAACCACCAATTAGACGGAGATATCTCGCAGAACATCTGAACCTCAGAAGCTTTCCTTGTGCCTCTTTGTAGCCACTACTCTCCACTGAAGGTCATCACTCTTCAGAACTAAGTTACCCATTAATTCTTCCTATTTTTAACTTGCTGTTAATGAGTTTCTGGCATCTTTTGAGTTTCTTAATTTTGAAAACAATCTTCAAGTTCATTCAAATTAGCTTTGTTTCAACATTTTTTCATTTAAATATGTATGTCTATAAACTAGTCTCGGTGGTTTTCCAAAGATTCTGAAACTTCAAGTATACTTAGTGTTTCACTTTTTTAACTTAGTTTTTAGGTTTGTGAATTATATATAAGAGGGTACCATCAACAGAGTTGCTTTTTTTCTGTGATAACTCTAAGAGCATTGTTGGATTAACTGGTTGTCTGTGAATCTCAGTCTTCTTTCCTGACAGTAATTTAAACTGTTTTTATAATAACTTCACTAGGTCCACAGACTTGAGAAGGAAGAACATAAAGAAATTAATACTATCTTTATAATCCTTGCAGCTCTTCATGGACATACAAAAATAATTTCCTGCTTACTCCTGTCTGTTTTTTATACTCATTTAAGAAAACTTGTTACTGGGGGTTTTCCTCTAGATTTTCTCATGAAATGTAGACTTTAGGTTATGGTAGGAAGAAGCCATTGTCACTGTAGCTGAGAGAAAATGAACGAAGTCACTTTTGTGTTTTTAAAGCAAAACAGGATAGGTAAAATGTTTGACTTTTTGGGGGGCAGCTGGAGATTGATATTGACCTCAGATGCCTTTGCATCTGCAAATGTCTCGATTCTAAGGATTCGTCATTTCCTTAACATTTTACAAACGACCTCATCTACCACACCCTCCCGAAATCTTTTTATTTTTAAATTTTTATAGTGTTGCAAGGGATTATGGCATTTGGATATCCCTGAAAACACATCCTTGATGTGTTTTTCTGAAACTGAGCCCCTGATTAGGCTGTCAGCAGATGCTGTAGCACATTGATTGTTGCAGTTGGTACGGAGACAGGTGTCAGCAGGGGTGGTTTCTCCCTTTTGCCAAAGAAGGACGAAGCTTTTAGGTAGTATTTACTCGTGGGGGATGTGCCTGCATCTGTTTCAAGTGATTTAAATTTCTGTCCTATTCAAACCTTATTTTAGGAGGCCTGTTTTCCTCTTAGTCTGAGGTCACATAATACTGTTCTCAGTGCACAAGCTTCTCCCTTGGTGCAGGTGATCACGATTTTTGGTAGGGCAGTTAATATTACTGTTTTTTTGTCATGTGCTCTAATGTGGTATTCCTGTGAGTGAACATCAGTGCAATTAGGACCCTTGATGCTTTGGCAAAAAACATACTAACCAAAAACTGAAAGTATGCCTGCACGTCTTGTTTACATGATCTTGTCCCCTGAAATCTTCAGGCCATTCTGGCTGGGGTTTCTTTATGTTGAAATGCCCAGCCTGGCCGCCGGAGCCACCTGGAGAAGGTATGGTTGTAAACAGGACGCAGCATGCACAATTCTAACAGTGACTATTGTAGGGGAGAGAGGGGCCAGTGATTGAGTCTGGCAAGCAGAGAGGACGTGCAGTTTTTTCTTCTTTCCTTTGAATCTGCAAAGATCCTTAACTGCATTTTGAAATGGTTAATCCATGAGCTGATAACCCACATTTATGTCTCACGTTTTTAGAGAATAAGCAACAGAATTGATGTCATCAAAGAGAAAGATTTATAGAAGAATACAGGTGCATAGTTCAATTCTTTGATGCACAAACGGACACTGGGTTAGATTCAGTAGTTGGCAGGCATGCATCTTCCTTTTAATCTGGATTAAAGGCGGCTGCATTCAGCTTTGACTACATCATCTGATAAATGGAGACACGAATGAGAATTGTTGACTAAGAAAAGTTTTCCAGTTTCCTTAACATTTAAATGTAGGGGGCCACGTAGTATCATCGTCTTCTCTGCAATCATCCGACCTGACTGCCCTAGACCGCTTGGCTCTTGAAACCGGGATGTTTCATCCCTTACAAGGCTGATCCTGGAAGGAAATTAGGAGCCAGTGGATAGTGTGAGATGGAGGTGTGATAGATGAATGCTAATGGTGAAGATGAACAACTTAAAGTGTAGAGATGTCTCATATCAGAACTCTATCTTAACAGCTACTTTTTTAATCTCTTTCCTTTCTCTCCAAACATGCAGGCACCATAGAGTAATACTTCATCTGTGTGTGTGTGTGTGTGTGTGTGTGTTGTGGGGTGAACTTTTCACTGTCCTCCCATCCAGTGACATATGTGACTCAAGGGAAAACAGGCAGCTTAGATTATGATATAATTATACACACAGGGAAAAACCTCAGTTGAAATTATTGTTAGTTTTACTTTTTCTCTGTTCATGAGCATGAGTCCAAAAAATACCCCCTTAACTTCACATGGAAAATGAAACTTTACACAGTAAAATAGGGATGGCAGGTTTCACAAGGGAAAAAGGGTGCTGTCAACTTTTTTCCTCAGGAATATGGAAATGTGGGTGGATTATCTGTTCAGAGGAGGTTTCCTTTATTAATTCTTTTTTCTTTTTTTCACTTAAGACATCTGTTAACATTTCACACAGCCCAACAGATGTTGCAAAGCAAGTCTCATACTTTGTTCTCAAGAAAAATGACATTTCCTCAGTTGGTTCCCCCCACCTCTGTGACTAGGCCCAGCCTCTACTGCCGCCTCATTTGCATACATTAAGTTATATACCTTAATGCCATACAAATTTGTAGTTTCAGCTTTATTTGCATATGGCAAAGTCTGATTTGATTAGAAAGTGGTTTACATGGTTAGAGTTAAGAGAGGTCATACCACTTAAAAAATCTCCTTTGAGAATGGCAACCTAAGTCCACATATAGGAGTGGATAGCCAATTACTAAAATTTTTTTTTTTTATAAAATAAGTGAATTACAAAAGCTTGACTTATTTTGGCATAAGGAAGTGCTGATTGTCATGCGATGTGGCGCGTCATTTTTATTATTTTGGCAAGAACAGGGACAGTTTTGTCTTGACAAGCCATTAGATGAATACCAGCGTGTGTCACATGAAAAACCACTGATCTTTAACCCAGCTCTGTACTTAACCAAGCCTTGAAAATGAACAGTGAATAAAAGAAGAGCAAAGGCCAGTTTACTGTCATTACAGATTACAGAATCTGTTAACAGCTGCTAAGCTGAACCCAGGGAATTACAGGTATTGTTCCGTGAACCAGTGGAAGTCCTAGAGATGCTTGTTATACTGTGTCTATAAATTGTACATTTATTTGATATTTGCTTAGGATTTACATAGTTGGAAGCATAGCTAGAAAAAAGGGAAATCCTTGAGTACTTTCTCAGTGTATGAAATGCATGCCTTTATCACAAAACTATACACACACACACACACATACATACATGAGGTTTCCCTACCCCCAATTACAGAACTTATTCTGAGAAAGCAATGTGCTTTCAAAGAAATTATTAATAAATATTAAAAAGTATCCCCCCCATCCCATATACAAACACACAAAACAAAATCCTTTGTTTCTTCAAGGTTTTTATTGTGGCTAATATTTGCACCGACGTGTAATTTTTTTTTAATGGAGGGAAAGAACGTAACCCACCTCAATACCCAAATATTGAAAAGATCAGTAACATTTTAAGCAGTCAGTTGTGGGAATTCTTGCTTACAGAGCTAACAAGAAAGAACACACTTTCTTACTCTGCTGGTGGAATTGCACTGTGCCTCCCTATAGTCTTGTTATTCCACACTAACTGAAATGCAAATTCTTGGCAACTAATTGGATCTCATTGAGGGTACACGCACAGTATGTAGTGATATGCAAAAAGGTTTTTAAAAATACCATTTCTCTGCAATTACAACTTTTAATTACTATTCAAAAACATTGGTACCTATAGTATAGCTGGAGAATATATATGTCTAAATTTTTTACAGATTACTAAAAAACCACGAGCTATGAAATGCTACATTAAGGGACCAGCTCAAAAGTTAGGGGGAAAATGTTTCTTCACAGCAGTTTATAAATTGGATTTTAGTAAAGTCCTGTGAAAATAAAGACTATTTTTGAAGTTTAGTTTTCAGTATCTTAGAGCCAGTACACTGAAGTCACATTAATAGTGTAATCCTCTTCTTGGAACATTTTAAATGTGCTGTCAGAAACATCAGAAATCTCTTCCAAAAACTCTTGTCTATTTGTTTTTTCCTTCAGTTCTCCAATCTATTTTAACATTGTAAATTGCATTTGAGTTTCTTACTTTGGCATAAGTGTATTTCTGGGATGTGTTGTGTTGAGGTGGAGGTATTCATATTCCCATGTCTTCCACAACTTGGGTGCCTTAGACCTAGTGGTGTATTTCTTCCCATGGTCCGTCTCTCACCATTGGTAAACGTGGGAAAGCCAGCACATAGCCTTTAGTATTTGTGATTCTTTAAGCTGCAATACATGAACTTAGGGCGGCAGATAAACAATTACTGTGTCAGTAAGTGATACTTGCCTCTACTCCTTAATTTTAAGTAATTTTAATACAAATGATTCCAGATAGTTGTTCTGTAATCAGCAGACTATTTAGCCAGTGAACAAACTCAAAAGTCATCCTTGTGCCTTACAGGTATATTTTTTCGTACCTGTGTCCTTAACATGCCAACTAGACAGAA
Source organism: Camelus bactrianus (assembly GCF_048773025.1). NCBI lineage: Eukaryota > Metazoa > Chordata > Mammalia > Artiodactyla > Camelidae > Camelus > Camelus bactrianus. The sequence continues at coordinate 21,282,539 of NC_133542.1, forward strand.
GGTTATCCTAAGATCAAGGACTCTACGTGCTGTGTTTCTGTGTGGAAGTGAGTGGCAAGTTCAAATAATGCATTTGGGGGGTTTCTGGAGAAGTCAGATTTGTATTTTAAAAGTTTGACTTAAAAACGGACGTTCCAATCTTAAGATCTATAAAGTGCAGCATGGAGAGTTGCTTGAGGTTTTCGTTTACTCATTTATTCATTTTTTGTCTGGGTTAATTGTTGTCACATTGTAATAAAACTTGTCCTTTGAGTAGACTATTCTTACAAAGTAGTTAAGGTTTTTTTTGATCAGATCCATTTGGCAGGTGCAGGATTGCATGGTAAGTTTGTTGTAAAAGAAATATTTTAAACCTTAGAAAGATACCCTGGTGCTCTTGAGGCTTGTTTGTGCCTTGACAGTGATATGCCAGGTCCTGGTTATGCTGCAGACCTGTTTCATCTGGAGCAACCCAAGCTTTGCTGTCGTGAGGAGCTTGGCTTGCCTACGTTGGGCAGCGTTTTGTCAGAAGACTGCTGGCTGGGCAGACCAGATTTGGATGTATTAGCTAGTCAGCCTAATAACCCTGTACAGACTGTATTGATTTTCTAGGAGAGAGTTTATGAACTAAATAAACTTGGGGTTGGTGTCTTAATAAACTGCTTCTCTCAGTCTGTCACATTTAGTTACGGAGCTGTGCAGTTTAGGGGGAAAAAAGGCTAATTCTGTTACAGATTGTTCACAGCAGGGTCTCCAAATTAGCCCTTTGTTTTGTAATGCCACCTTGCTTGGGCTCGCTTTGAGCACATTTCTCAGTTTTGCCCTAATGAGTTGCAACACTGATAATGTGGCTGATGATCTTTCATTGATTTCACTATCACTTGCTTGTCTGGTAATTGATCCGTTGCTGAGCCTCTAGTTAATTATATCGGCTTTGACATGGCCCGGTCCACGGGGAATTTCAAGTCTTGCAGAATAACAGTTTTAATAAAAGAGTCTATTACTGCAGGTGCTTGCTGCTGCATGCCAGTTGATTTTTGCGTTTTGTGTGTGTGTGTGTGTGTGTGTGTGTGTGTGTGTGTGTGTGTGTGTGTGTGTGTGTGTGGTTGGAGGGGGAGGATAACTGGGAAAGAAGAGGACCGCTGGACTGAAAGAAAGGAGGGGTTGGGGCTGGAAGAAGAGGAAGAGGGAGTGAAGAAGAGAGGAAGGAAGGAGGGGGAGCCTAGAGGCTGAGAGGGTGAGAGCGGGAGAGCAAGAGGCAGGCGAGAGAGAACACGCAGGCAAAGCGATACAACAGAGCCTGCGAGGAGGAAGCTTGCTATTGACAGTGTCCTTAAGCCTCCCACAAATAACAGCCATTAGTGGGAAGGTCAGGAGCTGAGCAGGCAGCTTGACTGAGGCACTGAGTGCCACTTCAGAAATCAAGAGGCTAGCAAATTTTAGAGGGAGTTTAAGTGGGTAATAGCTAGCTGTAAAGGTACAGTCACTGTTGACAATTGACTCATAGGGTCTTTTCCAGCCCTCTCCCCCCTCAAGAATATTTTTATTGACCACAGGTGGACTTAATATATTTTAAGGCAACAATTCTTTGGGTTCTTGTTTGTTTCTTCTCAGATATTGAATTTGCTGCTTTTGAGACTTTTTTGTGCTTAATGGTGGTGAACCGGAGGGAAGTTTAACAGAAAAGCTTTCAGGAGACGTCTGTTCTAGAGGGGAAGGCACATTTGTGTCAACATAGTGCACGTTTTCTCATCTTTTCTCATTGTCCACTAATGACACCGAGTTGCCATTGAAGCTCTTTTCTGTTTCTTTTGTTGTTTCAGAGAGTAAGGTTTATTGTTATTCTTGAGTTAAGAAGGAGCAAGGAGAGTGGTACATTTGTCCTCAGTATTTGTAGGTGGTTGAAGATTAATGTGCCTTACATTTTAAGTTTAGGAAGGATGGCTTTTTCCTGCTGACTACTTTTATGAGATGACATGAATTTAGCTTTCCATTTTGGAGTTGCTGTTTATGTTCAGTGCATTTTGTTCAGTTCTGCTTTTCCATAAATAAGGTGGATAAATACCATCTAATAAATAGATGTTTTGTTTTAAAATGGGTTTAATTAAAAATACGACATGCTATCTGGGTGATATTTCATCAGGCTGGAAAACATTATAGAATTTTCCAGAGAGATCGTGAATGAAAAATGGAGTTTTTATATTCATTACTTTTTGACTGAGATGGGACAGGCTGTTTTCTTCTTTATGATTTGAAAGGATATTATAGAGGCTTCATCCAGGAACTTTAACAGAGGATTTTTTTTCTGCTCTTGAGCTTTGAGAAAAGGTACACTTTTTTTCTTTGCCATTCAGTGTCTTATTTAACATCGAATTTAGTAATTCTTGCCCTGAGAAACTGGATATTAAATAGTTTGTATGTAATTTGCAAATGTTTATTGTGCATCTTCTATGTTCAAAAAACTGCTAGTTTTATTTATTTACATTTTAGAGTTTAAGGTCACATCTCTATGTGTATTATTTTCTCTAGGAGTTTATATGAGGTTATAAATAGCCTAGCACACACTATATGACTTTTAGGAGCTAACATTTAGGCAACAACTAAGTCAACTTTACATTCTTTTACAGCTGAATATTTTCCTTTCTTCCAGTGTAATTAAGGGAAAAAAGTGTTTTTAAGCATAGCAGTTTACAAATGTAGAAGCAGAGACTGCTGTCAGAAATTGCATGTTATACCTGAAAGCATTCTTGGGAAAAATTCCTCGGGAAGGGTCCCAGACTCTCCTTGCCCCGTGGACAGTCCCTGATGGTGGTGCTGCTTGGAGTGTGCACAAGTGTGTATCTCTCTGTGTGTCTAGAGAGGGGTTAGTACAGGGTGTCATTTGGTGCCTGACAGTGGAACAGTGCAGTTGACTTTTAGCTCTGCTATCCAATGACATGCAGTGGCTGGGAGTTTGAAGCTGATGGTTGGGTCTCCAGTGCTGCCTGCACACCTGACAGGCAGCTGTTAAACCCAGCAAAGGCAAGCTCGGGGAGTCACAATCTATGCATAAATGATAGGGGTATCTGTGCAGAAGGTGCGAAAGAAGCTCTGACCCCCTCCCTCCCCCAGATCTCCCCCTTCCCAAATGAAATGCACAGTTCAGCCAGCTTCTTAACTACACTACACTCCTGCTACTGGCTGCCAAGAGGCTCAAAAAATCCACCTTCACTTTTCAGTCAGAAGAGGCAGAAGTGGATGTGAGAGAAAGAGAGACACAGAGAGACAGAGAGCCAAAGAGGGCAAGAGACTTGACTTTAAGAGACTCCTGTACTGACAACTCCATGCAGTTCGGAACCAGAACGACTGCGGCTGAACCAGGGTTCATGGGGACATGGCAAAACGCTGATACTAACCTCTTATTCAGAATGTCCCAACAGGTAAGTTACTTTCATTTTTTTTTAAGGAAACCTTGAATTGTTGTGTGCACTTTTGTTTCTGGTATTTTCTTTCTGAACATTTCCGGAATTTTGATCACTTCGTAGTTGGGCTGTTTTGTCATAACTGTGTTACTGGAACGCGCAGGGTTACCTCACGGTTTCCCTAAGGGCTCCTTAAAAGAAAAGGGGGGAAAGGATACTGAAGTAAAAGAAAGCAAAGGCATTTGTTGCAAAGTTTCACAGTGTATCCTGGATCGTGGGAAGATTGTTTCCTGTTAAAAATAAAAAATAAAAAATTTAAAAGCCACCCCCCCGAAATGTTATTTTTCTGTCTATATTTATCACTTAATCCAAGTGGAGTAGGTTCGCCAGCCCAACAGCAATAAAACAAACGTAGGGGCCCCTCGGCACTGCCCGACGGACATCCCAGGGCTGGACACGGCTCGACTCCGACCCGGCCAGGGAGAGGAGGCTGTGCGGAAGCCGCTGCAGCGCCGAGGGGCACGGGCGGAGGCGGCGCGCGTGGCGGGCTGAGTCGGCCGGCGGGTCCCAGCTCCTCCGCGCCGCCGCCTCCGCGCTCGCCCTGCGCTCCCGCCGCGCCGGCTGGGCTCCCGCCTGCCTGCCTGCCCGCCCGCCCGCCCGCTCGCCTGCCCGCCCGCCGGCCGGCGCACTCACACTCGGCCGCAGCCTCGGCGTCCTCCCCAGAGCCGTCCTCGGGACCAGCCGCGCCGGCTGCTGGCTCTGCCGGGAGAGCCGACGTGTCCGCGCGAGGCCGCCGGCGATGCTCATTAATCAGCGGAGCCTGCGGCTCGTACCACGCGCTCGGTGATACCTACATACGCGCCCCGCGCGCCCGGCTCCTCTTGCACAATCGCTGGCTCTGCGGTTCCAAGGGGGAGCGAGGGGGAGAGGAAGCGAAGGGAAACAACCCAGAAACTTTCATCTTGGACTGTGCTCAAGCGAGGGAGGGAAGTTCCCTGGTGCCTCCCTCCCAGACACGTCTTGCTTTTCAAAAGCCTTCACCAAACCCACACAAAGCTAGAGTTAGTATGATAGTATCCTCCGCACAGCACGAAAGTATTCCTGACAGATATGCTGGGATTTTAAGTAGCTGGAGGTTGTTAGAAAATTGATATTGCTCCACTCAAAAAAAAAAAAAAAATGCTGCAACTGTTCTCTTTTTTAAAAAAAAAAATTTGTTTTGTTTGTAAGAGTTGACGAGAACTAAATACTTTGAGTTAATTCAATTTTACAAGTCTGGGTAACGAAGAGAAGAAAACAGTTTGCTAGGCTAGAGACCACTGCAAGTTAAGAAATGCATCTGCAAAAGATAGTGCGAAGATCCAGGGCTTTGTAGCGTTTAGCTAGCGAATAGTTGTATCACACAGTTCTAGATAGGATAAATGCATTTGAATAAGGTGTGTTTTGACATATCCTGTAGAGGGACCCTGATTACTGCTGATACAGTAAGTTGGGATTTAAATGCAATCAACATAAACCCAATAAGCAACTCTTTATGTGCAATTTCCCATTCTTGCAAGTTAAAAAGTTCATTTCCTCCCAGAGATACTCCTTGGCGTTGCAGAGTGCTTGAAGAGGTGTGTTTCTGAGGCACAGCCCTGCCTGGGTGGCTCTCTTCGTGGTTGGAACACTGAGTGTGTTTTCACTGAGCTTAGGACCAAATAACTTGTGCTGCTCTTTAAAAATTAGATGTCACCATCAGGGTTTCCTCGAGTTAGTGGAGGTCGTGTGTGTGTGTTGAAAGGGAAGATTTGGTTTCCGTCTCCCTCTAGCTAGAAAAGAGTTAATAAAACCAGATAGAGATAATGATCAATTGATAAATGGCTATTGAACCACATAGATGGTGTTAGATTGCTTCTTTGGCACTAGCCCATTTCCAAGTAGATTTGAATCTAACGAGTCTTTAAGTCATGGAAAACATTTTAGCTAAAAAAAAAAAAAGGTAAATTATAGAAATGATGGTTCAAAATTAGGAAAATAATTTACAATCATGGAGAGAGAAAAACTTAAACAGCCAAGCTAGCATGATGTTTTTGATCCAGCTGCTTCACTCTGTGGGTATATAAAAATCCATTTTGTGTGTACCTGCATACATATATGTGTCAAAGTGAGCATCAGTGAATACATGAAAAGAGTAGAAACACAGGGAAGTAATTTATACATGATGGATGCTGTATAAAACTATACAATATTAATTATACTATTTACTAAACAGTAATACAATGAAGGGAGAAAAATCACGATTGAAAAAGTGTTGTGATTTCACTGTATTTTCTGTGTTCTCTTTATTTTTTGATTTTGTTGTAGTTGTCAACTTATCCCCCCCCCCCTTTTTTTTCCTGTCATAGTTACTAAATGCTTACCTCCTGTGCATTTTTGGAAAGCATGTAAAAGGGTATGAGTTTACGTGTTTTTTTTCCTCCTTCAAGATAGATGACATTTTAGCTTATATAAATATTGTGTAAACTTAAATTCAAACTCTTTAAATCTAAAAATAATATGGGCTGTACATGTTAAGATGTTTATTTTCCTGACCTATAGTTCATCAGCAATGCTGGTGCAGTGTGTGTGCATGTGCGTGCACGCGTGCGCCCGCGCACAAGTGCACGAAAGACACTTTTCTTGAAATGGTATCTCTTGAAGCCAATAGTTTCAAGCTATACTAGTTTCGATATACACATTAAGCCACCTTTTGTCTTACTACGGGTGAAAGTTTGCCCAGTTTAATCACGTATGCAGAATTTTGTATTTCTAATGCATAGAGTTTTTTTCTATATTATGATTATTTTAATTTCTAAGACAAAATTGACTTAGCTCATGAAATGAATAAATTTATTGAATTTTTGTACTTCAAAGTTTTCTGCAATAAGTTAGAATCTGTAAGATTTGTCTGGTCATTTCTTTAAATATTGGAAAGGACTAGTAGTTTTTAAAACTGAGTTACAGAGAATTCATCAGTATTATTTAACTGCAGCAAAACTTACAGTGGGAAATAGCTCATGCATACTGAAATTTCATATTCCTGCTTTGTGTCTTCTACAGGTAATTTAAGAAGTAGGGATATAAAAATCTTTGTATTTTGTTTTGTATGAGCAAAGTTAAGTTTGCTTATGTCTAAGTCTTTCAGTCTAATTCTAACAAAAAGATACCACAATCCGAGGCCAATTTAGATTTAATGGAAATAAGTCTGTTCCTCTCAAGTTGGGGACCTGACAGTTTGACTACATTTTTCTGCCTCTCTCCATTATTCTCCCATATTTGAGTATTTTTTTTCAAAAGGGATAATATTTTTCATATACAAAAATATTTGATAACCTTAAAGGATATGATTCTTGACTTTTGTGAAAGGAGTTCTTCTTGGGGTCACTTTGATCAGCGACAGGTCGAGAATAACCAGAGACCCTTTGCTCATCTTCTCTGTTAATCTCCTAGAGTCCTAGAATGTTATTTTACCCATTTTAACCTCATTATTAAAAGCAGAAAACAAGGCCTGTTTCTGGAAGTTTTGTGTTTTTAAATCAGGTTTTAAATGGTGATTTTTCTATGTTTGTAAATATTTTGTGCATGTGAGGGCATAGCAGATTCTTTGTAGCTCCCTCAAGGGATGCAATAGTCTAATATATTTTGAAAGAAATGAAACCATCACAGGTAAAAGGCTCTAGCCCACGCTTTGCACAGTAGTAGAGGCATTTACCTTTTATTATTAGTGAGGTATATTTAACCTGTTTCAAATAAAATGTGGATCCCTTAATACGGTCTCTTTTCAGACACGAGTGAAATCCTAAGTTAGAATTATAAATGACTCTGTGCATCATTATGTAGTAATTTAGGATTCACCCAATGATGTAACAAAATTAACAACATAATTTCATTGTGAAACTGTGTCTTGTTAAAGAACAACTGTCTGACATTCTCCTACAGTTGCTTTATTTAACTTCATGCAAATATTATTAGTGGTGACATTTTTCTATTGTGCATTAGATTCTCTCATTAGCATGATGTGTTAGTTATCACCAGAGAAATCATTTCCTAGATAGGTGAGGGGCAAACCAAGAAAGCTAAAAATTAAATCAATGATTTACATTAATACCAGAGCGTCTGCTCACCAGAGATAGGACAGAGTAAAGCAAACTTTCTCACTAATATAAAATCTAGCACATTTCAGAGAAATGATAAATAAAATATATTGTCAGAAACATATAATAACATTGCTGGAATCCATTTAAAAGCATGCTTGATATGAATTTTTCTCCCAGTAGTCTTTTAGTTCTTTCTATTCAAATAGGCAAGCACAGTTTCCGTTGGTTGAATCTATATTTTAAAGTGGAAATGGTGGTTTTGTCTGACTTCCTACCTGCACCCCCCCCCCCCCCCGCACACTAAATAATTTGAATGAATGTTTATTCACTAACAATTTAAAAGGCACACGGGCAGTTTTTCTTACAAGTCAGATGCCTAATTGTATATTGTGGTTTGATTCTTCTTTCTAGTTCGTACATTTTTATTCTAAACTCTCTCCCACTCGTGTAGCTGGCCCTTTTAACATAGGGATGTACATTCTTATTTAACCAGAGCCCTGAGTAAAGCAGTTGATAGTTAATGGTCTTTGAAAATGACTTTCATTGCCAGCCATCAGCCATCCCTTGGTTTCTGTACTTTTCCCTCCTCCCTTTTGACTCCCCCTTTTTACAGTTGGTGTAGTTTAGTCATCATGTCTTACTAAAAAAGGATTAAATTGAACAAACTTACTGTCTTGAAGCTAAAGTAAATATTTATATTATATTAGGAAGCATGTAATTTCAGCCTGTTCAATTACTAGGCTGCCACCTCCAATTTTGTTCCCCTGTTTAATTTGAGTGATAATATGTTTTATTTTGAAGTCTTAACTATAGACATATACTCCAATATAGTTCTTGTCATCCATTCTTATAATGTAGCATGAAAACAGGAGTATTTGGATAATTGTTAAAATACAGATTATAGCATGGAGCCAGGTGCTCGTGTGTTGGCCTCTGCTTTACGTGAAGTCTGCATGTTATACATAGACTTACAGGTACTGTCTAATTTGTAACGCAGTGGAGAAGTAGCAGGCCTTATATGGTGTTTATATACCTGTTAAAGTAAAACATGCACAGGCATATTCTCAGATGTGTATGCAGTATATGTTAATCTGTGCCCAGATGTCAAGTTTATTTTCACGAGGATACATTAAATGAATTTGAACATAGTAGGTGATCATTTTGAAATTATTTTTCTCATATGTCTCATCTGCAAGCTGGTCCTGTGTGTGTGTGTTTGTAATTTGTAAAGCCTTTTACTAAAGTGAGTCAAGTAACCACAGTTGAAAAATAAATCCCTTCAAGGTGCAGATATCTTATGTTGATAATTGTAGGTATTTTTTTATAATTATATTTCTAAGTGTATCGTAACATTCACTGATAAATCCAATTATTCAAGCATGGCTTTATGGAAATCTGATTAATGTAGTGACAGGACAGATTTGGGCTCCCACAGCAGCACATCCTCCCACTCCTGTGTCAGGGTTAAGAGCCGCGGCAAATCCTCCCTAACTAATTAGATGCTGAGTAAGGCATCTCGGAGAAGTTGGGGCAAAAGTGAATGGGTCACAGCCAAAGCAGGATTGCAAGGACTCCAGCGATAGTGAAAGCATTCAAGTTTGCCAGGTCGTTGTGACACTAGGAGCTGATTCCAGAGGAACGGGCCGTTACAGATAGTGAGCTGGCGTCATCCACGTCAGTGAAAACAAAAATTCTAGTGCCTCCCTCTCCCACCTTATATGCTTTACACACACTTAAAGTTAGGGTGGGCATCTGCCCATAACAGTCTGCAAAGCTTGTGAGAGGGTTTTCCCTCTAAACGTGAAGAGCTCATGACTCTTAACAGCCGTAGAGGTATTTTCTGAACTTGGGACTCTTGATTAGAATATATATGTATATGTATCAAAAGGAATAAGAGGAGAAACTGGAATTTGCTTTTAGCTTGTGTCTACAATCTAAATCATAGTGTTGAATTGAACTAGGAGTTAACTTTTTTTTTTTTTTTTAACCACGGAATACTGTCAGGGAACTTTGTGTTAGCAGGGATAAGAGAGTGAATCTTTTCACTTTGACTTTTTCAGTGAGAGAAATTTTTTCTGGGACTTCCCTACTTGTTAGTGTCCAGAGAACATGGAATATAATGGTTCCAAGATTTCCTCTCACGTGAGCTTTGGAGCCTGGTTTGTTCTGTGCTTAAGAATGAATTCCTCACCATGTGAAAATCCTCTTGGACCTTTCCTGGTGTGTTTTTGCCGCTGCCTAACCACCTTTCTCCAGGGCTTGGTCTTAAGATTGCTGGCGGATCGTAGGGAATGATTGATCTCGCCCCCATCTGCCAAAGCTGATGCCATTTGTATTTTCCGAAAAGCAGCTGGCTTCCACATTTTGCTTGGTGAGCCTCGTCTTCTTAAGGACCAGGGAGACGAGGAGGCAGGGAGTCAAGAGACTCTTTGAGGGAACTTTGACATCTATCTTTAAGCTTTAGAGAAATAAAGGAAAAGAGGCACAGTTCAGGAGTAACAGCCTTGGTATCCTGACATACAAGCGAAACATTGTGGAGAAAGGGGAGTTTTTTCCTATAAGACACAATTGTAAACAGGCATGAAAAATACGATGACAAAACGTTCCGAGCAACTCAAGCTCTAAGTTTTCATACGTGCAGAGGACATCACGAAACTGATGCCGGGGGCTATGACATCCGGGGTACCTCCATCTCCTCACTGTGCATCACCTGTACTGGCTTCTCTCTCCCCAGGTTTAAAAGAAAGTTTAGAGACTAGGAAAAATAAAAGTATCGATTCTTTTTTAATTTGTACATTCCCTGTAGAAAGTCTAGCAAATTTCATAGTGTACATTCAAACCCTAAGGTGAAAAATTTATGACTGGCGTTCATTTGGGTGCGGGCGGGGTGCAGCGTCGTTCTGTTCAAACGCTCTGGGTAGCATTTCATGCCACAGAGTCAGAGATCAGGAGAGGAAGTGCTGTATCATTTCTTCATTCACAGAGCCTTTCTTAATGGCAGTGCTTTTGGAAAAACAATGCATTACTCAAACTGGCCAGCTTAGAAATCAAATTCTCAGCTTATTAATCATCCTAATTAAAAAAAAAGAATTGATCCTTTAAGAACAAAATAATATCCTTTTGTTTTTCTTTAATTAAGCCCATCAGTTTTTCATTTCTCTCTGCTAAGAAAATGAAAATAATCTTGAACAGTAGGAAGTTACTCATTGAAACAACTGATTGTCTTGAGCAAACCTGACATTTTATTTGCTCAGTGTTTTTGGACTGCAGTGTGATTTTGCTACTGTCTTTAGGGTTTGTGTGTTGTTGGTGGGGGTGGAGGGTTACTTTAAGTCTCGTTTCTACTTGGTTGGCAGCCATTTACTTAATGACCTACATCCATGATTAGACAGTGCTTTCTTCCTACTCTCATTCCCATAGACCTGATTTCCTTCTCACTTCATTCTCCTTTCTGGATTTCTCCTTACTTTCACTGGCTCTTTTTTGCCCCAATGTAAAGGAATCAAAATGCACCTGAAACGTAGCAGTAACTGAATAAGGCACCTTCTTGCCAATACGTCACTCCTGCCAAGGGATGGTGAAGAGTGCCACCCTCAGATGTGGTCCTGGGCTTGAAGGTGCTGACAGGAGCACTGTCCCGCGTTTTGCTACGTAAGGGTTCTTTAAGTCAGGGCATGATAAAAACACGTAACCAGGGGCCCAGGCTTATCATTCAAAGGTGCTGAAAGGCAGCTCAATTGGATCCTTTGCCTGTGTGAGAAAGTACTTAGCTGAAAGGGAAATTTTGCTTTTCTGTGTTGCTTCTTTTTAAAAAAGTAATTCTTGGATTCATCATTTTGTGCAGTTAGACTTGCATCTGCACAAGAGAGTATTTCTTTAGAAGGAGGGAAGGAGGAAAACATGGAGAGTTTTCCTTCAAGAGGCTGAAGGTATAACTTTTAGAGACAAACTGCTGTTAACAAGAGTTAACTGAAACATTTTAAAAAGAAATTGAAATCATGGCGGGGCTAGTGTTAATGGATGGCGTTATAAACTGAAATTTAAAACATGCAGTATACATAACCCAGTGAGGAGGATTCACTGCTGTTATGTATTTAATAAATTTTAACTCATTGTCTCACACAGCTGAGACACTGTTAAAATGGACAAGATTAAAAAATATTATTCTACATGTGAAAGACACAGCTTCCAGTATTGGACCTGCTGTGCTTTTGTGGGACTGTCAGGAATTCTTCAGCTTTATTACGGTGTCTTTCAGTGGCTATTTGTTCTCTAGACAGTTCCTCAGGACTCATACTTGATGATCAGAGTGCCTGAACTGGGGGCTTGAAAAGAAAAATTTTAGGGTAATGATTATTTTACATGCAAAAATAATTGCTTTCGGCTGGCTTGACATAATAACAAAACTAATATTAAAATGAGAACTTGCATTGCTGGGGTTTTAATAATGTGTGTGTTTTTTTTTTCTCTTCCATTAAAATTTCAGCCAGAAAGATTAACTTCAATCATTAGAGTGACTATACCTATTCAGGCATAGGTAAAGAAAGCTGCCCACTGCCAGTGCTGGAGGGCAGTGGACCTGACTGGGAGGCCACTTGCTAGATATGGGAGAATAATTATCCATTGAACCAATTCGTGAAAGTGTCCCTGGAGTGAGAATGCCTCCTTGTTGACCTCATGTCAGAACCTAACTTAAGAGTCAGGTAGGTTATTTCTCACTATATCTAATCTTGCTTTTCTTTCATTTGTTCTTTTTTAGATACAAATATTAGAATACCAGAAAGAACCAGAACCAAAGCCCTGCTCTAATCTGTGGAAAGACTTACTGTCTTGCTATGGAAAAATTGTAAAATCCCACATTGTCATGTGGTAGTGTGTTTATATGTGGGGTGTAGACAGGCAGAAAGTGCACACCTGTCTGTCTGTTGGTTGGTTGTAGGAACTGAGTGATTCATTTCTAGGTTTGGTGAGGATTTGTTAATGGCTGCCTCAGATGCAGTGAGTGTACAGATGGCTCACCCTAAAAAGGAATTCCCTGTCTTAGGAATCTCATTTTAATGATTCCTTACTTTGTAGCCTTTTTGCTCCTTGAGGGTAGCTTTTTGGTGAAGCTCAGCATCATTCATTGGGAAACAGCTTGATAGATTCTTACTTTGTAAATTGCCATTTTTGACCAGTGAAAAAGTACAGTTACCTTCATAAGAGTTAGAACTAAGCTGGGATGGAGATACCAAGATGAGAGACACTGACTCAGACTTCAGACTTCTCATCATTTCCCTTCCCAACCACTTTTTCTTTTCTTGAACAACTCTGGAAAGTAACCATGGGACTGAATAAATCTTAGAATATGTTACCACTTCTGTTGTCTACTAAATGGAGTTTATTGTGAAAAAGAATTTTCTCATTTTTACTTTATTTTTGACATTTATTATAAATTAGAGAGAAAGGGGTAGAAAGAGAAGCCCAACATATGGGAGAGCTTGTTTCAGTAGCCAGCCTGGGAGGCCGGACCCTGGCTTCACACAGGTGCGATGTGTTACGGGAATAAAGGCCCTGTGCGTTTCATGAACTCCGCCTGCCTGCCAGCGTGGGTTTTCATGCACCATTGTTGTTAAAATAAGAAAAAGAGGGTGTTCACAGCCTGTGGTGAGATTAGAGTAATGAAAATGAAGTGTTAATCTGTTGATAGCAAGCACATCTCATACCCTGCTTCCTGGGCCACATTCATGCGTGTATAATATATTCCAGGTTTTCTCATGACCAGAGAAGCTTGGATGTTTGTTATATTAAAAACACCCTTTTGGTAAAAGGGAGAAGTTGGTAATTTTCACTTGTGCAAATAGTTGTTTTTAATAATTTCTTAACCAACTGCCGCCTGCCTTCTGAGTATGCTGATGACTGTTCCGTATGTGCCAGTATTCCTGTATTTTTTATTTCTCTTTTTTCTTTTCTTTTCTCTTCCTTTTTTTCTCTTTCCTTTCCTTCCCTTTCTTTTCCTCCTTTCCTTCCTTTCTTTTCTTCTTTTTTTATGCAGAATGTTGAAATAAGCCTCAACATAAGCCTAGTTTCAGAGACTCTTCTAGAAATCAGTGATTAGTAGAAGGAAGGAGTTAAGTGAACGTAGTACCTTAATCCCCACAGAATACAGGCTAAGTGATATTGAACATTCATTATCTCATGCTTTATTTTTTCATCTTAAAATTGTAAAGTGCAAACAAAAATAACCAAGTCAGGAGTCTCCTGGAACTGCTTTATGTATTCACAGTCAGCTGCCATGATGAGAACCTGGGAGAACAGATTAAAGCTTTGGATGGGAATTAACTTTTTTTTTGATAAGATTCCCCCTTTTAAAATGTTACAGTAGATAAATCAATATGAATGTGGTGAATTATACTTTTCCTAGAACTCTTGTTTTACTTTTTGTTTTTTTCACTATTTTACTCTAATATTTGAGAAATTTAAAATTTTGTTCTAAAGCAGCACACAAAGAAAAAAGAGAGTAAGTTTAGTCTTAGATTATACCAAGATGTTTTAAAGAAAATGTGAACGTTTACATGGATGCTATCCCAAAGGATCATCTCTTTAAGAAGCACCTTAAGAGATGGTTTCACAAGAAGTATAAAAGGGGTGGGAAGAGGTAAATTAATAATTGTGTTCCAGGTGTCTGCTTCTAATTGCTCAAATTTCAAACATAATGGATATTAAGGAAAAATGCTTCCCAGAAGGAATATATCACATTGTTGTTCAGATATCGGGTCTAAGACTATATTTAAGCTCATACTCACAGCATTTTATCTTCCTCCTATTCAACAGGGAGTTAAGGAATACAGTATGATCATTATGATTTTCTGAACTGTTTACTTACAGTTGTTCAAGTTGTTAAGATTCAAGAGAATTTGGGGACTAAGATCTGATTGTGAAGTAAATTTGGCATGTGTTTAAGGGTTACTTTCTTAAGGTGAAAATGGAAGAAAAACACTTCTCTCTTAGGAAGGAAACACCTAATTAAAAAATAATCTTTGAAGAATATGAGCCAATGATGAAACATAATTTGCAAACACTCTGCTAAAGTTGATTTATAGTTTATCCTTGTCAGTAAGTTGGAATATGGCTGGTCATAGCCTGTGTAGGGCATTCTGAACTGTATGGTACATCAGAGGTAGCCTGTTGATATCACTGGATGCAGTGGAAAGATACTCTTTCCTCTGCTAAATAGGGGATTCCTAATTTGTTTGTAAAATCCATTAATAGGTAGAAATACTGTGTTGTGGTTGATTGGAACTAGTGAAACAAAAAATTTTCTTGCACTTGCTTGCAGTTAAAAGGCATTTAAATAGATGTGCACAGTGACTTCGTCACAGACATCTGCTTTTAGGTAGTAATTTTAAAGAAATATGCTATGACTTTTAGGGTCATTTGAACCTACCATCATACCTATTTATATAAATATAAATGTCAGATTGCGGCATACGTGTGGAGCCAGGAAAGATGAGTATTTATTGTGATAATATTTATGCATCCTAAATGTTGACTTCTAAAATTTACCTTGAGGATGTATTCTATTTTCATATTAGGGTCAGTTTTCACTTAAGTAGCTGATCGTTCTAGAAAGGAAGTGCAGAAGTGTTAACATGTGAAGGAACAAAATGGATGTAGATCTGAAAAATAGTTTGATCTAAGCATCTTTTCTGGGCTGCAGAGAGGAATGTGGTTGATTGAAAACCAGTGTAAATGTTGAACCACTGTGTAAGACCAGACCACTGTTTTGGGATTTGCTTTAAAACTTTTTAATTATGGAATGGAGTTTCTTTTTCTTTGCACTTAATATTTGATCGAACAACTATTTTGAAATAAAATCTACCCACTGTTTTACGTTGTGTAAGCCTCAACTTTCTAAACTCTCTTTGGAGCAGAATGACATTTTAAAGATTCACAGTTGCCCAAAAGGGCCATGAGGATGTAAGGTAAATTAAGCAAGTGGGTGAGTTTCATGGGGACTATGGTGGACCAGAAGGCTCTGTGTCAACCACAGTGAGGTAGGAGCTCCCTTGCCTCAGCCAACTGTTACCAGGTGGGGATGCAAGCCGTGTTGTGAGATATTCCTCTTCTTTTATTAATGGGAAGCCAGAAATCCAGTTTTTTTTTTAAATGTGAAATCTTCTGATTTTTAAATCTTGGCAACCTTTTCAAATATTTTTTCAAGTGTGTGGTCCAAACAAAACTCATCTGTAGGCTATATTCAGCCTACTGGCTGCCAGATAGAAACCTCTGTTTTAGATAATATTTTAATGGGTGAAGATAATAGTTTCATTGCATGTGAGCATTCATCTTGGGAATTCCCCACTGGGATGAACCAAATTCTTCATTCTTTTTTCCCAATTAAAAAAAAAGTTCGGTAAATATATTTCTCGTGCTGATAGTTGTGATGTATGGCTTTTCTTTGTATGATCCACATATAAAGGAAAATCAAACGTGAGCAGAAAAAAATAGTCAAAGGATTTTAATAAAGGTAGAAAAGTAAAAATTTTAGAATTCTAGGGACAGAAGGGGAGATTTCTAAATTCTGAAAAAAATCTCATGATTTGTGTCAGTCACTGATGTAGATGAAAAGCTGAATTCAACATAAAAAGCTTTTCATCTCACCTTTAAAAAGTAGATTGTTGGCCCTGAATCTTTGTGGGATTGCTGTAATTTACCAGGCAATTGATTATGATGTCACAGGGAGGAGATGGACCACAAGGGGGAAACTTCCCCATACTAATTTGTTCAAGGCCAGTATTTTATACAAGCTTCAATAAAACATCATTTATATTGTATAGGACAAGGTTTTCAATGTCTATCTAAAATTTTTGAAGGGGCTTTAAAAGAAATACTCTATTCATAATTAAAATTCTCCAGACAAATCAGATAGCAACATTTTCAACAGAACAGGTAATTAATCGGTTTGAATTTCAAATTGAAGGTCATTCTGTTATTGATTTCTGTGGGAACAGGAAACAAGAACATCTTGTTAAAGTGATCTGCCAATAGGGCCTCGGTGTGCCTAGGTTCTGCCTAGGGTCTTGTTGAACAGCCTCACTGGACAGTGTCAGACACCAATCAGAAGGGAGTCATCTCTGATGTAAACATAACAAGCTGTCGGTTTGCTTCTGAAACAGCAGAGAAGAGCTGAGTTAGAGGAAAGACCAGAGATGAACTGTTCTAGAGGAAGTCAGGTAGTTCAGCTCAAGTGACTGGTGCAGCTTGTTACACAGCAGCTGTAAGTGTGTCGGAATGATGCTGGTGTGCCACGTTCCGGAGGTTCAGTGTCAGCTCACCCTGTGACTTACCATGTTCAGAAACCTTTCTACTGGGAATCAGTTGAAATATCTTTAATACCGAGGAGGGAAGCACTGCTGTAAAGAGGGTGCTTTGCTGGTGAAAAATGGATGATAAAAGAATATACCCTTTTAGATGCTCTTAATTTTTTATAAAATAACAATTGCGCCTTGTATTTGAGAAATCGTTTTATTGTCCCACGTGCCAGGCTATCTTAAAGCAGTCATTTCTCTCTCTGCTGTGTTTATGCTTTTTGAGAACGGTGTGCTGGGAAGGTGGCGTGGACTAAGTGGGTGGCATACGCTATGCCTTTACAAACCGGAATGAGTATTTTAATTTTAGCTGTGCTAAACAAGTTGGCAACTTAATGCAGCTTATTTTTATGCTTCAAAGTAAAATTTTTAATAAAGAAGAAAGGGGGAGGAGCCTTCCATTCTGAATACCCTGGAGGTGTTAATGCAGTTCTTTCCAAGTTGACATAGTTTTGTGTAGGCACGACAGTGGCACCAACCGTCTACGTTAAGCCTTAACATTCCGCGGAGCCATTTCAAGTTTATTATGAGCTTCAAAACCTGTTCCTCCCTAAGAGAATATCAAGTTTAAGCATGTCACTTTGCCATAGTCACAGTTAACTTTCTTAAACCCAAAAGTACCTTTCTGGAGTCAAAAGACTGACTTTGATAGGTGATCCTTGAAGTTTTCCAGTCCAGCGCAGAGTCATTTCTCTTGATTATTGCCCTCCTGAATTGTCGATCCATCCTGTTAGCAGTGGTTGGAAACTACCCCAAATAACTTATTTGGCAGGACTCCTCCCAGTTTGTTTAAAGCTCTAAGATGATGTCGACATTCTTTTTCAGCTTTATTCCTAGAGCTGAAATCACTGATCCCTTGTTCCCAATTCCCAGTTGGATATTCATTGCAGTTTTTAGAGATGTAAGGGGTTGGGGTTGGGGAGGTGAGGAAATGCTGATGTTGTCCTGATACCCAGGAGTTTCCCCACCACAGAAGGCTACGCTTTGGGAAAGAACGTGGGGGCTGCCCAGATCTCTTGTTAGGGAAAGGAATTCTCCATTTCCTGAATGTGAAATGCCTACCCTTTTGGAGGCTCCTGGTCTTTAGTTCCTACCTAATAAATGCCCCCCCCCCCCACCTTGCATCTCAGATGGAACTTGACGGACTAGTCAGCATTGCAAAGGTCACCCTAAAGCTACTGGCAGAATACACTGCCCTTTGTTGCTCAGTGATTATAGTGCTGCCATGGCAGTTAACTGGATGTATTTGACTGAGTTCCGTTTCCAGAATACCCAATTATCTATTTATTTCTTTTACACACCTAATAGAATGCCCATTCCCAAGCTGTCTCAAGTATATTTGCAAAAGGAATCTTAACGATACTTGAAATATCAGCGCTTTGGCCACTGGTGGGATAATAGGTGCAGAGTGTGTGTCCATTGCATTGTTTTGCTTCAGTGAAAAATACTTCAAAATTATTCTCATCTTTTAGGGTTTTCATATTATCCCGAAATGATAATGTTCCAACAAATTAGAAAATCAAGTGTTCCAAAAAGTTTCCTAATGTTACAGCTTATTTTCTGTCAGTGCAGCAATCATGTTATGAATTGACTTTTTTATGGGAAAAAACCCCTTTTAAAGCTTCATTGCCTTTCTTGTTATTTCCCACGAATATGAAAGGTGGAAAGAGCTTTTCTGGTTTTAAGTTATAACTTCATTTTAAACAAAGTGCAAAAGTGGGTTTCACCCTATGCTGTATATTTTAATTTACTTCACAGTTTTCCTACTGAAATATTACTTTTTTTTAATAGTAATTATATTCACAGTTTTGGAGGAATAACAAATAAGATCAAACTGCTTATTTGAGGCAGGGGAACTACACTTGAGATAGTTTGTATATGCATGCTTATGTGGATTTTGTGACCCCAGCACAGTCTTGATATGCTTTCTGGTGCACAGGTAGCATCTCACCTTAGCCCTCATTTAAATAGAAATGAGTAAGGGGGGTGGTATAGCTCAATGGTAGAGTACATGCTTAGCATGTATGAGGCCCTGGTACCTCCACTAAGAAATTAAATAAATAAACTTGGTCTCCTCCCCCCCAAATAAACAAACATGTAAATAAATAAATTTTAAAAAATAAAATAAAATGAGTAAAGATCCCAAGTGCTAAGGTACTAGTAACTAGTTATTTTCACTTATGCACATACTTGGACTACTTTCTCGAATGTGTGATTTGCCTCA
Source organism: Camelus bactrianus (assembly GCF_048773025.1). Lineage (NCBI taxonomy): Eukaryota > Metazoa > Chordata > Mammalia > Artiodactyla > Camelidae > Camelus > Camelus bactrianus. The sequence continues at coordinate 21,301,611 of NC_133542.1, forward strand.
TACTCTTTCTTCCCCTAGTTCTGTTTGGTCCTAATCGGATTGGTTGAGCAGTTTAGGCATTGAAAATTACTTTCTCTTTGGTTTCAAAATGAGTAAGTGAAGACTCAGAGAAATCTTTTTAATTTACCTTTTAATATCTTTGAATAGAGCAAATTCTGTCCTACCTCCCTTTCATGCATCAATCACTTGTTTCTTTTTGAGCAAGATTAGCACACATAAAGCAGAATATATTTCCTCTCTCTCCAAAATAATAGAATGAAGTCAGGGTTCAGATAATTTTTGTGGCAATAATTCAGCAACCAAAGGGACTAAATAGAATGATTTAAAATAGAACAGTTAGCATAAAGTTCAGATATTGAACAATATTTGAAAACAAAGTAGAGGGACAGTTTGGTGTTGTAGGTTCTTAGGACCTTAACCTTTGTTGAAAGGACTCTTTTTCTCTAACCTAGAGGTATGTTTATCTTAGAGTGATAATCATTTCATGCTGTTCATTTTTTTTTTTTTCTGGTTGACCCATTCTCCAGACTTTTTAAAAAAAACTTTTTTAAGTGGATGTAAATTCCATTTTAATTAGACTAGTGCCATCTAATACTGCAACCAGCCAGGAATGGAAGAAACATGCTGGAAGTTAATGCAACCCAAATCAACCATAGCCAGATAATTCCCCTGATCTTTGTAACAACCCCCTTCCCCACCTCCACAATTAAATGACCTTGTTGTTCTGGAGTTTCAACAAGACATTTAAGGTTCATTTTTAAAAATGATCATCCTTTCCAGGATTCTTTGCTCTTTCATTTCTCTTTCTTTCCCTTGCCCCACAGCTGTCACTGGTGCAGGAGAAGGATTGGGGGGAGGGGAAGAGGAGGAAGCCCTGTTCAAATCGTGTCACGTAGCACTAATTCATCTGCTCTCATTAGAGGGAGCGAGGGACAGCAGTGATGGCCAAGAGCTGCACTCCACACATGACACGCGAACAGTTTGGGGAATAGAAAATTGCTTTCTCAGGAAGCCCAGCCAATTAAGGACTTGACCATATTGAATGTCAAGTGTTAATTTAGGTTTTTCTTCATTTTCCCAGTAGTAATGCGGGTCCTGTGATGAGCAAATACATGTCAAGTAAAAGTTGATTGCATGAAGGACCCTGGTATTATATGTCACTGACAAGTCACAAATGTACTGAAGTCTTTTAACCCCTTAGGTGAGTGTGGTGGGGGAGGGGAAAGGGAGAATGGGATTAATGTTACCATAATGATAAGAATAGATAGTTTACCAGGGGGTAGCTGGGATGGGACAGACAGTAATGGTAATTCATGCAAAAACCAGGGACAGGACAAATCTTACTCTCAGGGCATAGAAGCCCTTGAAATGCATACAGTGTGATTCTTTGCCATTGCAAACACACTACTCAGAATATATATATAAAATATATATAATCCTAAGATTATCTGAAAAGGGAAAGTAATGCACTCTATGGCCTTGACCTCAGAAATTCCTTATTACCTCCTTTGAAAGAAATAAAACATTCATTAAAATCATCATACTGTTTTGGACATTTTAACCTTTTGGCTCAGTGCCACTGTAAAATTTCTGCCTACCTATTTACTTACTATTTCAGTTCTAATCAAATACTCATTTTAAAAAGTAACTGTAATTCTTTGTAGAAGAAAAGATGCAACACACGAGATTGAAAGAATGTTTGTTTTCTGTGTTATCTCTGGAAGGTGGTGTTTAGCCAATAGAAACTGATAGAAGGTCCATCATTGTCTTTCGTCTCTTTTGGTGCCCAGTGGTAGAAGGGAAGAGATGCAAGCTTTAGTGAGTGAGGTAACTCTACCTTTTCTTAAATTAAATGTTGAACGTTGCCCATGATGTAAAGCATCTCATTTCCATTCATCAGCATTCATTTACATATGAATGTCCCCCAAGTATGGGAATGTCTGTTTCTGTTGCGATTGTACAAGTAGCAAATAAAAATAGCCCCACGGTTTAAAGTACTGCTGCGTGTAGTTTAAACAGTTTTAAATGAAACTCTGAGCAGTTACTCACTATCTGGTCATTTTTTTCCCTTTATATGTGTAAATCACTGTTCCTCTTCATATCTTTGAAGCTGTCATCTTAATTAAAACACTTTCTTGAAACTTACTCTCTTCCATTTAGTCCAAAATTTTAACACACTTGCCTTTGTGTATTGACAGTGCTTGCACTTGGAAAACCAGTCTGATAATGCTTTAATTTTGGCAGCAAAAAAAATACTAACAGTCTTTCTCTCCCTCAGGTTAGGAACTGTGCTATCATTATCTTAAAAGTTGTCTAAATTTACATGAAGGAACAATTAGGGAACAGTTCCAAGAATATGATGTTTAATAAAATGTTTTTCTGAAGAAAGAAACATTAGGCTCCTGAATGCTGGGATGTAATATCAGTTCTTCAACATCTTCCCTCCCAGTCTCAAAACTAACCAAATAAAATAAGCTTTGCCCTCCCTTCCCTTCCGATGTTGATAAGGTCTGTCTGTGGAACCCAGTGGCGTGGCTGGAGTACTGTATAATTACAGTCCAATTGTCAGCAGCTTCTTTTCCGCTGGGTGTGCTGAGAGACTGAAGTAAGTTTCCGTAGAGTAAATTCTGATGATGGCAGCTAGGGTTGCTGATTCAAGTTATTCCTTTTCTTCTCTGTCACTTTTGACGGATGGCACCTAATGCAATCAACCACAGGCCAAGAAAGCCTTTCCTTTGGTCGCGTTAGTAACTGGACCAGGAGGAGTTCCCCTCCTCCCTTGACCTCGCCTTCAGATGCTCACTTCTTCCTGCCACCCCCACAGACACTTCAGCCCAAAAGGGAAGGCGAAAGGAACCACACTGCTACCCAGAACAGGCTCTTCCGAAACATCCATTTCCCAGTGGTGCCGCTGGAGCTGCCTCCCTTGGCATGCGTTTTTGATAAATTTAAGAAGTCAAATCGCTGACACAGATAGATAATCCAAGTGTATAGGATGAAGAGTTATAAATTAACACATTATTCCCTCTTAATGTGAAATACTTGAGAATGCATTTTCTCAGTCCCCTGACACCTACCCAGTGAGGGCTCGCATTGTACTTTTCAAGTGGCATTGATTTGTTAAAGCACTGAATTAGCATCTCCGGCCAGCTGCTGGATCCACTGTTGTGTCGCGGGGCTCCACCACCTCCCCTCTCCCCTGCCATCTCTTTTTTCCTTCAGTCTTCCCTTTCTTGGCTCCCCTTTTCCATTTCTCTCCTCCCTATTTCATTCTTAATTTCTCTCTCACCGCCTTCTTTCCTGTTGTTTGTGTTTCTTGCAGTCTGGTTTCATCCTTCTCCATCTCTTTCCTTGTCCTTCCTTCACTCTTACCTATACTCTTCCTTTCCCATCTCATCTCCTTGCCTCTGAGGGTTGCCCTCGCTCAGGTTTAGAATCTGTTTGGGGGGCGGGGGGGGCAGTCAGTAGTAGTGGTGGTTGATTTAGCCAAGCCTATAGCTCCAAGTAGACTCTTGTTGAGAATAGATTAACCTATTTGTGTTTGTGCTCCTTGGAATAGGAGTTGGTGAGAAACTTCTCACCTATTTTGCTTTTTAGAAATTAAAGGTAACTGACAAAACTTTAAAACTTGTATTTCTGAATGCCATTTAACGTAGTAAAATTTTCTTTTGGTTAAAGGAAAATGAAAATCACTGATGCTTATCACAGATTTGATCATACACATGTACCCACCAGCATGTTTATATTTCTGCAAAACTTTTAGATTTTCGCAACTTTCTGAAATTCTGTACACTTGTTGATACAACTTTCTGTTCTAGCAGGCTCTGTAGTGTTCTGATCGCACTTACTGTATTGGTCCTGTTTCATTTAAAAAAATATGACTTCATGATGAATCACTGTACCAGTATATTAGGACTATAAAATTGGTTGATAGCCTTTTTGTTTTTCTTTAAAGAAATAAAGGACGGGTGATTCCTTCTTTTTAGTGATGTATCTCCAAGTTCCAGAGGTCTTCAGAGGAACCGCATCAGAGACCTTTATTCTTTTCTTTCTCTGGATGTTTGTCAGAGATACTTTGGAATCACTGTTGATTAATTTGACAGTAGCAAAAAAGTATACCTGACTGAATTTAAATAGAAGTTATCCTCTAATTTTAATCTCATGGCTTTAAGTAGTTCTGTCTGTAATTTTACTAGGTTTCCCCCGGTAACATCAAAATTGGAATTTCAATATACATTGATAGTAAGTCAGATTACTTGAAAAAAAATCACATCTTTGTTGCTGTGTTTTATATAGATTAAAATGGCAGTTTGATTTCAGCATTTAAATTTTGAAATAGGATTATTTCTTATTGGTTTTGATAATCTTGCTTCTTTGTTTTGTTGATTTCCCACTGCCTGTTCCTCAAGTCAATCCTTTTTTAAAAAAAGAAATTAATTGCTGTCCTCCTAGCTAGAATTAGCATGGTTTGGCTAAGGTGAAGGGATTAGAATGAATTTTCAAGGCATGATAATGTCTGTTTAAAGGAAAGAAGGAAAAAAGTCTTTTAACAAAGGCTTAAGACTAATTCCAGTTACTAAGGAGACAAAAATTACGCTAAGGAAGACAATTTGACTATTTTACATGTGCATGTTAACCTGCTTAGAGATCGTCATTTTGTATTTTAGGGTATTCTCTTAGATGAAGTAAGATGTTCTTCAGTTGTTACTGAGAAGGGGACGTGGCCTCACTCTAGGAGATTAATGCTGGAGCGTCTTCTGCCTTTCTCGGGGATAATCATAGCTCACCTGGCTGTAGTTCAGGGTCAGGGCCAGGAGGGACTGGCTGCTTTTTAGAACTGCCTGTTACTAAAGTAGAGGAGGAATAAGAAGACAAAATAGTAGAGCAAGGTTGAAAGTGAAAGTGCCCCATATGAAAATAGTTAGTGATCAGAAAAGGAAAAAAATTATGAGAAAAGGAAAAAAATCTGGCAGGCATACTTTAGTTGTGGGAGAGAAGCCGAGAATAAAGAAAAAGATTTTTTTGGGGGGGTGCAAAATTATGGTATCTTGTAACTTCAAAATAAATAAAAATGAATACTGTGTGGTCAGCTAAAAGGGCCAAACTGGCATCCCAGCAAAGTTAAAAATTAATTAAAACATTTAAAAGCTTTTAATGTGGTTTTAATTTTTCATTTGTACACATATTTTTCCTTGTCCCTTAGTTTGTCACTTACATTCCCTGGAAGGCAGAAAACTCTGCACAAGTAATAAATCAATGCATTTAGGGTTAGAAAAAAAATCTCATTTGTTGCTTGTTTGTTGTGTGATGGTACCTTAGCCACATGAAATGGTTAAGTGTGGAGGTTTCAGAGTTCAACACCTTTGAGCTTTTCTCTAACATTCTCTGGAGAAATCAAAATTACTTCTGTTTTTGTACTTTGTAAGTCTAAATTAAATGTCACTTATATGCAGAGGAACTGGCAGCTTTGATAAGTAGTCCCCAAAGCAAGCCAGTTTGTCAGTAATCATAACCCAATTATGAATGCAAATGCAAAGTTTGTTTTTTAAAAGGCCTAAAACAAACAAAGGAAAAAGAAAAACAGACCACTCTCCTGCACAAGGAAAAAGCCTCCCCGCGCTTACATGTAAGACCTTCAATAGTAGCAGTAATAATAAGAAGGAAGCTTTGGCATTGGCCCAAGTCCCGTGGAGAGGGAGCAGCACATGGCCTGCACAGCGTGCGGCCCTGCAGAAGTTCCAGAGTGACACATGCATCACAAGCCGGTCACAATGCGAGGGGTCAGGGGTCACGTTCAAGAGCAGGGTGTTGCTGGACGAGGCTGAGGAAGCCGAGGGGGCCCCTCGGTGCGCTGTGTGTGGGTCTGTGTCCTCCTTTCCCGTCAACGCTGGCCCAGCAAAGCCAAAAAAGCGGTTCCTTGGCAGGGTTTAATGGCAGGATGATGTAGTCTGTTGTGACTAGTGCATTCCTTTCAGGTTAAACTAGGGAAATGGCATTGTGTTAAAATTCCAAGTCGCATGAATGTTTTATTGCCACAGTGCCTTTAGCCCTCTAGGGGAGTATGTGGCGGCGGGTGGGGGTGGGGGGACTCAGAGACTCAGGAACTATCAGAAGAACACTTCCCTTGGAAAATTTTACCCACCCGCGTGAAGCTGATTTGCTGTGATGGTCACTTAGACGGGTTTCGCTTTTTCCTAAACTGTGGCTGTTTAAAGCCTTTTGCAGTCCGGACAATTAACAGCTGAAGGAAATATGACAAGACACACGCAAAGAGGTTGGGAGATAGAGAGAAAGAATGCACCAAGAAGGAGCTGAGCTGCCTTCTTGTGTAAACGGCCCGAGGAGGGCCCCTGCCCGCCGGGTCCCTGTCCCCCCCGCCCCGGGCTGGGCTTTGCTGTCTGCCTGAAGGCCAGGAGCGATCTGTTAACCTTGCACCACTGAGCGGGAGGCCGCTACAGCTCATGGTACTGTATGTTACCACTGCTACTCCCTCATTCCTTCTCCCTGGCTGCTTTGTGGGAGGGTGTGTGTTTTAACCTTTTCTCAGTAATAACGGTTTATATTAGTCAGAGGGATACAGTTTTGGAATGCAGAAGGTCCGAGTTTAAAACAAAACAAACTTAAGTATGGCACCGTGTGGGCCCCCCTCCCCCCGCGTTTAGAAGGGCAGAACTGGACCATTGTATTCAGTTACAGCCAGAAGTTTCCAGTGTGATTTAAAATCAGGAATTCTGGAAATAGGGCAGTTGGAGAGATGCAGGTCACCTGGGCTCTAGGGCTTGTAAAGGGACTTGGTTGTGAAACCACGTGAGCGTCTTCAGGGTTTTAGGATATTTCCAGGTTTCGCAGTTGTCTGAGAAAAATCCATTTTGCAGATTGCCCCGACCCCTGTCCCTCTCCGGGAAAACTCTAGCCTTCTGCTTCATTGTTCCATTTGTTGGAGGCTTACATATTCTGAGGGTGCGTACGATTTGAATTTGGTTGTAATTGTGCATATTACATGGAACAGTCAGGATTGCTTTGTGATTTGGTCTGACTCAAGTTAATTTATAACAGATTAAAATGTGGATGTATGGAATGGTCTTCTGATTTTGCATTGTGACTTTATAAAATATTCATGTGTATGATTTTTTTGATGAATAGGAGAAATATAGCTTATGCTGCCTGAGCTTACCTAAGTAAAGATACGTCATAGTTTGAATTTTAGTTTTGAATCGCCTATTTCTCTTCACTTTCAAACCGTAATACTTTCTTTGATTTCATGTTCTTGTGATGCGTCAATTTTTCATCCTTAATAATGCATGTATATACATACGTAGAGTTCGGGGGTGTGTGTGTGCCTGGGTGTACGTGCACACTTTGATAACTACCAAATGCATGCAAGGAAAAACTTTTTACAGTTGTTAAGCTAAGAGAGTTTTCCATTGATAAGTTATTTTTAAAAATATTATGTAACAGAAATTTAACTCAAGAACATACCCCAAAAAAGTAAACTACGAGTGGGTCTGTGTGCCCTGTTTATGGAGTATTTGGTGCATGATTTATGTATTTCTGTAAAATGAAGGTTTTGTCAAGATAGACCTCCTAAGTTTAATCTGATTAGTGCTGTCCGTAGATGGTTTATTATTTATAAACAGATACATTCACATTGTTTATGGGAGGTCTTAAACCAACAAGCAGTCAACTCTATAGCAAATATCAACATTTATGTGTGGACTTGGCACTTCAAATTTCAGATGAATTCATTAGATATTTTCCCTTACATTCTAGAGAATACTCACTTTAAGAATTCTTTTTACTCTGTTTGATATAATAAAGTGATCATGGAAGTTTTCTTTTAATGATTTTTGTTTTTAGTTCCAAATTTTAAAAATGCACTTTTCAGAGGAATACTAAATTTACTTTGTGCTGGATTTTTTTTTTTTTTGTCCTTACAGCTAATTTCAAAATTAAATTTTTTTTCCTAAATAGTGGAAAAACTCATTAACAGTGCCAAATTAAGGGGAAAAAAATCTGTTGTGTACATTTAGATTATCTAAAAAAAACTTTTATCCTGATCATGGAAGCAGTTTTTGATTATAAAAAGGATATTGTGGTTGTATTCAACTCTTTCCAATTTATTAAAATTTTCACTTGATAATCCAAGAGGGAAAAGAGTGGAAATGCTCCTATATCATGTCTCCTTAATATGAAGATTAAGTTTGATTTAGGATTTTTTTCCTCAAAAAAATCAAACTCCCTTTAAAATACTAATACTTGTTCTTTCAGCATTTTTTTCTTCCCATTGTAGAGGACGTTAGTGTTTGGTGTTGCAGAACTCTGGCGGGGGTGGGGGAGTGTGGGAGAGTCCAAGGGTTGGTACTGGGTTCAGATTGTGATGTTGCCACTTATTAGTCTTGTGACCTTGGGTGAGTCATTTTATCCCTAGCCTTTATTTTCTTCAGTTTTAAAATGGGGAGAACACTTAGCTTGAGACTTTGTCAGGAAGATAAATGAGACAAGCCCCATGAAGCTCAGGCACAGAGTAGGTGTTCAGTAAACTGTAGATCCTATTCTTTGAGCTTACCCTTGGGAAGCTTCAGTTTTTGGAAACAGGGGAAGAAATTTCAATAAAATGTTTTCCAATTATCTATAGGAAAGGAAATATTAGACCTTGGCAGAGAGCTTTCCTTCTTTCCTTTTTTTTCCCCGGAATCTCCTGTGTCATCCATTAGTCTTATGTTTTTTTTTACCACTCTGCAAAATTCTCACTGGAATGGCCTTCCTGCATGTCAGAGTGATGCTCTTATTTCTGAGATATCAGTGAAGGCTAACGATAGACTAGAGGCAAAGTTGGCAAGTGCTGCTGAGCTCTGTTTGCTTTTGACTCATCAGTTCTAATCATTTGCTTGAATCGAAACCTCCTGTTTTATTATACTCATTATCATTAACACTTGATAGTAAAGCTAGAGGTTCGATTATACAGGTACCCGGGGCCTCTACCTGTGGCTTTGTGTGTATTCCCATGTATTTGTGGACTTAAGGTTGCACTATAGTGAATAGTGTTTAAATAGAATAGTAGCAAGTAACATGCATGTCTATCTGGGCAACATTTTATCTTCATGTATGGTCTTCTACAATGCCTGAAGTGTAGTTAAGGGCTTGGGAACTATTTATTGAGCAAAATGTGCTTCTTTTATTGTTTTTTAATCCTGGATTATGGTTTTATCAAAAGTAATTGTGTTCTCATGTGTAGTACATTATTATTGTCAGAGATGGTCTTTGATTAGCATTGTTATTTTGCCTAACATCTAGTTTCTTTTAGCCAACACTAGTTTGAACGTACTGCATCTTAAGATCTAAAATAAATATTTGCCTTAGCGTTTACTTTCACCTGTTACTAAGAGCAAAAGAATGAGGATTAAAAACTAACCATTTCATTGCTACCTCGTAGCTCACACAATGTGCTAGGGGTGGTACCCACTTTATCTTACTCAGTTATTGCAGAAGCATTCAGGGCAGGTATGATTATTTTCATTGTACAGATGCGGAAATGAAGGGCGAAGATCTGTATCCAGCAAGTTTGACCCGAAAGTCTGCTTTTTCCTCTACCATATTCTTCATTCTGTAACTTAAGCCAGCCATTAAAAGAAAAAAATAAGTTATTGAACCCATCATTTTTGTTTTTCCTTTCAAATTAAATTTTATAAAGAAGCCAATATGCAGAACTGATAAAAATCAGAGCTGCCCTGGATAAAAACCGTATAGCCACAGAGCCCTATCTTATAAACTTTTATTAGGGATCCGTGGAATACCCGCTTCGAAAACCAGTCTAATGCCTCTACACCCCACAAAAAGGAGGGGTAGCAAAACCTCAGTTTCCCAATCTGAGAGTTAAGGGGCTTCTTTATTATCTTGAGGTGGAGGTGCAGTTACGGGAAATTTACAGGAAACCCTGATCTCTGCATAATTTTAGAAGAAAATATATCTAAGAGAAAAATAGTGTGGGGTAAATACCAACGTGAAAAAATTAGTTATATCATTGTACAGCATTTTACATGTTAATTTTCAGGGCACAAATTTTGTTTCATCCATACTGGTCAGATAGTTTTACTGTGAGAAAAATCATAAAATACCAAGTCATAGTTTTATGTTTAACTAGAGTCTGTATCTACAAATGTATACAGACTATTTCAGTTTGACAATATGAAGAAGTTTTTGTGCTCTGTGTAATGGTATGGCAAATCTGTAGAGGATATATTCATATCATATGCATATATGAATAAATGCAAGGATGAAGAATGTGGGTAGATTTAACTCTGAGAAAATAATGTTAAAAAAACACTATTTTAAATAAATTGCTTTTAAAATAAATTGATTGACATGGTAATTTTGTAGTATTTTTATAAACCAGGAATTTAAAATTTTTTCATCTGCTAAATTTGTATTGGGATTTTATATAGTCCTTCAGTAGAAATAAATTTTTCTTTTTCTGATCATAGGTGGAAGAGTCTAGGCTTTCAAGCCAGGTACTTTGTGACTTTGCAATCTCAATTATTTCATTTATAAAATGAGGGTTAGAAATGATGCCTCTGAAGTCTGGCACAGAGAAGGTGAGCTGTGTTGGTTGTTATTAGCAATTTCTTCTTTTGTTCCTGTTGTTAGTTTGCAAGCCTCGTGCACTGTTCACTTATCTCTTTATCAGTGGTGGTACTGGGTTCTTAATAATTGTACCATGTACACCCTTAGCCTTTTCAGTTACTGGTGTAAAAAATACTTATGCCAATCTTGCAGAAGCTTACTTCTGTTGAAGAAAATGAATGGAGAAAAATCTCCCCTTTCTTACTCTTAACTGAGAGTCAGTCATTGAGCAGCACAATTCTAAAATCTTATGTGGCTTTTGGGTACTTTATGAACCTTTTTACGGAAACCTGGAAGCAAGACACTGATTGAATTAATACATTTCTGTCAAGGGACTGTTCTGTTAACCTCTCTTCTTCCTCCTAACCCATGTATGTTTTTGTGAGGGACTTTTCTCGTCCAGTAAGGAGGTTGCCACCTAGAGTGGGGTTACCAGTTCTAGATAGGCAGGTTATTGGTAAATCTAAGAGCCTTTCTGTCTTTAAAACAAAGGAAAAGGAAAATTAGAAATGGTAACAACCAAACCAAAAACCTACCTAAACAAAAAATTACAAAAAAACTCTTTACTTTCTGAAGAACCCAGTGCTTTTTATAAAATGCAAAATCTGAACTTTACACACTGACTTTAATTTTTTTAAATCTTAAACTTTTTTTTTTAAAAACAGCTTTTATGAAGGGTATGTATTCAGTGTAAAGATCTCATTAAGAAAACTACAAAGAAAGTAGTAAACACTATCTGAAAGGCTGCCACCAAGGAACCATTTTATTAATATCTTTTTAGTCATCTTTATTTATGTGTACATATGGATGTATGGGTAGATGGTTGTTACAGAAATGAATTACAGATATGTGACTTCCTTTTTTTAAGTCAACCATGTCATAGATATCTTGCCATATCTAAATAAAGATGCTCATCATAAATTTTAATGGAATCTTAGTATATCATTGTACCATAATTTACTTAATGAGTTCTTGGTTTGTGGACGTTGAGGTTGTCGTTGAGGTTGTCATCAGCTCTTTTCTTTTACAGAGTGGGGCTTCAATACCAGCATTCTAGTTTGCTCTTGTATTCTTATTTATTAAAGGTGAATTCTTGAAAGTGATGTTCTTGGGGAAACAGGGATAATTTTGTATAGTTTAAAACAGTGGTTGGTAAATCTTTTCTATGAAGGGTAGATAGTAAATATTTTAGATAGCCCTATGCTTGCTGTAGCAGCTATTCAATTCTGTCTTTATAGCCACATACAGCTGCAGAGTATGTATATAAAGGGATAGGCAAGCTGTATTTCAGTAAAGCTTTATTTATAAAATTAGGTGGCAGGGTAGCATTTGGCTCACAGGCTGTAGTTGCCTCCTCTTGGCTTGAAACAAAGGAGAAAACTGATTAGGGATGGAAATTGACCTCCAGTTGTCTGTAAGCTGCTTTCATGGTATCTTAGAAATGTCTTCTTGTCTCAGAGCAGTATAATGTGTTGATTACTTTGTTTCCAGGTATATGGCAATCAGTACCTTTTAAAAGAGCTTATTATATGAGGTTTTCATACCTTCCTCTACTCTGAAGCCTAGTAAATTTTAAACTAAGAGGCTATATATGCCGGTATGTATTTTACCATTTTATACTTCAAATTTCAGCATATGTTGATAATTTGTAGGGCAGAGAAAGACCTGTAAAACTTACGTTGTAAAGATGTACATTTTCTCATCTGTAGATTGCTTTGATGGAGTAAGATTCTGGACGTATCCTGAAGTAAGCTGGAAGGAAAGTAAGCTTGAGAAGTATCATTTCAGCTGAAATACACAACGGATCAACGGGGTGACATTGAATTAGTTCCTGAACCTTCACAGGCTAAATTATACTCAGAAGACTGCTCTGTGCATAAATAGTAACCTCCTTGCATCTTGAATTTTTATAAAATAGGAATTATTGGCCCCTAATTGCCTTAAGGGTATTTGTTGAGGATCAGGTAGAATAATGATAGAGTTAAAAAATCACTCTGTAACATTGGGTCACTGGTGCCACTGTGAATTTTAAGAGATTTATTTGCTATTTATTTTGCATGCATCTGTTGAGTATCTGCTGTGTGTAAAGCAGTGTGGTAGGGGCTACAGGGGAATACAAAGAGAAATAAGTTTTAGTGCTTGCCTCTAAAGAGAAAAAACATGTCATGTATTTAATGTTGTGTAGTGCTGAGGGCCCTGTGGGTGGTAGAACACTGGGGAGGAGATCTCTTCCGCCTGGGGTATCAGGAGACTTTGTAGAAGTAGTGGAAACCTGAAATAGGAAGGTGTTCAAAAGTATAGTGCAGGAGAAGGTATTCCAAAAAGAGCTGTGTGAGAACTATGTCAAATTAGGAAAGCCTGAAGCAGTAAGCAAGAACCATTCAGGAGTCTAATTAGGCTGTCTGGTAAGTATTTGTCATGGAGGAGGAGGAGAGAGAAGCTGGAGAGGCAGGGTAGAGCCAGGTTTAGGGACCTGGAAGGAACTCTTAATTGGTAATTTGTGGAGAACTGTAAACATCAGCTAGGAGAGTGTGTGTGACAGTTGGTGGGGTGGAATATGGCCTTGGTGGGTGAGTGTGGAAGGAAAAATTGGGATTATCAATCACTTAAGCATTATGGCAAACGTCTGAGCATGCTCTTGTTAGAAATGATCTAGAAGATGAGAAATGTTCTGGAAGGTGTGTGGGAGGACAGCTGAGGGGATTGGAAGGGAGAACTGGACAGGCTTTCAGAATTTACTGGGTTTGGAAGATAAGGAGAAGGCTTTTAATCGTGATCTTTGGACCTGAGTCTTTGTTAATAGGATTATGGTGATAACCTTGTGCGCCACCCCCCACTCCCTCCCAAAAAAGGCAGAGTCAGGGTAGAGTTGTAGTAAAGAAAGGATAGCAGTAAACCCACACACTTTGCTTGTTTAGCAAGAGGTATTAACTGGACACTTGGACATTTCTATTGGGAGCTTGAAAGTGGAGGCTAAAAATTCACAGGAGAGGTAAGGAGTAGGAGTTGGGGAGTGTTGTTCTCAAACAGGTGATGGATGAAACCAGGGAGGAGCATCATGTAACTAAAGGGAAAGCATGTAGAGAGGAAATGGTGTTATATAGCGTTTCTTAGGTAAGTCATTGACGTAAATAGCTTTATATTTGAGGCTACTAATGCCAAAAACATACAAAATGGGAAACCGTGTAATCAATTCTAAAGCATTCTGTTGTCTACTAAGCCTTTTTTAGATTTTAAAGTCACTAGATTTCAGACGTATGTTCAGTTTGAAAAAACACCTTAAAGATCTCCAAGGAAAATACAAGGAAGCCCCTTTTACTTTATTTTCTCACCACTTCCTGAGACCTTCAGTAACAAAAAGATGCCATTGGTGGGAGAGGTTTACATTCACTTTTGACCTCTCTGGTGCAGCTTTTCATCTTCCCTGGATCTCACCCCAGTTGATGGGGGTTGGGGGGGGGTCTTACATAGAAATCAACTTGGTGTGCTCTTGTGCGTTTTCTCTTTTTAGTCTGGGGTCCTTGGCAGGTTTGGAGGGGGAATTGTGCAGTGCACAGTATGACTTAGGTTTGGGTTGGGCAAGTTTTTACTTTGTGGAACAGCAGGGGCGAATCTGCCTTCATTTCTTTTCTTACCGTTACCCGTGTTTAAATTTGCATGCAAAGAGGAGCACGTTGCTTTATTGATCTCAGGTGCGCTGCTCTGTGCGCTTTGGCAGCAGGGCGAAGGCTGCCCTGGCTCTCCTGTTGACGGCACTGGGAGTCCCTCTGGTCTGCTGGTACCCCGATTTGTGGCGTCTCACTCTTCACAGTAAGTCTAAGCCATGACAGATGGGGCGTGGGGCTAGTCCAGAGAAATCTACCTCTCTAGACGACCACTGTGCGTTAAATCTAGTTTAAGTGCTCATTGTATTTTATCTCTTAAACCATGTATGGCAACTTAAACTTTTTTTTCCCCCCATAACAGGCTTGGTGTAGGTTCAATGAATAATATGAAGATGTTGAGTTTAGAGGGCAGGGGTGGATATTTGTTCTCTCACTGGCTGTTGTGGGACACACGCCTCCATCATATTTTACTCCTCACACTCTTTGTTCTGCTCTCTCATGTACACCTTTTTCAATCACCCTTTTCTCCGAGTTGTGAAATTAGGGAGGAAAATAAAAAACCTTTTGATTCGTCTCATTTGGTGCCCCTGATGAGGTAAGGTTAAGTGGACTGCACTTGTTTTCCCCTAAAGTAAGCTCCTCTCTTTAAAAAAAAAAGAAAAAATGCCCCCTGCCTCAGAAAAGCATTCACTAGTTGGGTGATCGTGACTTGAAAGTCTTCTCTTCCGCCTCAGTGGAGATAGTTAAATTCATCTTCATTCTTAATTGCTGGAAAACCAGGGAGAGAAGCTGAGTGGAGCAAACCAGGGGCTGAGTTCAAGGTGATGTGGGTCATTTTGAACTGCTTTTTAGTTTCAGTCCTAAAGTCATATCTGTCCCTGAATTATGTCCTGGTAGGGTTTGCAGCATAACATGGAGTTCCTGTGCCGCTGCTCCCGACGTGGCTTACTCACCTGGGCTTATCTCTCAAGCGTCTCCTTTCCTGCTGTTCCGTCTCCTTCACAGAGTGAGGTTTGGGGAGACGCTGGATCTTATGTCCTGGTGTATACTTCTTTCTTTTTCCTTCTTCCCTTTTTTTTTTTTTTCCCTTTTTAAAGGGATCTCTCTTCTAAAATGAAGTTATCATCTAGAGAGCTTTTGCCTTACCAGTTCTTTTTTTGATATTCTTATTTATTTAGGCTAGTGATTCTCAAACTTTAATGCTCATCAGCATCACCTGGAGGGCTTGTAAAAACAAGTGGCTGGGCTCCACTGCCTGGTAGGTCCGCTGTCAGAGTAGATCTCAGGTGGGGCTGCAGATGCAGGTCTAACAAGGTCCCAGGTGATGTTAATAATGTTCCTTGGCTGAGAGTACACCTTGAACCTCTGACCTAGACTGTTTGTCTATCAGTTTGCTGTTTTGGGTTTTTTCCCCCAAAGGGTAGAGTTTCTTCAGTCTTGATTCACCTAAGTTCCTTGAAAACTCATTTTTCATTCATGCTAGGTCAAGCCACTAGCATGAAGGAGAACTCAGAAGATTGCCTTATATTTTAATTGTGAAGGGCTTGGTTGGGGCAGGAATGGCAGAGAGTGAAATGTGTCGCTTCTCAGTAATTTCCCCATGAAGACTTTTAAGGTCGGTGTGTGTCAGCCAAAGGGGACTGGAGAGGGATTCTAGGAGGTGAGCTGCCCAACTGGAAAAATGTGCCAGGAGCTGACATGGAGCGAAACCACACTTTATTCTAGTACAACAAGATGGCGCGCCGCCCACGTGGCGCACTTGTCCTTTTTTACATATTCTGCCCGCACATGCGTATTGTTCATAATGTGCGCTCACGCTATTGGCGCATGCCTATTGTTCATAATGCTCGCTCACGCTATTGGCGCATGTGTATTGTTCATAATGCTTACTCATGCTATTGGCGCATGTGTAGATTTACTTATTTACTTCTTACCTCATACACATGCAAGTTACTGTGACCTTTGACCTGGGTCCCACGGCCTACTCAAGGCTGCCAACAGTGTGTCAGAGCCTAGACAGAGCTTCATAGTTGGCCTCAACATGGCATTCTAGGAAGCCTTCTACAGGGTGAGAGAGCTGGCCCCTAATTGAGACTAATTGAAGAGGTATAATTTTTAGGTTCCCTAATTGCTTATATTATTCCTTTGACACTTGAAGTTTGCTTCCAGCCATCCCCTCACCCCCCAAATTCCTTCTCTCACTGTCTCAGACTTCTCAGCCCTGATGGGAATGGTGTGCTGCAGGGCCAGGAGGTTATCTGGGAAGTATCGTCTACCTGTTTTGTGTACCTACAGCACACTGAGTCAGGTGATTTACCTGTGTCATCTCCTTCACCCTTGTCAACCCTATGCAGTGAATATAATTATTCCCATTTTACAGATGCAGAAGACAAGGCTTTGAATTGGTAATTTACTGACCAGCTTCACAAAGTGCTGTAACTGGGATTAAAATAGGCTTAGGGGGGTGGGTATAACTTAGTGGTAGAGCACATGCTTAGCATGCATGAGGTCCTGGGTTCAATCCCCAATACCGCCATTAAAAAAGTATATTAAAAAATAAAAATAACCTCCCCTTGCCCAAGGTTTGGCTCCAAAGCCAGTGGACATTAACTGCACATCCAACAACTTAGGTCTCCTTTTCAGTGATTCTTCTCACTTGTTTTGCAGCACTGCGTTTAGCGTATCTCCATCCTTACAGTGTTGGGTAATTAATTTATTTCCTTATCTGCTCTTTCTCACAAGCCCTCCTGGCTAATTTGTCAAATCCATTTCGCTGAATGGTCTTCCTGAATTCTTTGTGTTATCTGAGTAATTTTTCCTCTCGTTGCTGAACACTGACCACTGAAATGAGGCTGAAGTTGTCATTGCTTTTCTCTGGCTTGGAGTATAACAGAGCTTATACCCAGCCGTGCCCCTGAGTCCTCTGATGGGGCTCTTTTGGGGTTGTCTCTGTTTCTTTTTAAAAACCAATTCTGTCTCCCTATTCTTTTCCAAGTTTTCCTTGGGTTCAGATGCTTTCCCTCATTCCTTCACCACTAAGTTGAAGCCACCAAGCACATACACTTGAGACCTGCTCTGGGCTTACAGCCAGTTCACCAAAGAGACTTGAGCTGACATGGAAGTTAGTTAGTTTATTTAGGCTCTGACTTTTATAGTGCCTATCAGGTAAATGCCTACCAGAATGTTTAATGTTGAAAAATAAAAGTTCAAATGGGCTCTGGCTTTGCAAGAAACATCCCAGACTCTGTAAGCCCCTTTCTTGGTAACACTTTTCTCAGGTTATCACTCCTGTGCCTCTTTCTTCCTTTGTCCCTTTCATGACAGCCACCCTCTGCACCCATTCTGCTTCAGGTGTTTTGAACAGTAGCTTCCATTTACGATGTGGAGCCTTTTCAGTCTTCTTTTCAGAAGTCGGGTCCCTAGCAGTCTTTATGTGGGATCTCTGTAAACAAAGGACATATGTGTGTGTAGGAAGCCTGCTGTATTTCCTCCCTGTCCCACAGAAAATGTGTTTTCTGGAAGCCCTTTTGACACTGAAGTGAATGCCCACTGGCCCTCCCTGGTTGAAAATTCTCCTGAGAGGAGAGAGAGAGACTTTTCTTTATGCTTGTTGTCATATGTTTTGTTTCTGCTGATTATATACAAAGTGAGTTGTAAAGAGCTCTCTCCCACACCGTGGTCCCTTTGAGGTACATGCAGAGAGGAGATGTGCACACTCAGCTCCCGCTTCCCTAGGGATGCTCGGGGGTCCCTCTCCAGGCCTATACTTCCTGCTACAGCCCCAGTCGAATGAAATTTAGACAAGGACCAGTTACCACCCCGTCATGAAGCCTGTGGCGTGCTGTGCCATTTAGAAATATTAGCTGATGAGTTTAGTGCTTGTCTTTGGTTTTAACTTAAGTGTTTCTCTTAAACAAAGGGAGAATAAAAAACAAAAAGTCCCTGTAGTCTTACTACTTCTCAGAGATCAAAATCACTGTGAACATTTTGTGAAAACCATGGTGGAACTTTTTTTAAAGCATGACGTTGAACTGGATGCTAAACACTAGCACGAAGAAAAGAAGATAAAATTGGAATTCCCCAAATCAATTTAAAATTTCAATTCCATTGAAAACAGGAGGTCTACATCGTATTTTATTATCTTAATTTGAAAAGGAGTAATAATAAGGAGTTGGGTGATTTATGTCTGCTGTTTCTGTCCCTCCTAGTTCATTTTGGGGATTTGGATTGTTGAAACATTCTAGTAGCCTGGTGTAGTTTCCTCCCAACTTACTCACAGACCTTTTTGTTTTCTCTCAGAAACTGTGTATTTCTAAGTGTTTGAGGTTGTAATTGAGTGTAATTGTAGTTGTTTAACTTTCTCTCTTCCTCCTGAGAGTGTTTATAAAATCCTTTCTGTGAGGGTGAAAAGGAACTAGAAACTTAGTCTTTGTGGCATGGTCAAATAATATTAAGGTAAGTGGGAATTGTTTTGCATACATGAAATAAAGTATTGTTTACACTTAATTTGCAGTATATACACTCTGGCTCATGGAATGTGCTGTAATCAGTAGTAACATTTATTCAGGTTTTATAGGAAGCTTTTGCTGGGTTTCTTCTTGATATGGAATATTCTAAAAGGTTTTGTTTTTTTTTTTTTTTTTTTTTTTGCAATTCTTCTGTTGCGCCCTAGGGAGAGTTACTGTTACAGAGCTCATTAGTGCCCCTCCGCAAGTCATCCGTGTGGTGGGATGGGCATTGTTCTGTGTGTGACACAAATGCCGGGGCTCTCCTCTTCAGTACACCCCATTTCTTTCTCATTCCTCAAGATGGAGGATACATCCCCTTCAACGCTGCTTGTGTTGTCCGAGACCAAATTGCAGGTAGTAGGTCTTGATTTCTGGTAACACCTTCTCAGTTTCCTTTAATTGTCTTCTTTGTAATTTCCTTCATATGAAACATCAAATGCCTCTAGAATGGATGCCACTAAATGCAGCTGTTACATGTTTTTCATTAACTCTTTGAAATATGTTCTCATTTTTTCTCATTTCTTATGTTTGGGCTTTGTGACTTTCTATCATGTGACCCTGAGGTAGTTATTTACCTACTCTAAGCCTCCTGTTTTTTCATTTGTAAAATGAAGGTGCTCATGTCCCGTAAGATCATTGAAAAGAAAAAAAGGGTTAATCTGTATGGAAGGAATCCACATGGTGACCAGCAAGTTGCAAGTGCTTAGTAAATGTGACCTCCTTTTCTTTCCCTTCTTGGTTCCAGTTGATGAAATTCATGTGTAAAGAGTGGTTAACCTTGAAGACAGCTGATACTCTGTTCGTGTCACCTTGTGATAACAGGCAGGAGGGAAAGAGTAAGACACCTGAAAAGAATAGGAAAGGTGGACGTAGATATGTGTGAAGAGTTGATTGGTATTTTGTGTGTACATATACATAAAGATACTTACTTGTGAACTTGCAAAGTGGAGTTTATTGAAAATTGTGTAAATTTAGAGAAGCAAACAGACTTGTGAGCCAAAAGAAAGACAGAAATACCTTATAAGGCAGCATGCTTAGCTGAAAACTGATCTCTGAAGAAAGAATTGATTGGCACAGATAATCCCAAATGGAGTTAAAAAAAAATAATAAATAAGACACCAAAGGAGGGCTTTGAGGGGGAAAGGAGACACAGGTAAGATGAAGCTGACTGATAAATTGAGATTCCCATACACATACATAGTTGTGTGATTACTAAAGATAGTATGTGTTTGAAAATTATTAAGTAGTGATCAAGAGAAACTTTTGAAAGCAGAAAACAGATTTCAGTGAAATCTAAGTCCTTTTTTTCCTTCATCTTAAAAATTTTTTAATGAAGTAAACAAACGACTAATAAGGCAGTATTTCAGGATGAGACTGACTAATTATAATAGGTAATTTTGAAAAGGAATCTTAGTGGCTTTCATTGTAGAATTCTAGATTCAGAGAACTATTCACTAAATTACAATTGTCCTGTTATTTTTATTGTTAGAACAGACATAAACCTTAAGTGTAATTTAAATATAGTAAATAATTAATGAATACTGATAAAGTCTGCTTGTGCTGGCCTATGCCAGGAATAGCAAAAATGAATTTGAACAGGTCTGTTGAGAGTGCAGAGGAACATCAGGCATTGTAGAATGCAGTTTTCTTAATTCCCACTTCAGAGAATTTAAAAGAGAGGGAAAGTCACCAATTTCCAGCAGAGAGTCCATGTTTCTTTTTCCCTTCCCTCATTTCCTCCCATCCTTCCTTTTGACCTTCCTCTTTCTTTCCTCCTTTCATCTCCAGGCCAGAGATATTTATTGAGTGCCTGCTTTAAGCTACAGGCTGTGGATATAGGGGGCAATAAGATTGATGTGGATTTTTTTCTTCTTGCAGTGTGCCTTCTGGTAGTTAATAAACTTGGATGTATGATGTGTACAATATATTTGACCTACTAAGTGTCACAAACCTGTGAAGCCATAATGGCCTGTTTCAGAACGGCAGTCGGGATATCCCTGCTTCTGCCTGGGTCAGGTGTGTTTGTGTGCAGTTCTCAGCAGCCTCCACACCCAGCATCTAACTCAGCCGTGTTCCCCCAGGTCCCAGTGGCATGTGCTGGCAGAGTGCTGGGTGCAGACTTTTGCCCAAATCTGGAGGAGCCAGACCAGAGGCTGGAAGTCCAGGTTGGAGTCTTACTGTTTTCTTAGTTGGGGGTGGTATGACAGAAACAGTGGTCGCTGAAGGCCGTAGAGATACATCACATGCCTTCAGGAAAGAGACAGCTGCTGAGACAGGTATAAAAGAGGGGCTGGTGTAGCATGTGTGCAGCAGAAAGTCCAGGATAAATTGTTTGTAACTGGAGATCATTCAATTATTCATTTAAGAAATCAAGAAATTGTGTATATTATGCAATGATTAAGAACACGGCTTCTGGAGGCTGGCTTCCTAGGTTAACAGAAGTTGCTGTGAGACCTTTGGCAAGTCACTCAACCTAACTGGGCTTTAAGCTTTCTCATCTATGAAATGGAGACTTCCTACCCAACGTGATTATGAGGATAAAATGTTTTAATGCGTATTTCTAGCAGTTAGCACAGGGCCTGGCATCTATAACAGGCAATCAGGAAATCTTAGCTCTCATTTTTAAATAAAGTCATCATTATCTCCTGCTGAGAATGGTGTTCAACACCCGGGATGCATGGTGAGCGAGTCATGCTTCCTGCATTACGATCTCCCAGCTCAGCAGGATGGAAGGCATTCAGCTGGGCACTGTGGGAGAAAAACAGGACTTGATGATTAGTATCCTCCTCCTTCATGGATTGGGAGATATGTCCTCTGGTGTAATGTTCAGTTTATTAGTAAAGCACATTTTTAATGAAAGTATTGAATTGCCGTTCAGTTCATTGTTAGGTCTTGAGAAGTTAGAAGTGTGTATTGCAAATTAAAATTAGAACCATGACATCTTGGCCAAGGGCTTGTCTCCAATTACAGGTACCTTTTAGAATTATTTTTTAATTTACTGGAGGTACTGGGGATTGAACCCAGGACCTTGTGCATGCCTAGCATGCACTCTACCACAGAGCTATACACTCCCCTCCAGGTACCTTTTCATAGTTAGGGAATCTGTGTGCCATTGTTGCAGAGATGCATGTTGGAGTTTCAGCATGATGGTACCTCCTTGGAGGAGGAAACCCAGACTGTTTTTAAAGGGCCATCATTTTCTAAATTTTAAGAAGAAATTAAGAAATTTTAAGACTTGAGGGGATGAGCATAATGAGGTTGGTGTTAAAACTTTTTTTTTTTTTTTTGACTGATTTTGACATCCAACATGAGAAAAAAAGAATAGTTTTAAAAGTTGATTTCTTCACCATGGGCATGATGGTGGGGAAGTGGTGGTTGGAGGAGGATTCAGTTTTTAGGATACGGAAGGGTCTCCATCTCTTCACACCGACTCCTAGCCTGGGGGAGACCACCTGAGCTCTGCGGTGCTGTGGGCTGGTACTGTCTGGCTGGCGTATGGCTGTGATACAGTGGAAAAGCAGGTGTGACACAAATCAGACATGATCATGCCTTTCCCATTTTCTGAAAGCTATCAGCTTGTGTGTGACACATAGAAGACTTTGTGAAGGGTAGTCTGATCTTTGACCTCTTTGGGTAGGACGAGTGATGTTCTTCAAACATGTCACCTGGACTGGTCTGTCATGGGTGGTTGTTGGATAATCTCTTCTTGAACCTTGAACTGTGGCTCAAAGAGTGATGGGTTTTGCAGATGTGGGTGCGTGAAATAAAATGGAAAGAGACCAGTGGATCACGTTATCTTGACATACCAAGGGAGAAAATGTACATTTTACAAGTTGAAGCAAAATCCCATGGTTGTAGGTAGCTAAACAGATTGTGGAGTTGACAGTTCAGCATGGGCCTTGCAAAGGAGACCAAGTTACTGGACAAAGAAAAGAAAAGTGCTTATTTTACTAGAGTCCTCATCTTGCAACACTGTTTTGGCGGACTGAGTGGAAAAGTTGAATCTGTTAGAAGATAGTCAACTATGGTGAATTGGTGAATTAACTGGGTCCCCCTTGAACCCTTTCTTTCTCTCCTTTTTCTGTCTTACCTTCTAAATATGGCTTCTATACATTTTAATAATATCTGGTACATATTCATATTATGTCAGTCATAATAAATTTGACACTTAATATATTCTTCACCAGCTAACAATTCCAGGAGTAGCTTTTCCCGCAGAGTCCTTTCATTCTTGCATGGCACCATGGCATGTGTATTCTGATTTTTTTTTTTTTTCAATGGAGTGAGCCACTTCTTACTTTTCAGTCCAACTCTGCACTCCATGGAACTCACCAGAGCATTTGGCCAGAGTCGTTTACTTTTCCTGCTTGGATCTCAGGCTTTTTCCCAGGGCCAGGCATTATAACCATCAAAGGATTTGCTGCTTGGCCTCTTGATTCTGAGAATAACCTCTTGTACACCTTGATTTAGGAGCCATGGCTGTGTATATCTTTCCCCATGAAGGATTCTCGTTTAGACACACAGCACCCATACCTGGTTTACTTTTGTATTTTAGCTAAGTTCTCAGGACTGGTGGCACCCCTTCCTGTTCTTACCTGTTTTCTTTTAACCCTTGCCTTTAATCCCTCAAATTTCAGATTATTTAACCACCAGTATTATTTACTAAATCCCAGGACCCCTGACACTCAATATATCTTTGGTTTTGAATGACTGTCATTCTTGTAGTCTGTGCCTGGCTTGACTTTTGCAAGGGCATCTGCCATCTTGTTTGTGTTAATAAGCTTGATTTAGAAAAGTAGCTGGAAATCCAGACTTTGATTCACTAACTTTTTTTAGTTTCCTCAGTGGATTTTGAAGTAGGTGTGAACCTAGGTACTTTCTGTAAGGTACAGTCACAAAAAATTGTGCTGTGACATGATTATTTTATGGGAAATGGTTATTCTAGTTTAGACCTCCTTTAACTGCTGTTAAATATTTTATTTTTAAGCATAGAAAAGTGACCGCTTTAGTCTGACTGTGCTTCGTCATGTGTTAAGTTCTTACAGTTAGCTGAGCTGAGTTCCTTTCTTGGTTGGGAGTTGAAGATGTGGGGTTTGACTTGGTATTTTTCACCACTAAAGTACTTAGAAAATTAGAGTAAATAATGAACCAATATTTCAGTACCAGATTAGACACAATTTACTGTGTTGTTTCGTAAACCACAGACTCCTTTCTTCTATGAATGCATGAAGGATCCCTTTTTTTTTTTCCAGACATACCGGGGTACAAGTGTAAATTTCCATAAAATTTAAATGAGGTGCTTCCTGTAATTAATGAACAATTGTGGCTGCTCTCTAGTCTGCATTGTAATTAACCGTGATCAGGCTTGTTTAGTGATGACACTGTTCCTGTAATATGACAAGCTACTGTGAATTTGCCAGGTTATTAAACAACCTGCAGCATTCACTTATGGAATCACAGGGACGCGCTTGGCGGCGGCTGCTAGTTAAAGGCACCATAAGGGGGAAGCAGAGCTGCCCACTGAAGTCTGTCGATCACCAGAAACAGGTTTAAATTCCTGTGATTTTTGGAGAAGTTAATTTTATGTGGATTGTCTTGAAAACTTTTGTTACATGATAAACCTACTGGGGCAGAGCTGGTCATTTTTATGAACTCCTAATGAAGCCAGCAAATTTTCTATATTCTTATCATCCAGCGACACTACCTAAAAGCTGAGGTTTCCCCTTCCCACCCTATTAAATAGGTATAATATTTGAAAAACAATAACAACGACAACACACTGTTCCCTTAGCAAATTCGTTCCCGGCACCCCTCAAATAAAAGTCCACTCTCTTTTGGAGTGTGTGTTAGGAACAGCAGATGACCTTGTGCTAAAGCACAGCCCTGTCACAGGTAGAGGGAGCGGTCTAGGGGTCCTGGTAGCCTGATGTCCGTGGTCACTAGTGCGCTGCCTGCCCAAGCCCCCCCTTCGGTTTAAGAACTGTTCAAAACGTTACTGTCTAGTTACTGTGGTGTCTTTCATTCAGATTCTGTTTATTGACTAAACCACAAGGATTCCTGCCCAAAGTACCAGGCGGTCTATGCTTGACTGATTTTGATTTTCTAACATCAGCCCTGGGGTTTATTTGAAAAATGTACATAGACTGCAGCTTTAACAAGTCAAGTGACTGCATGTTTTTGACCATGGAGTAGAGTATATCTGAAGATCATTAAATTTAGAGGGGAAAGGAGGGGTGGAGAACAAGGGTAGTAGTCGTTGTACCATTGCAAAGAGAGAGAGAGAGAGAGCGTGTGTGTGTGTGTGTGAGTGTGTGTGTGACACATGGTTTTTGTCTTTTCATCTTCTCCAAGAGCCAGAAAGTTTCCTGCCGTTCTCTTTCCAGCTATTGACAAATGATTGCCAGATGTGAGATCTTTGCAGTGCTCTTTCCCTCAGCAAACCTGCAGCGATGGGATATTTGATTCTCCCTTGCCCATTTCATCTCCTTTCCACATCTGCCAGGGACACACAAGCAATACATCCCTACATGAGAGTTTAAAGTTTATTCAGCTCCTTTTTCCCCTCCGATAAAATGTGTTTGGAGACAACAGAATGAGGTCCATATGACTTTCTCCCAGCTCCACTGTATGAAATTAGTTGTTTATTTTACTTATCTACCTCTCAGTAATTGAACGATTTCACTTTAGTTTCGGTCCGTGGAAAATTTGATGCAACTCCGGGAGTGCTAAGAGTTTCCTATTGTTGTCCGCCTGCTGCAAGTATGCCATCATCACAGCTTCTCCCCGATCGTCTCAACTCTGATAAAAAGTAGACTAGTAGTTTCATAGGATTTCCGAGGAAAGCAATTTTAATAAACAGCTGTCAAAATACTAAGTGTAGCCTGTCTGGTGAAATGCAGTAGTCACTGAAGATCCATCCGTGAGGGGAAACTTCAACTTGTTTGGCTTGATTAGTTCACCTTATAGTTGTGTCCATTGTCAGAGTTGCTAAGGGTGAGGTCCTAGCTTTAATTCCAAGTAGCTTATAAAAGTGAAAGTTCAGTGCATCTTGGAGGCATCTGAAATTAGCCCATGTAGGCCACACACATAATCACTAACATGCACAGAAGCCTTTGGCATCTGCTTGGAATCTGTATCGATACTGATTTTTTTTCTCATCTCAGTTTAAAAATATTTTCCAAAATGCTCTTATAGCGTATGTGCATACTATAGGGTGGGCTGACACAGGTGGCCTTTCAGTTTTTCTATTACTCTTTTTGGCAAACGAAAAGGCCCCTTATTCCCTGAATAAGATCAGCGTTTTTTGTTTTTTTTTTTTTAACATTTAAAAAATAATCCATAAAATGTCTGCCACATGTTCCCTAGTTGATGGAAATGTTTTCCAAATTAGAGCTGTAGGGTTGGATTTTTACTGTAAAAGTGCTAGTGTGTTTACCGTTTCTGCTACCCTTGTAGCTGCCTGACCTTAGGCGAATTTTTTTTTTTGTGATACTCAAATGATGAATATAAGGTGATTACTAATTTCTGAGGAGAAATTGTAGTTTTTGCTGTTAAGGAAGCAAACGGCTTTGCCCATGTGAAACTCAAAAGAGAAAGTGTGAAGTCTGTTTTTCAGTCTGTTCTTTAAAAAAATAAAAAAATCACAGCAACAACAAACAAAGCCTAACAGGAACAAAACCAAAAAGTCAGTCCCCCTAGAAAGCAGAAATCCTACTTAAGCCTAAGAAAAAGAGGTAAACCAAGTTCACCAAGATGTGCACATGGAATGTTTGTAGCTTATAGTCTTTCAATTATATTACACCCCAGTAAAGCTTAAGAAAGGAAAAAGGGTACAACTGTTTACTGCAAGTTGCCAAAATGTTTCTCTTGGATGTGTCTGTTGAACAGGATAGAAGAAAGTCATAGTTGAAGGTGTAGGTGGTCATACCTCGGTTCACTGTCAAAAATGAGGTGATGATCATGATGGCGTGGTGAGTTTCAACAACACCCCTCAAAACAAAATTACCACAACCCAAAGGATCCCTGTGGAAAAGCTTGTATTTTTATTGTCCTTCGACGTTCCCTGGGGACCAACGCCAGGATTGGCCCTCAGTGGATGCCAGTAGGTGGGGAGGTGGCTGCGAAGAGTTCTTTCATAAAACAACAAGGTTAGGAACTCCTGTGGCAGGAGCCAAGTTCCTCTGAGTTTAGATCACTTCACATAATTTGCTCTCGCTAATGCATTTGCTGGTTTCTCATGCCTTCCTGCGTTTTCCTCGGCATGGGTACTCTGGGAGGCAGGGAGGTGCTAAGCAATGGAGGTGTCATCCGGCCCGAGTACCTAGGGAACGTCCTTCAGAGGACGACTTGTCACCAGCCGTCAAAGAAGAGAGTGGCTTTGTGGTCTCTGAACATCTGGCAGCGCTGCACAGGAAGCTGAGGGGGTGTCATTAATTGTGATGAAATAATTTAAACCATCAGGAATAAATGAGGCTGTTAAGCTAAGTTCAGATTCCATTTGCCATGCACATGTGTCTAGCAGCCTGTGTGCAGTTTAAAAAAAAATGAATTATATTAGCTCATGAGTAGAAGTGAAACAGATACTGTAAATGAAACAAGTTGCTGTGGGGTGATGACATCGTGTTGAACCACTTCACAGAGTTACAGTTTGTAGGATCAATATATTGAAAGTGGTGCAGTATTGAATGAATTTTTATATAAAGGGGTTCTTATGGTAATGAGGGATGTAGTAAGGATCAGTGATTTATCGGAGCCCAGGGAGGACGGACAGGTGGATGGGTAGAAAGAAGCAAGCTGTGAGGTCAGGGTGGGTGGTGGGTGCGTAGGGTTCTTACCCTGCGAAGCCAGGCCTCTGTGATGCACAGCCCACCTTTCTGCAGCCTCTGGCTTTGAGTACAGTGTTCGATGCCATTGCCCTGCGTGATGGAGGATGCTTCCTCTCTGATGACCAACTCTGGATGTCCCTCTTGAGAGCTTCTGACACTTTGGGTGCATCTATGTTGCTTTTCCTGAGAATGAACACAACTCTCTTTGGTGATAGGTTACTCCTCAAGTGGATGAGCATACTTCTGAGGCTTTGCAAAGTCAGTGAAGACTGATTTCAAATGTAATTTTCAGGCACAGTGGAAAGAGACAGCCCGCGCGCGTTTCTTTACAAAGGCAAGACTGTCAGGTTGGAATGTCAGGACATCGCTGAGGTTTTGAGCACTAAACTGAGCAATGGTGTGCAGGTTCCAAAGTACATTTCTAAAATAAAAGTCGTTCCTTTGACACATGAGCAGAGTCTTCAAATGTGAACTTTTCTTTACGAATAAACAGAGGAATCTGAAAAATAAAATGGGACCGTTTAAATACAGGAAGTGGTTTTTTCAAACCATCGGAGAGGTAGGCCCTCTGTCAGATGGCGGTGGTGGTGCGGAGCCCTCGCAAACCTTGGACAAGAGCCATTCCGCGGCAGCGTCTTATCTCATGTTGCCCTGCCCTTCCCCTCACTGCCTCGTTGCCTTTCTGTCTCCCCAGTTGTTTATCTCCTTTCTCTCTTCTTTTCCTTTTCCATTTTCTTTTTTCCTTTATTCTCACTTTTTATTTTTATCCTATTTTATATTCAGTTCTCTTTACAACCTGTTCCCATTCTCTTTGTTCCATAGAAATGAATTGCAGTTGTGTTTCCATGGACAGTGCTAGTTTTCCTGCTACCCGTTCAGAGATTAATATCCACAGTTAAATTGTACATGTATAAAATTTAGGTTGCATTTATCATAAACTTGCATGACTATTGGTGGATTTTTTTTTTAAAGGAATGTGAATGAACCTTGATTTGTTTTTTTAGAGGGATACACACTACTCACTAAATTATCCCTCTGCCTAGACTCTTGAGTCAAAATGTTACCAATGAAAGCCAGAAATCTGTGGCTCCCAGTTACCATCTTCCTTCTTACCCTGGCAGAGGAGGAAGACGTTCAGATCCAAACACTTGAGTTTCCTGACTTCTAATAGGGTAACCAGTAGTTAGGATAATGCTTCTCGTGTGTTTTGATCTTTCGATTTCATTTTAATTGATGAAACAGAGTAGGAAGACTTGAATTCTTCAGTTCTATCTTCTTGGCATTGTTGGAAGGACTGAAGGAGATGTGTTGGGGGCATTGTGTCTAGCACATCACACACAAATAGTGAATGCATTGTAGTTATTATATATATATTACATGTATTTTGCCATCTTCTGTTGGCTAAGCAGATAAAGAATTAAGACATTTTTTTTTCCTGGAAATTTCACATATCTTGACTATTTAAATATTATTCACCTTTAAATAGTTTTATAATTTTTTTTTCCCCAAAGAATAAGGAATCCAAGGTGAACATAGGAAATTTTGAGTAAGAGACCTATGTTTTTTTTCTTTAGTTTGAAGAAATCACTGCATTCTGTAGGGCATGTATTTGTTGCTCAAATAAGAAAATGATAGTATATTCAGTAGTTGCTTGAAGTTTTCTCCTGCAAGTGTTTTAGTAAATACAGATAAAAAGTAGTTCCATTCACTTAAGGCCCCCCTCCAAACTCTTTATTTTTGATGGCGTGTGAACTGGAAGTCCCTACTTATTTTTTAGAACCTTCTTTATTCTTCTACTGCTGCTGTTACTATTACTGTCTGCTTAAGTAGCATTAAATGTGTAAATTCTGTGTCTTGATTTCTATATTTCAGGTACATTAGAGATTAAATAAATGTCAGTTGAATGGCCTGAGAATTTCCCTCTGCATTCTTTATTCATACCACTGCTTCTACGGGAGAACGTTACCTACATTTCAGATGACCAGCTTACCTAAGCTGTTCATGTTGGGAGTTGTCAGTATTAACAAAAAAAATGTTGAATAGGATGCTTGTTTTTACTTTATATAAGTTCGTAAGTCATAGCAGCTTCATAGGAGGAAGAACAGATAAGAAAACAAGGAAGGATTTTAATTCTGGACATCAGTGGAGGAATTATGTGTTTGGAAGTGTGTGCATGTTTATACATTTTTGTGTATACATGCAACGTATGTCTCATTATATATATATCCATATCTTTTATTTGTTTACAGAAGTAGCTAGCGATGTTCTGTTTGAGTATTTTGTGGAAGTCAGGCATAATAAATAATTTACGTTGAGAACACATAATTTCCTACCTCCACCCGCAAAAGAAAGAAAAACCTTTTGTATGGGGAGGTGATGGAACCTCAGTTTGTGTGTGAGAGTCTTTAGATCTCAGTATTTTTTTCAGGTGGTTTAAAAATTTAAACCTGAAAATAACCTGAAGTTATATAATCTAATATCTTCATTTTACTGATTTGGAAAACTGAGGAATTTTAAAAGACTTACACAAAATTACATAGTAAAATTCTCCATCTCTGATGGGTCAAAACCTTTAAAATACTGTCTACTGTTTTTTTTTTTTTATTCCTGTAGAGTTTCTAAGCATTATACAGCCATGTTCTGAATTGTTGCTTGTCACAGAAGATTATTTAACTCACTGTGTCCCATGTTGTGTATGATTTAAGTGAACAGAAAGAATGCTAGGAAGCCACGTTTTTTAGGTACTACAGCAGTGGTCTTAGCATGTTAGCCCCAGAAAAGAGCAGATCCTTCTGCCTGATGCAGGAAATGTGCTAAAACGATGCTAAGAAGAGGAAAGTTTGGTTCTGGCTTTTTTTTTTTTTTTTTTTAACCCCTTTTATCTTCCAGTGTCAGTTAGTATAGAATTTAGGAATTAGGCAAGAACTCACTCTTGAACATTAAGAAGTGGAAATAGTTCCATCTAAATAATCCCTATTTCAAAAGGAAAGTGCCATTAGAGACATCTGAAGAATGGAATTACCCAATAATATAAAATTGTTACTCTTTGCTGTTCAATACATGCCAGTGGTGTTTCATGGAGCATAGAAGCAGACCAAATGCCCTTGAAATCATTGTTGTTATAAAAACCATCTTTAAGTGCCTTTTAGGGTATGGTACTGTGTTTGCATCCTATAAAAAGGGAGCTGACTAGACAGGGTCTCTGCCCTCTAGGAGTTTATAATCAAAAACAGATAATGTAGCTGACATCTGTTATTGTATTAAGGTCCTACAAATAAACATTGATCAAATACATAAATAAAAGTTTCATATCAGAGACAAGTAAAAACCTCTGCTTGCCTGATTCACCCCTACGCCAACACTTATCCATGGAAGTTGTAAAATGACTAAACTAATCCTGACACCAGGATATTCCTCTAGGTGGTTGTTTTTTAAGGGTTTTCAGAGAGCACTGGCGTTACCATCATGTCACTGATAGCTTATCATAAGTGGGTCTAGATTCAGGGATGTTGTTTTTACCTTTCTGGTTAAAGAATTGGAATGAGTTGCATTTTCCTCCCTCTGTGGAATTTTCCTGTTTCTAACCGTGATTCTAGCTATTGTGAACCAGCATCCTGGAGTATACTTTAAAAAATTTATCCAAGCCCCGATGTTAGTAGAAATGATACTCTTTTTTTTTTTTTTAAAGAAACTAGCAGGTTTTTTCCCCCTCTCAGTCACTAGAAACTGCGTTAAAACAAATATAAGACTTTAAGATTGATGCTGTAATGGGATGAACTTACATACCCAAAAGGCTTTGAAGGGGATATTGTAAGAAGAGATAAGTTCACGACTTTGAAATGAACCGATCTGGTTGTAAGTTTGAGTAAAGCTATACCAACTAAAATTAAGCATATAAAAGTTGGCAGGAGAGCTAGGTATTGAGTTTGATAAAATATTTTCTTTCTGCATGCTTCAGCTTTAATGCAAGGTATTTTAACAGTCACTTCATTTTTGAAGTGTGGGGGAACTAAAACAGCAACATTGGGAAGTCTAAACATGAACCCATATCAAAGTTCAAGATGTTAAAAAAAAAAAAAAGTAGCTGTCCCTACCCTGGTGTAGTTGTCTGTCCGTGTAAGTTAAAGCATGTGGGTGCATAAATTAATTAGAAGAGCAGTCACTGATAGAAATCAAACTTATTTGGTACACTGATGAAATAAGCATTGTTTATAAGGTTATCTTGTTATTCAATCTCTTCTATATAAACCTGGCTGGTTAGCATTATGAAGTAATAATACAATTAATGTGATGATGGTATATTTTTTCTTAGTACAGGCCTGATCCTGCAGGCCTTTCTTGACTGGGATTTGTGTATATAGAAGACCGTAAGAACTGGAAATTTTAATTAGCAAGAATGTTCCTCCTTTCCCCCTCCAGTTGTATGGGTTTTTTTTTTTTTTCCAATCTCAGGATGTTCCCTGGATAGTTTATTCTTTTTGAACCACTAATCTACTGACCCCAGAAGAAAAGATTGCCTTCAGATATTATTTTCTCAAAACTGTGCAAAGTTCATTATGAGAGATACCTGCTGTCTTCCAGCTATACTCGGCTGAGCCAGTGGGTCTCAAATAAAGAGAAAGTTTTACTTATAAATGAAGCCATTAGGAATTTCTTGAATAAACAAAGTTTTTTTTCTTTTGATGTGCAAAGGAATTTGGTTTATGACTATTAGTCTTCTATGTCCATGTCTAGCACATGCAAGGAACATTCGTTATCTTTTGTATGAAATGGAAAGCACTCGTGTCAGCTGGAGAGCAGAAAACAGAAACACTTAAAAGGAAGCTAAGAGGAACCCTAGTGCAAAGGAAGCCTGTTACTGTGATTATTACTTGATTCAGAACTTTTGCTTGGTGTTTTTGCCCTTGTTTACCCTGACTACCTTCCTCATCTGCCCTCCACTGCCCCACCATCAGGCTCCATAAAGTTCGTTTTTTTAATGTCCCTAAATGAAAACTTTGCTTTGGGGAAATTATATCACAAGTGTGCATTTTATTGCTCTGAGGTTGCTTAACTACTCTATGACATTCTTTTATTCTTTAACAGAATCTGACAGTGGTGTCCAATAGTTTGACTAAGGAATTGCAGGGGAAGAAAAAGTCACAGATAATTCCCTCTTGCTTTACTCTTATGCATGGAGCCTGGTGTCTTGCTGTTCTTACTAAATCTCACCTAGAGAGTGGATTTAGAACAGTGCCCTTTTAGGGTTTTGCACAGGGCAATTATGAATGTGTATAGTAAAATCTTTATTATGATTTCATTTTGCCCTGAACAATTAGGATTTTTTTTCCTTCTCTCCTGGTGTGTGTTGATGTTAACCATTTCCAAACTGACAAGTCAGATATTTGAATGTATTATTTTACAGACTTTTGTCTCATCTTCATAGGAATGTGACAGATCTCCCTGTTTCAACAGTGATTATCTAGGATGTCATAGCAGCATCTCCGGCTGTTAGCAGAATACGTATTATTTCTGTGGTTTTGTGAATCAGTAGCCACTGAAAGATTTCAGGCTGATCACCTATGAATGAATTGTTCAGAGTTTGCTTAATGAGAGAGACTGTGGCGTAAGACACCCTCACAATGCGTGTAAGGCTACATTTTCACTGTTACCCTTGGCTCTGTTCTGCATTACACAGCTTGGATTTTTAGTCACTGTTGAACTATGCAGATATATTCGATGGAGTTTGGGTCTGTTTCCTGGAAGCCTTTCAGGACCAGACTTGTGAAACCAGTATTGAAATCAGGATCTGCTGATTGGAGTCAGGCATATGCTGGGACAGGATGCCTTCTGGGTTGAAGAGGGGCTAACAGTGGGCTGACTGCTCTTCTCTGCTTGCTTGCTTGCTAGAGCTTGCTTCTCCGATCTGGTAGGAAGCAGGCTTCAAAGAGAAGACGAAATGGGGCTCCACCACCTTTTTCTAGCTGAGAGGGATGCATATGACCAACCAGAGCATATGAGAAGCTCTTGGGTGTAGTCTGGCTCTCCTTTGGATGGAAGTCCTGGTGGTAAAAGGAAAAGGCTACAAGTTATACGCTGCAGAATTTTTCTGACGAGTGTGGCTTCTACATAGGCTGTCTATTCTACTGGGTAGAAAGATCTAGCCTTCCTGTACTTTCCTTCTTTCTCTCCTTTTATCATGTATCTTTTCCTTTCACTGTGAATTATGTTACTATCTCATCCCATCCTTCATTTTGATACTGTTATTTTAGGGTCTTTGGGGAGCTGACTTAACCCAGGTCCTCCTGCACGCATCCTGAGACAGTGCCTTTCAGGAAGGCACTTTTTTGGGTACATCCCAGAGTAGGCATGAAGGTCCAGGGGAAACCAATACAAAGACGAATTACAGAAGTGATCCATACTACTGCTACTCCTTGGGTGCTCATTCTCACTGGGGCTTTCAGAGGCACCTCATAAATATGACTCGCCCCAAAATAAAAGGGGAAAACGTTTACCCATTGGCTCTCATTCTCGATGGATCAATGTGACCATAGGGGCATTAACTCCCCACACTTCTTTTGTTTTAAACGTTTTTGTTTAATTCTTATTTTTTGGTGGCGGAGGTAACCAGGTTTATTTATTTATTTATTTGGTGGAGGTACTGGGGATTGAACTCAGGACCTCGTGCATATTAGGCATGCACTTTACCACTGAGCTGTACCCTCACTCTGCCACACTTCTGACTTGGGTGCCTCATCTTCCACTTTGTCAGGAAGTGTGAGGCACATGGGGCAAAATCACAGTAAGATGCTAATTGGCTATCAGTGGGACAAGTTGGTTGACGTGGCTAGAACAGGAGGTGGGACAGGAAGGATTTTTGGTAGCACAGAGGAGGAGCCTGCTGAGGGGACTGATGCATTGTTTTCACTGTGGGTCTAAAAATCCAGAGCGCGCTGGAGTATTTGCTATTCTGACCCCGTCGTTTGTTGTAGTGTGCTTCTCAGGTGAGTTTGGTTGCCTTTACCTTGACTTTGTTATTTGAAAGGACATTTTCCTCAATAATTTAAGCATACCACTTGAAAAATTCACTATTAGGATCAGAGTGATCTGAAATGGTAGTGCATTTCCCTCTGATGGACACAATTCCATCTCTTTATTCACATGGAAACACAAAAATTTCTAGGCATTGTCTCAATTGTATCCCAAATCCTTGATTTTGGAATGGGGAAAAGTTGTTAACTATTGTGCTATTCTTCATATTCTTCTGGAAAACAGTTATTTAGCAGAATTCTGCCTTGGGGTAATGTGGCTCTTTCAGATCTTCAAAAGCAAGCTCAAATCCTTGCCACATTTTTCCAGATGGACCCAGGAACCCCAATAGGTATAATTAACAGTTCTATTAAACGGTGACGTCTGATAGATTGGTGAAGATTTAGAGAAGAGTGTAAGCAGAAATGAAAAAATAGTCCCCTGTGAAATCGAAACCTTATGCATGTCTTCAGGATCTAGATGACCGAAGACTCTATGAGAAACCAACTTCTAACAAGAGCAGTTGAGTTACACAATTTTATGTGTTCTTTTTCCTGTAGATATGTATCACTGTTGGAGTCATGGTCCAAAACTGATAAGGCTAACTACAGTCAGGGATCATGCAGAGGGGATTAAAACAGCACCTTAGTTTCTTACCATCCACTCTAAGCTGCAGTTCAAGTCTCTAACACCTTTCACTTCTTGTGAAGTGGATGACCTGATTTGAATTATTTCTCTGTGGTATACGGTTTCTGTTCTTCTTGGATGTGCCTGTTTTTAAAGAAATACCTACTGCTTCTAAAAAAGCTACTTTAAGGATGGTAGAGAGGAACAAGTTCTCCATTTGGACAAGCAGGTGGAAGGGGCACCTTGCAAAGGAAATGCATCGCACAGCATCTGACATATAGTAATTCCCTCAATAAATTACTGTATCTGTAAAGGTAAAGGACAGGGACAGGAAGACCACAGAGAGGCAGGTTCTAATGCGAACATAATGTAGAGCTGTTATAATGCCCTCAGTCAACTGGGAGTCGCTCCAGTGAGATATTATTCTGATTTGCCCCTTTGCTCACATTCAGCACAGACAGTACTGTTTCTGTAGGGAAAGCATTCAGTGTACTCTGCTAGAACTTCGTCATCATTTGAGGGAGTTGAACAGTTGGGTGAGGTGGGGCTAAGATGCCTTTGCACCTTCAGGGCACAGTACTGCCTGAAGCGTGTGATAGAGTATACCGTCTAAAGGATGAGGAGCTTTTGATGATAAGGAAAATGATTTCCCTTTGTGGGCTCTTCAGGAACACTCTTCTATCTTGTGGTTGGTCACTTTCAATGTATGGCAATTGCTTTCCATTATAATCCCAAGCTCCAATCAATAGGTACAATATTATGCAATTTACAGTTACATTATAACCAAAATATGTCAAATGTGGTTTCTGAGTGGCTGATTTACAGTAAGTCTTCCTCAGTCCCTCAAGTGGATATTATGACTAATTTGAACTCCCATTGGACAGAGGCATTTTTCTTCATATGAAAAGTGTGTGTTGGGGGCTGGGAGGAGCAGCAAACCACTGCGTCAACTCATTCACGTACAGACTGATCTGTCGTCATCTCCTTTGCATCTACATGGATTGTTGTGAATTATCTGCTCACCCTGGGAGAGATGTGCTCTGAATTCTAATCATTTGAAATCTGCGAATCTATTAAAACCATATTTGTAGCTCTAAAAAAATTGATATTCACTGGGCAGTTTGCCCAACAAGAGAAAGTCAAAGAGATTATACACTTATCCTAAGTAACAGCAACCACTCTGCCAATTCTTCCTTTGAAAGAATACAGCAGACCCAAATTATACATCTATGGGTGAGGGCAGACAAGAAAAGAACTCAATATATCAAAATCAGAAAGTAAATTCCACAATAATGGTTACAATAATGTTTCAAGATGTGATTTCAGCATAGGCCTAGTCATTGAGTTAATCATAGCTTAGATGGGCTTAAAATTGTTTAAAGCACGTCCTGAGGTTGTTAAATATGTTTACTTCTCTCCCTTGAAATCAGAGTATTCACTTATGAACCAGTAGAGCCTGAGATCGCATGGGGCAAGGACAGCCACCTCACTGTTGGACAAAGACAGTGAGGCCCAGGATGTCCTAGCGACATACTGTGGTCAGAACGTGGTCTTCTGATTTCCCATGGAAGGATCTTTTAATCAGCGACTGAATTAACGCATTAGGTCCTGCAGTATGCCACGGGCTGGCAATAAAAAGATGTTTCCAGGGGAGCTCTGCTGTATGCAGTGGGTGGTAAGCTAATCTGGTCAGAGTTACACTGTGGTCTTCCCAAGGGTAGGTTTTGTGCTGTTCGTCTTGAGGGTCTCAGCATCAGCCGTTACGCCTAGCACATAGTACGAAGGCACTTAGTCATTGCTTGATGAATGAATCAATGTGATACTGATCTTTGTGCCATCACTGAGGGCAGGCAGACCTGGGAGAATTCACACAGCGGAGAGTGTTTTAGTTGTTTTGGGTTTTTTGTTTTGTTTTGTTTTTTAGTCGAGTTTTTGAATAATGTTTTTCTATAGCGGAAAAAGTGGAGGAAAAAGAAATCAGCATACTCAGCTGAAAGACAGTCTCCTTGAGGGCAAGAACTAAGCTGTGTTCATCTTTGTTTGCTCTGGTGCCCAGCATAGTGCCTGGCATATAGGTTCTCAAAAAGTCCCCTGTGTCGCTTTCTCTCTCTGTATGTAAACTCTTCCTTTGTAAACTTGAAGTGTCCCTTTCTTTACTTTGCATAGTAAGTTAAGAATCTAGTAAATGTTTTGGTTTTAAATTTTTTCTTGTTTGATCATATCTAAATAATACATGCTAGAGAAAATGAGATGTTACCCAAAGGTAATTGGGAATCGACTTTCTTTCTTTGGGCTGTTGAAGGTGACTAGTTCAAATGACTACACTTGGCACGACATAGACATTCCCACTGTTAATTTTCAATTAACCACGGTGTTGATTATCTTGTCCAGTAACAATACTTCAGTTGTTTGCAGTGCATATCTCTGTTGAGTAGAGCATGGAATCAACAAGAGCCTGATTATGGCTTTTATTCTTGTATGGGCCGGTTAGATTTGCAAAGGAAAAAACCCCTTGAATAAACATCGACAGCACTCCAAATGTTGGTTAGCTGTTAAATAAATGGGTGCTGTTATTACAAAGGAGGACTTGGCTAAAGAAGGTAGATCAGCACATCTCATTACCATTCTTGGATTAACAGCTGAAGCATGTATTCTGGTGACAGTGGTTTCATAATATTTGTGTGTGTGTGTGTGTGTGTGTGAAGGAGAGAGACAGAGGTGTTTCTCTCTGAAATTAGCATTCGCCACTTTAATGGAAATAGGAAACCTACAGTGTTCATTGTTGGCTTAAAAATTTTTTCAGATTAAAATACCACCCTAATACTAGCTCATAAATATCTGAATTTGTGTGTGAATTTTAAAACACCATGAACTCAAGGAGAAAAAAAAATCAAAAGAAAAAATAGTCAAGCAGG
This sequence comes from Camelus bactrianus, assembly GCF_048773025.1. Classification (NCBI taxonomy): domain Eukaryota; kingdom Metazoa; phylum Chordata; class Mammalia; order Artiodactyla; family Camelidae; genus Camelus; species Camelus bactrianus. Next base: position 21,339,719 of record NC_133542.1, read on the forward strand.
TAAAGTTGTTCAGGTTGAATAATACTGATTAAAGTGAAATGGCTACCAACCATTTCCTCAAAACACTAGAGTTTTTTAAAAGATACGTTAACCTCAAAAATATTTGTGAATCTTGCTTTGAATAGATTCATGTGGATTACATTTTATACCCACAGTAAAACAGATAAAATTGCTATTTAGATACCTCATTTCAACCAAGAAAACACATCAGATCAGCTGGATGTGTGTTGTAGTGTTTAGCTACAGAATCACCCAGTAAGCCTGAGTAATGAAAGCTGACCTATGGTTTCTTGAAAGATGTTTTTACTTAATTGCCAAGATAGCTTAGATGTTGTTTACTGCTTTGTCAGTTGCATCGTAGTAGTCAGATAATTGAAAGTGTTGGTCAGTAACCTCCTTGTGCATGTTTTTAAGCTGTTGTTTCTTTTTTTTTTAAATGAAGCATATTAAATATCTTTAATACCACCTGTGTATTTCATTGAAGGCTTCATGCTGTTGAGAAAAACAAAACACCTATATAGAGTCAGAGGAGAGAACATTTGCAGTGGAGATGACAGGGATAAAGGGAATGCCAACATTACTTGGGTGAAGAAAACAGAGAATTGAAGATGAGACCAAAAACAGAGAGAGAAGGGCCCTCTGGCAAAATACAGCTCTGGAGGAAAGCATGTTAGAAGATAGAACTACAGGGAAAAAATGTGTTTTATGGGAAAAATACACTAAAAACCACCTGACCTCCTGTTTATTAAAATAGAAATTCAGATTTAATACACAAAATAACCTACTTAAAAGAATTGTCAAAGAAGTAATTATTAAAATTACTGTTCTTTTTTACAAATACAGATGTTTGTTGAAATATCCCAAAGAGAAAAACGAACAAATTGATAAATTTTCAAACAAAATGTTAATTAAATAGAGTTCTTTTTTTGTTTTTAATCCTAGAAGCCCGTATTGTAAATACGACTAAAAAACTAATCATGTTAGTATGTATCATTTAATTAGTTAGTGATGATTCCTAGGAAGAATTAAATAGGTTTAATTAAATATTAAATTAAATATTAAATAATTAAATAAATTAAATAGGTTCCTAGGAAGTATATGTTTACAGATGAGGGGGCTGGTTTTTCATGTAATCAAATGCTTAATTTTAAAGGAAAGAAAATTTGAGAATATCCACCTTAAACTTTTAAAAAAGAAGTTATAGGACACAGTAGCAAAGCAGAGGTAGAAGGTCTGTGATCACTAGGCTTAGAAACGCAAGTAAGATCATATTTGTGAATGATCCTAATTTGAGCGTGCCCAGACTTAAAGTGTTTGATGGCTTGCTTTAAGTAGTGAATTTTGTGCTGAATAGAAAATTAACTGTCAGTGTCAGTTTTTATATCTCCGAGTTAGTCTTAGATATAATTTCATGATGCCAGTCAAATATTAAATACTCTTTGGTGCTTGGTAATATAAGATTGTTTCAAACAGTAAAGTTAAGATAATAAGGACTGCTCAACCTAAAAGAAGTCATAGCTGTTGTATGAGATAGTTTCTAAGGCACCACCCTGATTTACAAAGAATTCTTTAGATTTAGAATAGGCTGGGTCTTTGCAGCATTAGACATAGCACTTCGTTGTTTTAATTCCAGTGCACACATTGCATGTTGACTTATTTACAAAAGAGTCCCTGAATTATAATTGTTAGTCAATATAAGATTTATACAGCTGTGTGTATTAGCCAGTTGCAGGCCAGCAGGACCATGTACCTCTTGCTTGTGACTCAGCTCAGGTGTTTCTTCTTTTGTAGGAGTTCCATCACTGCCTTGTCCGCCTGGTCTGGGTTTCTTGCCCTCTTGATCATGAGCTTCCTGCGTATCCCTCTAGCCCTGTTCCTACCATACCATCTGTTCCCATTGCACCATATTATAATTACTTTCTTAGTTATTCTTCCTTCCATTTAAGCTGCTCTGATTTGTGGCCATATCTCATCACGCTGGCACCTCCAGCGCACCATACAGTGTCTGGCACATGTGTTTCTGATGCTGAGTAGATGCTTGAGTGTGTGCGTAAATGAATGAATGGGAGGAAGGAAGAACTGGAAAAAATACATCGAATGACAGCGGTGTCCCCTTACATGTATAGAGTGTTTTCATTTCTCTTTCCCTATGTTTAGAGAAGTACGCATGGAGGTGTATGCTGTATATATTACAGATGAAGAAGAAAAGGCAAATGATTTGACCATAGTCAACAGATGTGTCAGAGTGGGACCCAGTCCCCAACTACCTGCTTTCGGTGGAGTTTGTTAGCTCTGTATTGCTGACTCTCTCTCATAGTAATGAAGGTAATGTTAATGAGGCTGACTGAGGTCAGGTTAAAAGTGGGGAGAGTTGACCGCCAGAGCAGTGCAGAATCCTCGGCCAAAAAGCACCCACCCTTTTCTTCCTTGCTCCTTTCTTCTAAATGCTATTACTGCCCTTGCTATTATTTTTCAGTCATGTTCATGAATCTGTCATTCATGAGCACTGAGAAACCATACCTAACACCAGACCAGATCAGGACACAGGTAATATATAGAAATTTTTACCAAATAGACTCTGAAGGTGCAGTTGCTTACTGCAAAGCCAGATTCCCTTTGGTGCCCCAAATCAGTCCTGGGCTAAAGGGTAGAGACCATGAGCAGAAACCTGGTGTGACTTTTTGAGTCAAGGCCACCATTTGGCACAGCTGAAGTGGAATATTACCAGACACTGAAGTTTTGGTCCCAAGAAGTTGTGTTGGAGAAGGGTGGTGAGAACTGTGAGCATGCTGGGCAAAGGACAGCCATTGGGGTAGAATTACCAGGCCAACATGTGGCCACATGGGCAAAGAGCAGCCAGGGGAGGGCAGGGGACCCTGCCAGGGTGGGAGGTCCGAGAAATGACACACTCCCATTGAGTCCAGGGAGAAATGAGCACTGCCTTCCTCAGTCCAGAGTGGGGCCTTTTCTTGTAATACTGCCCTCTTCACTGAGAAACAGGAAGAATGAAGGCCTCCTAATTAGAGAAGCAGGAGAGAGGGAGCTGAGGTCTACTGGAGGGGGAGTTTGCCTAGACATCTCTAAGAGGGGCTGGCTGATGGGGTTAGAGCTTTCCTTGAGTGGGGATTACCTCCTCCCCTGTTTTGGACCATACACTTTATATTGCAGGATGTATAGCTAGTTTCTAGACAAGTTCCTATATGTTAAACATTACATTTACTCAAATAGGAAGTTGCTTATTAAGGCAAAGATTTTTGGAAAATCTGTTTTCATAAGCATCCCCTTTCATATTTTTTTCCTTAACTAAGTAAAGAAATAATATTCATACCTCAGACTTTAATTTAAAATCATGTTCCATGTATTAAATATCTCAACAGGCATATTTGAATTGAAGCTTTAGGGATATGGTCCCTCTTTTTGAGGTTTTTGAGATGCTATTTTGTTTGGTGTATGTTTTTTTTTTCCCCTGTGGTGTCAGAAGACTGAGCTAGAACCTCAGTGTGGTTTACAGAAAGACACAATTTTAGAGTAAATGTTCTGAGAACTAGAAGAATGATATGAAGATGACCACCTATCAGAAATTGTCTAGTTCAGCCACTCTTGTCATGGTGTGACCCAGAGTCACAGAGCCTTAATAACGAACCCAGTTGATAAAGGAGACCGACTGAACTTGTGTTGATGTTAGTTCAGAAATACAGTGGGCAGCCTGCAGGTCACTAGGATTGTTCAGGGTCTAGGGAGCTAATTAGAGATGTTGTTGATGGAGTCACCACATTTTGTAATGAAACAGATCAGATGGTCAGATCTGTTGCAGGGTGTAACCAGAGTAGACTGTGACCTTCTTGAGGCCCAGCTGGGTTCTCTAGATTTCCCTCCTGTTGAGAATGGTGACTGAGAGTGATAGGGACTTAGAAGTTTTGGTTTAATGTTGAAATAAAAACACTGACTCAGTAGCTTTATTTTAAAAAGATGTTTCTATGGAAGGAACTAGTGGAAAGCTCTCCCCTGATTTTGTGCCATTAAATGTTCATTCTTTTTTCTGTTTTCAGTTGGCTGTTTTCTCTCTTGTGATGAGTTAAAATCTGGCCAGTTATTTCCAGCTGTGCCCCATGGTGATCTACTCTCAAAGTAGACTCCTAGAATTTAAACAAAATATTGGAAATATGGTCTGATTAGTGTCAAATAGAATGGGGTCTTGCCTGGATGTATGCTTTGTAGATTTGTTGTGTTTATATTTTTGAGCTGTATGTTCTAAAATGTTTTAAATATTTGGCATCACAACATCTATCATTTAGAGGACCAGAACATCTCTTTCGAGTATACAAAATGAACTCATGAACTAATAAGATGTCAATGTTTTCCCCCCTGAAGGAGAAATATTAGGAGTTTAATAGGTTGAATAGAAATTTCCTTTTGAATAGTTAACTAAATTGCTATCACCTTGTAAGGCCCTAAATCCCAATCTGTTTTTCTAAGGAAACATGTTTGCAGCTGTTTCAAATAACTAGTGGTTTGAAGACGATTGTTAGTGTGGTTTTCTGCACACTCATAACTTAACACCCTGCTCTGTTACTTGTCTTTGAAGCTAAGGAGTTGAGCTATATAATTTCAGATTAGTTTTATTCATTAAATATTTTGGTTAAAAACTCCTGGACCTCTGCTAATACTTAATTCTGCAGTAGGCATTTACAAAATAATTTTTCTTCTCATGTGCATTTACATAGATAGTTGACACATTTTAAGAAACTGATTTTATTTGTTGATTTTTTATTAATTCATGGAATTCTGTCACAACACATCACTCACATATATCTAGTCTTTAAAGACAGCTAAGAAAATGAGATGAACAGAAGTTCATGGCCACTTTAGTAAGAGTCTCCAAAGCAATAGAAACATATAGTGATGTAAGGAAGGGAATGCCTGAATGGGGAAGAAACTCATCGCACTAAACCTTGTTCAGGGCCTCTGAAACTTTTAAGACAAAAGCTCTCGAGTCTTCTGTGGAGTGAACCCACTCTTCTTCATCTCTCGGGGACTGAGAGAGCTCTGTGATTCACTAATCACTTTCCCGTGGACTGCTGAAGTTGGTCTCCAAATAAACTGTGATTTAGGCAGAGCAGGGGTACCCACTGTTTTATACATGAGGAAACTGGTTTAGAGAGATTATGTGATTTATCCAAGTAAGCTCACAAAGCTAACCAGGTTTAACTGTTAGGTCTAAACCCCAGGTTTTCTCATGAAAAGTTGAGCATCTTGTCCGCTACGTCATGCTCCTGCCATCACAGGAAGGAAGTGTGGACTCACCTCACCATTCCTTGCCTTGTCTCTAGGAATGAAGGAAGGAAGTCCTTGGTAGTCATCTCAGTTTTACCATGTGACCCTGGGAGAGTTAATTACTTGTCTGGAGCCTCAGTTTCTTTACCTTTACTCTGGAAACAATGGTACTTGCATTTTACAGTATTTAGTATTAAGTGAGTTCAGGCATCACTTTGGCTAGCACCTTCTGTGGACACTCAACTTTTTTCTTTTTACTTCTTTACTTTCCCTTTCTTACTCAAAGCAGACTGCCTTTATTTGTGCAGGCAGATTACAGCTCATGCTAATGGATACCTTAAGCAGTTCTTGTTCTGCTTAGTGGTGGGAGGTACACACATAAACAAGTAACTAATATAGAGTGCTAGGTTGTATAGTGTACTGTGTATTAAGAACCAGGGGGAGTACAAATGAGAGAGCAGGGATGCTTTCCTATGGAGTAAGGTTAGAAGAGGAAGCAAATTAAGCTGGTCCTTGATGGTTAAATGATAAGGGGTTTTCAGAAGGTACAACACATTGAAGGCAAAGGAAGCACCATGTGCTGAGTGCTAAGTGCATATTATATTTGGGGAACAGCTAATCAAGGTGTTCCTGGTGTGGATGAAACTTTTGGGAGAGGAGATGATAGATTTATAAAATGATCTGCAGGGAATAATTTGGCTGTATTCATTTAACCTATTAATTGAGCATGTAATGTGTTTCAGTTTGGTTACTGAGGGTACAGTGATGAATATGACAAAGTCCTTTTCTCTTGGAGATTATATTCCAATGGAGAAGACAAATAATGAACAATAAACAAAATAGACACGGAGTCTAATAAGGGCTATGAAGAAAAACAGGGCAGGGAAGTGGGTGGGGAGTGAGGGTCGAGAGGGAGCTCCTATTTTCGAGGGGTTGATCGGAACAGACAACTTCGAGATGACATTTGAGCAGACCTGAGTACAGTTAGAAAGTGACCCCTGCCAGATCTTAGGGAAGAACATTCCAGCAGAAGGAACAGCAGTGACAAAGACCCTGATGCGAGAACGGATGTGGTGATCTTGAGAAGCAGCGTGATTGCCAGTGAAATTCTCAGAAGGGCACAATGAAAAGGATAGAATTGTTAATGGAAGTACAGTGGTGTCTGACTATAACAGCTATTGTTAGGGCTGTCTGCAATATGTGTGTGTGTGTGTTACCTTTTCCGTCGGTCTGCCATTTACCCATCCATCCAATCACCCATCCATGTATCCATCCACCCAACCCACTCAGCCAGTGCTTGCTGAGTATCTTCTGTGACCCAGGCACCATGCTAGACCCTAGGTCTCTGTCGAACCCATGCTTAAGTTTAATCACATTCTAAGATACAGACTATTGTAGTAATTAGTGACTTATGTATTGGCCTCATCTCTTTTTCTGAACCTAGTTGATAATTTTAAGACTGTAAACTGTCACTGTATTATCCTCTGCCAGGTCAAGAGGTCATATGTTCTTGAGCCATTGCCAGCATTTTACAGGGAGGAGAGTTGAAAAGGGATGAAAAAAGAGTGCCTACCACATCTGGGTAAAGAAAACACTGCCACTGGATATTTGATAGTTAGCTCATCTGTTCTGGGCTACTTAGTGAATCATCTGTGTGGCAAAATGCAGTCTTTCCCTCAGAGACAGACCAAATTGTTTATTGATGCTAGGGAGGAAAAGGGTTGGGCACATGCTTGCAAGACCTATGATCTTTCCCAGAATTTGGAAGGATAAGGGAATTGCTAAGAATTTGACATTGGAACTGTTCCCTCTAATTGTGGCTTTGGCCATTTGAAGGAAAAAAAAAAAGTTAAGAATTCCAGAAGGTGATACGCTGAACAATATGGGAGCTATTCATGGTAAAAACAAGCGTTTAGCCTAGCATTTGGCCAAGTTGCTGTGTGTTTGAGTTTCAGGCAGTATAAACTGAGGTGGCCTTATTTCACAGTGGTGTTTAGGAAAATTAACTGAAATATATCAGCTGCTCAAAATTTTGCCTCGTTTTCTTTCCTTTCCTCCTATCCTCTCCACTGCCCTTTTCTTTAGGGCTGATTTTCCTTCTTTCTGTGCTTTGGTACTTAACCATTTTGTTAATTCTAGGCAGACATTTTAACAATGAAAATTTGTTCTCATTCTAGCCATATGACTGGTTTAGAGGATTTCTAACTTGCTGGACCGTCACCGTTGTAATGTGGAGATGCTCAGCTCCTTCTCAGATGAGTGTCCTCTTGGTCCCTTGGGTGATCTGGATGCCACCCCTGTCTTGTCCCAGGGATCCTGGATGTTACTGAACCTCTGTTTTTCCTACTTAGGAGGTTAATTCACTTTAAACCATTACACATATTAAACATGTTATTTTGGAAAATAAGAGGTTAGAAAAAGCAAAACCATGATCATCTGTGACTCCAGCCACCCTAAGATAAACATACCTACGTATGTAGTGTGGGCCTGCGGTCCCCACGCACCCCCTGCCTTAGACTTAGGTGATTCTATTAGGTATAATATCGTTGAGATGTATTTATGTACTTATACATGTGTAATATTATGAGCATCCTTTTATTGTCGTCAGGGGCTGCACATTATCCCATCATAAAGATAAAATGAGTCTCCTGCCGTTTATTTCCAATTCTTTCCTATTACGAAGGTAAAACAAGCCTCTTCATGGACCAGGCGCATTTCTTTCAGCCTTTGATGGCCAGGTTACACTCTGTTCCCATCGGCAGCCCCCTTCTCTCTCTTCCATTTCAGAACTCTGCCTATTCCCACCTTAATCTCTTGCAGTCTGACTTCTGTTTCTGCTCTTCCCACAGCAGCAGCTCTGGAGAGCTGACCTCTCCTTGGATGCTTCCTGTAGAAGCGTTTCTGGTTTTCACTTACTTCTCTGTGATACCTGGTGCTTCAGACCCCTTTTGCTCCTCCTTAAAGTCTTTGGATATTCAGGCTCTTCATTCTTCCAATTATACGCTGACTTTTCTAACTCCGTGTTTCTAGTTCATCTTTTGTGTTCTCTTAAATATATCTGCCTGGATTTTCTCCTACACACTTGTCTTAAATTCCTGCTGATTTGCTGACAAATACCCCACTGTTTCTCCATCCCAGACTTACCTGTGGAGCTCCATGTTTGTAAGTCGAGCTCTCTTGGACTTTCCACTTCAGAACTCAGCCAGTCAGAACCCGTTTTTCAGTGTCTGCTCTTGCCCTCTTCCAGCTGGCCTCTGCAGCACATTAAATGGCATCACCATCTGTCTAATATCCTACCCACACTGGAGCCAGGCAAGTCACCCTAGACCCTTTTCATCCCCTAGCTCCTTCCCCAAATACAATGGCACCTAACTCTGCTGTTTCCCACTTCATTTCTCTGCAGTCCCAGTGCCGCTGATCATGTAAAGACTATCATTTTTTAATTTCAGTCTCCACTTTGAACTTTCTCTTGGCCATCCCTCTTGTTGTGATCAGAGTAACCGAACACGCAGATCTGAACCTCATCGCTTACCCACTCCCAAATCCTGCAGCCAACTCCCCTGGTGTGTTAGGTGAGATAGAAACTCCTTGGCATGGTCTGGTCCCTTGTCATCTCTTGTCCTTTCTTCTAACCACCTTTCTTTTCTACTGCTGTTAGGGATGAGTTGGGCTCTCCCAGTGCTCCATTGAGTTCTTTTATCCTGCTATTTTTCTTTAAATAGTTAGACATTCTCTTCCTCTGTGTTTCCTGAACACCCTGTACCAGGGCTTCTCGAGCTTGGAATGACTGACATTTTGTGTTGACTAATTCTCCGTTGTAGGGTGTGGTGGTGTGCTTTGTCGGCTGTTTAACAGTATCTTTGGCCTCTACCCATTTAGATACCAGTGACAAGCTCCCCTCTGTCCTCTGCCCCAGTGTGACAACCAGAAACCATCTTCAGACATTGCCAGGTATTTCCTGAGCAGCAAAACCTCCTTGGGCTAAGAACACTATCTTCTCTGTACCTTTTCTGAAGTACTTACAGTAATATCTTGTGATATGTCTACTTGTTTATCATCTTTGCCGTCAAAGGTCAGAGCCAAGTGCACCTCGCATCTGCAACAGTGTTGAGACCCGGGTGGCCCCTTAGTATTTTTCCTTTTGCTGAGGGTACGCCAAGGTGGACCCCTCATTACTGTTCCCAGACAAATGAGAAGGGACAGTCACAAATGGGAAGAATTTTGCTCTTCCCCGAGAAATATACTTTGATAGATTAATTTGACAATTTCTGGTAATTTGCTTTGTAATAAGTGGGTTCAAGGCAATATTCTGTAGGTACACAAAGGAAATTGCACAGTATCTTTTGCTAGACTTTTTTTTAAAAGGGACTTGATTTTTTTTTAAAGGCCAATTCGTTCATTAATTTGTCTATCCTGGTTGGGCATCTGCTTTATGCCAGGAACTTTGTTTATTCCTGGATGGAATAGTCCTCCCCTTTTGGAGTCTTCTAGGCTTTTCAGACAGATATTCAAGGAATAATTTTATATAGTGAGATAAAAATAAATCTTGGCAGTGAGGATTTCCAAGATAGTGGACTGAGACTGTCACTGCAGGCAGGTGGGCCTCATGGGTGTCTGGAGGGTAAAGGGGGTAACATTCCACATAATCTTAATAAGTTCATATTTTGTAGGATTGAGCAGTAAGGAATATCCCCCCTCCACCTTTTGGTTTTAATCAAGTTCATTGTGGTGAATTTGGAGAATTAGTGTCTAGGACAACAGTGGCTGAAAATTGGCACAGTCATAAGCCTTTTATATTTCCTTTATGCTGTCTTAATGCTCTTCCCTCCCCCCCCTACTTTTTTCTTCCTTCACGTGAATTTCTGTAGTATGAGGCATAATGTGGCAAGTAGTCTGATCTCATGGCCTGCTCTGTCTGCAGAGGTGTATGTGAGTGAGACCCCTTTTAATCATTCGTATAATGATTGGTGGCTCCCTGTTGTTAAACCACAGTTATTGATCCATCATCGCTGAAGTACAGGCTGAAGGAACTGGTGCTGTCAGGCATTGATTGACTAGGAAGGAAGTGTAGAGCTATTCTAACTCACTTTTATTTTCATCAGCAACAGTTACAGTAGAGACTTGTGCAAGACCTCCATGATGGAACATCATTTTTCCTGCATTAAGAGGTGTCTGATGTGACTGAAATTGCCTGGATAACTCAAACTGCTGCATTTAAAATATTTAGAACAGAAGAAACTGTCCAAAACCTTCTTCTCTAACTTGGCTAATGGTGCAGACGCTGAAAAATAAATTTAGGGGGTGGGGGATGGGTGAGAAAGAACAGATCTAGTATAAAAAAGTTCTTAAGCCAATTGGAGAACATATAATATGTTAACATTTCATTGACGTATTTCTACACAAGCAGTGCCGTCAGACAAAACAAGCATGTTTTTGTATAAGTAAAATCGTTTAACGGCTGTTCAAGCCGTAATTAATAGCTGTTTCTTGGTGCAATTTTTACACTTTGGGTAGTTTCTGGAGGATTTGGGGCCTATATACAAAAATATTTTAGTTAAGGATGCAAACAAGATATTAAAGGTACTTACCAAAAGTGCTTCTCTTTCATTCAGCACGACTTACACATATTTTAAAATCGGAAGTGAGCGTTCGTTGCTTTAGTGAATGCTTTTAATAATGCTCATGTTATTATGCCTTTAATTCTAGTTAGAACAAAGAGAGAACAAGAGCAACCAAAATAAATGAGGTGGGGGAGGAGGCGGCAGAGCTGAGAGTTAAAAGAGTGCAACCAAAAGAGAGAGGACAGAGCTGCCATTTCTAGTGACATTTTATCCGTGCCTCAGAGCCTGTGCGTTTGTCCCTCTCCCTGAATATTTTGGTTTTGTTATAATTACCGTATCTTGCCTGCACTTTGTCCCTCTGATCCTTTGTTCAAGCCCAGATCACTCCGTGCAGACTGCGCTCGTAGGTGTGATTTATTGAGTGACGAGTAGCTGTAGGGTAGACCGCCCGCCTCTGTACCTGAGTAAAGTATTAGACATCACAGAGCTGGGCCAGGCAGGAGGGGGCCTCGGAAGGGGGTGGGGGAGGCGAAAAGCAAAGAGCAGTAACACAGCAGCTCCTGGATACAGATCAGACGAGAGGTTCTGCCACAAATCACCTAGAAACATGTCAGACGCTGCATGTTTGTTGTTTTACACTGAGGGCACAGCCGTAGTCCAAAAGTATTGATTCTTTTCTTTGTACAGAGACAGAGACTGTCAGCCCTCGCAGGCTGACCTTGGTACGGCGCAGACAACTATTCCCCACCCTGCCGACCGGATGAACCCCACAGGGGCATCCTGGGCGAGATATGCCAATGTCCACTTCACAGGCACAGACAGGGACCAGTGCCTGCTACCGCGGCCCCTCCTGGTTTCCACACGCTTCCCCTCCCCACGTCCCCAGAGCGCCCCTTGTGACAGAGAACTGGGGGCACGATTCTTCGCGTATGCCAGTGTCTGTGTGTGTGTCAAAATGCGCAAAAAGAAGCCCTTTTTATTTTCTTTAACTGTGAGATAACCTGAAGGGTGTCTGATGTGTATGTGTGTGCATTTTGTGTTGGAGGAGGCAAGAGAAGATAGTTTATTTTCTGTTCGTACATATCAAAGGTGAAACCTCTGTATGTGGGCACTTAAATGTTTTGATTTTCTGTTGTTGTTGTTGTTGTTGGAGGTGGGCAGGTAAGTTTTCTCCTTTTCCCCTATTCCACAAGCCTTGGTGACAAGTGAGATGTGGAGGAAAAAGAATCAGTACTCACCCTTAATTCCTGTGTGATTATTTGAAAAATTATTTAATAGTAAAACTCCATAGATCCACCTACTCGGTGAACCTGTCCTTTTCTTTCTAGTCTTGAAGTCTGCAGTAGTCGGTCATTCTGTAGCACTCAGTACATTCCATTTGTTTTGAGAACCAGGTAATTTTTAGCTGTAGAAACTGGTTTGAAATTCCTGTTTGTTGGGGCTGAATGTAAACACAAACATACAGCTCCTGACATTTGAAATATAGAGTTCAAAACTTGAATGTATAAGCCATTAGAAAGAAGGGGCCACAGAGGGCCTTCCCACCAGCCTCTCTGGTCCCGGGTCCTCCCTGGGGCCGGGTGAGCTGACTGCGGTGCTCCCGAGGGCTTGCCTCTGTGCTGGGGAAGGTGTTTGGAGTCGCCTTGCCGAAGCTGAGTGTTTTATTTTTGACTAACAATAACAGAGAGGATGCCTTTCTCCCTTTCACTTTTAGGAATGGTGTCGCATGCACGATCCCTGTCCATAAGATTGAGCAGTCCTAGGGGAAAAGTCAAGTAGCTTTCCAGTTTTGCCCGAATGAGAATCTGAGACACGCTGATGGAGGAGAAAAGTGGTGATGTCACGTGCACTTAGGGATGGGGGAAAAGCCTCTCTTTTTTTAAACAGTAAGATTTCTCTTTTCTAAGTAAAATAATGCAAACAGGTTCAGTGTGTGTGATAGGATTTTGAATTTATGTAACTCACAATCTTTTATTACAATGAGCTTTTTTTTTTTTAGAAGTGGACCGTTGGAGATAAAAATAGCAAGTACGTGTAAGGCATCTTAAACTCATTACTCACTTGTAAGAGAAACTCTTATTTTCTGTATCTATGCTTTCACATTCATACTGTTAGTTTTAAGTGACTGTTTGGCAACCTAAAAGAAAAGTCAATGGTTAAAAAAAATCATGTGTTTTATAGTCAGTTTTTTACTTGATCTTAAGGTGAGAGATCTCTTTGAAGTGTTGGGATTTCCAGACACCTAACAGGGAAAACATTTCTAATAAACGTGCTCTTCTCTGAACACAATATAAGACCTGACTGATTATTTTGGTTTCCCATGCTGATTCTAAATATTTCTCGTTCTTTTCATCAGATCTTTCTCATCCAAAAAAAAAAAGCTTTATGTTTTAAGGATAAGAACTGCTGAGCAGCCCTGCCTTTGGGTATTAAAAAAAAAAAAGGGCAAATTATTTAGGATCTATCAATGTCTTTGCAAAAGAACATTCTAGTTATAAAATGGGAGGTGAGGAGTGACTATGCTATGTAAGAAATACTGTGTAAGAAAAATGATGCAGAGAACAAATAGGAATGGTTTAAGATCTGAACACTCAGGATTGTTGTGTTTTTTTTTTGAACAGTCTACTTTTCGTTTAATATATACATGCTAATCATCTGTCTTTCTCTTCCCTGTGTATGTTATACCCACTTGATTTACTGCTGAAATTATATTGCTTTTGAAAGTGTCAGTTGAGTTATCCCTTGCCTTGTTAGTATCATGTTTGATTCCTTGGACAGAGACATAAATCACTATCTAATATGCAGGTCTTTTGAAGACGCACCCAAGGTTTATTGCCAGTAACAGACTAGTGGCCTTATGTGGACTTTCCATGAATAAAACAGATTGATGAGCCATTTTATAGCATCGCAAGCTGTATTATAAATACATCACCCTTTTCAGTAATTTAACGTGAGGAACAGCCTAATGAGCTCCCAGCCATGATCGGCCAGAGAGCTGGGAGTTCTGTTTAGCCTCTAGGACAAGTGACTGGTGGAGGGTAAGAAACTCGAACCCTGTAATGTTTTCCTCAGTTCAGTGACAAACGCTTTGTGATACGAATCATTTGAAACAACAGTAAAGTCAAGCTGCATTTAGAATTGGTTAGAGTAATAAACTGAAATATATGTGGGTCTGATTTTGCTCATTAATAGGAATGTAAAGCAATTGACTTTTTAAGCTATGTTTCTCCTTTGACTGAGTGAATTGATCAGCAAATGATCGTTTTGAAATATACATGATCAAACATCTACCTGACAGTTTTGAAGGGAAACAGGTAGATATGGCTGCAACATCATGAGGGTCTTTGTTGAAAAGTATAGCTAAAGATGATCATTGTTTCTGTATTCAAGCCTTCTCTTTTACACAGCTTACAAGATTTTAACTTTAGTATCTGATTAATCCTTATAATACGGGTGTGGAGTAGGAGGAGTGGGTGGCATCAGAGGGTAAACAGTTATTATCTTCCTTTTTCTGGTGAGGAAACTGAGGCATGTAAAAGATGGTTGTTTTTGAACAGTTATCTGAATAGGAAGGAGAACAAGATAAAATAAGTGAATTATCAAAAGTAAAAAATATAGTTTATTAGATAAAATCAATGTCAACATTTCAAGAACTTACACAAACGTACCTTTGTGCACCTGGAATTTCCTAACAGTTTGGAAGATAGACTACACTCAGTATAGTTGTATAGTTTTTTGTGAAGGAATTCTGGCTACCTAGAGGCTGCAATATATTTTGAACTGGAAGGTTCTAGAGGATTTTTCACTTTTCTAAAGGCATTTGGTTACATCATGCTGCATACTACTGTTGAAACTATGTTTTAACATCTTTAGAAGTGGGGTTTTGGTCTGAGGTGGCATTATGCATAAGACGAGTAATTAGCCTATTGTTAAAAAAATTTTAAAAAATTTTTCAAATATAATTTCTGTTATGAAAACAGCTAGACAGTTTGGCAGACTTCATTATTTTCACTCTGAATGTGAAATACTTTCAAGGTACCAGGGAAGAGTGAAGAACTGAAAAGGTTTTAATTAGTCTTTACAGAATAGGTAAAAACAGAGTATTTTTCCACTGAGACATAAACACATCAGTGATGGCCTGAGTCGTTGGGCCCCGTCCTGCCTACGTTCAGGCACAATGCATCTTCAGTTGAAAAGAAAAATAATTTAAATGGAATGGCCCTACGCATGCTGTCTATTCCTTGGCCCTGTTTATACCCTCTGTTCCTTATTAAAAATGGTTGACAAGTAAAATTCCATTTTAAAATATATCTGTGGACACTCAATATTGTTTTGAATTTTAAAAAGTTCTTGTGTCCTGTGAATGGCAATATGCATTTAATATTCTGTATTCAAAGGGCAAAGTACTTGTGAAGCCAACTGTGCATTCTTCTCCTTTTTTTGCTTTCTCGTCTGCTCTTTATGTTCCTCCCCTTACATCTGGGGTTGAATGTGGACTGCAGGTCTAAACTAAGCCAACTGGATGAACTACTTTGGTCCTCAGTTTCTCCATTTCTAAAACTGTGGGGTAGAGTTGAACTTTGGTCAAGGGAATATTTGGAAGAATAGTACAGAATGGATTTTGACGGGCTCTGTGTCTCTGCAGAAGTTGGTATTGTCAATTGATTCTGTTCTTTGGGGTCTACCAGAAGTTGGCAGCTGGGTGAATGATCTTGGATTCTATGGTGGATGAACCAAGATTTGTGGCCAGTATCACTTATGATTCTATAGCGTCGGCCTCTCAGATAAATGAAGTTTGTGACAGCGTATTATCTGCAAAGAAAATTTTGGCTAATTTATCATTTAAATATCAGAAATACACCAGGTGTCTTTCTCCTGTAGATTTTGCCACCTGAGCATAAAATCATAAAGATTTTAAGCTTAAAAGTTAGAAACAGAGGCCTGTGGAAGTGGCTTTTCAAACATGCAGTCATTGATTTCTTATTGAAAAAACCCCTAAGAAAGAAAAGTCAGGGGCCAGGCAGAATGTGTTCCTCCTTCCCTCTGGCCCTTCCTCTGTCTTTCTGTGTTTTCTCTCATTTGTGCTTCTAGTTTTCCTCTTGAGTTCAGCAGTACTTTTCATAAGAAAAGCATCAGTGGACTCAGACTCTGTTCTCCCTTTTGATTTATGAGGGTTTGAGAGAACCCTGTTCCAGGTCTTGTCTACTTCCCAGGGGCTCTGGGAAAGTCTTGTTCAAAACTAATGGTTTCTAAAGAATTGCTCAGCTGCAGACCACTGGCCTCTTAAAACATCAGGTGGTTTAGGGGCGGAGCACACGCTGCTTCTCAGCTCGCTGCCCAGTGCTGAGGATCATGAGTGAGCTCCTGAGTCTGTAAGTCCTGGACCACCTTTGGAAGTTCTCTGTTGGCCAGGCTCATTCTCTCTTTCACTGGAAGCACAAACAGATTGTTACTTGTAGAACTCATCATTTAACATTCCAGTGGTAAGCAAAGCGTGGGATGCATTTATGTGTGTGTATGTGTGTGTATATATATACACACACATACACACACATATACACGCACTTAAATGAAAGGTATGCCTCTCTATTTTCACCTTTTATCACAGAGTCTATGGCGACTAAGTAGCAATACCTTTTTGGCATAAAGATATCATTGGTTTTAACCCAAGGTGATTGACTCAGACTACATTTTCACATGGGTTGAGTACCTCATATTCCTTAACTGCTCTTACGTGCTTCGTCACCTTTAGAGGCCATGATTCTGCTGGAAAGCTATTCCTCATGAATTGCAAATAGCGATCAGTTAAGTAAGTTGTGTTAATTATGTCATTTGCGAGATTGCCTAATGTGGAATTGGTCATGAGACTAGAAACTGCTTGTCAAATGTTTCCTTTAACTAATGTGATACTTTGCGGTTTGCAGATGACACAATTCACATAACTTATTTGAGGGAACCTCATTAACCACCCCTTAGTTTGCCTTTGCAAAATTATGTTATTAAACATGCCGTGATAGGTTCTGCCCTCATTACTTTGCATTCAGCCCGGTGAATAGTGTTTGCTTTGTGACACTTATCCCCTCGTCCCTCGTCTTCAAGGAAGCCAAGGGAGCCCCATGCTCAGAATCATGTTCTGATTCACTTTCCAGCATCACCCATTTCTCATCTGGGCTTGGCTGGTAGAACCTGCGTGTGTCCCCATCCCTGCTACCGTGGTGAGCAATTCTCACCACACACTCCTTACCTAACCCTCTCACCTCCCACCTCATAGTGTGGTGTCCTGATGTTCTACTCACGTCTTAAATAGAAAACCCAGAAAATCTCTGCATCATATAGTTTTAGTTAAAAAAAGCCAAGTGTATGGCAGTAGATTTATGACAATAATTGTAATAGTGGAATGATTTTCCACTGTTGTCACATCTTCCTTGTCTAAGTCTTTGCATTAGAAGTGTATGTTTATCTCTTCAATAAATAACTTTATTTTTGTCCCATATTGTTTATTACCTATTGCCAAGAAATGTAAAGGCCACATTAAAAAAAAAACATTCTTTTTTTGAGTGTATGGGGGATTCCCTCTCCTCCTGTCTTCAGAGGGACCAACCCAGGGATGTTTTATGTTGACAGCCTTTTAGTGTTGCATTTCTGTCACTTTAGTTAGTTTGGTGAATTCTTGTTAACAGTACAGAAACTCTTTCATAGGTTGGGAGATGGTTGAATAGCGTTGGGCATGTAGTCCACGGCTCTGGAGTAGAACCAGCTGACCCCCTAGTGAGTTTGAATAGCATATTGATCTAAAGGTCCAAAAAGTCTTTCAGCCTGGCTAAGAAGCTCGGACTTAAGCTTTGCTTTCTAGTGAGCAGTACTTTACTCACCAATATGAACGCTTATGTTGTCAAATCACTTATCTTTTACTTGGAAAACTTAGTTGAAGTCCACCGTATCCTTTAACCTCATGACCTTTCTTTCTTTTGTTATCAGAAATCCCATCACAGTAACACTTGGGACAAGCTTTTTCCTAACATTATAGTCATCTTAGACTGTTCCCAGAAACACCATCCCAGGGGAAAAATTCTTGTGCCATAGAACAGCCTGATCTGCGCTCCGTGCGTGGACCCCTCATCAGCACCGGTCCGACTGCCCTTTGACTTCTTTCTCTCAGCCACACTGCCCCTGAGGCCTGCCTCTGTCGGAGTCTGTCTGGAAGGATATTACTCTTCCTGTGGTCTCCCCTTTTCTTCCCACCTCCTGCCAGCCCCCACCCATACCACACACATTCCGCCAACTCTCTGTGTAGACTTGGCAGGAGATTCTACCCGGGTCCGTGTTATGTAACCAACCACCTACCCCTTTTTGGCAAGGGACACCCGGCTCAGCAAGTCGCAACAAAGAGTGGAGTTAATTGGAGCATGTGGTGCACTCGAGTCTGCAACGGAGAAGGGCTGATAGACATCAGGAAAATACAACCATGTGTGGATGTTTGCTTGAGAATCTGTGCATACACGGGAAATGTTGCCTACAACCAGGCTGCATTTAAATAAAACCCACTACCATTCTCCTCCTCCTCCTTTCCAACTGTCCCTTTCCCCTTTCACACCCTGCTCCCCATCTCTAATCCTTGTAACTTGCCCTCTTGTGCCTGCTCTCGGGTGGCCGTGGCCTGCTGATACGGACAAATGAAGCAGAACCGTGCGAGACGCTTCCCATGAGGAACTTCATGTGACTCATGCCTGGGACTCAGCTGTGGTTATCATCCTGGAGGACCATCCTTCTCTCCTTTCCCAGTTGTTGCAATATGGCCCGTACCTTTCGTTCATCTCCACCTCTAGTTTTGTATCCACTCTTGAACTGCAAGATACCTTCTGCTTAACCCCTAATTTTTAAGTTTAGGTACAGTTTACATAAGATAAAATGCATAGATTTTAAGTGTAGTTTCACGTGTTGTGACATACGTATACACTGTGTTGAACTGTCACCTCAAAATCTGTATCATTTTCCTCACCTCACCTCACTGTTCCCTCAGTTTTCTTTCCCTTCAGTCTCCCTCCCCCTAGAAGCATCCCTTATTTTGATTTCTGTCATGAGAGATTAATTTTGCCTGTGCTGGAATGTCAGATACATTGGATCATACAGTATGTACCATGTTGTCTCTGGCTTTTGCTGTTACATTTGTTCAGTGTAACATTTCAAGAGCTCATCCTTATCATTTTGTGTAACAATAGTTTATTCTTAATTACCAAGTAATATTCCATTGTAAACAACATACATTAAAAAAATTCAGATATACTTTATGAATTGTTTCTATATAGAGGAAATATCCCAACATCACAGCTACTCTTGAGTATAACAAACAGTTGTCCGTGATTGTATGTCTGATGTAATTAGGATTTTCTACCGCTGCACTGCTACCTCCCTACCCCAGGCGACTGGGGCTCCCCAGCCGTGGGCAGATCACCCATCCCAAAGTCTCAGGCTCCTGGGTGTTCTTGGTCTACATCCCTGAACTTCAGAGAGAATCGTGACCTCCACGTGTGCTGAGGTGGTTCAGAGGCACCAGAGGCTGGACTTGGATGCTCCAGTTGTTTCCCAGAGTCTTCAAACTCTAGATACTCACTTGTGAAACAGTTGTACTACTAGAAGGCACAGGTATTTTGTGTCCACGTGGGGGTTCTGAAGTAACCTGAGGGCTTTTGCAGTGCACTTGGGAATGGCCTGAAAGAAGCTTTGAGTCTCTGGAAGTGCGTTTTAGAGGGGATGTCTGTCCTCAGTATTTTCTTATTTTAGGTTTTGAGGAGCCCCAAAATAATTCTGGACTTGAGTTGCCATGTGAGAGATTCCTACGGCCCCACTGGCCTAGATACTTGCAGGAAAAAAGCACTGAATGATTATGTTCATAGTAGTTACTCTTCATTAAGCTACTTAACCAGTGCAGGCAACCAGCTAAGACTTTGTCTCTGTGTGATCCCTACATAATCTTCCTAACACCCTATTTATGTCAGTACTGTCATTATTCCCACTTGAGAGTTGAGGAAACTAAGCCTTGATTAACTAACCCGTAGTCACACCGCTAGTAAGTGAGGGGACAAGGATGATTCCAGATCTCACGTCTGGTCTCTCAAACACTCTACCCTAATGTCTCACACGTACTTTGTGGACATCTTCCAGGTATTAGTTAGGTGATGTGGTACTATAGATGTATTTAGTGTTGCATATTTTATAGTATAATTGTTAAACTACTCAATACTGTGGAACGTGTGGAAATATGACTCAAACTGGCACCTCTAACCATGTTGGTTTCCCTTCACTTTAAGAGCCTCAGAATGTGTGAAAAATAACAAGGTAATAATGTTTTCTGAACAGTGGAAGTGGTCAGGACTGTTGGACTCATTTTGAACATGAACAGTTTGAGACAACTTCTTGACTTTCCCACAGTGGTCCAGTCTCCTCACGTCTCTTACTCTACTCAGCTTTCTTACAAGCCCAGATTGAAAGAATATTGTTAATTATTACCTTTTTAAATTTAAACTGTGGCTTATAGACGGGGACTAGAGACATTCTTATGTATCTGTTGTGTTTATCTGAGAGAATATTATGACAGTAGCCAATAAGGATTTCTTTTAAATGGATGAGTTCAGTGTCCTTGTTACAGCTTAGATTGACAATGTTGAAGGTTGGCTGTAAAGCTCAGAAAGTTGAAGGAGTTAGGTGTTTGTTTACAGTCTGCTTCTTGAACGGGTCCTATTTTCCTTCAGACTTCAGAGAATGAGACAAAGCAAAATAAAGTGCTTAAATCTACACCAGCCAAAAGAAAAGAAAGAGCACAGAAAAGAACCTGCCAAAAGCAGCAGTTGCCCTCTATTTGCAAACTGTGTTCCCTGCTTCGTTGACAGTCACTGGTTTTGCTGTAGGATATTTGATACGTATCATTTATTTACTGTCTCTTTCTGTTTCTCTCTTTATACTCCTGGGCTGATACTTTGTGTTAACTGTCTTATGCCACTAATTACACATTGCCTTTCATGTTTGTTATTAGTTAAAGGAATAAATCGTGATTTTCTATAAACAAGGCACAGGCTTAGAGAAAAGAATGTTTTAGAGGATTTGGGATTATACAGAATCCCAGTGACTGTAACTGACTTAGTGGATCTCAACTGCATTTGGAGTCTGTTCCTTTTTTTCTATTAATAGCTGTTATGATTAAGATAGTGACAGGAATTTTCAGCTTTAATTTTAAGTTTTGTTGCCTGGGAAAGTTTATATTCAACTTACAAGACTGTCAGAAAGATAATCTTGCTTAATAATAATTTTACAATGAAAATATACTTAAGGCACATGGAACCTTAACCTTGAATAATTTAGTTCAACCCATTCATGTCTCTGCTACTGTTGCAGTGACTTGGGGGGACACCTGAGGTTATTCCAGAAATTGGGCTTCTCTTCCCATTTCTGCTTCTGCCTCCATTGGGGAGCTGGGAATGGAAATCTCTCCCTGGAGTATCTTTTGAATTTGATACGCGTAGGAAACTTTGTTGTCATTGTGGACAAGCAGAATAGAAATAAAAAGTATTTCAAAGACTTTGGATATAAATCTGTGAATCTTTGCTTTCAGATCAGCAGAATATCCTTCTAAGATTCTTTTGGAGGACTTTGTTGAGGTGTTAGGTTTATGTACCTACACCCCAGGGTATCTCTACAATTTATAGCATCAAGAGAACTCAAGGTTTAAAAAACAAAGAAAATCTGTCTACTTGTGGTCACTGTCCTTGAGGAAAATGTTCTAAAGAAAGCCTTTTGATGATTTCTGGAATGTAAGATACTTAACCTTAATCCATGCTGGGGAGATCAATTTCGAGGGCAGCAAAAGAGCTATGAGCTTGTCCCGTTTACCTGAGAAGAGGAAAGAATTGGTAATTGAATACCTGCTACCCACATTCATAAATACCAAGAAGCATAAATAGTGATTACTGCTCTTAACATGTTTAGAATATTAGATCTCTGTGTCCTTTCATGCATGAAAAAAATAGGTAAAGCTAAGGATTCCAGAATTAAAAGATGGAGGGACCTATAATGATGCTACCAAGCACCGTAACCAGTGTCATTAAAGTTCAGTGTTTCATGGAGAGGGCTAGGTATGAATCTTGCTTTCAGTTTCCCCATATGATTAAAATGTACAGCCAGCATTGAAACCACTCCTGTAGATTCTAGACCAGCTTTCCTTATTTACATACGAGGTCAGTGAGATTCACAGAAGGCAAAATTATTCTATGAGATTAAATAATAACTGATTACTTGAGACCTGGTATTGAAATTCAGGTCTCCCAGGTTTGGACCTGAATTTTTCTCGCTACTCTTTATGTGTTAATCCCTCATGAATCCCAGCTTCCTGCCTAGAAAAGGCAGTTTTATGACCTTTATTCATTTGTGTCATCCTCTTTTCTACTGTGGTCTAGGCTCCGTGCCAAGAGTTTTACAGGCGTTGCTTCCTTAATTAGGTATACTAATACTCCTATTTCACAGATAAAGAAACAGGCCCAGAGAGGTTAAATAACTTGCATGTGCTTTCAGAGCAAGGATAAGTCGGGGCATTGGGACTGGAACCTGGCAGTTTGATTCCAAAATCGTGGCTCCTCAATGACTTAGCTGTACCTTCCCCAGCAGGGTTCCATTATTACTTCTCATTCCAAAACCAAAGTTTTATATAGACAGTTTAAGCCATGAAAACTCTAGACCATATTTTGAAAACCAAAATTAAGAAAACAAAAAAATGTGGCCCCAAAGCACTATTTTCCTTCCCTGTTTCTTGAATCTTAAGAGAGCACGGGATATTAGTGATGACAGTCTTTTTACTGCCAAACGGACACTTGGCAACTGGCTATAGATTTGTCTCAAAGACTGTGTGTCTGCAGAAGCAAGAGAAAAATTGTGAGAGGTAGATGCCGCAGGAGGGGTGGTGGGGTCATTGGTTTTGTAGTGTGAGTTGGGTTGTTTTATCACTGCTGGACAAAGAAGGGAGGCTATAGGGTAAGGAGGAATATGTTAAAATATGCTTTTTGCCTTTCGAAGAAGAGTTCAGGTGCGAGTGGCAATACTTAGTAGTGTCACGGGGAGAAAACCTCAGAGATGTTTCTTAGGTTAGAATCAGAAGCTGTTGTGGTTTTGCCAAAAAACAGCACTTAGAAAGCAGAACGCTCTTCAGACTGATTGAATGTTTAGAGGGATTGGTTTTTTTCCCTCCTCTTCATTTAAAAAATTCCGTATGTACTCATTTTAAAATATCAAAGTGAAAAAACAAAACTTGTATTGGATATAATTTCAAGTTTAGGATAGGGAAGTGGAAAGAGTATGTTGGCAAGGTAATCTTTCAGTAACATGTAAGGTGAGTGTTTTAAAAGTAGGGTCACTGTTTAGCTTGGCTTATGAACATGTTGGTAGGTCTTAATGATGATGAGTAGGTGGAAATCAGATGATAAATGTTGCTTAGTAACTTGCTGCAGTGGGTGTTTATTTATTGTGGAGAACAAATCTTTAACCAGTAAGTTGGTGGATATTAGTTGGTGACTTTTAAATTTTAACAACAAGCAAGAAAATGGTCATTCTGTTAAAGGACACCACTTTACAGAATATTTCTGTTATTTTTTTTGGCTTGTTCCAAAAAAGGACTTAAGGTAGTTATGGTTTTATAGTCATTACTTCATTTAATCCCTACACCTCCGTTGAAGTGTAGCATTTATTTGGACTAGAATTGCTGTATGACGGAAGTTTTAGAAATCTCATCTGGGGACGCACTGATTTCAGGCAGTTATGTGATAATAGACATCTTTAGTCCAAAAGATTATTTAACTTGCATCTTAGTACTTTTTTAATTCAGAAATTTTTAGTGATAATTTAAGTTGCTACCGTTTGAAACTGTTTAGTAGTTAGACTAAAAAATCACAAAGTGAAATGGAGACAATGGATTAGGACAGTAAACAGTTTCATAATAGTAATAAGTGTTCACTTTAAAATATCTGGGACAGTACCTTAGCCTATTTATGTCGTGTGGACTTTTAAAGTTTCCCAGGCACAGGAAGGGGAACTTTGTTAAAGGGAGAAGAGATTTCTCTCCCGTCTGATCAGTAATTTTCTTTCACAATTTAAGATCTCCTCGAAGATTTTAGTTTAATCTTCCCACTGATTTTTTTTGAATGATTTGCAATGAGAAGTATTTTGAAAATTACTCAACTACCATAGAGAGTATGACTGTATGTATATTTAGAATAGGAAAGCTTAAAAAGTAATCCGTGGACTTTGAGAATGAATGTTTCTGGTAATTGATTTCTACAACTTAGACCAAAACATTTATTCTTTGTAGTTTTCCAGGAGTTACTTTATCCAGTGATCCTCATGTGTTTCTCCATGAGCATTTCTAGGTCTTGTTGTGAGGGTACACTCTCCTGTATTCTTACCCTGACACGTTTAAATGCTCCAGTGACAGTATCTTAACTTTTTCTAATGTGAATTTACTGCTCACTGAGTGCTTACAGCACTTCCTTAAAGTAACAAGATTGTAGTGCTAATTTCATCCTAAGAATGAAGCTCCTGAAATCCAGAGGCTTGACGTCATGTAACCACAAAGGACACAGCCAGGTCCTTTTTGCAGGTGTTATGTTGCCTGATTTGGGCTCTTCACCAGCTAGCTTGCTAAGCATGAGTTAAAGTTCATGTATTTGATGCCTCCTGTTGGGATCTTCTTGAAAGGCTACAGGTTGTTAAAAATCTTTAAAAATACATGCCTCAGGTCATGCTTGATTCACAGCAAGCCAGCCCTCACCATTTCCCGCATTAACTTGGGTATTTCTACTAGTTTGTGTACCCCAATAGCATGACTTCTTGATGGGGTTGTATAATTTGAAATGTGCACCACCTAATAAGAACAGGAGGAGACTGCTTTCTGAGAAAACTATTAACCTGTAAATGAAAATTTAGTTAAAAACTCATAGTTAATAATTGCCACTTTCTAACATGAAAAGGTTCTGTCCCTCGTGTTTTGTTAAACATTGTAAAAGTATCAAGATTAGATGAACTGTGATGTATTTGGATTTAATACAATGTATTCAGACGGTCTGGATGTGAAGTGTGTTGGGAATGATGACTGGAGCTTAGAGGGGCGTGGAGAATATGAGAATATTTAACCTGTCTTTGAATATTTGCTTTCCCTACTTAATGTAACATAACCAATGCACTTACTTTACATGAAGCTGTTACTTTTTGTTTTTGTAGTCTGTTGACTTAGTGTTCTTTTTTTGATTAACTTTCTTAACTAGAAATGTAGTTGGGCCAGATGAAGGATAGAAGTGCTTCAAATACTTCACTGGGCTCTGATTTTTATGAAGAGGATGTTTATATTGTTACTTTTGTTTATAATCATTAGGAGCAGTACATTGGAAATGGGTTCATTTATCTGTAAAAATTGGTCTGTCATAAAAAAACAAAAACTTCAGACTGTCACTAGCAGGGGAAAATTGTCATCCACTTTGGATTTCTTCCCTCTGCCTTTTAGCATGTGACGACCTAGGGTTCAGTTTTGTTTTGTCGTTACAGGGAAATAAAAATTTTTGATACAGAATTAAATAAGAAACACTAACAGATTAAGGCAATAGAAAAGTGAATACAGGAAGAGCATCCAACAGTGAGGCACTGAGATTATAACTACTTCTTACAACTTGAAATCATATTGAAATGTATGTTAGACTTATATACCTAAAAAAGGAAATAGGCCAGAGGGTGAGCTTTTGTTCTCTTCTGGGTGTTTATAATTAGTAAGTTGATACTAAAATTTGATGGGAGAATAAAATGACCGTGATTTGCTTCAGTACTTAACGGAGACCAATGATAGCATTTCCATGAATATGAATTTTCATTATTTCTGTTATTTGAACTAAAATGTGTTTTTGATGAACTGTCTTCTGACGCATCATCCCAGAATACTTTATTAACTTCTGTTTTTATAAAAATAAATACAATATTTTTTGCATAACTTCAAAACTTAAGTTAGCATTCAGAAAATTTTCTTTCAAGGGAAAATAGCCTGTTACACAGGACATCCTTTTTATTCCTTCCTTTTTGTGAGAGTCCCTTAAACCTCACACTTTCTAAGTATCTTATACTTTCAATCCAATAATAACTGGATCATTATGCTGAAGTTACATGGCTATCCTAGACATCATTAATGTCTAATTATTTTTAACTTTTGAAATTTTTATTATTGTGTTTAGATATTAAATGCTCTACTGAGAATCATAAATCCTATCCACTGGTCTTAGGTGAGGCAATTCATGGGCATTTAGAAGTAGAATCAATTTTATTTACTTAAAATAAATGCAGAAAGGGAAATATTTAAAAAGTTGTATATCTCATTCTCTTCAGAGTTTATTTACCATTGTCTGGCATATTTTAATAGATGAAAAAGTTCATTTTTTTTTTCTTTTAAAAGGTGTCTTTTTCCAGGAATATACTTTTATGAGTGTCATATGGTACAGTGTGTAACAATGTACCCTATATAAAAGGGTTTTAAATATAATTAGAGACATACTCAAGGAGGGCAGGTGAGAATCTGAATGTGAAGACGCATGTATTGTGTAGTTCCTTGTATATTAAGACTTTTGGCTTCTTGGTTTATTAACATGTCTTAAGTCCTAACCGTGCCAGCATTAAGAATATTATGAGAATAACTTGCTTTTTAAAAATACAAAATTATTTGTTTCTCTTCCAAGTTTTTTTATTTCATCCAATAACCAGCACAGCTAGAACTGCCTTCAGTCTTCAAAAGTGCTATTGATGAGTTTCATTTGACTGGATTTAGAAACAACCTTAATGATGAAAAGTTTGCATGTGTATGTATTTTTAACATTTTCATCTGCATGCACTTGGTTTCATTTGAGATAGGAAATGGAAATAACAAGACACTCTTAGAAAATCTTGTTTCTGTAGACGGCTCAACCTTGCCAGAAACCACGAGGCAGTGGAAATATCACGAGAAAGCTTGTTCCTACAAGACTCCCAGACTGATTACCAGACCAAAGAAGTTCCCAGAAATTTAGCTTGAAGCAATCGTTTGAAATGTAGGCGGAGGATCCAGTCCTGCTCAGAGTCACCCACTGCTAATTATAGTTACCTATCATGTCCCAGTGATTTTGTTATCAACCACACCCCAGAATGAAAATCGATGTAAATAAATCAGCCTCTGATTTTCATGTTCCCTACAAAATATATTTTTGGCAGACACTTAAGATCTATATATTTCACTGTATGTAAATGACACCACAGTATCTTTAAAACTTTGAACCTGTGTATTTATTTTTCCTTGCTTGATGCATGTTCATCTTTGATGTAACAGGTGGCTATTTTCTTTTTTCTTTTAATCTCATACCATTTGATTCTTAAAGTTTCTAGTAGCTGGGAACCTTTCCTGCCTACTGTACTCTGCAGGTGTGTTAGATGCTTAACTGCATGTACGTGTCTTTGAAAAACATCAGGCTATTAGATGTGTTTTATGTACACACACACACATATGTATATATGTATTTTGGGTAGCTGCGGAAATTAGCTATGATTTTGAACACTTGGAATTACTGTGACAGATCCCAAGTTGATTGTGTGCGTTGTGATGTAAATCAGACACTGGGTTATTTGGTGGAGTGGAGTGATCCGTTTGTCGCAGACAGGTATTCCCAGGCAGAGACTTGCCCCTGCACGTTCTGGACAGATGACTTTGATGTTGGGTGAGCATCACAATTTTAACTGCTGTGTTTACGCTGTCCCGAGAGCTTGCTGAATCTCTCTCTGTGTCCCTCACATAATTCCAACTTCAGTTTAGGTCTGAATACATGGACACTAACGGGGCACTTGCCTTTGAAAGTTGGCTTGTCCGTTAAGGCACCTTAAGAAGTTTATTCCTTTGCGTCATTTTCCATAAGAGTTCATACACAGGGCTTGGTATGGAGTAATTTTAAACACAAAATTAATTATATGGCCTTTCATGTGCCTAATGAAAGCCATAAGGGTATGATAAGAGAAGAAAATGGAGAAAAAAATTTTGCTCCTTCCTAGACAGCCAGAAGAAAAAAAATCAGAGCCGTTGTCTTTGAACCACAGAAGGATTTATTCTGAAGGGCCTCCAACCTGTTTTTCCCATTAGCTAGGAAAGCAGTGCTTGGCTTTCAAAAAAAAAATTTTTTTTTTGCATGGAATAACTACAGAACAAATGATGTTAAATTGTGTCCAGATTTTGCATCCATGCCCTTTAGTTTACTAATTAAATAAAAGCTGTAGCTTCCCCTGCTGTCCCACCTGTTTGGCTTGTGTGAGGATCTGGTCAGTGAGATGCAGAATTCCAGCACCTTGGTTAAGAAAAGGAGAGAAAAAAAAAGCAGAGTAGCCCAGAAATTCTTCATCTCCCTTCGCATATTTTTGGGGTATTCTTTGGATGTGGAATCAGTTACTGCATTCTTCTTTCAGCCATGCTTCATAGCGTGTAGACGTATATGTTAGACATTAGACAAAAGAAAGCCTCTTCTGAAACACGCACCTTCCTGAACAATAAACCACAACTGGTCAGACATTCTTATTTTTTGTATTAGTGGATTTTTGTTCCCTGCAGATGCTTCTGCAGCGTTACGGTTTTTCTGACCAACATGCCAGTATAATTTCAGGTTGCAATTTTGTCTTTGGGTGTGCTGCTTCACTTACTCTAACAGTTTCCATTTTTTACAGTTCTGGGGTAGTCCAATGAACATTCTTAGGATTATTTTGCTGTTTCCTTTGTGCGGATTTTGGGTATCCTTTTATCTTAAGTTTGAATTGCTCCCAGTCTCACAATATTAAAAAAACAAAACGAAACCACCCCAACCACCACCTCATACAGTGCTCATCTTCTGCCCTTCTCGCTGGATGAGAGTCCTTTCATTCCTTTCATCCTCTGCTGCACCCCCACACCTTACCCCTTGTCATGTCCAGAGTATGAAGTTTCATTAGTGATCTTTTAATAAGAAGTTTTTCTTTCTCATCTGTATTGAAGAAACCTATTTTAAAAACTAGATTGTGGCGCTCAGGTAACAATATCTAAACAAGTGACTGTGACACATCTGTTGAATTTATTATTTTGTTTAGAAGTATATTTAACTTGGAGTCTCTAACGAGAGTTGGCTAATAAATTGTGTATTAGAATTGTTCTTTCCATTTTAAAATGTATGACTTCAAATTATATCTTGGGCACACACACAAAAATCTTCAGTATTAATTCAGACTCTGACCTAATCACTTTTTTTTTTTTTACTTCTAAGTAAAACTGTAGAGTCTCATAACATTCTAACAGAGTCTGTGCTTATTAAAATAGAAAAATACTTGCTGTTATCAAAGTACTCAAAGGTATTATAAAATATTAAATTAAACTAGTTAGAGCTGGTGGCACATGGACTAATAAATTTTACATGACAGAGACCAAGGAGAAAAAAAAAGAAGTGAAATTATAAAGTAAATAAACAAAATTAATTAGTAACTTCCACAAACAAGTATGTTTATGCAAGAGCATTGTTACCTACCAGTGTCTGGAATAATTTCCGGATCAAATTAATTTATGGTGGTGCCTTTCCAGGAGCCCAATTATCTTGTAACTAATACAACATGGGATAAAATTAATCCCTTTTTAACTGCAGTGAGAAAATTCAAGAGCCTTGGCTTCATAGACTAAATATCTGAGTGGACAAATTGCTGAAATAGTGTAGCAGAATAAGAGAACAAGAGAAATTGCTCCAGATAGTCCAAGTTACAATGTTTGTTATTAAACATTGGTCACTGTGAAAATATGGTTTCCATATGGGGTATGCTATATGTAATTTATATAAACCACATTGGTAATAGATTCTATCAAGTGGCACTGAACTCAAACTACAATTTCCATAATGGAATAGGTAAGGAAATTGCTGGTGTGTTATTGATTTGGATTAAAAGGAAAAGACTTTTATTAGTGAGGTATTTTTTTCCTCTAAGTGCAAGCCACGCCTGGCGGCAGATTCTTGGACTCAAATTTGAGTGTTAAAGAATGAGATATTTCAAGGTTTATTTATAGGATAATTTTGGTAACTAAGTGGCAATGATTCTCTGAGGTTAGATTTTTTGGGGGTATACTCCTTTTAATACAATAATCATATTTAGTTTACTGGTCTATCACTAGGCAGATACTCAGATTTCACGTGACTAATGATAACTGTCTTTGGAGAAATTGAGAAAATAATAGGGACTAATGATACCCTGAAATAAAAATGTTTTCAATAGGCAAGAATAGTAGAGGAATAGATACACACTGACATTTGTACACACAAAAAAAGCTATTTCTGTAATGTACTTTAGTCCATTAAGTGTGCATGGGGGAGAAACTGGAATTGGAGGGTATAATTTATGTAAGTAGTTCTGTATATAGTTCAGAAGACAAGATGAGTAGGCTTCTATTGTGAAGGAGAAATCTAATTAGAAATTGCCTTTGTTTAACTGGTAAGCATGAAGAAAAAAAAGCTGGGTAGCATACTTTAATAAATAGTGCCATGCTAAGTGGATGGTGACACTTTATCCCCTGTTAAATAGCCTATAGCAGGCCTAAGTTTAGCATGGGATTAAAAAACAGTTTTATTATATTTGACACCCACTGAAATTCTGACTTGGCGTTACTGACTTTAGGGTGCTTTTTCGGTAATTTGGAACAGATTAAATTGAAATTTACATATTGGGTTTTTTTCCTTGATTCATGGTTTCTGTTTTAGGCACCACACAAACGAAATACCCTTTAGTTAGCGAACTGCCATTTTTTGGGTTTGTATAGGATTATGATGTTACTGTGATTGACCATATTTCAGAATACTTCAGTAATTATTAGGCAGATAAAAACTATGAAGATGGAAAATATCCTAGAAAATAGTGACATCATATGAAACTGTTGAATGGTTCTAGTTGGGAACAAGCAATGAATCTATTGGAGTAGAAATAATTGCAGAGTAGAGCCACAGTGCTCCAAAAAAATGTTATTTAAGGTTGTTGGAGGCAGTGGAACATTCATAGTTAGAAGTGTTTTAAAAGGGGTGGGGGGTGCTCTTCTTGAGTAGAAAAGAAAGTGAAATTTTAGTTACGAAAGCACTAGGCTTCAGAGTAGCCATGAGGAAGCAGGAATGACAGGATTTAATCTGTTGTCTTCCTAGTTGAGGCTCAGTAGTACTTTCATACATGCCCTTGTTCATCCCTGCACTGGAACGGAACCCTCGTCTTCCACTCTTGTTCTCTGATCCAGGGCCGTTCTATTTCAGTAAGGTAGAGAGTTTTGCCTTCTCAGACATCTAAACAATGGCAATAATCTATAGCTAACTGCTATTCGTTATGTTGCAGAGGCAAATTGCGCAGAAAATTATGGCTAATTTTAAAAAGATGAAATACAGGTGGCTCATCTAAAACAGACTCCAATTAAAACCACATTGTATTAAATAGAGCCTGCTTTAGACAGACTCCTCTTCATGCTAACTATGAATGGAGCAACAATTTTAGATATAATAGCTGGTATCTGGATTTTAATATGATCAGTTCTCATGCTTCAGAGCCCAAAGAGTACCAGCTGGGATTAAGAAACCCACCCTGCTATAAAACTCGATTATATTGTTTTCCCCAAGGGTATTGCTTTAGGAATTATTGAGAAAGTGGCTTTTATGGGGTATAGACTTTTGCATAAAAGTTGGTGCTAAAATTTGACTGGTGTCAGAATTTGCATCACATTTTTCTGTCTGGTATCTTATGGATTAAGTGCCTGAAATTAGACCCTGTGATTTGTGTCTTAGCCAAAAGATAGGGCAGCCTGTCCCCAGTATAATGGGTGAACAAAGTTATGGTCCAGATCTAAGTACACACTACATTGTGGCTTATATGAAATGTTGTATCTGTTACTTTATCAAGAGAGTAATTTTTCCAAGGTTTGATTGGTCTGATATGCTATCTCCGCCATTGGTAATGGCTTGACAAATCGTTCTCTTTAATTACGATTTTATCAGTTTGGCAGAATGTGATCGATAAAATGATTTGGGAATATTATGCTTTTACATACACAGATTCTTTTTATCTTAGTCTTTCTTGACTTGCAGGCTCCAAAAGATAAAGAGGGCCGTGTCAGTTTTTGTTTGTTGTTGCTTTTCAAGAAATCATGAGCAAATGAGGGATTCAGGAAAATGAGCTCCCCAAGGGGCAGGGAGCAGGGCAGTTAGTTTATTCCAGAGAAAGGTGCCTAAAACAGTGCCTGGCACAGGGAAGGTGTTCAGTCAGTGCTTTTCTGAAATAAAAAGAAAGATGAAAGAAAGGAGCCATTGGTTGTCCCCCTGCCCACCCCTTGAGATGACATGGATGGTCCTGACTTGTGGGGAATGGAGCTGGGGAGCTGGAGCAGTTCTCACGGTTTAATCAGATGAAGGGAAGCTTAGAACTTCTTGAAAGGGACACATGAAATCCCCTGTGATCGGACCCTGCCTCCGCCTCCAGCCTCCACTCTTGTCTCTTCTTGCCTTGGCCTTCCTGCCGCAGCAGCACAGACCAGCTTGTGCTTCTCTGGGTCTGTGCCGTTTCCCGTGGTCCAGTATTCTCCCACCCATATTAGCCCCCTTTCCTTTTCTGATCCCGCCTGGTTGCTACTAAACTTGTCTTTCAGCTTCATTAAGTTGTACCTTTTTCCTCAAGTTTTCTCAAAACCCCAGTGAGTTAGTGCCTCTCCTCTGTTTCCCTGGAATGTTCTCTGGATTTCTGTTGCACCTCTAGACCGTGTGTTAAAATTATTTGTGTTTTCTCCTGCAGTAGTAGGCATTGGTTTTGACACCAGTAAGCCCACAGCAGCCTTTCAGTATTTGTTCAGTCCCGAACCTGGACACAATGGTAGGCCATGGTCAGTGGTCAAGAAATACTTGCCAGATGAGTGTCCACACCAGCCGTCTCAGAAGCCATAGAGTGAATGGTGGAAAACTTTGAATGTGTCTTTAACAGAAAATCCTCCCAATTACTGAGTATGATTCCAAGTCCTTTATTACAAGAGGACGGTTGTTAATCTAGTTATTTCTGCGTCTTTCAACCCGGATAAGCCTATCTTACAGATCAGCTCTGTCGCACTGATCGGATCACTATTACAGCTTCACCTACGACCGAGGCTTCTGGACTGTGTTCTGTGGGACCGCTGCTGTGTTTGGAAGGAGTGGTGTTTGAGTAGTGGGCCCGGGCTTTGATTTTATGGGTGTGCTTTGCCAATTAGGAGTACTATTTAAAGGCATTACTTTTATTAGAAAGGTGAAGATTTAGATCTATGGTTCATTAATTTTGTTAAGTTTGAATTTGGCTAGTTTGTAGTTCAAATTATGAAAGTATACTTTTGGGAAATTGGGGGAGGGTGTAAGTAAATTCAGTAATTGTCTTCAGATTTTACAAGGAAAATATACACAAAAATGCTAAATGTGGTTTTTGAAGAATTACTCAAAGAAATTCAATTTTTGATTTTGAGAAAATCTCCATCTTTTTCATAGTACTGAAGTTTTGAGATATAACTGCTAGTGAAGGCTAGAAATTTAGTTATTGGAGTTCTTAAAAGTCAAATTTATAACATGGGCAAAAGCCTCTGGACTTATTTTTTTTACATGTAATTTATATATGCTAAATAGAATCTAGAAAATGGAGTTTAACAACAATAAAACCATTGCCAATAGTTCTGTCCACACAGGTGTTAATCATTTGGGGTATTTTCTTATCTCTTCTTTTTCTTGTATTCATTTAAAAAATAAAAATAGGGTTATACTGTGTATACTGCTTCTTAAGCTGACTTTTGATTATCAATATATTATGATTTCCCTGCCATGAAATTAATTACTGTGTTTTTTTAATGACTTCATAGTAATTTTACTGTAAGTTTGGCTTAACCGTATTAGCTCTTTCTTCTTAGACTTCACTGTGTAATTTCATAATCCAGTTTTGGATTTTTTTTTTCCTTCTTAGACTAGCATTCTTTACATTTAAGGTGAACTAAGTACTACAAATTTGGCCTTAATTTTTTTTAAATCATAGTCTTACTTTTCAAATCCACATTTTAGTGAGTGTTAGAACAGTCTTGTTCTTCATGTTTGAATATTAGTCCATCATTTACTCTTTCCCCGTTGCTGTTGATGCTCTCAGCCCTGCCGTCTGTCTGGTGTGGTCCAGCCGCATAGATGGATGTGACTTCTGGATGGACCCCAAGCACCTGCCTTTAGCCACCCCAACCCTGAACTCATCTAAACACACAGCAGAATTCACCTACGAGGCATTTAAACCTGAGGGCCGAGGTTTTCTGTATTAATGTGAATCTTCTGACCATTCTTTGAGTGTTATATTGACAATAGCTTCGTTAAAAAACAAAGACTGTAGAGCTGTGGTATGAACAGAAAGAAAAGATGTGTGAGTGTGACTTTTGGATGGAGCTTTTGCTATAAATGAAGCATCTTTACAAGATAAGCTTAGAATAATGTGTTCAGCTAAATGAAGTGATAAAGGCAAACCGTCTGTTAGTCTTTACATATGACTTCCTTATATTTAAAACACTTGCCAAAAAAAGTAATTCCACTATTTTTTCTTTTCCTGATTGTGCTTTGGAAAAGCCAACAATGACAATTCGAGGTCTGTCTTCTTCTCAGAGAAAGGCTGAGATGGGCCTTAGGCAATATATAAAAGCTACTGATCACTTAATAGTGTGGGTAAAATTTTACTAGCTTTTGCCTTCACACGTTATAAAGGTTAAAAAAATCCTACCATTTCCACTTAGATTTTTAGATCAGTGCTGCTGGACTTTCTTGGGACTTTCTTTCCCTTTAACAGTAATGTTTATCCATTTGAATGCTATTTCACAGAAAGGAAAAGCACATTTGTGTAAAAATATCTAGGGCTTGCCAGGGAATTTTTTCAGAATGCTCTGTGGTTGCAAATGAAGCTTATTGTTGTATAAATGGCAGGTTTAAAATTTTTGCAGTAGCTCATGGCACGAGTTGATAATGTGCGAATCGTGCTGCGTGTGTGTCGGTGTGTGTCGAGTGCATTCGTTGGCCCATCTGGAGGTAGCTGGCTCTGGCGCCCTTCTGGTCAGCCTCTCACCTCCCTGATTTGCACAGTCTTTAGTCTCAGGCAGGCCCCCAAAGTGCACATGGGAGGGTGGATGTAGAAGAGAGACTTGCTCTTTTCATTGTCCTCTGGTGGCATTCCACTTGACAAAGTGACAGCACTTTCCGAAAGCCTAACTAAGCTCCTTAAATTTGTGGACTTCTCTCTACCCCAGAAATTCCTGAAACTTGCTCTAAACAAGATGGCTGGCACGTTCTGGGGACGGAGCAGAGACACAGAACAGAGACAAAGCCGCCCTGGGAAGGCAGACACACTTACATTGCTTGTGGTTTTTCAATACAGCTGCTTTCAGATGGGCCGCTTGTTCTCCACTGGTTCCACTGCCAAAGCAAGACTGTCACACAGCTGGTAGTACTTACTGTACTTGCGGGAAAGTATGTGATTCATTAGTTGGAACCGTATGTTTTTCACCAGTTCTGGTCATGTTTTTGTTAGGATGTGGTAAAAACATAAGCAGGGGGTGAAGGGACAATGGAAACATGTGACTTGTTAAGGACTGGCCCCAACCCATTATTAGCTAAATTGTTCACCATAAAATGTCCTCTGTACTCTGTAAGACAAATGACTTAATTTTTTATTCCTCAGTTGAGGTCATTTAATCGTTAAGTAGTAAAAATTATCAACACTGAGCGCTTGTGCTCTTTTTCTTTTCTGTAAAGTATTATGATCCGTTTAAACCCCAAATTATCATACGAAGAGAAGTCATGCAAGTAAAAGACATTAATTTGCTGAAAAATGCCCATGACGGGTGAAGAACTTTTAACTGGAGCGAACTCTTGGCTACTGATAAAATATGAGCATCGTGTTCCAGCTCGGAAGAACCGCTTCTGATGCTGCAGGATGTGAGGAGAACAGTTAGTGGAAGTTCCTTTGTCTGTACATGGTGGAGCAGCCCAAAGTCGAGTGGCTGGATGCATGGACGAGGACCTCTTTGTTCTTGTAATCTTGGTGTCATTAAGGGGCCTGCATGATGGTATCTGAAGTGGTTGGCGTTGGTATCGTGTAGAACCGTTGGTCTGAGCTGCATTGAATATTGGCCTGTGATCAGATAGTTTGTGAGCCTGTGAATATTTTACCACTGCACCATTCTAACCATGTTCTTGGGAAGATGACTGTCATCTCTGCTCTGCTGTGTTCTCTTTACATAAGTATGTGCTTTCCTCTACTTCATTGAAACACCCATGATGCTTTTCCTGTATCCCCAGCCCGACAGCCTACTACTGAGATATGTGACGTTTTTGAAGCCTCTCTAGGTAAAATATGAACGGATTCTGCCTCTACCCTCGGACTCGGTTTTTCAGCTGTTCCCGTTTAAGAGTTGTGCACCATTCATGCCTCAGCACATACACGCCTGCGGTTGCTGGGCTCTGCAGAATTAGAACCAGGTCTGTCTCTGACAATTAGCTCGACTGGCGGCAGCATAAATAAAGGAATGTGCTCAGGGGCTGTAGTCTGTGACACGGTTTAACAGAGCGTAAAAAGGTGCATCTGTTCCATGCCCAGATTTGGTCGCCTCACTGTCACCGGGAAGTTATCGACACGGAGACATGCCCGCGCTGTTTGGTAAACAAGCGGCAGGTATTAAATTAAC
This sequence comes from Camelus bactrianus, assembly GCF_048773025.1. Classification (NCBI taxonomy): domain Eukaryota; kingdom Metazoa; phylum Chordata; class Mammalia; order Artiodactyla; family Camelidae; genus Camelus; species Camelus bactrianus. The sequence goes on from NC_133542.1 coordinate 21,376,331, forward strand.
CAGGCTGCGAGTGTGCAAAAAGCGCGGCTTTATTAAAAGCTCTGCTATCTCAGCTCACTGCTGGGTCACGGGCAGTCGCTTGAGTACCTATTAAGATGACTCATGGCACCACATACTTCAACACGCTGTCCTCACTTGCAGAGACAACTGTTGAGGCTCAGGGGTGTGGAGGAGAGAGAAAACAGAAGGAAGGGTGTATATGCCCACGATTGCCTCGTACGGTTGGCAGGCCCAGTAAGAAGGCGGTGAACACTGAGCATCCTGGACCCAGGTTTTAGTTTAAATTGCGTCCTGGAATCCAGTACCAGACTGCAGCCAGGGTTTTCGTTCTGTTTGTTTTTCCTGCCTTTCTGCCTCAGCCTCCTCAAGGCTGCTCCTTGATTTGAGATCTGAAATAATGAGGGGATAACACATGTTAAAAATGTGATCAGAGCTGTTCTGTCTACCAAGGTTGGGGAGACAACAAACATCTTGTGATGTGCTTGCAGATAGTACAGTTGTTCTTGTGTTATTCAGCGTTTATTTGCCTTTGCAGTCAAGCTTTCTAATGGAAAAAAGAAAACACGTTTTTAAACTTTCTGCTTTTATTTAGCAACATAATGATTTTTCAGGGTTTTTTTTTTTTTTTTTTTTTTTTTTTTTGCCAGCTTCAGTCAGGAATGCTTTACGGAAAATTATGTGTAGTTGCATGTATTGACATGTCGATGTGTTCTTCATTTTCCCAGGCTTATAATCTTTTTTGGGGCAATCTGCTTAGGTCTGTAGGCAATACAGGTAATTTTCAGACTACACATCTGTGCGATAGAGACCGTTATTTCTGAAATTTTCCTGTTCCCTTCCTGGTTGTGTTTCTTTTTAGGGCCCCCACTAGCTCCTTATCCATTAGAAGATGATGTAATGCCAATGGGACCTAGCCCCACACAGCTTGAATTAAAATGATTCCAGTTGGTGATACTTGAATGTGAATGACCGGGAGGTGTGATGCATTCAACACGGTATTTGAAGTGCTTACCTTGGAAATCTCTCTCCTGGTTTTCCAGGCCCTTTGGTCCTCATCCTGGAGATCTCACAGCCACACCTGCATTCCTGCTGTCCAGACCCATCTTTTATTGCTGGCTGTCTTTATACAGTGAGGTCTGGGTGGAGGAGTGAGGTGCACAGGGAGTGAGAGGGTGGAGAGGAAGCATCCTCTCTTATTGTTTGCTCAGGAGAGGGTTGGACAGAAAAGTATTCCACTATCCAGAGAGTGGTGATGCCTCAGAATCTCTTTATCTTTGTAACATCTTTGCCGTGTGAAGTTTAATAAGCCAGCTGTGCAGTTTTTTAAAAGCCAGTGGGTTCCATTTTTCATTTGCTTTCCACCCCCTTTGCTCTGAGCTTTCACTCCCTATTTCGTTATCCCACTCCCCTCCCCCCTTCTTTATCTCAGGGGAGTTCCCTGAGTAGCAAGACTGAAAAAGAGCCGAGGTTTATGTTAGAAGAAATTAAGGTTAATGATCATTGGCTCATTTTCATATTCTGTGGGTGTGGATGGAGGAGTAATCAGTGCAGGTGGCCCTGCCAGTTGGGAGTTTTTCTTTGTCATCAAGAAAATAAGGAGAGTGCAGGGATTGAATTACCACAACTATTTCAGGACTAAACATATTTCATTTCCCGATCGGGTCTGGTTTAAGGACACAAAGCTGACATTAATTTTATCCAAAGAAAAGCACAGCAATTTTTTTTTCTTGTTTTATAATTTGACTGAATGCATAGAGTGGATGCATGTTCAAATTTAATTCTACTATAATCTTACAAATAATACCCTGAAAAGCAAAGGGGTTTTGATTCAGTTTGACAGTTTATGTTTCTGTGCCCAATTACCACTTAGTTATTGAATGTTCAAGAGCTGCTTTCTGAAACGTGCACTCGGACTGCACCAGTCGGCTTCCCAGCTGCCTGCTGTTACATGCGAGGTGCTCTCTTCTAACTTTTTAAAGGATGTACACGTTTGAGGGAGTTATGTTTAGCTAGCAAAGGAAGTGGGGGATTTGGTTAGGAAGTGCTCGCTGGCCTTGAAAAACTATCTTGTGTGCAGTCTAATTTCAGCCACATAAAGACCATTCTTTAAAGAAATATTTGTTGGATTTAAAGGGAAAACTTAAATGCCGAAATAAACTAGAGAAATAACCATGCTTTTTTAAAAAAAAAAATTATGCCCTCTTTTTGGAACCAGTCCTTAAAGTTTTTATGCATTTTTAATGCCACTAATGCAACTTGCCACAAGTGAGCAATTATGATTCAAGATGTGAAAAAAGAAGACTTAAAAGTTGATCAAAGACAATAAAAGTCATTGTGGAAGAGTGTCAACACTGGCTACGCATGGAAAGGTTTTGCTTTCTTTGCAGAATGCAGCTTGAGTGACCTGATTTGTTTTTAAAGCACAAGGTTTATTTGGCTGTTACAGTGTGAGTGTAATATTAATGACACTAATGTAAAATTAACTTTTATCTTGTGTGAGCACTTTTTCTTGCCTCCTTCTTTAAAGTGACAAATGTCTTTTTGTGCATGTATCTAGCTCTGTTGCCATAGTGAGCATTTGTATAACTCTACGTAAGCCTCAAAAAGTTTGGTATAGTCAGGTGGCCTCACCAGCCTGTGTCAAGCAAATCCAAGTAAAGGTGGGTTTTGGTTTTGATATATCCCTGTGGTATGAGTCCACATGCAGCTGAATATTCGTTGGATGCCCATTAATATGAATACTTCGTCTGGATTATTAATAACACATGAAGAGACCATTCCCAAACATTCAGAGGGCAAGAATGTTTCATGTTTCTGGAAGCTCCTTGCTGTGAAAAAATAAAATTTCTTCTTAACATGATAGTTAAGAGTTTTAAGTAGCATTATAAAATATTTTTAAAAGACATTTGGTGTATCTTAAGAAATTGTTGGGTAGGCTAATAAAACTTTGTACTGAATGAAATGATCTTTTGAAAGCCATACGATGTCCACGTTCAGTGTTTAAGCAAAGCATGCTATGTGTTTGTTTTAAGAAACATTGAACAAAGGTACAAAAATACCCAATACACCATTTTCTAAGATAACATCACTTCCTGTCTCTTGCTTTGCTTTTCACTGAATCCTTTTCACCTCACCTGTTACTGACAGAACTCAAAACTGGCCTTACTTTGATTTTCTCAAAGGCTTTTGGTAAGAGCCACTGGCATTATGACCCACACACATCTGGTATTAGCCAAGGAAAGGGCAACTGTGAATTAATTCAGCCACTCTTTAGTGTTTATCTGTTACGCATTAGGAATGATTTAAAAAGCGAATAATTTAGGCTAATGTTTTACTTGCGTATATGTTAGGTCCTTAAAATCAGCTCTACGTTCAGACTATAATGTTGGCTGTTTGTCCTCTAAAATACTCTGCGGAGCGTGGTTGCTTAAGCCATGTGGGTGCCTCTCTCTGTGGATGCCTTAGCTTTCACCTATCTGCCAGGGCTCTTTACTTTGATCTTTGATTTCTTTCAAAAGTTCCCAGATTTTGTGCTTTCCTCCCATTGGATACATAGAACATTATGGAATTCATTGGTAGCTCTTTTCTAACTACGTATTCAAATTTTGAACTCTTCATGCCAGAAAATAACTGCATCAAATAAATCCATCTGGTGCAGTCTGTTCAGTCTCTTCCCCAGTTTCTAACTGCTGAGTCTTGTGTGCTGCACTTTCAATTTCTTACGGCTGACCTGCCTACTCTTTCTATCTCATTGACTGGAACATAGCCAGAGACGAGGGGAGTGTGTGTGTAGGTGTGTTATACACACACAATAACAAACTCCAGCACAGCTCTTTGTGAACCAGGATGTGGGGTTGAGTTTCACCATCATTTTGGTAAAAATACGTGTATTAAACAGATACTGAATTTCTGTCCTGCATTTAATCTGCTGTTTTCTGTTTCCTTTTTCCAATTCAGGCAGCAAACTGATCACATTCTCGATGTAATCTGTAAAATAAAATGTGTATTCCTATTATGGAATTTCAGCATAAAAGTGTTCATTATTCCTTAATAGGAGGTAAATAATAGTGGGGAATTAAGTATTTAAAGTGTCACCTGCAATTGTGGTGCTTCAGCTACTTCATCCTTAGCCCTGTCATCATCATGTAGCACAAACAGTACGTGTTGTGGGAGCGGCGGGCTCCTAAAAATATCCTTCTCTGGGCCTGGCCACCCAAGAGCTGTGTGAGGAGGTGTTTCATGAATTATCATAAAGTTAGGCACAGCTGATGGGATGTGTGCAGCTGGTGATGCAAAAATTGTGCCGCCAAGAGGACTTACCTACACCTTGTAATTTATTGTAATACTCACTCTGATTGAGGGAAGAATTCACTAAAGCTTTTCTGAGGTTTTTATAGGGGATTTCTGCCTTAGTATCCTTCTTAACCAAATGAATTCAATCAGGTGTACCGGTGATAGCTTGAATTCATAAAACAAGCAACTCAAGTGTATTGCTTTATAAATCCACTTCCATCCAGAGCCTAGATGTTCTTTATTTTATATATCATCTTGAGTTATTAGTCCCTGATGGGACTCATATGATTAATCAGTTTTCCGTTAATAAAGTTAATACATGAAAACGTTATGTAAATCATTCTGAAAAACTTTAGTTAAAAGTGTCGTCAGTAAGCTGCAGTTTCTTAAATTAATGAATAATGAATAAAACTTGTTTTCCTGCTGTTTTGTTCTTCACTGCTTCTTTAGAGCAGGCCCAAATGAAAGTGGACCATGGGTTTTAGGAGTGAAAGTCTAAAAATAACTAAATAAAATTTTATAATTTTTGGAGTTGTAAAATTTTGAATCTATCTCCTTGATTTTCATCCCTCTCATTTGAAAATGGTAAAGCTCAGAAAGTTAAGAAAAAAGACGATGGTCAGATAACCAACAGCAGACTGAAATGGACAGGAGTCCTAATGTCTGGACCAGCACTGTCCAGTGGCAAGATACACAATTTTACATATAATTAAAAATTTCCTAGTAGTCATATTACAAAAGTAAAGAGAAACAGGGGAAGGTGATTTTAATAATATATATTATTTAACTCAGTGTATGAAAATATATCTTTTCCGTGTATAATATATACAAAAATATGTAATCAGTACGAATATTTATGAAGACATTTTACATTCTTCTTTTCACACAGAGTCTTCAAAATCTAGCTCTGTTACACATGCACAGTGCATCTCAACTTGGACTCAACACACTTTAGACATATTAGACAGCATGAGTTTAGCCACTAGTCCAGTTTTCTTTCCATTTATTACAGCAGTGTAATAGCTTTTAAAGGGTCGACTTGGGTTTTTTAAGTCCCTATTTTGGTTAATGTCAGAGTGAGTGACTTTGATATGCACGTGAAAAAGTAATAAGCTTGCTGTACCAAGTCATTGACAGAAGCACATTTGTTCAGCAATCAGTTTTCTGATCGGCATTTTTAATTGCTTGGTAAATGCTTAGCAGTACTTCAAACGAGTAAATATTTTCAAGATATTTGTCACCAAGCCCTACTGTCTCAGTTTTCTAACCACACACACATTACAGGCAGTGTTGTGGGCGAAAATAACGTCTCCCTGCGTTTCTCCTCTTGGAGGTTGAAGGCGTTGCAGCCGGGCGCTGCCCTGAGCTGAGGCTGTCCGCCATCTGTGTAAGGAATTCACAATCCCAGACAAAAGGAATTGGCAAAGTCTTCCCTCTGTCTGTTCTCCAGATCCTCAAGATAGCCATAAAACACCTGGACAAAATCAGCAGGTGATGGCAAGGGAGAGAGAATGATCAGTCACAGGCGTTGTTGAAGCCTTTGAACATTACTTATGGCCTGGACATTGCTGTCACCAGGCACAGTTTGATCTTGGGTAAGTTTTCTGGAAGAGCTTCATTCCCTGGCTCTGTGACAACAGCAGAACCAGATAACACTGTAGATGAGGAGAGGAGAGCTGAGCCTCCCCTGCCTTAAGGTATAGCAGTTCCAGGTGGTGTTACCTCCTTGTGTGTTAAGAGCATCCTACAGAATTAAGTCCTGTCTCCAGATGCATAGAGTGTGCTCTTTAGATCAGCCTTCTTGCTGTAAACCTGCTAGGAGTTAAAATATTCTCTCATCTACTTATAATAATTCATAAGTTGTTTTCAGAATGTAGGTGCTTGATCGGCATTGTTCATGTGCTGTGTTTTTTCATGTACCTTTTTTTTTTGATCAAAGTATAGTTGATCTACAATGTTGCGTTAGTTTCTGGCATACAGCATAGTGATTCAGTTATGCGTATATATATTCTTTTTCATTATAGGTTATCATAACCTATTGAATATAGTTCCCTGTGATACACATTAGGACCTTATTTATCTATTTTATATATATAGTAGTTTGTATCTGCTAATCCCAGTCTCCTAAATTATCCCTCCCCCTCTTTCCCCTTTGGAAACTGTAAGTTTGTTTTCTGTGTTCATGTACTTTAAAATCTGTACTCTGAACTTCCACTGAAGGAGGAGAGTCCACATGATATTAGCCATGGGCTTTTAAAGATCTGTTGCTGTGGTGGCTGTGCACATCCACACACATCCACACAACTTGTGTCTCTAGGACTTCTCCATTCATTTTTGTTAGAGAAAGGTAAATGTAACAGTAGAACCCTCAAAAAAGCCACCTAACTTTATCTTTCGAGAACTCATTTTGCTTCACATGTTTGCTTTCCCTTTTTTTTGTTTTGCTGATGTACTCACAAGATTCAGTACACAGCGAGGTATCATTTGGATTATCTGAATTCTCTGTGACAGTGTTACATGCTGGCTGAATTGTGTATTGTGGAGTCTGGTTAAGGAGAGGACACGTTTTGACGGACCATAAGTTTGGCTCTAAAGAAATGATGCTCTGGCCAGTAGAAGGTCTGAACAAAGTCCTTTAGCTGTTAGCTCTTCATCAGTGGGAGCTCACTACAGTGGCATTTAGCTTTGTTTGCTGCTGCCAGTTTTAAGGGTCATATTTTAGCTCTGATCTTTATTTCCAATGTGAGGGCTAAACCAAAGCAGAAGCTGCACTGTTTAATTCAGAACTACCCCCTCTCCCTTTGGCTCTGTCTACAAATGTAACCCTTTTTCATATAAATGGCGTCAAGCTTCATTGAATTTAGCTCTGTCTTGTTAAGTACATTAATGCTGTGTTCTGTCATTCATTACATGAGCATTAGTTGTCTGTTACAAAGTGGGGGTTTTTGTTTGGAGCCTGATCTTCACAGGAAAAAGGCCACACGTGGCTTAATTTCCTGAGTGCATTGAATGCCGGACTTAACTTATTTGTGACTTGTTCGCCACTGCGAGTGTCAGGGAAAATGCTGATACTACCATTGGGAGGTCCACCTTATTTTAAGCAAGAAAATCTAAAAGAGAATAGCACTTATTGCCTCCCTTTTTAAAAAAAAAAAATCCCCTCTCCCCCATGTATTTTGTCACAGTTTTTAGTGATCTATACAACGTCCTTTGAGTGTGTTACAGAAAGTGTTAATATCTTAGAGCAGCAGTAATAATAATCCTTTTACTCAGGGTAATCATGTGCTAATCCGCTGGTAAGTCAAAAGTATTAGATCATTTGAAATTCATTGTGTCAGCTCAGTTGAAATAACTGGTATGGTGCTATAAACATTTAGAGAAAGGGAGTCTTTGAACCTAAATAATAATGTCAAATAGTTTGTTAGTGTTACATGCTCGTGTTTAAGGGTTTCATAAGCTCAACCCACGGACAAGAGCATTTCAGTTTACATCACTGTGTAATATATTATTTTAACCGAAGGTTTATTTTTATTTTGTTATTTGGGGAAAGTTTCTTTTCCTCTGGCACTTATGGACTGGGTTTTTATGTTACAGTCTTCACTCTGCAATCACAGGGAGCTCTGTGTGCCAAAAGGCTTTTGTTGTGTTTTGTTTTCAGAAAACTAGTCCTGTTTTTCTAAAGCGTTGTGTTGGGGGTGAATTTTCTCCTTGCTCCGTTTCCTCTCATATTCTTGGGACGAGGTTGGATGGTGTACATATTTATTTTTCTGTGTATATTTTAACTGGGAAGTTTTGTTTCATGTTTACCCTCTTTCCCCTCAACCACACCTCCCCTTGAATTTTTATAATTCACTCAAATTATTCTCTTCCCCTCTCTCACTTTGAGCCCCTAGGTGATAGACCTTTTTAAGAAAAGCTTCCTTGGTTTAGTGATCTTTGCTCTCGACACATAGTAGATGTTCAATAAAAAATTTTTGGAAGAACTTGCTTCTCTTCTAAAAAGTTGGGAACTTTGGTGACTCAGCTAAACTTGTTGCCATGTCAGTAGACCAACACTTTTGGTGATGAACCGTTCTCCTTTTTTGAAACTCTGTTGAGTTTCGAAAGAGCACTTCTTTGCTGAGAGCTTCCGGGACTATTTGAGGCTGCAGCTACTGCTCTCCACCTTCATGACTGGTTCGCTGTTGACTGGAGAAGGCATTGTGTTGGAGCTTCACAGAATACCAGCCGAATTGCTGAGAATGCAGAACTTAGGTATTGAACAGTCCAGCCTCACGTAGAAGGAAGTAATATCTATCCTTTCTCCCCCTCGTGTTCTCACTTCTGCTTCATCCTGATCTTTGATTTGTAGTTTTAAAGAATTTGTAGACCCTCTAATCCTGGGGCTTATTCAGTATTGTAATGTGAAACTCTACTACTTTTGAAATTGAAACTTACAGACCTTTCCTACTGATGGTGTTCTGTAAATAAGGAGAGAACCCTGAACGGTATATCGGATGCAGCGTCTCAGGTCCACTGCCATGTTCCCTGTGGCTTTCCTCTTGCTGGGTCGTCCCGTGAACAGACTTTGATCATGAAAAAGTCCATCTCAAAGATAATCTTCTCTGTGCTACTAGGGAGTGAAGTGAAATCCATGTAGAATAGCTCTAGAGCTTCAGTTTGGCGAGAGAGGAGAGTTGTTTGATGCAGTCATAGCATTTTTAGGCCTGCCCTAGCTCAGAGAACAAGGCGGCCAGATGGTCTAGTTTAAATCACAGAGACGGTGCGGCCAACTAGCAGACCCCCAGCATCTCAGCAGTCACGTGGCCGGGACGGGTTGGTCACGACAGTCCCCAAGGCACTGGCCTCACTGATAAGTGTAGCACTGCACTGAGAATGGGGTCAGGCATCATTGATAGGACTCCCAAGAGCAAGCCTGTACAGAAGGGTGCCTATCTTAGAGGAGGCAGCCCTGGAATTGCCTCTGTCACTGTAGAATGACCTTCACTTTAGAGATTAATTGACGCATGGTTTTACTAGCATTACTGGAAAGGGCAGTGTGGCACAGTGACAAGGAGAATGAACCCTGGAGTCAGGCTGCTATGGTTTGGATCCTGTTTTCACCGTTTGTACTAGCTGTGCGGCATTGGACAGCTTGCAGAAGTCTCTGTGCCCTCATCTGTGAAATGGGGATAATAATACCTACATCCCTTGTGGTTTAACTAAATGGTGAGGATTGAATGAATTTCTAATGCCTAAAACAGTGCCTGAAATATAAGAAGTACTGAGTACATGTTTGAGTAATACAATAAAACCTGGTGCTGTGAACTGCTAATACTTTAGAGAACCATTAGTGACACCTCTCTCCAGGAACCTGACCCTTTATTAACTTTGAAAGGTTTTTAGGAATCTTTGTGCCTGCCACCAACACCATACATATGTGCCTTGTACTCAGAAGCTCCTGTAGATAACCTCACTTTTTTTGCCCTTCATCCATGGGTCAAATTTGGAGGGTCTGGCTATAGAGTGCTTTGCGGGCATTCCCTTGGGTGACAATGTGGGCCGAGTGAAGTCTGCTTTGATCTCCAGATAGGGCTGTTTTTGTAATCCTTTTTATACTGTTCTGCTTTGCTCTCTTTGAGTTACACATTCTTTCTGAAGCATGATACGATTTGTCAAAGAAGGATGTTTTTAGCTGCATCTTTAAAAACCAAAATGATTAACTTTCAATTTACATCTTGCTAAGAAGCTATATCTGACCATCAATTTTAGTCTATGAGCACATAGCTCTTTGTTTTTTATCCTTTAAATATTTTTAGAAAGTTTTACTTATTAATCCTCAAAACATACAGATGTGTTTTTTCTCAGCTACTGAGGATAAGTATCTCATTTTGTTTGCAGTGCCAAGATTAAAAAGGACTTGAAGACAGACCATGAAATTTACGTTTATGAATGATCATATCATGACCCCGTATTAATTTTCATGTTCCAAAATCACTATGATTGTCTGAATAAGTACTACAGATGTGCCAAGACTGTGATTCAAGCCTTTCACAATTACCTATTGCAATTCACATTACTGGGTTTCGTATTATCTGTGGCAACTGTTTATTATATGGTTCCACAAAAATGTGATAGTTTTTGCCCAAATGTCAGGATAGAATGATTCAAATCAGGAGGAAAGAGTGTACTGTGAAATGCTAGAGAGAACTGCTTAAGGAAATTACCACATGTGCCCAAGGAGGACCTTTTCAGTGTGGTTATGGAAACATTATTAACTGGTCATAGTCTGCAGAATTACCAGCCCAACTGGAGATACCTTGATGTAATGCTGTGGGACCAATGTGACTGTTGAGCTGCTCAGACTAGGTTTTGAATTTCACTTTTTCCATTAACCAGCAGCGAGGGCTTGATCAAGTCATTTAACCTCTTTGACCTTCAGTTTCCTCATCTGTAAAATCGGGGTGATAACAGTACCTATCTCGCTCAGTTGTCATGAAGATTAAATTCATGTATGTAAAGTACAGTTGACCCTTGAACAACACAGGATTGAACTGCGCGGGTCCACTCATACACAGGGTTTCTCTATAGTAAATACTACAGGACTCCACGGTCTGCAGTTTGTTCACTCTGAGGATGCGGAACTGTGGATCTGGAGGGACCACAGACATGGAGGAACCGGGGATGTGGAGGGGTGACTGTACACGGTACACAGATTTTCGACTGAGTGGAGGATGGGCACCCCAAATCCCGAGCTGTTCCAGGGTCAACTGCATTTACGTGAATGTAAAGTATTTAGCATAGTGCCTGTCACATGGCAAGAGCTTGAGAAATGATAACTGTGGAGACTGTGAGCTTTAGGAATATGTGAGACAGAATGGTTAGCTTACGCGCTGTGTCACATACGAGTGGTCTCACCATTCACTCTCTTAACTGTGACAGTGATGATGGGTTCATCGTGTTGCATCCTCCTTCTTGCAAGTGTGCTCCTTTTGCTCAGCAGCAAAAGTTGCCTGGCTGGGGGCACCATGGTGTATCTACAGAGGTGGGGTTTTTTTTAGGGGGGGTAGGTAATCAGGTTTATTTGTTTGTTTATTTTAATTTTGTGTTGTTGGAGATACTGGGGAATTGAACCCAGGACCTTGTGCATGCTAATCATGTGCTCTACCACCGATCTTTACCCTTCCCCCCAAAATGCGTTTTTTAACTCCATAAATTGTAATAGTAAAGTCGTTTCATTGATTAGGTTGAGTTCTTTGTATTTTTCCTTTAAGGGAAAAAAAAATCATTTTCCAGGTAGTTTTCTTAGCTTTTTAAAAATAAAAGCCATCACAATGAACTGAATTTGGTCCCAAAGCATACAGAAATATTGATGGCCTACTAGGCACCATAGCATTTGGGATGCTGAGATGAATAAGACCATCATTGCTAACAAGAAGTTCACACGTTAGTATGCTGGAAAGATTTCAAGTTTTGGTCAATAAGCGATCATTTCTATTGGATTTCATACATTGAAATTCCATGGTGCACCATCCCCACCCCCTTATTTTTGTATTTTTCTTTGAAGTTCACGGCAATCAAATTTAACATGTTTGGGGTTCCATCCCAAGCATCCTTTTCTGCTACTATATTATAGGACATGTTGTAATTTGGTTTTGAGCCTTATTCCTTAGGATTTCCTCTGAGGGCACATGAACCAGGAATCCAGACTTACTTTTATTAGCTTTTCCTTCTTTAGGGGCGATTTTCCTTAAGGTGCTAGGGTGTCCATAAGGGGTGTCTTCTGCCTTTCGTGGCTGTTACTTTTTTTGTTAAGCCGCATGTCACATGATGTCATCTAGACAATTGAAAATATACAGTCTGTCTGGAATCTGAGACAACTCAGAACATTTTGCAATTCTGTATAACACATCCAGATGACAATCATGTTTGTCACCTTTCCTCCTTGGGAGTCCCAGGAAATTGTCACAGTCTGCTGTCCTGGTTACCAAGAATTTCTCATTTAAAGATTAATTGGTGGTTGGATATTCATGGGTGGACGGGACCCCAAATCCTGGGAGAGCCTAGGAGCCTCCCCATTACATTTGCCTGTTGTCATTTAAATAAAAAGTAGCAAGGGTACTGCTTGAACAGAATCCAGGGAATAGAAAAACAGAAGCTGACAGCCCATGTCCTTTTCCTGAAGAGCTGTAGGTGTTGTTTTTGTGACAAATACCTGTTCTGGGAGCCTGAGCGGTAGTAGTGGGGTGCACCACACCCTGCGGCCACCATCAATGCTGAAAGCACCATGGCATTTGGGGCTGCCTTCCTCTTGGATTTTTTTTCTTTTAAACCTAAAATTTTTTAAAGGAACATTTTTCTGGGTTGCCCACACATAGTGGAACCTTTTCTTGGCCTTCAAGGCACAGTGTTACCTTAATAGTCAGAGAGGATAAAGATTTCTAATTATTTAATGTAGTACGTATTTCTTCCCTTGTATGCGCCACATTTTGAAATTGGAAAACTACACAGGATTTAAATAAGGGTAGTCTTACTTAAACTGGCACAATAGACGTACAGCTCTACGAATTATGTCATTTAAGTGCTTGGAAATTTTCAGTGTTCCCCGCGGTTCACAAATTTAAAATAAAATTTGCTAGGTATCTGTTATTTTGGTCTAATTGAGTTTTCCCACTACCTTTCTAACTTTAGGTTCCTAGGTATTTTCTTTTCTTAAACCCCCGTGTTCTTTGAACCAGCCCGTGCCATGGGCAGTACTTACTCGTCTTGGGTGATCTTCTTTTCCCATCTTTGCTTGTTGAATTCAGCTAAATAGCTTTTCCATAGTGCTGACAGCCCAGCTCTGTGCTAGGGGTGTGTGGGGGTGGGAGTGCCAAGTAAAACAAGACATGGTCTCTGACCTTGAGGACCTTCGAGCCCAGAGCCTCTTGAAAGCCTATCCATCTTGCAGACCACTTCCTTCCCTAAGCCTTTTCTCATTACCTCAAAAGAAGGAGCCTCTCTCCCCTGGACCCTAAAGCATTTTGTTTATGCCTCTCTTGTCACATTGATCACATTCTACTTTATAGTACAGTTATTTGTGGTCAGGTTTATCTCCCTACTCAGTTGTAAATTTCTCGAGGACGTATTTACTTTTACAAGTCAAGGTTTAGAATTCTGCTTTCCACATAGTAGGCGTTTGATAAATATTTAGTCAATTGACGGATCATAGAATAGACATTTCTTGCTGGGATTTGGTGAAGGGATCTTGTCATACTTTAATATTTTGTCCTTCTTACTCAGCACAGTTAAGGGAATTTACGTTTCAGGTCCTCGTGCACTATAATTATGGAAGGAGCATAGAAATGCAGATGCCTACATCTCTAAGTTCGATAGGAGAAAGGTGGCTGGGGCAGGGGAAGGCGGGTGGGAGACCAGGGTGTACAGTATTGTATCACGAGGCTGATACTTAATTTCAGGAAACAGCCTAATGAATATGAACACTTGGAAAATTAGTTGCCCATTCTATTAATTGTTTATTTGTGAATGAAAGGGGCTAGTCAGGTTGGATGATTACTTGGTTTCTGGAAGTCGGTATACTAAACCATCTCCAGATGTGGGGAGGAAGAATGACGTCCACATTTTATTGCGTGTAACACTTTGCACAATTCATAATTTGAGCTTGGATTTTTTTTTCTTCTGTTTCCTAGCACTTCATTTTATTTTAGTGTTAGATCCCTGTTCTCTTTTTTCACCTCCTGTGAATTAACTATTAAAATAATTAAAAGGAATAAAAGGAAACATGTAGTAATGTGCTTTTATTGAAGTTCTGTGGTCTAGTTAGAAGAAAGAGGCTAGGTTGTTTCCTGTATGGAGAAATAGTTTTTTTGCTTGAGCCGTTATTTCACTGGGAGATATTTATATGATAAATTTACATGTATAAGAATTGTGGAAACTGGATAGTTAAGTTAAGTCAATGATCGCTCATTTACTCCACAGGTAAAAACATTTAAGAGTTGAACTTAAGAATTGTGATTTCAGAGGTTTGATGAACATGCTTAGGGAAGCTCAGAAGACAGAGACTCACAATGCTGTTCTTAGAGCTTTCCCTGTATTGACTAAATGCTAACAAGCTGTAAAATTCTTGCCTTAATAGAGTCAGAAGTGAGCCTTTTTTTTAACCTTGAAAATTTTTTTCTGGTTTTTATACACTTTTCTGTAAGCAGTAACCCTGGCATCACTCGATTGCTTATATTTATTCCCTCACCATCCCTGCAACAAGTGTCCCAAATCCCCTTCTTAGAAGCCGCCTTGGGAACTTGCGTTTTGATGGATAACCAGTCAAAAATAACATCAGATCAGTGTCCAGGGTTGGATTTTTAAATGTCACTTAAAAATGGCGTTTGTGCCATAGTTCACTTTACAGTTATTTTCCAGATAATTCAAAGGACTAGAAAAATCCTTCTGGTCCCATCAGGAAGACTATGCAGTGAGACTTTCTCTTCATCTGCAGGTTGTAGAGGAAAGTCTGGCTGGACCCTTTAGTGACTAATTTAAAATATCTGGCAGGACGATTGATCACGCCTTTCCTTTGTGTTGTGACAAATATATTTCTACTACAGTTTATTAACATAATTCAGCACAACCACAGACATATTGTACATATTAGAGCAGAGCATTAGGACCATTTTTTGCACACCACAGTCTTCTCTCACTTGTACTGTTTTTTTTTTTTTTTGACAAGGATCTGGATAATTGCTTCAACAAATGAACTGCTGTGTTCAGTCTGTTTCTGTAATTTCATAAATTGTTTTCATGCTAAAACCAAGCAAGCTTTCACTGAGTTAATATAAAGAACCACAGTGTAATTACAGGAGCTGTATTATTAAGAAGGATGACAGATATGGCAGCCTAACTGACAGCTACTTTCTCTTGGCTTTATCACAACAAATTAAATATCTTTTTTAAGTGCCAGTAAGCAACAGAGTCTACTGCACGAACATCATCTTGAAAATAGGCATATACCCGTGACTCGTTACTTTAAGTGCGTGCTGGTGTGCCCTGGGAACTGCACCAGCCTCCGTGGTCTTCCGCGTCATGGCGTTCTTGAACCCTGAGGCAAGGAAAGGTGAAATGCTTTGGATTTGAATGAGAGTGGAGTTTATCCCAGAGTAGGTGACTCTTTAAAAGCAAATGGAAACTTTTAGGTGTGTATCATATCCTCTTCATTGATTCCATTTAAACTTTGTTGGATAAACTACTGTGTGTTTCAGTTCACAGACCCTTAAAACCCTGATAATTAGCATTTTCAAGTGTTTTGTTGGTTTCTCAGAGAACTCTTCCCCCTTAAACCTTGTAACTGTGGTCTACTTTTTCTCCCCATATATAAATTGTTGGGAACCTCAGTTTCCTTCTGGGGATACTGAGGAAAGATGTTACTCATTGGCCATCCTTTGCAAGTTTTTTTGACTCTAATTATAGTCATGCATCAGACAGGCACGAAAATCATTAGATGAGCAAAGAGGGCTCCCAAATGCCACTCTGTTAGGGGAGAGTATAGCTCAGTGGCGGAGTGCATGCTTAGCATGCCTGAGGTTCTGGGTTCAATCCCCAGTACCCACATTTAAAAAATAATAAATAAAGAAACCTAATTACCACCCCCCCCCCCCCCGAAAAAACCAAATGCCACTCCATGATTGTAATTTAAACTGCTTCCGATTCAGCGTATCCTTCTTCAGTTGCATTATTAGGTGCTTTCCCTGGCACTGTCATCCTTCTGGTGTGGTCATGTGGTGTGTTGAATCCTTTGCCACCCGCTCCCCACCTCACCGCTGCACTGTGAGATACCTGTATTGTGTCGCTAGGCCTTTCCTATAGAATCGATGGGGGTATATATTACATTTACTCATAACATGTATAGAATAGGAGTGACTAGGTATTAAGGGATAAAATAGAAGTGACTCACCTTCTTAAGAGCTTGTGATCCTCAGACAAAAGACACCTCAAACAACGGAGTGGGAAACAGAGTACAATCAGAACAAAACAAAGCCAAATCTAGTTTTTCCACCTCTCAATTCAGTCAAGACTGAGGACAGTGAGAGACAGGAGTCCTGGGGAACCAGGGAAGAGGTCAGACGAGAAAGAAGACCAGGTAAGGGATTCACGCCTCAATGGAGAAGGACCAGGGAACACTGCTGTGAAGAAGGGAAAGAATGCCGGTCTTTCTGGGAGGCCTGCAGAAAAGACCTCCCTCCAGGTGAGATCGAAGGAAGAACCAGATTGGAAATAGGCTGGGTGACTTAAATTCCCTAAGGTGCAGTCCCTGGAGTGACGCCGCAGCCCAGGTGCCTGAGGAGTTTGTGGCCACGTGCTCCGTACGTGCACTACCTGTAGCACATGAATAAGGACACCTTCCCTTTTCTCTAAAGATGTAAGAATGAAGTTTAGTCTCTTCTTAGCAGAAGATACCCAGTTGTGCCCTGTTTTTGTTTCCTCCTGTTTAGCTGCACTTCGGATGTGTTCCAGATTTTTTGTTTCAGAGCAGCTCAGGCTTACTCTCCCTTTGGACCTTTCGGTGCCTGCTTTAGTTTCTCCTCATTGAAGCTGTCTTGTTCTCCCTAAACACAGTTAGGGATGCCTTCTCTGTGCATCATCGCCCCCTGTCTTTACCCCACTCCATTCTAAGTTGCTTATTTACTTCCTCGGCAGGATAAGATACCATCTTTAAAGTATCTTTATCTGCAGTTCTTGGCACAGAGTAGGCACTCAGGAACTATTGCTTGAACTAATGATTTCATTTCTGAAACGTGTACTATAAAAGCTCTTTGGCTCTGAAAGTCCCCCTGGGGTGGCATTTTCTCCAGCCAGTCAGTGATCAGAGCTAGCCCAGCCTTGTACATCCACCAGCCTTTCATTCAGACAGCCTGTGAAGCGTCTTCCTTTCACAGGGCTGTGTTCTAGGGACCAGAGACACACACAAAAACCCCAAGTTCTTTTCCTGTTCAGGAGACTGAACTTAGGTTGGAGAGGGATGATATTTAGGAAGTGTAAGTACATAATAAAAGCAGGTTCCTTGTTGTAAAATATGTAAAACTTACTGTAAAATATATAAAATGCTCTGAGGGCACTTGGAGCACAGTCCAACTCATCGCATGTCATGGGAGAGGAAGTTGAAGTTGAGTCTGATCTTCACATCATTCAAGTGCACCTGCTAGGGAATGGCTGGGTTGGAAGCAGCGCCTCATGTTCTTGGTCTCCCAATTCCCTTCCCCTGTCAGATTCTCTTTTTACTGCACCAGCTTGTTTGTGTATTAAGTGGTGAGGGCATATATGAACTGTATATCTTGAAGCCATGTATTATTTTTTTAATTGAAGTATAGTCAGTTTACAATGTTATGTCAATTTCTGATGTACAGCATAATGCTTCAGTCATATATATACATACATATATATATTCATTTTCATATTCTTCTTCATTATAGGTTACTACAAGATATTGAATATAGTTCCCTGTACTATACAGAAGAAACTAGTTTTTTTATCTGTTTTACATATAGTAGTTAGTATCTGCAAATCTTGAATTCCCAATTTATCCATCCTCCACCCCTTTTCCCCCCTGTTAACCGTAAGTTTGTTTACTATGTGAGTCTGTTTCTGTTTTGTAGAAAAGTTTCTTAGTGTCTTCCTTTTTCTTTTTTTAGATTCCACATATGAGTGATATCATATGGTATTTTTCTTTCTCTTTCTGGCTTACTTCACTTAGAATGATGATCTCCAGATCATCTATATTGCTGCAAATGGCATTATTTTATTTTTTATGGCTGAGTAGTATTCCATTGTATAAATATACCACATTAGAAGCCCTATATTATTTACATCAGAAATATATTTTCTTTCTATGCTTATTTTGTGTAAGTTAAGGATTACTACTAAGAATAATTGTTTTTATTAACCACTTGCTATGTGCTTTGCACTGTGTGAGGCTCTTTAAACAAATGATCACTGATGTATATAAAAATCCTCTGTAAGTAATAGTGTCATTCTGTTGTTACAAATGAAGAATTGGGGACTCAGAGAAGATCAGTAACTTGTACAAGGCCACATGTGGGGAGTACCCATAGGGAGTCATCCTCTATTCATGGAGAATAAGGGTAGATTTAGTTAATCACAGGATTCCCACTCTTCTCACCTGCCTGCCCCTTTGTGAATGAGTTCCTCAAGTTTCTTGAACTTTTGGGCACTCTGAATGGTGCTTTTTGGTCACAGCTGGCAATGTGGCTGCAATCCCACCATGGGGCTTTAAGGAACCAGGGAGTAGGTAATAGTAATAAGAGTAAGTTGGGGGTCCCAGCAACCCTGTCTGAGTGATTACACTGTGCTTACACATTACGCTTTCATGGGAGCCAAATTTCTTTTCCATGTTTTGTGTTGTTTTAAAAAGGTGTCGATTTTTAGTCATTTATTAATTAGATCACTAGAGCTTGTGACTAGAAAATTAAAGGGCTTTCCACCTGAAAGTTTCAACTATGCTTGAAGGGTGGGAAAACATTGCCTCTGATTTCCAGTTGCCTTAAACAGAACCTAATCTGATTATGAAAGCATCTGCATCACATACACAGCACATCCGTACACTGTACTGTGTTCAAGTAGAGTTTGTGGTTTCTCTGTTGTTCGTAACAAGATTGGTAAGGTAGGATAACCAAAAGCAGTATTGTATTGTATTTTTTGCTTGGAAAATGTATTCCATAAGAATATAATAAAGTTGTGTACTCCTCTCTTGGTAACCCTTATCACTGCTCCCTTTGTTAGACCTGAATCACCTACCAAAGTTGAAATGGTTATGGTCAAGTTAACAAGTGTGGACTGAGTCCTTTCTTTCTTTTAAATGGCACCTCTTGGGAATCCCACCCCTTTCCTCTACGTTCCTTTAACACTGTCTCCATCTTCCATCTCTCTGTGTTTTCTCCGCTTTTCTTTCTCTGAGGTTTCATGTTACTTTTATCCAAGCAAATCCTCTTTTCTAAATTGAATACCTATTTCATTCACCCCTCTAATTTCACCTTCACAGCCTCTGCTATGTGACTTTTACCCTTTTTATTTAAAAGTAAATCTCTTTAAAAAATACTTTTTTCAGTTCTCTCAAACGTTTGTCCTTTGCACATTTGTTTATTCACTGTTCTAAATGCATATGTAAACTAGTTTATAAATAATTCTTACTTAGGACCCAAAACTTGTTCATCATTGAAGCTGTAAGCCCTTTCTGCCATTCAATGAGTGGGTCTTCTAAATGGCTGATTTTAAAGAAGATGGCTCTTGAAAGGTTGGAATAACTCCTTATTAAATTTCACTTAAGTATATCAGTGTGTGCTCTGAATTCTAAGAGTTCTAGTTTTCATGGCCGCTGTCTACGCTGGCACTGTAATATTCTCCCATTCATATTTTTGGAAATTCCCACTGTGGATTCTTCCTCTGGCAATAAGAAAAACTTTAATTCAGCCCATCTTAAATGTTATATACAAGGGGAAAAAATAATGTAGCACTTGTTACATCCCAGTAGTCATGGGACCTAAATAAAAGTTTCAGAACTTTGAAGCAGTAAAGCCTAGTGAGTTAGAGCCGGGATAGTGAACTAGACTTGTGGGCGTTAGAAGTCTGGCTCGGTCTGAGAAAGGCAGGGTATGTCTCTGTGCTTTGTTTTCTTTTTTACCTGTAAAATAGAGGGAATGCTAGCGTGATACCCTCCTAATACGGTACCTGTTAGGGTTAAATGAATTTCTCTGTGTAGAGCGTTTGAAACAGTGTTTGGAATATAGTAAGTGCGTAAGAAGTGTTGGCCAGTGTAAGTATTTAACTCTCCAGACAGGATATGAAATATGCAAAGAGAATAAGAAAATGTTCTATAAAAGACTGTATCTTTTTAAAGTAGGGTATTTTCTCTCTCATTCTCCTTACTAATTTGTTTCTAGTGAATTAGGTGCTCCTTGTGTTGACACAGCCTATTCAGTGTGTTTTAAAGAACAAAATCACAGTATTAAGTGTGCTTAAAAAAAAAAAACAACACTTGTTCTTTCACATGTATAAAAGAGCATTCCATGAGGTGTATGTTGAAGAAGGTATGTCCATTAAGAAAATTCCTACTCTATTTTTCATAATTCCCAAGAATGGGAGGAGGGGGATTTGTTTGGTTCAGTAACCTTATTAGTTTAACTAAAACAAACACATAAAAACAGACTGGCACATTTTCTTTTGTGTTACACAGTCTATTTTTTATTGAGCTAAAATCCACATAACATAAAATTCAGCACTTAAAGTGTGTAATTCAGTGGCATTCAGTACAGTCACCACGCTGCACCACCATCACCACTATCTTACAGGATCCTTTTAATTGAAAAGGATTTTTATTTAAAGAAAGTTTTATGGATGTTGATTTGAATTCAAATCATGTCATGAAGCTATAAAAATATAGTACTTCAGTGTTTCTTTCATAAAATTAAAAATTGTTGGAATGTAATGAATATTAACAGAGCATTGCTTCTCTTTTACAAAATATTTTTTAAAAGTCTCTACGTGCGTACAACATTCAGAGAGCCTGAGAGACAGAGAAGTGTTCTAATTAAGATAGTTCCTGGATATCTGCTTTGTAATATGTTGTATTTCTGTTGATTAAGCAGGAAAACTGCTCATGTTTTAAAATTTGTGAACTAGCTTGAACAAGATAAAAAGAATTGACTGTCTTGTCAACATCCAAGTCCAGTAAAACTCAAGACTTTTAATATTTTATTTATATAAGATTTTATTTGGTATATAACTCATAGAAACATTTATCTACTAGAGTTTAATATACATTTGTAGCTTTTTATGTTCGATTTGAGCAAGGAAGAAAATTGATCATTTATATGAAATTTCTAAATATGTTATAATCAGGACTATGACAGAACATTCCATTCTAGACGTTTTAAAAGACATCTATTCCGTAACAGATGTTTTAAAAGACATCTCATTTGAGAGAAAATTTCTTAAGAAAATAAAACAAAAATTTTAAAGAAAAATTTCCATTTCAATGCATTAACATAAAATCAGCTAAGATTATAAGCAGGAACACTGACAGGAGACTTGAGGTGTTGGCAGTGAAGCCCACCAAAAATTAAAATACTGCTGAAAACCTTCCTGTTACTGCCAGATTTCATAGCACTTCCGTCCTCCGATATCCTTAGTTTTGTCTACACCAAGGCATCTTGGACCGAAAAGGACATTTGGATTGTTGGATATCTTTATTATGAAGACATTTGAGATCTGGTAAATTTGAGAGATGATAAATAATATTATTTATATAGATGTTTAATGTTTAAAAATGATATTCTTCAGAAGCTGAGCAATTTTTACACACAAAGAAGTGACTTTTTTTGAGTGAATTAAACATTTAACAAGTATTTACATAGGTAGTATTTAATAAACCTGTGTTTGTTTTTGAATTCATATTTTAAAGAACATGAAAATTTAAATTTTAACTGATTGTAAGTTATCTCGTATGAAATTAGTATCCTATCTGATGCTGTGAGTAGAAGTAAATTTTGTTTTTAGCACTGCAACAACACAGGCATGTGGATTTAGTGCTGGCTGGATTGCAGCCCTAGCCTTTCCTTTGCAACAAAAGTGTGAACATCCCTGTTGGCAGTGCTAACTCCATCCTTTCCTGGACTGTGGAATAGTGCTTTTGCTTCTTGATATATTTAACCAAATCTAATACCGGTTTAACAATTAGAGGCATAAATGTAACTGTCAACATCCTTTTCCGACACAGAATGCTACCCCAGAACAGTATTCCAGTAATGAAATTTTTTGTTTTCAGTAATTCCCAAAAGTTTAAGTGAATGACCCAAAGAATACTCTTAACTACACACAGTGAGAGGGCTCCCTCTGTTTCTGAAGAATTTAGTCCATCATTTTATTAGGTCATGCTGTATGTCATTATGTTATAGGGGGTGAAGGAATAACGTTGTGAAGACTAGAAGAAATGAGGACTGGGCAGCATTAAATAATAGAAATCCACCTTCCTGGATGCAGTTAATACAGAAATGTAAAAATGTTCCCATCTGTCTAAGCCATCAGTTTCTGATGTAGTCCCTGGAGGAAGTGGCTGAAAAGTCATTTCCACCTAATGGGTTGTTAGGTTGCCTCTGTACAGTAAGTTGGTGGTTGCAGCCCACTTCCTGTAAGACAAAGGCCCGTGTCTCTAAAACCCCATCACAACTGACACTAATTGGCCTTGCTGTCGGCCCGGAGCTGTGAGAGCAGGCCTACGTGGGTTTACAGTGGGGCGCACCAATGGGGCATGTGGCACCAAGGGGAGGACTTTTTCTTAGGTTTTGCTAACAGGTACACATACTTTGATTTTCCTTTTCTGACCCCTGTTCATGCAGTGTATATCACCTTCTGCATTGCTAACTGATTCAGGGAAACATTCCTTGAGAGCCGCTTCGCTGAGCACCATGTCATAAGAAGGTATCCTTCCCTTCGGTAACACTGGGACCACCAGGTGTTATCACTTGCCTGAGAAAATCTCTATTAAGTAATTAAAATTACTAGTAGTAAATATAATAAATAAACAGACCACTCTTTACCATTCTTTTATGCATCTAATAAACTATCTTTTTTGTTTTCTTTTTTTCTTAAATAAGAAGCCAGAAGAGGGCATATCAGTCTTTGAAAAATCAATTTGGGAGCCATTTGGCCTAATTCACTTACAATTATCATAAATTAGGAGGAGAACTTGCTTTGTATTCATAAAGGCCTGAAGGGAAAGATTGAGTTGCTGCAAGGGGGTTGGAAAGAAAAAAGAAAAAGAAAAAAGCAGATGAGGACCCTGTCCTTAGAAATGTTTATGTCAAAACCCTATTGCTAAATATATGGCTTCCATACTTTGATGATTATGTATGAGCAGTTACATTGGAAGGACTGTGCTGGGCGCTTTCCTGTGCTTTACCTTTTGAAAGGTACGGATACGACCTGACTTCCATTGATGGAAAAGTGTGACAGCAGTCACTGCAGTTGTAGGCTGACTGTCTACTTTCTTAAATGCATACTGAAAAGTTGATGAGTGATGGCAGTAGGGACGAAGGGGATTGCTCACGGAATTGATTAGTCATATTAATCATTAATGTCTCTTCCCTGCATCCATTTAAAATAAGAGTGGATGCCACTGAGGTACCGAGTCCCCGGCCCTCCCAACTTCCTCTCCCCCTCTCCATAAGCTCCAGGCCCGGAAGGATGTCCTAGGATCTTGCTTCAACAGTTGGGTTGGCCCACAGCTCCCTGGGAGAGGCTGTGCTTTCTAACCTTGGAAAAGCCCCTGAGGCCTTCCTCAGGAGACTGCTTAACTGCCCTCACCCCGTCCAAGGGGATGTGAAACAAATTTGGGATTTCCCTTCACCCCTGAAGTCCTGGGAACAGAGCATCTCCTTGCATTCATGTCCAGTTGTTTCGATCTCATCGTAGTTCCGTACCTCTTAGAGGCACCATGATAAAATGAACAATTCCAGGCCAAGACTCTGGTGAGGCCATTGAGGCACCTGGGAACAGAATGTGGGGAGTGTCCCGCCCTCGGGGCTGTGCCGTACACTTGAGATTCTAATGAATGCATTCTGGACTGTGGTCCTGAGCAGAGGTGCTTTTGTAAAATGCCCCAGATGATTCTGACGTAAACCGGTTCTCTTTTGGGTTTAGTAGATGAAGGTTGTGGTTTGCTTTGTTTTTTAAAAAAGTGGAAATGTTTGGCCCATAGCAAAAGAAGATGAGATGGTGCTAAGAAACTTTGTTTTCTCAGCACATTGATCAATCTCACTTTTAGTGTGCAGACTTGCCTTGGCTCCAGCTAAGATGTCTAAACAATAAAAGAAAAAAATGCAACAGCACTGCTTTCTGCAGTTTCAAAATAAGCAAGCAGCAGTGTCATATTAGAGGCATTCTTAGCACGTGTTTTATATTTCACACCCCTGTTCTTCATATGTTTTGTTTTCTCGAACAAAAAGGCAACATACCTGACACCTGTGTGCAGAGAGCCTCCAGTTATTAATATACACAGACTAGCTTTAGGAGCTGATACGACACTTCCACTTTATACTAGTGTAGGCACCTGAGGATTCCCCCTCCCCACTCCCATCATGGACTTTTTAAAATTAAGTAAGTATTAGATTAACTTGGGGAAGAAATCTCTATTTTGTTAAATGGCCACACAGAAACTAAAATATTTTTCATGGAGATAAATTTTGATAATGATGTTTTGGCAACTAGAGCATGGCCAGATAAGCACTATGTAATGTACACTGACTCGAAAATTTGTTAGTATCTGATTAAGAGGTAAAAAGCTGAATCTGTCTATAGACCAGTAGTCTAAAAGAAAACAATACTGTGCAAATACACACCCACTTAAAATTCTCTCACTTCTGCCTTTTCTTATATCAGAGGCATACCGTCTGACAGCTATGCCTCAGTGTCAGTTTGAACACGGGTAATATATTTTACAATTAAAATAATAGCCTCACATTTACTGGATATGAACAAACATAAAATTTTTAAACATGTTCACTGCCAGCTCTGTAGATATTCAGGTAATGTTTCAGTAAAATCACATTGAATTGTGCCTTCCTGATCTGTTTATGATTCACCCAAGTGGCACATACTAATTGTCCAGTAGTCTAGGAAACAGTCATCTTACAAAATTATGAAATACTTTGCATAAATCTAACTTGTGCTCTGGGTTTTTGTTTTTGGCACTGATGTCCAGTTTCATCAATCTGTGGTCTGTGGCCATGTATTTAGGGTCCCTCTTGGATTATATAAAATATATAATATAGGCCAGGTAGAGAGTTCTTTTATATCAGGGTTCTGAATGTGGGTGAGTGATAAATGCAGAGAAACTCATTGCTGCTGTCTTCCTGTATCATCTTTGTAGACTGCCAAAGCTAGTTTGTGTGTATTTAATCAGCCCGTCATCCAATTATGCATTGACTTGTCTGATGATACTTGTGTGAAAGAAGTGGAAACACCACAATATCTAGAAATGACCCTCTAAGTCATTGAAAGGAAATGCAAATGTATGTAAGTGTTACACTTAACCCTAATATAGTACCCGTTTTCCATGTGTTATTTACCTATTAACCACGATTCTGTAATGGTCCATCTATTTCATTGCTTTCCAGAGCAGGAAAGCAGATTGGGAGAATTTCATCAGCCTGTGCAGGAAATTCAAAATGACCCCCTCAACCTGCTTTTTACCTTTCCTGAAAGACAAACTGAGAGACGCATTCATTTGGAGGAGTTAGAAGGGTGTGTGTGTTTTGTCCTGAAGGGCTGCTTCATTCAGAGCCTTTGCTGTGCTTTGCAAAAGAATCAGAATATTGAATTGCTCCTTCTTTCCTTTTGACTCTAAGAAAGCTGTAGCTCACGATAGCACGTGAGTTATGACTTAACCCTTCAAATTACTTAATATGGCTGACGGTAAACCTATGTTCCCGATCACTTTGCCTTCAAAATTCAGTTAGGAGGTAGCAAATGGTATATTGTTTATAGTTCACAACTTCTAGTACTGTCTTTGGAGTAACAGACTTAGCAAATGAAAACACAAATGCTTTGTCTGTGATGGATCACATACCTTTGAAGGGTGGTGTTCTTTCATGTTCAATTGTGTTTTTATAGTAGGAATGAATTTTGCAGAGGCTCAGGTTTTACATGTAGCTGTCCTTGAGGTGTACTTCTGTTAATTTGTTCATATTGAAGCCACAATGTATTTCATATTTTAGTGACACGTGGATCAGGGATGAAAAAGGGGCAGTGGCAAAAACTGACTTTAAGGGAAGAACATCAAAAAATAGATATTTCGGTGTTTGGCTGTTTAAAAAAAATAGGAAATGTATTATTTAATTGCCAGTTGGGGCAGTAGATGTTGCCCAAGGAAGTATACATTGCCTGTGACAGAGCCAATGCTTGGCTCTTGAGCTATGATGAGTCTGATTTTCTTTTATTTGGTTTCAGGCACACTTGTTAGATAAGTAGCCTATGGGAGCAGAGAGATGGTGATGGTATAGAAGCAGGCATTCTTTTCTGTAATGACAGGGAGACCTAAGGTTAGAATGTTACCAGCATTGCCTAGAAGAGCCAGGTGTGTCCTTAGCATAAGGTACTTTCTTCTAGTATGTTTATCTAAAATGTATCTTCCCTTAATGGTGGGTGGATTTTGCCACAGGCTCAGGCTGCCGAGAGTGTATATACCTCTCAGCACTCTCGTATTTGAAGTTAGGTGACCAAGAAATGATTTCTCTATGGCAACCTGCCTGTTTTGGTAGCACATGCTGTGTGTTTTATGTTTTAAGTGAATTTGATAATGTACATTTTCAGATAGATACCTCTGGAGTTTGCAGATGCTCCTCAGTCACAGATAGACATTTTAGCACCTTCGTTTAATTTTTTTTTTAAATTCACAAAGTATTACAAAGATGATGTCCACTTAAAAGCTTTTTCTGCTTTCATTTCCCCTGCCAGTATGCCAATACTTAGAAAAATGACTTTAGTATAAATTATGTATTGATAGTCTGTTAACGTTCTATCAGATTTCAATTTCTTAGAAAGTTTTTATGGAACAAAAAAATTTGACATATAAATGTAAAATGTCTAGCAAGTGATGTGAATAGTAACAGGTTTTACTTCACTTCTGTCAACTGTGCTACTGTTACTAATATTACAGTGTATAGTTCTTATTTTCTGCAGGTATATACATATAGGGTCCCTTTGGTCAAGGGGCACATCTGCTTATACTGAGAGACATTATTGGTTTGGAATCCTTAATTATTTAATGAAGAGATTCCATGAAATCTTAAAATGCAGATTTAAGTTCCCAAAACTAGAGGAGACAGAATAGGAAAACTAGGCACAGAATGAAAGAATACCACCTTTGTGTAAGAGGATAAATTATGATATTCAAAGTCACATCTAGCTTTGTACAAAAAGGAGTGGGTTTATTCTGTACAAGATTATGGAGAAAATGACATAAAGGTACATGCTGATAAAACCTGTGCCTTCTGGTGTGTAAAGCAAATATCTAAGTATATGTCTATTTGTGTCTGTGTACAGAGTTAAAGGACAGTTTTCCATGAAATAATGCATTCCTTTAGAATCGCTGTAGATTTTCATAATTTTTAAAACATTCCTATTGTAACCTACATCAAAAGGGCAGCCAGGGTTTTTTGTGTCTGACTATACATATGCATTATAAAAAAGTGAGTCTACTGTAATTACCAGTTTGCAGAGCGAATTCCTGCAGGGTTTGTACTCTCCCCATTAGTAAAAGAGATAAGTTGAAATGTATTAAAATTTCACTGTACAACTGGGAGTTTTTGTTCACAGTAAATGTGTTAATGTTTCTTCATTGCTTGACTGTTTGTGTTTAAATTTAGGCAGCGTGCCCAACAGGGACAAAATTATAGGATAAAGCTATGTATAAAAGAAAATCCTTCGGAGAGCGCCAATAAGGCTCTTTTTAAAAATAAGCAGTTACGTATAATAGTGCATGGCTGTAGCCACAGAGAAAAGTTTTATCTGTCTGTTTCAGAATTATTGGAATTTTTCTTTCCCTTGTGTGAAAGTTAAGAGGACCGAGCTTATTTCAATAGTTAATATACTTTGATATAAAAACATTTATTATTTTATTCAGTGTTACCTCTGAAAAAAGCAAAAGAAAAGATGCCTTCCTGTTGTCCTTATGAAGAAGAGAGGCTAATAGCATTTTGAGAGAGAGGAGATAGATCACATTTTCTTCCCTGTAAAGGAATTCTTTCTTGTTAGGAATTCAAATCACAGCCTGTTAAATTTTTGGGGCATTTTTTCTCTGCTTTTCTTCTTTGCCATGAACTTAGTAAATACAGTTATTCACACAGATAGGCTTACGCTTAAAAAAATTAATCTGCAACCACTATCACCTCATGTGAATATGTAATGAAATTCCCAAACACAGGATAAAGGCTAGTATTTCTCTGCAGTCTAGAGTGGGCAGAAGTTGCAATTATCTGTCATCACTGGCTATATAAGCTTCAGGCAGCCAGGGAGCGAACCTTCTCCTCACTCTCCTAAATGTTGAAAATGTATTGTAGTTCTTACTGTTTTACCTTCTGTAGGTTTTTTTGCCTTCTTTTCTATACCTGAAGATGAAAGAGTTTGCCAATATGCATATGCTGTCTCAAATGTCTCTGTTGGCCTCATGCAGCAGACCCACGATACAAACTATAAAGAAAGAAAAATAAAATATAAATCTTTATTTTTAAATGTTGCTCTCCTAGAAATAGTGTTTGTAGTTTACTTAGTGGTAGTGTATATAGGTATGTGGCGACATCTCAGAGAAACAGAGAGGAAATGAGTATGTTTGTATATGCATGTCATTAGTGTGGATCCGTACATTCAGTAGGAAACCCATAGGAAAATGCGAAAAGCCCCTGGAATATATCCTATTGTATATTAGCTTTCCATCATAAAATGAATTTTTCCCCTTAAAATAGGTTGGTTCACCAAAAAAGAGAGAGAAGGGGGCGTTTAATATTTCCTCCTCTACACTGTTCTTTACAAAGTAAATTTTTAACTGATAGACCTTGAAGTCCTTTAGAGCTATTACTTTCCTTTGGCTAATTCGTAGAAAGAAAGGCACCATATGAAAATTGGATTTTTGATCTGATGGAGTGATTCTTGAGTTCTTATGAACCATTTATAGTCTATCAAGTAAATCCTTCTTAGTTCACGGATTATTGACCCAATGGACCATATTAGCTGCTTCGAAGCTGTTATAGACCATTATGTTGATTCAGCTGACACACATGGGAACCCAGTCCACATGCCCAAGATGACATTAACATTGTTCTGAAGACTCCGTTTCTTTTTCCACAAGGCTTTCTATTTATTTCTTAATTTTTGAGAGTTAGCTTAGAGTTCCTGACGACTATTGCAAAAGTCTCCCCATTTGTTCAGTGATGTCGAAGCATTTGTTAGCAGCTGGATGGGCTGTTTCTTGCTCTCCTTCTCTCTAAGTATATGTCTCTCTTTGTCCTTTAAACTAACTAATTCTTAACAGTAAAAAGAGAATAATGTTTTTTCAACACTCTAGGGCACCCCTTACCCTCAGATGCTTATGGAGTCTGTAAAATTTGTGGGATTTCTATGAGCATCTACATGTAGCCCATTCAAATTGCGAAACCCACCTTTTAGAAGAAATGATAACGTTGTGTTTGTGTTTTTAAAAAATGTTTTCACCTGAGAGGTTCCACTTTAAAAATTCCTGCGACTCTAGCCAGTGGTAAAATCAAGATGTGCCTTTAGTGATTTATATGATGCTCTAATGAAGCCAGTCCAGGTCTCAGCACAGGCCCCTGGGGAGTCTGTGACCTAACATAAATAACGTATAAGAGGGCATTGTAGACTGTTCATCATATCATTATTATTATTTGTAATAGGTGTGATTCCTGAGGTGATGTCTGCTCTTGGGCACAGACACATAGTCTTTCATAATCAGGCATAGTTACAAGGCCCAGATTCATGCACCGTGGATGGCATTAAAATGTTTGTTGAGATAAGCTACTAATGAACAATCCCAAGACAGGGAGAAGCAAGATGGGGTAAAATAAACCAGAGTTCTTGGGAAGTCCTTATCTCACTGTGCTCAGATTTTGGCCTTTTTAAAAAATACATATATACCCATTGATAGACTTCACAGACAACTGTTGAGAGTCGCTTTCTCTGTCCAAAAATGAGCCACTTTGTAGAAAATCCTTGTGAAAATTGTTAACTGCCTACTTAGCAGTTTCTCTCTTCTTTTCAAGTTGCTTAAACCCTTCACCCACTCCTCTCCCGTGGTGTGTAGTTTCGTCCACATCTCCTGTTCAGTCTTAGACTCCTGTTGGAACTGGAAAAATATGTGAGGAAATCTCACAGTGGAGGAGGGTCGCAAAGGGGATTAGTCAGCTCCTCGCCTCTCATGCACAGGCAGAGTGGAAAGAGCCCTGGATTACTAGCTGTGGCCATTTAAGGAC
This sequence comes from Camelus bactrianus, assembly GCF_048773025.1. Classification (NCBI taxonomy): domain Eukaryota; kingdom Metazoa; phylum Chordata; class Mammalia; order Artiodactyla; family Camelidae; genus Camelus; species Camelus bactrianus. Next base: position 21,406,645 of record NC_133542.1, read on the forward strand.
ATCTCACAGCCTCACTTTTCAGCTGTTTGAAAAATCTCTAATTTGGGGGATTTTGATGATTAAATACAAGAATGTATTTGAAGTGTTCTGCAAGCTTCGCAGCTCTGTCCAACATGGGACGTTATTAAGTCTCGCAAAGGCTACCTCAACTGGCCTGGGTAATCAGAGCTGACATTTGAAATGATGCATTTTAAAATGCAACAACCTGCCTCCCTTGTTGCTTCACTGGGACAAATTATTTTCTCAAACCAAGAAGAGTAAATGTAGTGAAAAGATCACCCACCTTATGCTCTTGCTCGGTAAATGGATTGATTACTGTGCTCTGGCATTTGAGGTAATGGGGCTAGCTCCGTTCTTAAAGAGGAGGGAGATTTAGAGGGACTCCTTCCTTAAAGTAGTCCTTCCCAGGCGATCTAGGAAGGGGAAATGTCCTCAACTTAGGATGGTATCTTCCATTGGTACAACTTGGGACAAGTCTTGGTCACAGAGTTTGGGATCATCATGCAAATCATTCTTCCAAGGATGGAAGCTGCGTCTGAAATAGTAGAACTTTGGCTTTATCTTGGCTTGCTTCTTGCCTAATGAGGAGTATGTCTTTGTAAAGTGCTTATACGTTTATAAGTCTTCTTGCATCTCATTATAAATCCCTTCCTTATTAACGTCCTCCCTATCATATTATATTAGTAATTGTTTTCATGAATGCCACAGAGAAATGTAGTCACATTACCACCTTTCAAATTGCATTAGTGAAGATGAATAAAATGTAAATCAATGGAATACCAAATTGCTGATTCAACATTCAGGTGAAATGAGATGAGTATTACTTGTCATTCATGTGGTACCAGAGGTGCTTTGGCTTCTTATATAAAGTTATGTATTCTGGTAAATGTAGACAGAGCTTAGTTAAAATATGGTCATTTTTTGCGATGGGCTAACCCCTGATTTTCAATTGGATGATAGGTGGATGGTCATGGAAAGGGTATTTCTTCTTGTTATGTTATCACAGCTGTGTAGTTATCACAGCTGTGTAGTTATCACAGCCAGAATAGTCTGTAAAATCTGTAAGCATACAGGCAATAAATGAAATATCTTAATTGTTAACTATTAGGTAAGAAAATAAAATGTTTCTGCCCAAGTGGAAATGCCTTTTCATTTCCTGTTTCTCTAATACTACTAATTGCCTAACAAAATAGCTTGTATTACCATAGGCCTAATTTAATTGGGGGGAATAAACATAACACACGCACTCCGAAGCCGGCATAGGCTTTGATGCCATAGAAGCATGGGTATTTTCCTTGTATAATTGGCTACATCCCGCTGTTGATTTTTACTCTGAACTCCTAAATTATTTAAATGGGGTCTTCCTCATGTCGACTGATGGTAGGTTGTGGTCCTAAGGTAATGACTACAGATGCTCATTGGATCCGTGTCTGTGAAAATTTATGTGCCTGTGTGTATGTCCCTTTTTCCCTGTTTGTGTTTATATATTCACACATAGTCATAGAAACGTTCACACTCATATATGAACTTCTCATAAGTGTGTGTTTTCTCCCTGCACTCCTCCCCCAACCCATATTTTTTCCTTGACATTTGCAGAAGTAATTTTTTCATCACAGTAAATTGAGGAATGGGTTTGTTGAGTTATACGTGTCAGAATTCACCATGGTCAATTTTTAACAATTCTCTTTGAGTTTTTTTAGTATCTTGATATTAGTGTGCTGAACATTATAAAATGTTTGTTGAAGGATGGAAGGTTGTCCTGGATTTTCCTGATGGCAGTGGATTTAAAAGTAATTGTCATTTTAAAATGGACATACTAGGTTTTAATATTTTGAAAGTAGAAGGAGTTTTCTAATTTAAGCAACAATGAAATTCTTTAGTTCATTTGCCTTCTGTTTATTTACTCACTCAGCATTTGTATATTGAAGACCTACTAGGTTAAAAAAGGATAATCTGCTTCATCATGTCCCCTGGGAATAATATCTTATGAATTAAATGGTTTAACACCACTAAAAGAAATGAGGTGACGTAGTGGCTTTTGCTCTTCCCCACTTTTAAGCAGCTTTATTGAGTTTAGCGTTCACATGTCATAATTTCTGTTTACAAACGTACAGTTCAACAGGTTTTAGTACATTCACAGTTACGTGCAGCCATCATCGCAGTCATTTCTGGCACATTCTCATCACCTCAAAAAGAAACTGCTAACTACTTTCTATCTTTACAGATTCTATATTCTGAATATTTCATATAAATGGAGTTATAATGTATGATCTTTTGTAACTGGCTTCTTTTACTTATATCATGTTTTCAAGATTCATCCATATTGTAGTGTGTATCAAGTATTCATTCCTTTCTGTTGGCCAAATAATATTCTCCTATATAAATACACTGTATTTTGTTTATCCATTTGACAGTTGATGGGGGCGGGGATCATACTTTAACAGAAATTGAAGATGAAATTTTAAATCTCCTAATTTTTAACAGTAAGTGGTGTTCAAAGGCCACCTTTCCCCCATGATTCTCTTTCTGTTATTTTGCAAGTGTTTATTGTGAAGATAATGTTTCATGTTTCCTGGGTCAATAATCTTACTCTCATGGTGTTTTGTGAAGTCTGACCATTTCTGAATTGCCTGGCCTTTTGTCTTGACCTTGTACACTCTTTCCATCAGTGGCATCTGGACCTCGTAGTCAGTCTGGACTGACCATGTCTTTTCAGATCTTCTCACTCAACCAGAAGATCTAACTGGTGGAAAGACATGAAGAAATTTCAGAGCACGTAGGTACAACAAAATGATCACTTTGATCACGTTGGTGTTTCTTCCTATGACGTTAAAAAAACAATCAGACAGATTTTAAGGAACCTTTTATTGAAAGGTTAATAAATTTTTTGATTTCTCATTTATCATACCACCAACTAAGATATATACTTGTGCTGTCCTGCTGTGTGAATTTTTAAATGGGTTTGACTAAGCAGAGTAACTTCGTTGCTTCTCATTTGCTGTTACTATTATATCATGAGTAGTGGCATTTACATTGCAGTTGAACACTCTGAGCCCTTTAACTTTTACCATACACTTTATCACTGATAATCAGTTTTTGCAAGCTCTGTAAACATTGCCTATTCAAACTCAGACTTATATGATTCCTTGTATAAATACAGAAAACATACTCACCTTACAGTAACTATAAATTTATATTAATAATCTCATAATCAGAGTTAGATAAGATTTTTTAGGTTGTTATAAAACTTCTTTGTAGGCTATTTAAAACCATGGTCTTTTGGTCAGTGTGCTCTATTTATGTAATTCGTATCTTGTTTTGGTTCCTGATCGTAAAACCCTGCAGCATAGCAGGTGGATATACCCTTTCTTTCACCAGGTATGTGTTTTGTAGTCAACTAAAAGTAAATTTCTCTTGTAGTTGTCTAGTTCACATTGGTCATAAGTAAGCTCAGAAGTTATCCACCATACCAGGAAAAAAAAAAAAAAGAAGACATTTCTTTGCTCAAGCTGCATTGTGACTTAGGCAAATTTAAGACACTGTGTTCTTCTACAAAGGCAGCAGATTTTCCAAGTCTTAGCTAAAACTCAAAGTATTTCTTTTGGAAGTCGTTTCTTTTCAGTTAGTTTTATGGAACAGCCATGTGAAAATGAAAGAGGAAAAACTGTCTTGAAAACTATACAGGGAGTTATTTCCTGACTGAATCCCCATTACTGTCATGTGAGTTCTTTAGAATCTTTGTGGCAATGCTTGAAGTACTGTCTTAGGTTCCCATACGCAGGTTGCATAAATGTGTGTGGAGGTCCATCTTTTCTTGGCCATGTAGAAGAGTACTCTCTTTATCCACAACGCTTGGTAGCTGTTACTTTGTAATTACTGCAGAATATTCTGAGACAATTCTGGGATAATTAGTTTTTAGATTCATTACAGATAATTTTCTATTCCAGAAATTTTTTTTTAAAGATAGAAGTCTTTGAAGGACAATTTTCTTACCTAATAAAAAGGTTCATTGGCCCTTTGGCACCTAACATACCCATGCCTTTCCTTCTGGGACGTCTGTGTATGTTCAGAGATGGATAATATACATGATGATGAATTCATAAGAGTTAATTATAACATAGACTCCTGGGGGTCCTCATGGGGTGTTGGCCAACTTTACCTATTTGTAGGAAATTTATTTTATAAAGAAATGTGTTCTTGTTAAAAAAAAAAAAAAAGGTAAACCCTGTCACTGATAACCATTACAGCCAATTTATGGCTTGTACACCTAGATTGTACCACCTAAGTTTATGGAAGAGACTGGTGGGGCAGAATGGATGCTATATTAATGATTGGCTTTTTCAATAATTCAGTTCAAGTGTAGGTTATATACTTAACTATTAAACATTTAGAAATGATTCAAGTAAAATTTCATAATCCAAGTTGTAAATCTTGGTCTCCTCCCCAGAAATGAATAAGGAGAAAGTGGATTTAAGAAGGATTTTTAGTGATGTGTGGGATATTTGGCCAGGGCTAATGAACATTTGAAGGGATCTCCTGGCAAGTATTTGTGTGTGTGTGTGTGTGTGTGTGTGTGTGTAGACAAAACCCAGAACTGAAGTTAGTTTTATTTTTAATGGGTTTTTTGAAAGGGAGAGAGGGTTCTCTTTCTATGATTATTCCTTCAGAATGTGTTGTGTTTCTGTATGCACCATGGCCTCATTTTGCTATTTTGTATTAGTAGGTAGCTTTTGTAAGTGTTCCCAAACAAGGAACAGCTAATAGGAGGTGTGTTACTTAGCTTGTGTGTAGTTTTGTGAGAGACACTAAACATTACCTGAAGCAACAGTCTTTGCTTTCCTGAGAAATGCTGCTGGTGAGAAGATTGGTGTCCAGTTCACATACACTTGCAGAGTCCAAGGCAGGTGTGAGTGTAATAGAGCTAGAGATGCTTCAGGTTTAGTGATAACAGAATCTGTTATTTGAATAGGGCTTTGGAACTCATCCAGAATACTTGCAAATGCACTCTTATTTAATATTCAAATATCAAAATGTTACTGACCAAACCTTGATTAAATACTTTTGTACTAAAGCGGCCTACTTTATGTATTTTAGATGTACCTTTGAACATGAATATTCATAATTTACTGGTTTTAACCATGTATCTTCTTTTTCTGTAGGTAATGGAAATAAACTGATTAATAATTGGGAAATCTACCCTATCATTTAAGAGATGTATGACATCTATAATGATACTGCTGAACCCCAGTATTAAAACAAACAATAATCCCTGTTATGTCCAACTTAGAGGATTATAGTATAAATAATATGGCATCATATACGTCAGAGTGTTCATTTATTCATTAAGACAAAATCTGTAGTAAGCATTTTACAAGGTGTTGGGAAATATATTGGGAAGAATCATTAGGGGAAAACAATTCAAATATAGCATGTGTGAAGTTTCTTGAGGTCATGAATGGTTTCATTTTTTGAGTTTTGCTGTCGCTAGACACAGTGCTTTATTTATGTTCATTATTTCTTTTAAATCTTTTGACACTGTTGAGATGTTATTGTGACCATCATTTTACAGATGAGGGAGGAAGGAAGCTCTGAGGTTGAGCACCTATTTGCCAGTATACATTGTAAGCCCAACAGACATGTTGCCCTGCCCTCAAGCTTTAGAAGAAAAGGCAGACCTTAATCAAGTAATCGCACGGGTACGGGTGTGTGTGTGTCTGTGTGTTGTGTGTATGTTATGGCTAAGTAAGTATAGATAAATTATAGATAAATGTACTGTTCACACCTGTGATAAGTGCTGTGATGGAAAGATCCCTTATGAAACAGAAGACTGAGGGGAACCTGCCTTGATCAGGAGATGAGAGCAGCTGCCCTGGGGAATGGAAGTAATACTTGAGTTGAAAGCTCAAAAGGTGACAGGGGTTAACAGTACACCGTGGGCATTGGATGGTGGGCAGGTGGAGGGGCTCTGCTCATGGCTGCCTGGCTGACTGTGAATGGGAGGGAGGGCTCCCACAGGCAGCGATCTGATTCCTGGAACCTCAGGCAAAGTGCTGACTTAACCTCCGCGTTTGTTTACTCCTTTGCGACATGCAGGTAATTTCTGAGGGAGAGCTAATGTTTGTAAAGTGTTTAGCAGAGAAAATGGCAAATATCCAATAAATGAAACTATTGTTAATAGGTAGTATTTACTGTTGCAAATGAATTTCAAAATCCTACCTTTGGTAGAAGAAAAGACAAAGGGATAAAGAAGGAGAGATGGTGCTTCTCAAACCTGGTCAAGGGTTTCCTTCGGTTCTTAGGGTCTCTCCTCTGAACCCACTGCCCACACGTGCCGACAGTTAAATGCTTGAAGAGCACAGGGACTCTGCCATCCATTTCCTGCCACTTAACATAGTACTTGGCTCTGCGGTGATGGTTTTTTGCATGGTGACGATATTTGAAGCTGTAGGAGTGGATGAGACTGCCAAATTAAAGAATGAATAGCCTGGCCGTGGGAAACACCTGTGTTTATTTACAGTGGAAAGAGAGTGAGCAGCTGCTGCCAAAAAACTCGGATAGTTGGTCTCTACAGCCCAGGAGCGAAGGAGAATTAGTGCATCGAGGTCTGGGAGGATAAGGAGACTAGAGAAAGGGCCCAGACGTGATGAGACTGTTCCTCTCCAAGAAGGCAGTTTCAGTGGGGCAGACCTCAAATTGCAAAACTAAAATGTAGAGCTGGAAGCAGTAGGTGCTGGGTGCATGGATTTTTCTTTCAAAAATTCCACAGTGAAGGTAAGCAGAAGGAATGATTACTTTTAATGAGTTGCAGGCTTAAGAACACTGATTATTGTTTTTGTTTCTGGGGAGCTGGGAAAGCCGATCATGTTGACGTTGAGGACAGAGTTTCAGGGCACTCCTAATGAGGCAGGGTCCTGGAGGTGTGGAGGGGTTGCTAGCCTGAGTTGGCCAGACCTGCAAAAAGGTCCTGCATACGTAGGTGGGCACAATCTGGTCAAAGTGTCGGCCCTTTATCTGGTGTCCCCTCACTGCCACTTTGTTGTCATCTCCGGACTTGCTGTAGTGCCCAGCAGGGAATGGGAGGCACTCAGACATTAGCTAAATGAAGAAATGGATGTGATCCCCAAAATGGAAGCTTCACCGATTCTCCTCTTCTCAGTTCTCTCCTTGAAAAGCAGGGACATTTTTGAGGCTTCACTGGCTTTGATAGTTTTATGATAATTTATTTTTTTTAAGTGTGGATGAGTTGGCAAGTGATCACATTGGTTCTGTTTTGTTGTGAATAAATAGTATGTCAACGTTTTATGCCGTTTCAAAAATGTTATTTAGAGTAAAACTTCCTTTGAAGCCACGACAGTCTCTTACTCAAAATATTTATTTAGGCTGTATTGTTTAAATATATATAATTCCCTTAAGGAGCAATTGTAGTCTATATAAATCTGAATTTAAAACAAATAGACCTCCTGGAATTCAGAGAAATACAAAATGGATATTCCAGTGCTTAAGTGTTTATATACAAAAGGAGTTGAGGTGTTCGAATGTTTGTATGTTTAGGTACAAAACGAGTAGAATTCGTGAAAAAGGATGATGATCTAAAAAGTATAATTCCCAAATGTGCCAGCTGTATAAAGTTACTTAGGAAGAGAAAATATTTGAATCATAAACTGGTTCTGAGTGAATGAATGAATAGTTGAACCAGTGAACAAATAAATATATATGAAAATAAAGCAAATCTATAGTCTCTTAATTTGTTCTGTACTGAATATAGCTATAATTAAAATTGACAAGTGTGTTTTAAACCCAACGTAAAATGAGGTTGTTTTTGTAAAATAATTAAATATTATGAAGTTAATTATTTAAAATATGTGTGTCTTTTGTGCCGACGTTAACATAGAGTCCTTGAGAGATAGTCATTCCTTAATTTTGGTAAAGCAGGAGTGATTTTTAGTGTTTATGAGCTTCTATTACCGCACTTCTGGTATATAAATATCTTAATGTCACCGTGATTGCTACATCTGAATTTATAAAATATGTTGTCAAGTGCCTTGTTTTCAGTAGAAACCTTGCTCTCTAAACTGTTTTATTTTGTTTTACCATAGTGCAATCAAATTGCAAGTTCATTAATGAACATGTTATTTAAAGAAGCTATTTCTAACCTGGAATGTTCTGATATAGTGCTCAGTCAGTAAGCCTTTGAAGTTGAAATAAGAAATTTGGGGAGAAATATTTCTCCTTCTAGCCTCCAAATATATATATTATTCTTGCTTAGTCATCATGTCCTTTGCTTTCCCTGTTTCTTAGGACTACTTCCTTGAATCACTAATTTGTATTGCAGAGTTTTACAACCTAGCGAATATGTCATTCGACTGTTGACATTGGAAGAAAGGCCCCGAAATATCAGGCAGGTTATACAGTTGCATATTTTTCTTGCAGTAATAGAGGCACAAATTAGGGCTGGAGGTGAAGCCCAAAAGAAGTCTACAGCGAGGACTCTGACATTGGACACCAAAGAGGGACCGTGGATTTAATTAGTGTTCAGTAACCAAAGAGAAAGACTTTAAACCTGCCTGATCTAAGGCACAGGGAACAGTAAACGCCTGTTCAGTCTTATTCTCTGTACGTGGAATTTTGCCCAACCATGTTAACAATACCTAAAATACTATCTGTTACAAACTGAGACAGTTTATATAAAAATTCAACTGGTTCCAGGAATATGAGCATCTGGGGCTGTGTAAGTGAGTGTAGGTATCGGGCATAGCACTGCAGTTTCAGGTAGCCCCATGCCTCTCCCCAGTATTCCCCCACCCTATTCCCCCCAGATCAGCAATTATTGATTACATCTAAAGCTGTAGAAAGATCTTTTCCTGGCAGTTCAGGTAGTTACAGTAGATTGTTAATCTGTGAATGATCAGACTGAATCCCTTCTGTCTTCAGAATTTCCATGCAAATTAGAACTAAATGTATGAGATAAATTTATTAACTGTAGTCTGGGAGCATAGGTCAGCTTTAGCACAATTTTTAAGCATAGGTTTTTAATCTATAAAAAGTTACACTTCATTAATGCTAATTTTCTGTGGATTCACTTTATAATATAAACTGGTGAGGTGATTTTTAAAAGTACTTGTAAAGAAATGAAAGATTTTTTTTTGAGTGTTTCTCAGTATTCTAAGATATAGTGAATTGTTCCATATATAAAACATTCACATAAATATCTTTTCCTATTCTAGGGCTGATTTACAGACAAATTTAACCTTATTTTCTAACATCACCAGTAAAATAGAAGGAGGGTTGTTTTGTGTTTTTCAAAATAGGAATGAAATGGAATTAGTATATACGAAGAGGGGGAAGACAAGTAACTGGGAAGTGATAAGTAATACGAGAACTGTGCTAGGTCTTACTGGGCCAACAGGAGTGTCTTTCAAAATGAGTCTGAAAGATCAATAAAGGGTTTGAGTGTAACTCAGCAGAAGAAAAGTAATAACCTAATGATATTATTTGTACACCATGTTCTACTTTCACTTGAACATTATTGTACTGGAATGTGTGTTTTTCACATTATTGCCAAGTGGATAAACTTAAAAGTGAATATTTGGTTGCAGCAATATTTTTTTCTCTCTCTCTGGTCCCTGGCATTTTGTAGAATATGTAATCCTTTATTCTTATTAGGCTTGGTCTTCACCTCCAGTTTAAAGGTTATCTATGAACAGTGTGAAACATCCTATTGGTGAATGAGCTTTGTTTTCTAATTTTGGTAACAGATTTTGATGGTTTCAAAATTTCTTTTTAAAACTCTCCAGGTCCCCGAAGCCGTCAAAAATGGAAGTGTGGGGGCTCTTTGTTAAAATGGTGAAGAAATACAGTCCCTTTGACCAGATGCTGATCTGTCTTCCTCTCCTTTTCAGGCCATCCGCTGCACACTGGTAAACTGCACGTGTGAATGTTTCCAGCCGGGGAAGATTAACCTGAGGACTTGCGATCAGTGTAAACATGGCTGGGTGGCACATGGTGAGCAAAATCTGGGCTTCTCTTCCCGGGCTCATTATGTTCATGTGAGCCTGCGTTATTTTATTTTATTTTTTTTTTTAGAACAGCCACTGGCCTGGAGGAGAGAGGGGTCAGCTGTGCTCCAAGTGTTAGTTCACGTTCAGCCCACAGCGCCCAAATAGCATATCCTCGGCTCCAAGAATAAGGCCAGGTGGGCAGCTCTCAGCAGAAGGGCGAGATGTTTATAGGACAGTTGGGCCGTGGGGTTCTGACTGAACACAGCAGCAGCCAGCAAGCACCAGGCCTGCTGGAAACGCAAACATACCACAGTTGGCCTCTCACGGCCTGGACCTCAGAGGGAAGCTGGCAGATCCTCTTTGCTTGAGGAGAACTCCCCCGTGACTGCTCACCCTTGTTGTCTGCCTTCGGGGCTGAGTTTATCCTCTCAGATGTTAAATTTTGTACAGTCTAAGGTGGGCCAGAGAGTGAACGGGGACATTATTTGGCTGGTATCTGAAAAAATAATTGTAAATACCCCCTTTCAGTGTGCATGGGGATTGGAGGCGGCCGGCCTTGGTGCAGTGTGAGCTCTGTCTGCTTCAGTGTGTGTGGGGGGCCGGGGTGACCCGGGGCCGAGGCTGGGAGTGGGGGGGCTCTTAGCCAGAGGCGCAGAGCTCTTCCGTCCGTGGACCTTGACCGAGCCCATCGCATGTTCTTCTGTCTGGTTTGTTTTTTTACGTTGAGGCAAAAGGCGACTTGGAAATAAGCAAGGAGCATATTTTCTTCACTTCCTAGACTGTAGAATTTTTAAAGATAGGTAATGTTTATAGAAGAAATCCTGGCTTGAGACTTTTTTTGACAGCCTGGGGTATTGGCGCTTAAGTGGACATACTCTTCATTCCCAAGCAGCGCCAAGTATCCAGTGGGTTGTATTTTTATAAATGTCATGTTATTCTAGCAAGATCTGAGGTAACGACACCGGGCCATGCCTTGAAATGCTTTTAATTTGTCATGTATCTGGCCTGTTGGGACGTGTGTGTTGGTGTTGTGGGGACCTGGCAGCCGTGTTTCTGTGAGGGAGACAGAAGAGGTGAATGTGGTAGTGGCATACACACACACACACACACACACACACACACACACACACACACACACATACACATACATACATACACACACACACACATACATACATACACACACATGCATACACATACATACATACACACACAAATATACACACACAAATACACACACACACACACACACACACACACACACACACACACACAGTAGATATAGTAGTATGAGGGGAACGTACTGGAAGGAGTGTGCCTGCAGACAGGGCCATAGTCCCCCGGTGCCTCCAGGGACCCAGCTCTTTCCTGCTTCATTAACAAGGCCAAAATCTGTAGCAACGCTCTGTCCAGTTTGGAACAACAGTTGAGCTACAGTTACTTAATATGTAAGTGACTTCGTTCGATGATTTCTTCTGTGCTGGTTTGCTAGGGCTGCCATAACAAGATTCCACAGAATGGGGTGGAACGGGGTGGCTTAAACACCAGAAATTTATTTTTTCACGGTCCTGGAGGCCAAGACGTTTAAAGTCAGGGTGGTTTCATTCTGAGGACTCTCTTCTGGCCTGCAGATGGCTGCCCTCTCGCCGTGTCCTCACGTGGTCTTTCTTTGGGGCGCATACCCCTGCCGTCTCTGTGCATTTTTATAAGGATGCTGGTCAGATTGGATTAGGGCCCACCAGAATGGCCTCATTTTAATTTAATCATCTCTTAAAAGGCCCTGTCTCCAAATACAGTTATATTCTGCTGTGCTTGGGATTAAGCTTCAACATAGGAATTCGGGGGGAACACAGTTTGGTTTATACCACTTCCTAAATATCCTTCTTTCCCTGAATAAGCACTGGCTCTGCTAGGTAATAGCTTACGCCCAAACCCATCAAGAATCATGGAGGCAGCGCGGGGTCAAATCCTGGCTCGACAGCTTCGTTGCCGTGTAGCTCAACAGCACTGTATCTCAGGTTCCTCGTCTATAATAGAGGATTAGTGATGCCTACCGTGCAAGATGACAGTGAGAATTAGATAAAATATATGAAGTCTTTAAAATAAGTGATACAAGTTAAAAGTAACAGACTAGACAACCTGTGAGCTATAAAGCAGGGACAGGTCAGTCATTAAACAAAGGACTTTTCATTCATTCACTCTCGTTTTTCTCAAAGCCATCTTGCATTACCATCATCGGTCTACTGTGGTAGCCTTGTGAGTATAAAAGTTTACTGTGTCACCAGTTTATTTTATCTCTACAACTTCCACGTGCAGATTACATTAGTAGTGTAATAGGGGAAAAAAGCAGTATTTCTTCTTTCGTGAACAACATAAATTATCCCTGGCTGGCGGATGTTTCTAAGATTTTCTGAGGGATGTGGTTTTTTTTTCCACCAAACTTGAATAAGGTATTTCTGTTATATCAGACTGAGGTTTTCCTACTGTGTCATTAGAAATTCTGTGTTTCTGATATATTAATTTCAAAGTTTCTCAGATCTAACTTTTTCCTCATCACCATTATCACCTTGACTTCTTTTCCCCTACCACTAGGGACATACCTGTATACAACTCAAAATATGCATGCACCAATACACAAAGCCCTCCTTTCCCCCGTTCACTGGGAAAATATGACAATGAGGGGTTGGCTCCTAGCTCCCGAGTTGGCGGTGGGATGAGAGCACCCACTCCTTATGCCCTTGGCACTTCAGCATATTGCTTCATTCTCTGCCCCTGCACAGAAAGCCCTGAAATCATGTCTCCAGTCATACCTGCTCAGAGCTGAGACACAGCCGTCTTCCTGGCTGCCTTGCTCAGTACAGTGTCCTATGGGTGGGACAAGGAGGAAGGAACTTGTTTTCTTTACTGTGTGGATTTTTCTCTGACAGTGGCTGGAACAGCAGTAAGACAACTGAGATACATCTCACAGAATTATTTCATCATATCACTGAACACACTCCACCTGCTATTATACTGTAAAAAAAATTAGTATTTGCTTCTAAAAAAGAACTAAATGCCAAACCAAGTGTTATCTACAAAAAAGATGAATTTTTAGAAATGTGTTGGCCTCTTTTGAGTAAATGTCTTCCTGTCTCCTTTGTTACCAGCAGCTTCAGTTTCTTCATAAGATGTTGAATTTCATGGGTCATTATATATTATTCATACACATATATACATACATACTTACACTCAGCACTCACTTCATAGCCTTAGGTTGCTTTGTAAACCTACTTGAATTGTTGACATTAGTTGCTTTACAAAAATCTTGAGAAAAATGTTTTAAAAAATGAAAAGGAGTTAAGTATTTAATTGATCATACTGTAACACCTGAGCTTTGAAATTACTCACTGAGCTGAGGTGCTATTCATCAGTTACTTCTTGAAATCTTAGCACCATTGAGTTAAAGGGAAGAAAACCCCAAAACGATTCCTTGACTACCAATAGGTATTTCCCACTGAATTAATAAAGGATTTCCTGCTCTTTTTCCCCTTTAATGAATTTCAGCTCTTGCACTTTGATAATGAAAACAAGGCTTTATTGAATTTAAAATTATTTTAAAAAACTTTTTGGGGTACAGGTTGTCTATACTGACAGTGTATAATGACCCACAGTTTCTAATTTTGTCATTTTTCACAATCTTTGGTTGAAGGACTCCAGCATACTGCCCCTTAATTCACTTAACAAGTTTATTTTTTTTTCCTTCTTTGGTTTGCATTTTTTCTATGCTTTTCCTTCATTTGCCTAAAATTATCAGAGTGAATCTGGAAAAAATTTTTTTAAAAACCACATTTCCTGCAAGTTTGATTTTTCTTGGTTCAACAGTGCCTAAATAAGATATCAGCGTAAGAGCAGCAGTGGGCTTCTTTACTGGTGACATAAATGTTGGTGTTGGTAGAAATTCATTTGCTGACATTTTGACCCTTCCCCCCCATACTAGTATAGTAATTCTGCCATTCACAGAATTGGAGCTTCAGCCAAAGAATTTACATAGTCTTACAAAGGAGAAAGAATTACTGGGATATACCCAGGGGTAGAGTGGTGGGTAGGGAGACGGGAGGAAGGGTGCTTCCTACTCATTCTCCTCTGAGTAACCTTCTTCTAGTGACGAGTGTTACTAATCAGACTTTACTGACTTTGAAATACTCGAGGTGGGGCGTAAGGGTGTAAGGTACTCGCTGTCCCATTTTTATCATTTATTATTTGCAAATTAGTATTAGTCTGTAGTCTAGATGATGACTTTATTTCTAAACCATTTAATATAAATAAAGCAGTAAAAGTTTTAAAAAGTAAACTGTTCAAAGATTTTAGGACGCATTGAATGGTAATCTAAGAGTACTAGAAAATTATTATTTTTTTCATGATGAGGTATATTTGATTTGCTGAAAGAGGTGGGCTGATTTTAGAAAGGTAATTTATTTAGAATTTTTCTCTTTGCTTCATCAGTCATTTTTACTTCTGACAAAGCCCATTTTGTTCACACTACCTTTAAAAAAAAATCCCCTATTTCTTGCTATGTCTAGTAAGCATTTAGCCAGAATATGAGGCTTGATGAATAAAAAATATATTACATAGCTTAATGAAGCCCACAGTAGCTTTCTTGGTACAAATTATTTTCTTTATAGAATACTTAGCCCTTAAGTACTTGAATTACTTGCTCATCAAGCCAGCTACTTTCCTGCCAGTATTCAAACTATTAAGATTTTTTAAAATGTAAAATGAACAGGCTGGGCCTGTATCATCTGGATCATCAGTGAATAGATATTTATTAAACATACGTCCTATGGAAAGTACTGTGCCAGGTATCCCTTGGTTCTTCAGTTCTGTGCCACAGAAATGGTGAGCCGTATAAAGTTAATTTAGTGTCATATACCAACCAGCTTTATGGTTTAATGTCCTGTAAGACTTAATATTCATATAATCCATTAATTTCAAGCCTTTCTTTTTTGTAATTCACTGGAAGTAATTTTTCTTTGTTTTTTTTTTTTTCTTCTTTTCTTTTCTCGGCATCTTTAAATTTGAATTCCCAGCTCTTTGCTTGACATGTATTATTGGAACAGGGGTATTTATAGACACTCACCCAAATAGAAAATATAGGACATCCCGTTAAATTTGAATTTCAGGTAAACAGCGAATAATTTTCTAGTATAAACATGTAGCTTGCAAATTTAGCTGAGTGGTCCTGTATTTTTATTTGCTAAATCTGGCTAGCATGCACCTTAAAAGAAAACCCTAGTTAGGCTTAATTTGCATAATTAAGTCCTAAATCGGAGCCATTGGTTCTGAGCATTCTATAATCAAAAACCTTTTGATTATGTTCATCCTACATTTAGAATCATGAGATCTCAGTATTCTGTATACAGATTCCTCAGATGCGTTGGCTGCCTGCTACTTTACAAGGATTTTAAGCAGGGTGGATCAAAACCAGTAATTTTTTATTTTATCCCATGAAAGAGTCACATGTCTTTGTTATTTGTCCCAGTCTGTGCTCTTTTTACGAATTGTCTAAACATCTGTGAAAGTAGTTCATCCGCAACTGGTAACTGTAATGTTCTCCCTGACTTGAGTCCAAGGGCCAGTGTATAATTAAGTAGGAATCTTTCCTTTTCCATTCTCTTTTCTTCACTAGTCTTTCCGCTTCCCACCCCAATAGAAGTCTTCCGTCATAAGCAGTGAAGGGTGACATTCCTGTCACATCATGCTTATTTTGAGTAATGCAGCAGCAGTTTCTATAAGATCATTTGTAAATTTGTCAAGATTAAGAGAGGAAGGTGAATAAAACAGAGTATCCTCTGACAAAAGAAAATAGTGCGCACAGATATTAACCTGCAGGAAAGCACCAGCCTCCCTTTTACCGACCTGGAGATTGTCCCAACAAGAGTGAATTTTGCTTTCGGAGGGAATTGTTGCAGAGGGGTATTGGGGATTAGTTGAAAAGTGTGAAAAAGGTACTAGCTTCAGACCTTAGCACAGAGGGGGATAAATGCAGGCTTCGACGCGGCAAAGTGAGAAGCTGATCCTTTGGGAAGATGTAGATGGTCATGCTCCCAGGGCTCTGCTTGGAAACACGTGACTAGAAACCTCCAGGCTTCTTCCTCTGGTGCCCTGGTTTGGAAAATATGGCAACTAATGGAGTATCTGCTTAAAAGAATTTGTGTTTCTAGAAGATTTAGTTCTTCCAGGTCATGATGCTGAAACGTGGCTTGTCTAGCTGCAAAATTCTCTCTTAGTTAGGGACACTGGCTTTTAGCTGCTTCTGAGCTCTGGTGGGGCAGCTGGATCCTGGTCTTTCCATGGACAAAGTCCTTGAACATCTCCCCACTTATTTTTATTTCAGAGAGCAAACACAAGGCCGTTTTCCTGCCTGGCACAAGGGGCCGCCTTGGCTTGACCTGAGGGCACCATGCCCTCCTCTGCTTCTCTCCTTTCCTCCCTGATCATAGCTGATAAGAGCTGTACAGGGAGGACATCCTCACAAACATGAAGGTTTGCTGCTTGATTAATGTCCTTAACTATGTCCTTATTGTGTCCCTGAGCTGCTTATTGTGATTTGTTTCTCAGCCTGCCCACCTTTGGGATGGTGCTTTGAACTCCCTAATTTTTTTTTTTTTTTAAATCCCAGCAGAAACAGCACTTCCTCTTCAAAGTCCTAGATTCTCAGCCTATTAACTCCCAAGTTTTGTTACTGTGTTTTTTTCTTGCTCCATCTTACTCAGATGGAACGCAAGGTGGGTCTGGTAAATCCAGTGCCGGTCCACTGCTTAGGACTTTGTAGGGAGCATCTTGCCATTGAAACCTGCAGAGCTGGAGCCTCAGGGTATGAAGAAGCTTCAGGTCCACAGATGGGAGGTAAGATAGAGACGTACCTAGGAGTGCAGCTCTGTGTAGGTGCCCGTCCTGGCTCTACCTCCTGCTATTGGTAGGACCTTGGCCAGGTTACGTAAACTCTGCATTCTCATCCGTGAAATGTGGGTAATGACATTGCCTAGTTTGTAGGATTCGTTCTGTCATTAAATGAGATAATCTACTTAATGAGTGTTAGTTCTTATTTCTTAGTTCTTACAGAAATAAAACTTCAACCTTGAGGACATGACAGATATATTTTATCAGTTTAAGTGGTTAAAAGTTGGGTGTGTTGAGGCCAGTGGTCAAATCCCATCTCAGTCTCCAGTTAGTGAGCTCAAAAGTTCTTTTCTCTGTAAACTCATAATAATAGGAATCTACCTGAATATCACAGTCAAGATGTGAAGAGGATTAAATGAAAAAGTGGATTTAATATTAATGATAATACCTAGAGCCTCATGAAGGTTTTCTTCAGTGCCCAGTGCTGGAGTGAGATCACCAGGTCCTTTGGCGATGGGGCCAAGTGTTCCCTAGGTGATCTTGTTTTTCCCAGCAAATTCAGTTTAGTGTCATACCTTCCATTTCCTCTAAAATGTCACGTGAGCCCTTATTTGAATAGAAGTCTGAAGCTTTTTTTTTTTTCCAAAAGTCATGTTCTAAGACGTGCACATCAATTGAAATGAATTGTAGGAATACTTATCTGTTGAAAGTCAAAAACAACAGAGGTAGATGAATTTTAGTCAGGGTTAAGTCTACTTTTGCCTATTTTCACACCTGCACTCTTGCATGTGAAGTGCTTTGATGGGCTAACCACTTTATCATTTTATTGCACTTTATTACATCATAAATTTTTATATCTTGCTAACGATCCTACAGGAAGCTTAATTGTTTATAGGAACATCTTAATTAACTGGAGTTCACCAGGTTAAGCAGAACACAAATTGAAGGGGTTATAAATGAAACATCCTTAGCTCTTCTCGTTTTACTCAAGATGCACTGTTCAGGTAGTGAGGAGATGCTACTGGGTCGTAAGGACCCAGGACCCCTCAGCAGTGCTCTCAACCACTCTTCCTTCTTCTGTTGTGTCACAGTGATGACTTCCTCTAAGCGTGGGACATCCCCCCACCATACCCCACTCTACTCCTCCCCCATTTGAAGAGTAGACTCACTGGGTGAGATAACTATGGTATTTCAGAGAAATTCTGACTTGTATCCTGGGAGACGTAAACTCTTGTTTGTGCAAGTCACTTCTTACCAGGTTTTGTCTTCTGGGAGGGTAGAAGTTTGTAACTCTTTAGAAGCTTGAGTTAATCTGTCATTAGTGAATGTACAGCCAAAACACTGTCTAGAAAGTTTTAAGGAGTTATTGCCACAACTGGATAGACTTGTAAGCAATGTCTGTTAAGCGGCCCAGTAGTAAGGTCCCTCTCTCCTTGGAGCTAGTCCTTGATACACAGGGAAATCCCTACTTTGGCCTTCTAGGTCTCCTAGCCTGCTTGTATGGTTAAGTGAGACTACAAAAACAAGTGTAAACCCATTTTACTGAAAGGACAGTTCTGTTGGGCTCTAAGTTCAATTGGCCAAAGGATGACTCAGGCAATCCTAGACCTGGCTGTCCAGTAGGGAAGCCGTGATTATGAATTTGAGTACTTGAGATGTGTTTAGTCCCAACTGAGATATGTTGGGAAAGTGCACACTGAATTTTAGAGATGTAAGCTTAAAAAAAGGTAAAATATCTCACAGAGAATTTTTCTTATATTGTCTACATGTTGGTAAAATTTTTGAGATATTGGGGTAACTATTGTTATAAAAATTAGTTTCACTGTTCTTTTCTTTAAAATGAGATTAGAGAAATTAAAATGACATATGTGACTTGAATTGTATTCCTATTAGACGTGGCTGTCCTAGATCCTCAATGTGAGATAATGCATTTGGAGGACTGAAGCTTAGGTTAAACTGGTTTGCTGATAGAGTAGTTAAGATTGGTGTGAAAATCCTAAAAACCTGAATCCGGGCTCCTGTGCTCCCTTCACTCAGCACTGTAAGCTCTTTCCCAGTCCTTCCTGCTTGCACACCTGCTGCACCATCCATCTCACGTCTGCTCTTTGCTCTGCCCTGGTCATCTGGGAAGCGGGATCTCCTCCCACCAGTAGCGATAAAGTATTCCCTTCTGTATACTCTCAGCACACTTCACTGGGACCAGAAGGGTGATTTCTGTAATACCCCTCCACTCGCTTGGGACGTCTTCATCTCTGGGTGCTGGTAGCTACCGCAGCATCTCTCACGGTCGGTGGGGAGAGCATGTGGAACAAAGGCTTATGGGAACTCCTCCCAAGTGTATCTGAAATTCTCTGGTTCCTAATTGCCAGTTTCTTTTCCGGCCACCTCTTCCCATTTTAAATAGTAAGCACAACCTGCAACCACCCTGTCTTCAGTCACTGTTTCTGTATTTTTCTTTTCCAGCGCTCACTCTTTTTTCATCTTTGCTGTTTCCCTCTGTCTTCAGACAACAAAACAAGGGAAAGGTAGGAGGGAGGTTTTAGTAGCCTAACCAAGAAATAAATTTTAGAGAATTTAAATTTGTGTGATCATTAACAGATGGGAGCATCTTTATTTTATTCAGGAAATAGGGTCTCGTGTGACATCTCTCTCACTTTTATTTAGTAGTTCTTCAATATTCCTTTGCCGGCAAAAAATCCTCCCTCCTTTTGGCTGTTCGTGTTCTCCACTATGAGTAGAAATTAAAAAACAAATCAACCTCTCACATAAAGGAAAACACCTGTTTGGCTTGGAGAAATTGGCCAGAGAGGTCTTTTTCCTGAGAGGCCAAAAGCGACCATCACAAGTCCTCTTATAAAAAAAAAAAAGTCAATTTTTTTTCTTCATTTCATGTGAGCATTGGCAGAAACTCTGACAAGCAGTTCTTCATATTTTATTATGTTCTTGTCTGCAGAATCTCTGTCAGGCAAAAACCTTGTCAGCGGAAAACCTGTCGTAGGATCAGAGGAGACAAAAACAGGTGTCACACAGGCAGTCAAAACTGAAGGAAAAAAAAAGATTAGGCTAAAGAGAGAGAGGCAGACAATTACATTAATGCCATTGCTTTTATCTTATAGATGTGTGTTATTATCTCGGGATGCTGAGTGCGCAGTTGCCTCAAAGAAAAGTAGACAGGAGACAAGGGGAAACTTGATCGTTATTAACTGAAGAGGCAGTATGTCAAAGCTGGATGGGGTTCAAAGTTTTGCAAAAGGGAAAAAAAAAAATACAGGCAGCCAGCAACGGTTGTGTGGCTCTGCTTTCGGCTACATACACCTAGCAGCAATCTAACATTTTCTACTTGGAAACAGATCATAGAGAACAAAATTAATGAAAGATTTCATTCGGAGGTTTGGGGAGTAGCATTCATCCTATAGACACGCGACGGAATCATAATCGTTTCTCTCATAAAATCCTGCCACAATGTGAGACGTGAAGACAGGCATTTGTCAGTTCAGCTGTGTTGTTTGGATATGTTTAAAACACCTATTATCAACACACTTTTAATTAAAAAAAAAGCTATTAAGAAACCCTTTTACTAAGTGTGAACATCTGTATGTGCAAGCTGTAAATTAGGAGATCACATATGTGTGCCTCAGTCAGAGACTAAATGAACTTGGCAAGTGTTTTCTATGACCAGTTTTTAAGTACAGTAAAATATCCAAAGGAAAAACTGCTGCATTTTAAAGTTTGGAATTTTTTATTGTGCCCTTTGGTCCTGATTAATGGAACTTGTCTTCCAATGAGAATTGAGAGTCATCACCATCATCAAATTGGTAACCAGGGTTCAGAGAGCTAACCAGTACCCTCCTCGGTTTCTTTGTGTTCACATCATTTCAGGAGACTTTTGGGCTCCATGAAGTATTTGTGATGGGATCAAATAGTTTCATTTTGCAAGTGGCTGAAACTGGAAGCTATTTAGCCTTGTTGATAACTCATATGTGTCAAGTAGTAGAGAACAGGATGGTAACTTTTAAGGCCTCCCTCTGCTCAGCCATACATCGATTATATTAGTGGAAAAGCCGGCAAGCATTGCTTTAGTCCTTCACATTTTCTACTCAAGCATTTTAAAAATTGGTTACTTTAGACTTTTCCCAAGACTGCCTTCTTAGCCTTTTTTTTTTTTTTTCAATGAGCAAATCTTTATATAGAGGTCTTTTATCCCGCCAGTCACGGATGCAAAGCAGTTTGATACTTGATATATGCATTAAGCAAATCCAGCAATCCAGAAGAAAACACACATCAGTGTCAAAAGTGTGTGTGATAGGCCAGAGTTTTAAGGGATTACAGTGGGGGGGGGAGATTGATTATAGATTTAGAATGAGATTTCAGGCTGACTTACTGGGAGAGAGCAGGAAAAGTACTTGTGACACAAAAGTGACGTTCATTTAAAAAAAAAAAAGACTGAATATAATCATTTCTTTCTTTTAGGTATTTCCTACCAGATGCTTGCTTTTTGTGTCACTGCTCTCTCTGTTTTGAAATACTTCTTCACTAATGAGATAGAGTTTAAAGCATATGTTCTATCAAAAATAAATATGCCTTGTGTTTACAATGTTTTCATAGTAAAATTCTTATACAGATAGATGCTGCTTCAAGAAAATTTAAGTCTTTAGAGTTAATAAATCGGGATTAGGGAAGAATTCACTTTTTGTTCATTGTGTAAAAGGACTCACGTGGTCCGTTCAGGTAGCATATTTCAGTAGTTACTTTTAAAGGGGTATGTTTTGTAGTTAGTGTACATTTAATTCATTGATCTGTGAATTAAGTGAAGCAAGGTTTGTGTGGTCGACTTTCAGTTGGCCTTGGCGACTAGAGATTGGCTGGAACAGCAGCAGTAATAAAAACAGTCCCCAAACCTGGCTTCAGCGGGGAGATTGTTTACTCAGTCTCTTCCTGGCCTTACTGTCGAGTTTGCAGACTGCGTTTTCTCTTTCCCCTTACCACCTTCTGACGGAGTGGCTTTAGGAGAGGAGAGACGTGTGCCCAAAAGTTGGCCAATGGAAGGAGGAGGAGAAGTAAAGCAGGGACCTGTTTAATCTCGTAGCCAGGAGAGCGAGCTTCTGAAGAACCCAGCGATGACAGTCCGCTTTTATGTGTGCCTCAGCCAGGCTTTAATGATTTCCAGTCTGTTGTGAAGGCTTTATTATGCATAAGGCCACAGGGGGGAAGTGCCAATCAGTCTGAAACATTACCTATGTAGTCTCAAGTGGAGCTCGGATTCTACCCTGGCCTCATTGTGGGTGCGGTGGGTGCATATCCACGTGCTCTCAAAGCCACACATCAACTAGGGAGTGATGAAAATCCACAGGACGGGGGGCTCCTTGGAACAACTTCTGTCCCCTTTCCCTTTTTACAGGTAAGGATCCCATTCCTAATGGACCATATGAGTATTCGTACACATATCCCTCATGTATTAAGGGACACGGAAAAATCAAGGACCATTCACATAAGGCATATAAGGTGTAGTAATGTAATCAAGGTTTATGGAAACTCAGGTGGTTTTTTGTTGTTTTTTGTTTTTTTGTCTTTTTTAATTTTAACTTAAAAACACTGACACACTATTTGTTTAAGAACAAAGAAAGCCTTTCACACATATGGGCTGACAGTTTTTATCACCAGACTTGGGGATCAACTCTTTCAGCTCCGTGTCATTGCTTTTCTTCTTCCCTTAAAAGTATTCTAAAAGCAAGCCTTCTCTTGCCTTGGTATTAAATATCCTGATTAATTCAGCCTTGACAGTTAGAGTTGGAAAGTTGTGACTTAAACGGAGCATGAGTTACTTTGTACTTAATTTGCTCCCAATTACTTAGTTCTTTCCCCCCAAAGTAGTGAATGAAACATGCAAATCTAAATATTACTTCAAGGCATAAGGACTTTTTCTCTTAGTAACAGTCATCGTCTGCCTTCCTGATCGATGCTTTCATTCACTAAAAAGTTTTTAATATGTCATCATTGCCATTTATTAATGCTCTCCCCAAGTGCTGCAGCTTTTATTACGATCTGGCTTACAGTCTTCGGGTAGGTTAAGCCTTTGCCTTGTGCCCTGATGCTCTTGCCTAGTAAGAGACCTGAGTCTTATAATGGGAAAGGATTGATGTTATAATGATTCCAAAGGGCCCCTTTATGATGAAATTCGAAATACGCAAAATCCCATTAAAGCTGTAGAAGTTCATGGGCTGGCTACATTGAAATGACATGTCATTATATTGGGTATGGTGTGCATATTATAAAGTGGGGTGTAATTGGAAATGATTGGTCGTATTAGAAAGAATGAAGAGCCACCCACCCTCATAAATTCAGAGGTTATGGTCTGGTTATTTGAAGTAGGAAAGGGAACAATATTCTGTTTATAAGTAATCAAAACTTAAAAATCTGACCCCAGAAATTGCCCTAATAAAATCCTGTCACTAACTGTTTTTATTCGACTCTTAAAGTAATCGTGGAAAGAATTCCATAAAACAGCCCTTTAAAGACACACTGAAATGTTAACCTATTAGAAATTAAAATCGTATTCTAGGACCCAGAGCTCCTAAAAGCTGACCACTTGGTGCTGTTCTAATTCGGAATCCTAAGGGGGGTTGAGGCAGGAGACATGGAGTTCTCGAAACAATTAGCTTTGCAGTTTTGGCCTTACTTGGCTTTCTCCCAAAAAGAAAGAATAAGGCTTCTTTAATTTTTTTTTTTTTAACTTGTAAAATTGCTTCAAATTAGCATTTAAAAATTTAAAAATATCCAAGACAGAACTGGAAGTTAGTGAAATAAAAGGTTGCCTTTCAGACCGTTTTCATACAAATTTTTAATTGTTTTACTCTGCGAAGTAGGTGGCTTTGAAAAAATCATTCCACTTTGCTCAGTTTTATTTTATTGAATGGCTATAAGCTTCACACCAGCATGCCTGAACAGCTCTTAGATGGGTCCACCGGACATCAGGGCCTGAAATGTTCTAGCATATTCCCGTGAAAACCACCTAAGTCACTTGAATTTGGCTTTTAAAGAAAGTTATGTTAAAAAAAAAAAGTTGTGGAAAACTAAGAACTATAAACTATCACTGAGAGCCAATTTTCTAGGATCAGTGAAAAGCACTTTTATACTCCTACATTAAGAAAAAAAAGGTATCTGAATATGTTCTTATTTCTGTGACCTTCACAGAAAATATTGGAAGTGAAGTCTGTAGAATTACAGGTTTACATTTATTTTAATTTATTTGAAGGTTTGGGGAGTAATTCCTGTTATTAAAAATCGAAATAAAAAAATAGTTATTCACATTTCATTTGATAGATGCAAGTTCTTTTATAACCACTCCTCACACACCGCCAGCACTATTTTACACATTTGAAAACTGAATTTTATAAAGGACATTACTTTGTTCTTTAAGTTAGCAGTGTCATTAAAAGTATGTATTTCTTCACATTTATTACATATTTTGCATTACATTTTATACGTATTTTACATTTACATTACACACTTACATTAATGAACCACAAAAATTCCAGCTGTTGTCCTTACGGTGATTCTGTTCTTGACAGAAATGAATTTTCTTCACACTGACTTATGTGTCTTTTTGGGGTCTTGTGGCTTAGCCACCACTTTCCTTTGGAAAACTGTAGATCCTGTCAGAGAGTTGATTGAAATTATATCCAGGCCTCAATTTCTCCTTTGTTTTATAGTCAGAAAACTGCCAGTTTAAGCTTCTGTTTCTAGCATTTTAAAGAAATCCGGGTAAATTATGTTCCCTCAGTAACCTAATTCACAGTTTAAGAAGCTCTTATTGTATGAATTTTTTTTTCTTTTTCTAACTAGTATCTGTTATTGTGCGGTTTAACCCTTTGCTTTTTCCCAGTAAAATTCTGCATACTCAAAAGAGGTTAATTTATCTGTTTGCTTTTTTCTTTTCCTCCAGGCCTTTTACAAATGGAAAATCATCTTTTCTTTGTAGATGCTATTGTTACCATCCTACTGTGTTGACTGCTCTCTTGCCCCTTTGCAAAAAAAGTCTGTACAGTTGTCCTTTGGTATCTGCGGGGGGTTGGTTCCAGGATCTGCATGAGTACCAAAATCCATGGATGCTCAAGTCCGTTATATAAAGGGCTGTCGTATATGCATATAACCTATGAATGTCCTCCCACATCCTCCATGTATTATAATCATCTCTAGATTACTTATACAATGTAAATGCAATGTAAATAATTGTAAATATAGTGTAAATGCTGGGTAAGTAGTTGTAGCAACTACTATCTGGCAGATTCAAGCTTTGCTTTTTGGAACTTAATGGAATCATTTTTCGTGAATATTTTCCATCTGCGGTTGGTTGGATCCATTGATGAGCACCCATGAATATGGAGGGCTGGCTCCGCTATACCTTTTCCTACAGCTGGGAGACCATAAGTCTAGCACCTGGATCACAAATCTAGTGATCTGTACTATGATTTTCATAATGTCTATTCATCATAATCTGGTCTCTGCACCCTGATACTAGGGTGTTTTCTTTAACACCACTAGATTTCATACTGTTTCCACCTAGGAAGCCATTGGATGCCCCCAAATAATGCTGGAAGTGGTAGGAAAGGGAATAAATTAGGCAACTGTAGTCAGTTCCTGCCCAGCTGGCAACCCCATCTCACTTCCTGCCACATTATCTACCCCCACTGTTCTCTAGAGTAATGTAAAGAGCAAAGGAGAGGGCTAAGAAAGAGGCATGGGTGAGATCAAGGATTCAAGTCACACATGTAGCCTTTCAGTGCAAACCCACCATGGCCTTTTCCTGTTCTTTGTACACTAACTTTCTTCGTCCACTCAGCAGTATGAGGGCTGAACACCCTTGACTGATTACCCTTCAGATATGGTTGCTGAAGCTCTTAGGATAGAATAGGCCCAGAAGCGACCCAGTAAATGAACAACATATGGTTGGGATGTATGTGATGGGTACACGTAGGTACCACCATGGTTGAGACAGTTTGCTCTTGGATGAGGGGTCCCCCTCCAAGTTTCACAGAGAAAGAAAATAGAACTTGAATTGCAGCTGAAAAGAAAAGATAGTTTAAAGGTAAACAAAGAAAGAGGAAAGGCCCTTAAGGAACCGCATCGAAAATTAAAAAATCTGAAAAATATAGCTCAGCGAATGGAACCCTGCTTGTCTCTCCAGCCTCATCATGTGCTGCTCCTCTTTGGTCACATCCCAGCAGAACTGACTTTGCCTGGGACACCCCATCCCTCCCTGATTAAATTGTGTTCTCATGTCACACCTGGGGTGTAACATTGTGTGTAAAGGTATATATATATATATATTTTTTAATGGCTGCTTTCTTCAGTAGTTTTGTTGAAAAGGCAGTGAGAAGCTCTCTTTGGTTGGAACAGAGAGCCCATGTCAGAGAGTTATTAGGCTGGAGAGTCCTGGGTCCAAGGTCCTCTGACCCAGGTGAAGGATTTGGCATATGGGAGGGTAGGGCTGGGGCATTACTGGAGACTTTTAAGCAGAAAAGAGATATTCTAAGCAGTCTTTGGAGAAGACTGACCTGAGAACTGTCTTAAGCCAGAAAGAATGGAGGCAGACCAGACCACCAGTTGTCTGTTGCAGTAGGGGACTTAGGAAAGTCTTAAAAGCCTATACTAAAGAGGGCAGAAAGAGGTTAGGCCGGAGGAGGGATTGATCTGGGGGAACTGCAGTGGGAAAATTTATGGGCTCTAAGTAGTCAGGGAAAATTTTGAATGTTCATGCTATATAAAGTTCAGTGAGAGAAAAAACAGGACAGAAATTTGTAACTATAGCGTGACCTCAGCTGTATAGAATTATGGATGAAGAAAAGGAGATGCAGCTACATCAGCATGTAGCCAGGAGTTGCCTTTGGGTGGTGGGACTGTGGACGGTTGTGTTGTTTTTCTTGAATTTTTTTTTTTTTTCAGTGAGCATCTATGATACATACAATCAAAAAAATCACAACAAAAGTTTGATTTCAAGCGTTCTGGTGGCCTAGTTTCTTTGTTTTACCTTTCACAGGAGTAGGGGTCAAGTACAAGTTAGTAACTGAGGGCCCCGGGCTGGGGTAGAGCTCAATTTATAGGTTAGGGATCGCCTGCAGAGTGTAGGAGTAGCTGGATTCCTCGAGGCAGAGCATCACATGTGGGCAGCTAGAGAGGCAGCTGCTCTGGAATCCTGATGGTTCCCCTACATCTCAGTTGACTTCCCCGCCAAATCCCCAAGACTAGCAAATCTCAGTCATCCTGTAACCCTGCTTCATCTTCACTCCAAGCATCTGTTTTCTTCCCTGTTGTTGTTAGCTTCCTCTTGATTCTTTGTTCTCCTTTTCTTTCTCTTTGAATTAAGGTAGTGGTCCTCAGGCTATTGGCTTGCCTGCCCCAAGAGAGTTTTGAAAACAAAGAACCATCCTATGCCGAGTAACTAGCCAAGGTCATAGAGCAGGTCAGTGGCAGAGCTAGAATTTAAACCCTTGGAGTCTGGCCCTAGAAGCTCTATTCTCAATCTGGAGGACCACAAGTACTCTTTAAACACTGGTAACTTTAAATCACTGTTCTGAGTCATTATTTTTTCTCCTTAACTCTTGTTTCCAGTGCACTGTCCCCATAATATTACCACAGATGAAATCATGTTCACTGGAAAGTCCCTTATCATTCAACTTATCACACATGTCTGCAAGGAAAATTAAGAAAATAAAGTAAGTGGAAATTTTATGGTTTAATTTTGATCATCAAGAGGAGTAAGAACAAAGCAATATAAATATTACAGATTTTCATAATTAAACATAAAGTGGATCTTTGTTAGAAATACATCAGTCAATAAAATGGATGGGGCTATAGATTTTTTTCTTCCCAGATTAGTTAACGTGTCAGTAAATGCATAGTACTTACTGTGAGAAAGAGAAAATGTACTCTATCCATTCTTTGCCCATTTTTTCAATTTTTACAGATGTAAGTGCTTGGACACCTGTTCACATGAATAGGTGAGACTCGGAACTTTATCGCATCATCATTCGGTTCTTAGAAATCATTTCAGATTATGTGCAACAATTACACAGTGATCAATTAGTTCTGTTAAAAGGAAAGAAATGGAGATCATGCACCTTATTACCCAGATGTTGTTATAGTCATTAACAAGATGTATCAAATGCCTATTTATAAATTTAGCTCTTAGTTTTTCATTCAGAGGTGTATCTTTTGTTTTCATATACTAAGGAAAAATTGAGAAAATAAAAATACTGTATTAGTTGTTCAGACAACTTCTGCAATGTATCTTTTTTTGAAAGAGATACTTTTATGACTGCAGATTTAGCAGTCTTAATAAAAATTTCCATCCAGTGATCACGGTCAAATCAGGCTACCAAATCAGACTTAATTATCATTAAAAAAAATGAACCCATGTGTCAATTCAAATAAATGTGCTAATATGCATTTTGAGAAACTTTATAAAAACAACAATAAATTATGGACTGCATTTCATAAGGATGGATTACTAAAACAGTTAGTAAGTAGTAATGATGCATTGTAATGTGTAAGTTAAGCTTTTTATAAAATGAGGAATATGTTACAAGTCATGGTATTACTGTGATAACGTCGTTCCCTGTACATACCACAATCTCGTGTTGAATTTTAGGAACAAAGTAAGTAATAGTCATATTTTACAAAAAACTTTAATTTTGCTAGATCTCATGGTCAAACTGTTTAATGTATTTAATGAAAGGAGAAGGTATGTACTGCTAAAAATTAAATGCTTTGGCATTTAGATGGACTGCATTTAGATCACAATCTATTTTAATTTTATTTTTATGAACAGAATGTGGAAAATATTCAAAAGTTTATAAGATGAAAATGATAATTAATCCTAACCAAAATAAATATTTTGAGAGTATTTGATTAGATGGGTTGTAACTACCTTATTAAATGATAAACATAGTCTCCGAAAGAAATAATGCAAAATTCCTATTGATAGGTTTTATGCAGTGTATCTTAGAAATTACATAGGTCTGGGCAAATACTCAAACTGAGTTTAAAAGGTTAGGCATCACATGTGCTCTGGGGCTTTTCTTCGTAGGTGATGATACCTCGTACAGAAAAGTATCAGGAATAATTGGAAAGAATGGAGGGGAAGCCATTTTCAGTATTGGACATGTCTGCTTTGCTGTCACAGGTGATACCGCCTAAAGAGGGAGCCGTTATGAAAATAGGCAGGAACGCACAAGGCGAGTGCACGACTGTTGCCCCATTTTACCTTGTGTCCGAATTTCAGATATTCTAGTGTAGATTCAGATACCAGGTTCTAACTACCCTTTTCTTTGGATGTGTGTAGTCAGAGAAAGAGGGCCCTTTTCCAGATTCTTGGTGCTTTTATTAAACGAGGCTTCACAAAGCAATTCAAATTGGCCGTTATCTGGCACCCGAGAGAGCTTTCCACCCTGGGCCAGTGCACAGTCTAAGCCAAGTCAGAGGGTGCCTTTATTTGGTAAAGGAGGAAGGGTGCACTTTTCAAAGGAGAAATGGGGATGGGTAATCCTCGCGACTAGCCGGCCTGTTCTCAAGTGGATCAGTTTTAGGAAAGAGTAGGGGATTTCGGAATCTGGAAATCGAGTCCTTGTGTCTGCCTATCTGAGAAAGGCCTTTGCATACCCCAGGTTTAGGCCTATCATTATTTGAAGTCCACTGAGTTAAGGCATCTCCCAGTGGAGTATTGCAAAATTTCCTACTCTGTTCAGTTAAGTCTAGGCCATCCCTGCCCACAACTATCTCTGTGGTTTTCAGTGTGGCATATGTCCGGGGGTTCGTCAGCATCATCTGTGATAATTTTTGAAATGAAATGGGACCATCTATCTCTCTCTTGCCCCCTTTCTGTAGGGATCATGGCTCTGTGGCCATGTGCCCCAAGCTGACAACTGTTGCTTTAAATAAACTTCTGGACTCCCGTCAGAGTTTGACATCTAAATTTATAAGTCATTTTCATCTTATAAAAGATTTAATATTTTCTGTATCCCACAAATAAAATTCTGTTATAACCTTTCCAGAGCTTTTGGCCTTTGGTATTAAGGTTTCTTATAGACTGCCCATCTGGCGTTTTTGTATTGATCTTCAACTCTTGCTGCAAGTCTGACACATTCCTCCAATATTCAGTTCTCTTACACACACCCCGTCAGTTCAGTGGTTCTCAAAGTGTGGTCGCGGGCCAGCAGCACCAGCCTCTTGTGAAGACTTGTCAGAAATGCCGGTCCTCGGTCCCCACCCCTACCCAGTGAATCAGAAACTTCGAGGGCCGGTGGCCCAGCGATCTAATCTGTGTTTTAACAAGCCCTTCAGCTGGTTTTGATGGGCACAGTGTTGGAGAACCCCTGCCCTAGTTCCACCTACCTAGATTGCCCTCCTCCTTTCTCGCTTGCCGAATTCTGGGTCTCTTAGAAGAGGAGGCCTTCCCGGCAGAGCTGCCCCCTCTTCTGTGTCCTGCAGTTCTTTATCAGATCTCTTTTTCAGCATAAATTACTTGTGCATCTGCATGCAGCGCCTGCCTGATAAGCTGTTAAGTGCCAGTGAATAAATGAATGTATGCATGAATGAAGGAGAAGAGCATCTGAGGAGGAGTGTGATCAATAAGGTCAGCTGCTCTGGCGTGATTGTGGAGAATAATGAAGGGGAAAAGCGATTGGATTTCGTGGTAAGGCAGGTGATGGTGACCTTTGAAATGCTTGCTTCAGCAGAGTGATGGGCAGGAAGCCCAGATTGCTAGGAGTTAGGGGCTTCCAACATTGATGAAGACTTGCACGTTTCCAGAGTTGCTTATTGACTGTTTACCTGAACATGTGGTGGAAACAGAATTTCTTGGGAGAAATAATTAAGTGACGTTGGCCAGGTACTGAACCTCAAGGAGCCTGTCATCTCTGAATAGGCAGTAATAGTTGTTCCTTGTCCTTTGAATTTTTTAAAGGATTAAACATCATTGTAATTCCTTAGAATGATATCTGACATTTAGTTAGTACTTAAATGGTCATTTCCTTTACTACCTCCTATACGACAATTATTTTTATTTATTAATATTGTTGATGGTGTCCATCACCTTTGCAAATTTGTATGAGACAAATTGTTAAGGGTATCCTTGTTCCAGTCATTGGAGAAATTGTGAATCGCATTTAGCTTGGAACTAACATACCTTCCGTTGAAGCACTGACAGCTACTTTGAAATTGTATGTTATCCAGCTGGAGGAGTACCCCAAAAGGTGGTGGTCTTAGTCAAGGCTGTTTTAGATACAAATGACAGAATCCTACTTCAAGCAGACATAAAAAGAGAGCGAGCGAGAGAGAGAAACTTTGTTGGCTTGTGTAACTGAAAATTCCGGGGATAGGACCACCCTCAAGCACTGCCATGTCTGTGTCTTCTGGATCAAACGGTATTGTCAGACCTCAGTCTTCCCAGGCCATCTCGCGGCCCAGCTGTCTTCTATGCAATTCTCATTCCCAAGCATATTTGCCAGTGACAGATTTCAAGGAGAGGGAAGAACTTCTCAGTAGTTGTAACTTAAAGCCTGGATTCACTCTCACTGTTCAGACTTAGGCCATTTGCCCATTCTTAAACCATTTGTTGTGGCCAAGGAACTGGGATGTACTGGTTTTCCAGGCCCAGCTTCAGGAATATTCTGTTCTGTGAAATAAAGAGTCCTGTGTGTAGGGAAGAGTGCTTCCCCAAAAGGAAATCCAGTCTCTGTTACCAGAATGAAGGGGATGCACAGCAGGCAAGGCAGTTGATATTGTCTAATTGTATGGAACAGTGCTTTTTCAGACTGTTTCTGTGAGCTCTAGGGATCCCACTGAAGTGCGTAAACAGGGGAAGGGAAGAAGAGAGTAAGTCATGGTGGGAGGTTCTCAAATTCATGCTCACTCTAGAGTCACCAGAAGTAGCTTCACTTTCATGTATTTTTATAGCAAATTCCTGGTTAAGATCTCATTTGAAGATGGAATTTCAGCAGTACCACTGATATAGGGCCATTTTTGCAGCTGGTTGGGCCCATAGCTCATGAAGGTGGGTGGCCATCGTTTCCTACTCTGTCCTGCTGAACAAGTTTTTGCCCAACCTTTCTTTCATTCCTGTTAGCCCAACTTGTGTTCCTAACCCAACTGAGATCCAGACTTGATTCCCCACAGTCAGTCAGGAAGACCATGGCATTAGGCTGAAGTCCAGTTTTCAGTTTACTATTTTTATGACACTCGAAGAATCAGTACTTAACCCTTTGCCCACCAAGAAGATATCCCCAATAGCTGTTGAAAACTTGGCGACTCACTATGTTCCAGCAATCATAAAGCAGGAAATTTTGATTCACTGAAGAAATTTGATGGAGCATAATCCTTGATGATGTGTTTATGCTGAAATTTGCAGTTGACATCTGCAGGCTGGGCAGGTTAATTTTTCGAGCTTTCCTCTGTGGCTCATCTCGGTAACTGCTTCTTAAAGCACACTCTTGGGACTTTTTCCTTATCTACTATTGACTTTCTTTACCTATTTGACCTGCCCTTTCATCTTCCGTATCAGAGCCCAACGTGGCCAGGTACCTATTTGTGTAAGTAAAGTTTTATTGCAACACAGACACGCCCAGTAGTTTAATCTGTTTTCCCTCTATAATAGGAGAGGTGAGTAGTTGTAAAACAGAAGGTACAGCCCATAAACCTAAAATATTCACAGTGTGATCCTTTACAGGAAAACTTGTTGACCTCCACGGTACGTTTATGTGGCTTACAACAGTATTCCTACTTCTTGACATATGACATGCTTTTGAAAAAAAAATCAGTGATGTCTTTTAATATGCTGACTCACTGAGGTTTTCACATGCATATCTAGGGAAATATTTTTGCCTTCCCCATTCCACCTGTGCTCTTCCAATTCTCTGAACAACTTCTTTGTGTCTCTGTACCCTCAACAGTTTAGTCCTCGTCTTTTAAAACTACCAGCCATTTTGAAGGAATAGGAAGGAGTGGGTGACAGCTTTCCACCTGGCTCTTGAAGACTTTGGTACACACACCTGTGTGTACTTGATGTGAGGTGCCAAACACATGGATAAAAGGATTTGGTGTCATTTTACTTTCCGTCTCCCCATCCCTCCCGATTCTGCCTCTTGTGGCTGTAGCAGTGTATTTTGTGAAGTGTTTGATGTGGGCCAGGAGGGTTGATAAAGAGAGATGGAGGAGGAACAGATTCCCCTGGACCTGGACCCCGGATTCTGTAAGCAGAACAGCCGCACCTCAGAGGGCTGGGTAGTTAAGCTGTACTTGAAGGAGAACAGGGATAGTAATCCCTTTCCTGCATTTTTGCAGTTGAAATGCCCTGTGGAGTGAGAGAAGACTTCAGTCCCTAGGCTTGTGAATCCCTTATCTTTCCCAAACGTTAAATTAATTTTTAAAGCTATTTATTCAAAGTTGACTTAACCACTAGAATAGGAAAGATCAGACAAATCAGCTGCAAGAAATGAAGTATGAGGAAACCTGAACTCTTTGACAAAGTATTCCTGGGAGGAAATGTGTTGAATGAAGCCAGCGGGTAAAATGATAAGGGCCTTTACACTGTGGATGTAAGAAAGCAATTTATCAAGAGTACATGAACTCTCCAGTGACCACAAGTCAGGAGGAAACGGGAGTGGAGGAGGAGCCCTGAAAAAATACATTTGAAATACTAAAAATTGTGTGTGCCCTTTTAAATACCTGCATTAATATGCAGAAATACTGGCATGTTAAAATCAGAGCTGCTCAGAGTGCACACCTACAGTAGCCTATACTGTTAGGGGAGAAGGTGTTGGGAAGAGTGGTTGAGAAAGTCCAGGCAGTGGCTTAGAATTTGCAGAAATCTTGGGGACTCTCGGGTAGAGCTGTGATTTGAGCCTGGTGAATGCTGTCTGATAACCCATTTCCCCGACTCACGAGATGAGACAACCATCTTTCAGGCTCACGTATTTATCTGTTTATCTCCAGAAGGTCATATGTGTATAATTCTGACAGTTTGTGTTCTCTTCAGGAGTCCAAAGCACCTCTCATTCATTATCTCATTAATCTTGGCAGCGTGTCTTTGAGCCCTGTAGATGAGACTCTGTGACCTGAATTGTTCACGTTAGAGAAACTGAGGGAAAATGTAATCACGTTATGTGCAGTAGGTTTCCCAGGAACTCAGATAAGGATGAGGACTAGAATGTATGACCTTATCTTGGTTCTCCTATCTAATAGGGGAGAGATGGGATTTCTTAGATTTGAAGAGAAAAAGGCCTAATTGTTGAAATATTAGTTTCACTAAAAATACTTACTCTGAGAATGGTCATCCTCGGTTTTCTGTGCTGAGATGTCATGGCTAAAATACATAGAAATTCTCATATTTTGATTTTAGTCCTTTTTCCCCCACTTCCACCGCATACTAAACCCTTATCAGAGCTGCTAGTGAAGTAACTCATTATGACTTGAACTTCTTTTCTTGTTGGTTTCTCCTGAGTAACTTTTAGAGAACATGCCAGCAACCATGAAACTAATAGGTGAACAGCCGGAGGGGAAATTAGATGAGCTAAGTCTTAGGGTAATTCCCCTTACCTAATTGAGCTTGAGGTAAATGACTAGTCCTCCACCCAGACGTCTGCTTTCCTATTCCCTCTAAATTAGGGCTTTTACCCCTGGGGTCCAAAGGACACTCTCCCCTTCCTCTGTAAACCCTTCAGGTATCCTAAGGGGCGAATCTTACTCAGAAAAGTGATGTTGGTTGAGCCCACGCTTGTTTATTTGCTTGTCCTTTTGGTGCAGGGAGGGGGACACCGTGGTTAACTTGGGTTGAGCCATAGTTCAATTAGCAAATTAATTAGTCAGGGTTTTAGCACCAGCCACAGTCATTTAGAAACCTCCTCAGCGGCTCTCATCCTGAAAGCTGAATGTGTTTTGTATTTGCTGTCATCTGCAATTTATAAACACCAAATCTTAAAAAAAAAAAACAAAAAAAAAAACAACAGTGTACAACAGGGAGGAGATGGGAAGAGAACTATTTACATTGCACCGTCTCGCTTAAACATCTGTGGTTAAGACCCAGCTGTAGAAATGGAGCCTGGAGAACTCCCTGTAACGTGTGTCTCCTTCCCTTGTCTCTGTTCTCTCCTTTTCTCTCTTCGTTCCCACCCGCCTCCGGACCTCTGGTGTGGCCTCCACAGCCTTGGATAAGCTCAGCACGCAGCACCTGTACCACCCCACGCAAGTGGAGATCGTGCAGTCCAACGTGGTGTTCGACATCAGCAGCCTGATGCTCTACGGGACCCAGGCGGTGCCCGTGCGGCTGAAGATCCTGCTGGACCGGCTCTTCAGTGTCCTGAAGCAGGAGGAGGTGCTGCACATCCTGCACGGCCTGGGCTGGACGCTGCGGGACTACGTCCGGGGGTACATCCTTCAGGTAGGGGAAGGACGTTGACGCCGGTGGCTGGGGCCAGCTGGAGGAGGGCAGGGGTGGGAGCCTTTGGCAAACCTGACCTCCTTCCCATCCCTCGGAGGCCCAGGCACGCACACCCTTTTCTGATTAAAATGGTCCTTTCGGCAGGCGCGTCAGGGAATTGGAAGGAAGGTGCCGTGTGCCAGCGGGCCAGCACCCGGCCTCAGTGGTCAGGAAAGGAATAAGTGGCCGGTTGCCTAGGGTTGCTTTGTTTGCATTCTTTTGAATTCAACTCCCTCTCCCTACAATGTGGGCCTCCTGGCTTCTCCAACAAGCTTTATCGCAGCCCTACTAAAAGGGAGGGCTTGAGGGTGGATGAGGGGTGTGTGAAAATCTGAGACAACACTGCATCTGGGTTTAGGAGGGCTCGTTCTCGCGCCTACTTTGTAGGCTTGGTGTCTTCTTTTCTGTGTACCCTAACCATTTATTGCTTCTTCATCCAAGTCAAAGGACGAACTGTCACCCCTGCAAAGTCCCTGCTTTTATAACCAGTAAACCCCCAGGTTCCAAAACATGCAGACCTGGTTGTAGATTTGGCCTTCACAGCACCTGCCCATCCAGCTTGAGCCCCTTCCATGTGTCTGGGGCACTTCCGGTCTGGTAAGGGTCTTGAGATGTTTTCAGAGGCCAGCAGCCTCCATTCCCCATGCTCTCAACCTCATCTTTTCTGACATTTTTTCGCCGTACGTTGTGAGTCGTTTTGCATTGTGTACTTTGCCTCTGAAATGTTTTTATGGCCATCTGTCTTCCTGTGACCCTTGAAGGGTAAATGTTGAAAACAGCATGTTGGGAGACCCCAGGATCCAAAAAGACTACACTGGACGATGAAGAAATACTCCCTCCTGCCAAAGGAGA
This sequence comes from Camelus bactrianus, assembly GCF_048773025.1. NCBI lineage: Eukaryota > Metazoa > Chordata > Mammalia > Artiodactyla > Camelidae > Camelus > Camelus bactrianus. The sequence goes on from NC_133542.1 coordinate 21,442,843, forward strand.
TCACAGTTGGAGAAGGTAGAATCTGCAGTGATGTTTTGAAATTTCTTATGGGGAATAATACCAGGAGAATTGATCCTTTCAAAAAAGATCGGTTTTGGCTCTGCCAGTGTTGTTGCTTCCCTGAACCGCCCTGTGTTGTGTGTGAGGCTGCCAACTTGGTATGTGATGAGTTGGGGGAGGGAGTCGAGTCTCGCCCTGGCTTTAACCTGGCATAAACACACCACACATTCCTGTCGTTCTCCTGTGTAGCACCTCCAGGGGTTAGCAGGGTGGGTGAGCGGACGAGGGATGCGGAGTGGAGGGAGAGGGAGAGGGTAGGATCACCTGTCTGCTCCCATGACTGCCTTCGTTAGTGTGGAATCATTTCTTAGTGAGATGTCAACTTGGAAGGCACAGGAAATTGGGCCCTCAGAAGATGAGATGTTGCTGATAACAGGGATAATTATATGTTACGTTTTCAGTTTATAGAAGACTTTCATAAGCATTATCTCACTTGCCTCAGGACGGGGACATTTCACTGGGGTGAGCAGAAAGTTAAGTCCTGGGTGGTCAGGGGACCTGTAGGGGCACAGGGTCCAGGAGGAAGGAGCCGGGAAGAACAAAGCATGGAACCCATTTCACAATCCCCGCTTATGCCGGCCTGGAGATACACGCAGTGCCATGTCTTTCTACAGTTGTTTCCACACATGATGATTAATGTCCGTTTGGGGTGGATTTCACCCTGCAGGAAGGAACAAACCTCTTGCAGATTTTTGAATGGAACTGTCAGCTTGGCTAAGCACTCTTTCCTTCATTCAAAACTTAGAGTCATATGCCCCGATCTGGTACCTTCACTGCCTCCAGTGTGAGGCTGAGTTCTGTCGTCAGTGCCGTATTTCAGTTCTACGTGTGTATTTTTGCCCGAGGTATCTGGAGCATGTGCATGGTCTCTTTCTGTTGAAAGAGACATAGATGTGTACATAACTGATCATTCACCACCGTAACAACCCAGTTTGGTAGCATTTTGAGGGCAGTCCATACAGAACCTACTGGTTGCTGTGTGGTGCCCTAATGTTTTGTCTTGAACAGCGCCTGTTCTTTGTTTTACTTGAAATTATTACTTAGATGTTTTCTTCTCTGCATTTCAACATAACTCTAAGGCAAGTGTAGAAAATGTACTCCGTATTTCATTTTGATTGAGGGCTCAGGATTTAAAGACAAAAAATTACAAGAGATTAAATTTGAGAAGAAAATTCAACAAAACTGCAAACTAATATTTATGGTCTCCTCTTTTGGGGTGAATTGCTGCATATAAAGAGCACTGTCATTTATTGTGATACTTAAATTATAACTACTTTTCATTGATAGAGGTTTTGACAAAATCTCAAATTTAATATAATCTGCTTTTTCCACTCAGCGTCTAAAATTGACATTTTGAGAAAATCATGGGTGATTTTTACATTCTAGGAACACTAGGTTTAGTTTCTGCCTTGTTTTATTGATAGGATTGATGAAATATAGATTTTATTTAAATGATGCATTTTGTCATTCAGCATTTATCATCTGCTTGTTTCCTGCGAAAATTCTTGGTTTAGGAAAAAAAGCAATAGGTTGAAGGACACAATACTGTTAACACTAGTGAGAAAATGCTTGTTTTGTTTAAAAAAATAAAAACCAAACTAAGAGCTAGACAATGAAATAAACTTTTTTTTCTACTAAGCAATGTTACTTGATTATTGGCCAATATTTTTAAAATTATATATAGTAATGATAAGGTATGCACAAATGGCTTTGAATATAATTATATGTAACATTTTTGTACAGGTAGACTATGAAATGCGCGTCCAAAGGTTGTGGAACCCTATAATGCACTATTAGTGTACAAGTCATTTTATCTGGCTGAAACTCAATTGTCTTGTAGCCCTCAAGGCATCAATTTTAGCATTATTGCTCTCAACAACAGTATATTGAATATTATGTCAGTTAAAGGAGAATAATTATCAAGGCAAGTTAGGGTGGCTGTTAGTCTTACCACATATTGACTTGGTTAGCAGTTGGCTATAGATTGTGTTCCTGGGCAAATGAAGATGTACAGTAAGTTGAACTGGTGAAGCCAGGATATTAATTTAACTCTCTCGGGGCCCAAACCTACATCCCTTATGTATAAACACAGCTCATTCTGGTTTCAGAAATAGTTTTTTTTTGACTGTGGAAGAATAGCAGTGTCTGATCTGAGTTAGAATTTTTGAATGGGCAGAAAAGAGGAACTGACCATTCCAAACTATCATTTGCGAGTGTGTGGGAAGAGGTTATTAAGAGAGAGATGATAGTAGTGCCACAGATTTATTTAAAAGACTAGCAATAATTGTCAAGAATCCTGTACTGTTCCCATAAAAAATTCCTTTTCACTTGTACGATTATCTATGTGATTCGTAAGCTAGCAGCTGGGTATAAAATGTAGAGCATATCGTGGACTTCAGTGACTTAAGAATCCAGACAGTGTCTTTAAAGGTAAAGAACCCAGTATTGTCCCATGTAATACCAATTAAAGTGTTCATTCAGAAAGTACCGGAAAAGTGAAGTAAATTTTAGGCATTTTCCCACAAAACAGAAAAAGGAAGAAATAGGCAACTTGATCCTAAAAAGTGAACTATGAAGGAACATAAGATATTTTTTCTGCTGCTGAAGACTAATTCTTATTTCATGTCTGTATTTCACGGTACATTTATTGACAATGAATACAAGCAGGGTCTTGTTCTTTCCCCCTTTGCCCCGTCTTTGACCTCGGATTTAAGAATACAGGTGACTATCCTTGTTGAATTTAATCATTTAAAAATCATGTTTTCACACAGTCTCTTTGCAGTTGAAGCGTGTAGCCAACTTGCCTGGGCTCATGCACCAGCCCATCTGTGGAAATCTCCTCCCTTGCAAATAAGTCCTGCCAGGATTCAGGGAGCCGTATCCGATGCTCTGAATAATTAGCCGCGGTGTCAGCAGCCTTGTGAGATGACAAGTAGTGATGCACATTTCAAATCATCTGTGTCTTGAAACAGTCAGAACTAATAGAACAGTCAACACTTTAGAAGAACCTTGCCCAGGGTACCCTGAGTGCACCTGTCTCCCAGAGGTCTGGCTTGAGGGTCTGGAGGATCTGCACTCTGGATTCTTAGAGCCTCACAATAACAGTAGCATGATAAAGGCTCTGAGAAGGTCTAGAGTGAGTGGTTTGTGAGAGGAGACAGGGAGCTTCCACCAGCCTTTCCCACTTGGTAGCCTCTTCCTGTTAAGCTCATCAGAGGTCTTCCATCCCTGAGCACAAGCTTGGAGTGTCTGCATGTACAGATTCTTCTGTCTGGACTCCCCTGCTCACCTCTGCCTGGGTGACGCCTTGTACTTCAGTCCCACTTTTTCACAGAGATCTTTTCCGTCCAGCTTAACCAGTATATGTCTTTTCTCTTGTGGCTCTGTCTCAGGATTCTGTATCCCTCAAGGTCTAATCCAATTTAAAATCAGTCAATTAAGTCAACTGAATTTTTTTTTTCTGGCTTCCTAGCTAGGGAGTGCCACCAGGCAGGGTACTCAATAAATATGTTAAATGAACAGGTAAAAACACCTGTATAACTTGGTGTAGCTTGATGTTTCACTAAGGAACTCATGGAACATGCAGTGACTTCAGCTGGTCCAAGGATCCTTAGTCTTTCTTGAGGTGTCCTGGGGACCAAATGCTTTAACAGCAGCTGGGCCACTGAGGGCAGTAAGGAGAGAAGCAGAAGCTCCCACATGCCCTAGCTAGCGCGCTGTGCAAAATAAGTGTTTTGTGGTATCCATGTGGTAGAAAACGTCAATATTAAGCAAACACTTGGATTTAAACAGCCCTTTGCGGCGCAAGTTCACACACGTATCTTCTTTGAATCCTCTTTCTTTTACCGTCCTCTTGTAGACACTGTAGTGAATGAACATTTGTAGTTGTGGAAGCTCAAAGAGGTCAAGTGACTTTCCCATGACCCCAGGACTGTTACTGGCACCGTTGATGCACGATGAACTTCCTGAGGATAAGAACCACTTATCCCTTGTTCATAACTGTAACCCAGCTCCCAGCACGCAGCCTGGCGCATAATAGTTCTTACCAGATATTGGAGGGAGGAAGTTTTGAAACTTGATTCATTCTTGGGTCTTTGACTTTATGGGCAGTGTTTGGATGTTTTCTGGGTTTTTTTTCTTAAGACTCCCAAACTGTATTTCCAGAATGTAATATATGAGTCTTGTAGCATCAAAAATGGTGTGGTTTGCAGGGCAGAGGAGGCCTGAGATGATAATTCTGAACTGATAGACTGAGTTAAGATCTCTCTTGTATTTAGTGGTGGATCATACCCACCTGGCCTTATGCAGAATTAGGTGAAATTGGTTTTTCTTTTTTGTTTCTTTTCTTGGCTGTTTTCTGATATTCCACCTTGTTTCAGATTCCCTTTGTTCCCTGATTTCCATGACCCAAACTTTTTCTCTAGATCAAATACTTATAATTATGCTTCATTATGAATTCTCGTCTTTGACTTACCTTTCCAGGGATACAAGCCTTTTGTAATTAGGTGTAAAAAAAACAAAGGTTTTATACGTAATTAATAAGAGTTCAACTTATTATCATGTGCAGGGGTGGAGCAGAGCTGAAGTAGCTCTTCTTTGGGGACATGAAAGGATATCCATCCAGTTGGATGGTAGAGGGGGCCCTGGGTGTTGAGTAAGAAGATTAGGATAAAGTCTTGGTACTGCCACTGATTATTTATGTGAATATGGAAAAACTTGCCATTCTCAGCCACCGTTTCTTCATTTCTAAAGTCGATATAACCCTTTATACCTCTTGTGCTTTTGAATGGCAAAAAGATGAAGTAATGTGGATGAAAGCATATTGTAAACTCTGAGACTCAAGGTGGTATTTTTCACTTACATCTATGCATAAAACTTACATCAGGGCCGTGTCAGGGGCCAGACATGTTTCTCTTCAGATGCCAAATGTTTAGAAAAAGACAGGAAGTACATTTTAGGCATCAGTTAATATCAGTAAGATAAATGCTGGCCTAACACAATAGGAGTTTGTTTCTCCTTCTCAGCAAGACCAGTCAGCATTCCTGCTTGGTGAGTGCTTTCCTCCTGGAGGTGATGGGAGGAGCAGTAATTTAGGGCCTCTGCCGTTCTGTGGCTCTGCCCTCCTCTGGGCCCTCAGCTTCCTCATCCTGGTGGTAGCCCTGAGAGAGGGCAGATGCAGAGTCTGTGTGGGAGGTTTTCATGGACCAGGCCTGAAAGTAGAGTGGGTCACTTCTCCACATGTTGCTGTTGAGAGCTTACGTCTGATTGGGACCACGTGACTCAGAGGAGCTAGGACACGTCCCACTGAGCAGTCACCCCCGTGGTGCCTCTGTACCAGGGAGGATGCCCACAGTCCCCCTCTCACCTGTTGGGGCGTAGCCAACATTCTGCCGTGTTTTTCAACAATTGGGCCAGGAAAGCTTAGGGCACGGATTAATGTAGTTAAGGCAGGTACATGGGTTCGGATCCTGGCTCCAGTTCTTACTAGATGTGTGAAAATAGACCCATGTCTTTATCTACCTAAGGCTAGACTCTCTCACCTAAAGCAGGGATCCTACTACCTCATGGGTTTATCGTGAAGATGAAATAAGATGATGCACATTAAACACTTACTAGTGCCGCTTGCTCAATATCCAGTAGATGTTAACTTTTAACATGATGATGAAAAAGATGGTGATAAGGCTGCTGTAGACGATTGCCAACCTGACCAGTTTAGGACTTCGTATATAAAGCAGCCTTAAATCCTGGTTATTTTATATTTCACTGTGTCTCTTAGAACAGAGCGCCTTCCCAACCAGTTATGTGAAAAGGTAGCCACTATTCAATTGTAAATAAGTAATACGTACATACCTATGCATATACAGACATATATACACAAACCTGCGTGTACACATGTACATGTTACGTGCTCGATTACGAATAAGAGACGAGACTATAGTGACAAAGGTTTTGGACTTTGGAGTGGAACAGAAGTGGGTATGAACCTTGGTTTTACCTTTCGATAGCTCTGTTACCTAAGGTAGGACATTTAACACACTTGGACCTAAGTTTCTTCATCCGTAAAGGTTAATGAAACGATATTTATAAAGTACTTAGTGAAATAAGTAATTACAGCACTCTTATTAATGCTAACTATCACTACATTGTGTATGAGTATGCATGTGTGCTTTTTAAAAAAAGTAATGACTTCTTCTACATAAAGCTATCATTTTATTACCCTTCTGTTTTTCTATTTCGTCAGCTCTTCCAGCACCCTTCCAAGTGCCTGGCCCAGAAGGAATGAGTATTTGATGAATTTATTTAAATGAGTATCTGGACTTTCACCCCATTGCATAAAGTAAAACTTTCTCAAAATAGGCAGCCTTTTTATGGCTATTATCTATCTGACCTCACAGGTTTTGAGGAAATTTCTAGAGCAGAAAGAAAAATGGATCTAGGTATAAATTCATTTAGGTAATCCTTCAAATAGCCAATTTTATTGATTAATTACTATGTGCTTAGTACACAAGAGATCTCTCAAGAAGCCCCCACTCTAATGGATGAAGCAGCAGTTAACAAACCATAGGAGTTATGATCAAACTGTAAGAATGTGTAGACGACCCAAAGCATTGACACAGAGGAGGAGTTAATTTGACTCCAGCTAAAGATTGGATTATCACCACCATGACATAAGGGGTCTTTGCATCATGTCAACAACATGTGGATCTTTTTCAGACGAGAAGGATCACAGGTGTGTGTGGTCACGATCCCCCTGTCTTTGGCAGGGATATACAAGCGGGAGACAGTTCAGGACAATGTGCTGTATTTACAGCATCTGTTTTCCTCAGTGCTTGGACCACTCTATAGACATTATCCCAGCAATGCTCCTTACCTCCCTATTAGAGAGTTTCGGAGACTATTATGCCTGGTTTTAAAGTTATCGAGGCTGAAGGCCTCGAGCAGAGTCAAAGCTGGAAATGGAATACAGGGATTTTTGAATCCCTTGCCAAAGCTCTATTTGAACAGCAGTGAAAATAAACACCTTCTATCCAAGGACGTAGCTTGATGTTTTGTGCTCAGAGTTGAAATAAAAATATTCCTCCCTTTACCCTTGCAAAGTAGAAATAGATAGCTCCCCAAATTCTCAGATGGAATGCACTGGCTACTAAAATAGGGTTTGTGTCTATGGGAGACAGAGGGAGGGTTTTTTATTCCCCAGAAGGAGCTGAAATAAGCCCACAGCTTGCTGGCTGTTTGCCATTTGATAAGAACCAGTTCAGATTTGCTTGAAATGGATGTTCTCTGGGACGGCATGGATTAAACCATGTAATGTCCAGAGCAACACTCTTACACGCTCCTTGTTGAATCTAAAGTGGAAAGTTCCTGAGCTTTGGGTGTAGACTTCAATTCTGCCATGACTTAGCTCCCCAGCCTTGCAAAAAGTACATAATTTCTGTGAGCCTTAGTTTCTTGATGATACCTTCGTAATGGAGTTTTCAGGATAAAGGGAAGGAATTTATTAAATTCATGGTAGTGCTCAGTAAACGTTAATTCCTTAAGCAGAGTGATTTCCCGGTTCCCTACCCACCACAGCCATTAAATTCCTACAGCTACAAAGCTTTGTGATTCTTCTATGTGTCCATATATTTTATTTGAGCAATTGTGGCCTTTGTTAATGTTTCCCCTAGTTTGACAGAAGGGTCAGGTGGAGAATGAGAGGGATTTGTGCAGGAACTGAGCTCAGTTTTGACTGTAGCAGAGAATCATGAGAAGGCTCTCAAGACCCTGTGCTGGTCTGCCATCTGTTTCTTTGGAGTGACCCAAATCTCAAATACTCATATGTGAAATCACAAAGGGCTGTGAAAAGTAGAAAGTGAGATGAGGATCTGTGCAGGGTTTTTGGAAGCTTTTGCTAAATCCATACAGATGAGACAAACATAAATAAAGATGCACTTATTTGATTCATGTAGAATAGCTCTGTAAGTAATGCCAGCAGCTATTGGAAAATAGAACGTGGGCCAGGACATTTGCTAGTAGAATTAAAGTGACCACTGCCAAACTGCATTACTCCAGGAAGACCTGTTGAAAGAGGAGATTCTTAAGGAAGAAGAGAGAGATTGTTACACAGGAGAAAGGATGGAACAAACATTTTTCCGTACAGGAAGAATGCTACATTGGGAAGAGTTGTGAACAGGTTTATGGGAGAGTTGCTTTTTGGTAAGGTGAGCAGCGTTGAGCAGAGGTGTTGGTGAGTGTAAGCCAAGCCTGGACCTGTTGATCAGAAGCTCTTCTTGATTCACCTGATGTTTACATCACCATTCGTTCCTAGTGGGGAGTGACCTGTGATTCTTTTGGTTCACAGACCTGGCATTTGTTGCTAAGAACCCTCAACTTAAAAAACACAGATCACTGGCTGATGACTTAATGAATGATTGTTTTAGAAACTCACCATTGAGGTCCTGTTGCTCTCAAAGAAGTGTTTTCATTTGTTGGTGGCAACTGAGTGACCTGTTGTGTCCCTTCTTGCTCTCTTTATCTTTCTCTTTTTCTTTGTCGGTCAAGGTAGACTTGGGATGAAGGACTTGGAGGGCAGATTAGACAGTGGTAGTTTTGCGTTTCAGCAGTGGAATGCCTAGTGTGTAAGACCCCAAATTAGGAGAAGATATTGGTTGGTGTGCATTTACTGTCCAGAGCTCATTTGTGCTTTACTGTGTGTTTCTCACCTATAGCCCCCAGAAAAGCAGTTTTTAGAGACTTTGAGAACTGAGGGTCCTGTCTGTAAGGAGAGGTTTCCTTGTCCTCGTGTAATTTTCTCTCTTTAACAAAGCCATAATAATAGTGTCAGAGGCAGCTTTCTAGTTAGTATGAGTAATGTGGTTACTGTATTTTCTATTTTTAATGTTTTTCCTGCTGTGGATTTTTTTTTTTTTCTTTTTTGGTTTTAAAAATAGCGGTGGAGTAAATGTGGTAATTCGAAGATTCTGGTGCACGCTGCATCCTCTCTGGGATGGAATTTTGAAGGAATACCGTGTACAACAGGCTCCCCCCCGCCGCCCCGATTTCTTAGTGGAACAAGTGGGAGAATGTTTGGAACATAGACCAGTTAAAATATTGGCTTATGGTCCGGTCAGGCCAGGCTTCAGAGAAACTGACCTTTAAACAATAGAGTATCTCTCCCATAGGTTTTTGCCTCTGGAGTACCCGATAATACTAAGCCTGTTTATTTTATGGTGTGTTGATAAGACACAGAATTAGGTAGCTGGGGATGCACCTGAAATTGGTTCATTCATTTGCTTCTTTTTAAAGTATGCACGCATGTTTAGAAATTTTAAATTAACAGCAAAACACACTTAAATTCCCCTTGAAAGAGTAATTAAGAGCTCCGTGTCTCTGTGCCCTGTCATCTCTGCCAGAAGGCGAGTTCACGCTGAGCGTACTCCGTGGAGTCAGCCATCATTCCATCACCGGCAGGGATCGCTTTTCCACGCATTGACATGTGAGGCAATGTCTGCTTGCAGTAGCCGTGGGCTCGTGCCAGACGTGGAGATCCATAGGGGCAGTGCTGGGAGCTTTTCAACTCTGAATCAGAGATCCAATTCATAATAGCTGAGCCAGGGAAACCGGGTTGAATCTGTGGCCAAAACCACGACAAAAAACCTCCTTTTTTCCCTTTCCCTTTTTTGCAGTACTTTATTGCTTTAAAATATGAGCACCGCTGTCCATTGATCCTCGGGTGACTTTACGTTGGATTCAAATTGTGGTCTCTTAGGTGAAAAGGTCAGTGTTTTATTCATTCAGCCACACATCGATGGAGATTAACTGAGAGCAGTATAAGACATTTGGATCCTGCCAGACGTAGGGCACCTGAAAGAAGTTTATTTCTTTTCTCCCTAGCCTTCACTCTGCCGGCTGCAGAAGAGGATGGCCCTGTCTTCTGGGAGTGGGGGAGGGTTTTGATTGGCTGTGTGTTAACTGCCTCAAATCCATGGCCATAGGGTGAGTAAGAACCCCTGAGAATCAAACATGTCATCTATGTAGCATCACCTGATTTAGTGCTTTTCCTCCAGTCTGAGGTGTCTCCAGGGGCCTTTTTTCCCTTGCAGCACTGATCTTTCAATGAGGTGCTAGTGTCTGTCCTGAGCAATAACAAGGAAAAACCATGAAGTGTGAACAGCTCTTATTAGGGGGGTAAATGTCATTAACGCCTTTGTAGCCTTCTCTGCAATCTGAATGCTCTTGTCAAGAGAGTAACTTACCTAAGCCTCCTTTAAAATCGTATACATGGAATTTAAGAGGCTGAAGTTTCACATTTTAATTAAGCAAGGTCATTAGCTGCTTTTGCATGTGCATTTTTGTAGTCAGTTAACGCTCGTGTCTGATACAGACAACCCTGTAAAATAAGGCTTTTGAAAATCCATCTACAAAAATTATTTTAAGAATTTGAGAAACAGTTGATTTACTTTAAATCAAAGTTTTAGATAATTCTTGGTGTTTGTGGGGAGCAGATGCTTCTCTCTGTTTTAATTTTATAGAGACCCATACACTCATATACTTGACCGTAGTATGCATGTTTTCCTGTGTGGTATGAGAAAACATTAGCATTTTGACTTAATGAGCAGGTCAGCAGGATTAATAACAAGTCTGACGCATGTAATGTTTAAATAATGATTTTATTATTTTCAGTATTTAAACAGAAATCCTTCTCCAGCCGTGAAGAATTCCCCTTATATAAAATTCTAGTATTTTCCTGAAGGAAAATTTTTATATGCAAAGTTTGCTCCTGTAAACCTCTTCTGCAAGTTTGAGAATTTCAGATTAATTTTTTTGTTACTCTGGATTATGTCTTTGAGTTACAAAAGAAAAACATGTTGAGTAAGTTGTATGGTAGGAGGGTCAGATACAGAAGTAAAATCGCCCTTTTGTTCTGCCTACTAATTTTTAATAAAGAAAAATGAATTGAGACAGCTGGCTAAAACTTTGGGAAAATAAACCCAGAAAACTTACAGGCCAGTTAGAGGTGGAGAATGGAAACTAATAGATAATATTTACTATTACTAACCTAAAATGTATAATTTGGTTATACATCTTAGTGGACAGTGTTTGTTTCAAATTTGATCCACCATCGCTTTTTAAACATTTCATTAGGTGACAGTTTTCCTTTATGTTCTGTGTGTTTTGGTCCTGTTTTTCTGTTTTGAGGATTCAGGAAAATATTCATTCTGCAGAGATTTACTTGAATGGCTGCTATATTCAAGCAGTAAAAAGATAGGTCCCATGATCCTCCGTTACAGCTCTCAGTTTAGTGGAGATTGGGGCTCAAGTTAAGCTAAAGGAAGGCAGAGGCCATGAGTGTACATTTTCTAATGAATATATAAGTATAATCTGTAATCAGTGCAGTAATGCGTTCTATATAAATATACTCTTTGGACATATTTCCAACTTACCTGAAAAGTTAATGCTTTACAGAATTTTAAACATTTTCTACCTATCTTGCTTCATACTGTTAATTCAAGCTCTGCAATTAAATGACCAACTAAACCAAATTAATTTTCAATCCAGCCCCAACTTTTTGAATTCAAAAACATTTATTTTAGTTTAAATTAATGAAATTTTGCTCTCTATTATGGAAAACTCACCTATTTCCTAGATCACAGACGTTAAGTGGCAAAGATGCATTTCCTTCCAATTCCTTAATCACAAATGTTTGGACAAGTTACTAAAAACTTATTTTAAAATTCTCTTTTAGTGAGAATCCAAAGATGATCGTTTTAAGCCCTATTAGGATCATTTTGCAAAAGCTACCCATGAAGTCACTTGCTTAGAACAAGAAAATCTCCATGGAATTACTATTGCCAGCACCACTTGGGGAGTAATTGGGCCAATTAAAATGTAGATGTTTTATATTAAATTACGTTGCCTATTAAAATAAAGAACATCAAATTTGGAATCAGTCTATATTCCCTTTGTTAGTTTCCCTCACTCAGTTCATAGAATTTTTAGTTCACCTGATTGCTTATCTGACGGATAAGTTTTATATATAATACATATGTAATTAAGACAGTGATAGTCTGCCAGTAGGTTCTTCTTATGGAAACTGGTCTCAGATTGGGTAGCACCGTAAGAAGGGCCATGTGACCACAGCATCTGCTTTGTCCTCTCTTTTCTCTCTGTTCCACTTTACAGCTGGATCCAGGCTGTTAATATAAAATCTGATTTCCAAGGTTCACATTGTAAGATAACTTTGACAGAGATGTCTGGAGTATCAAGATTATCAAAGATGTCCAGTAAAACTTCATAAATACTTTTCAAGGCACCAGATGGAAGGAAGCTTTACTGTGTTACATTTCCCATATGGAAAAGTCCCTGGGACCTGAAGGGGGCACACCCTTGGAAGGGGGGGAATACTTCTTAAAAAGGAACTTTATAAAAGAATGCTCTAGTATAGAGTTTTCACATACGATGTATTCACTTGAGCAGTCTGCTTTGAAAGCCCAGACAGCATCCTGGGTATAAGTTGTGGTTTCCCAGACCTGAGAAATTTCACCAGCTTTTTAGACTTGCCTGTGCCATGGGTCATATATGTCTTCCTATGAGTCTGGTTGCTATTTATTTAGTCAAGGTTTGGCTTTAGTTAAAAACGTTGGATTGGGTTTCTTCATGAAAGATAAGTATACCTTCTCTGTCACATATTGTTTTATATTAATAGAAAGTCAAGATGGTAGAATTCTAACACCAGTGATACATGTTGAAAAAGGGAAAGTGTTATTTTTCTACAATGTCCTGTCATTTTTTTGAGATACTTGTCTTACTGTAGTTTCACTTAGTAAATATTATGTAAATGCTGAGGAGGGCTCGCAAGATCACGGTTGTTTTGTTGTTACTCACTTATTTACAACAACACTTGTGAAGGACTGCTATGCGGATGTTCAGTGTAAGAACACTTTATAAAGTTTTGCAGATAATGCTTCTGCAATGCTTTGAGTGGGATGGAAGGAGACTGAATGCACTTACGCTTTGAATAACATCAAACTGTCATAGTATATATTGAAAAGATAGTTCTTTTAGTCTTTGCACATGTACCCTTTTTGAAATGACATTCACAGAATTAAAGCACATTTTCCTACAGAGCAAACATAGAAATAGTGTATCTTCCCTTGGCTGGAGTATGTTGAAAACCTAAGTAATTATGTTAAGTCTGGAACCTCCAAACATGTTTCAAGAGTATTTTTCTGCCTAGAATGAGCCCTGCAAAATGACAGATAATTTTCACTTTGTCAGTAGTGTTGGTGAGCAGCATACAACTTAGTGAGATTGAGAGATGCTAATACGTCAAGTGTCATGCTTTAAATATTTAGTTTTGATAAAAGTACTGTATTAAATAGAGGAAATTCCCCCTATGAAGCTGAACTAACCTTGAGGAATATGCAGGTCAGTGTGTAGAACAGATTGGTAATATAAACAGATTAAAAATTATTTTTGTCAATAAATTTTAGTTCAGAACAAAACCCAAATTTGGCTTAGAACATGTTTCCAAATTTTTCTCTTATTTCATTCCCACATAAATCTTTGGGGAAAAGGATTAAAACATAAAGATTCATCTCTTTTCATATGAACTAGAATATTAGCTTGAGTTAGAATTCCAAGAAGTTTTTATGGAATAAAAATAGAGAGCTTTATTAATGTTATCATTTCTGTGGACAAGGCTTGAAAACAAGACTCTTGAGAGAAAGAGGGGAATTTTTTTTCCCCTCCATGTCAAATAGGCTCTGCAATTAATTCATGATTATGAAAAGAAAGAAAAACAGATGAACACAAAAACAAAAGTCCATGGTTTTTTGAGCTTTAAATTGTGAGGCCAAAAAGACTTCTTTAGGTATAATAAAAATTCACATACCTCAGCTTTTTAGTGGTTTCTTTTAAGACTGTCTTCAGAAAAGAAATTGCCAAACTTCACAACAAGAAAGTTCATGTTGGGCATTTTAGATGGCCTTTATGAGATTTCATCCACATGTTGTACTTTCACATGATACTACATGCCCTTAACGAAGTTAGTAAGAATGCAGTATGGACTAGTTGGGAGAGCTTTCGAAAGGTGGAATGGAGCCAGAGAACCGAGGGCACTGATTGGCAGGTTAAAGCATTTCATTTCATTGGAAATTGATTCTTGTTAAGTAACGAGTGTATTCGTTATCCCCTGCTGCATGATGAACCATCCCAAACATGGTAGCTTACGAAAACCACTATTTTATTGTTGTTCGCAAGTCTGTGGGTCACCTGGAAAGTTCTGCAGTGAACTGGTACATTGATAGGATTGAGGGGGAGGAGCTGGTTGCTGTCAGATGGCCTGGTTTACCCTTCTGCCCGTTAGGTTGGTACTGGCTGGCTGTTGGGATAGTGAAGGTGACACATGGTTGTAGTACAGCTCATCATTAAGGAAGTTAGCTTGGTCTTATTCACATGCAGATAGTTGAGGGTTCCTAAGAGCAGCAGCAGAAGGCAGGTCCACATGTGCAAGTTCTTTTAAAGTGTCTGCTAGCTCATATCTACTAGGATCCCGTTGGCCAAAGCAAGTCACACAGCAAAGCCCAGAGCCAGAGCAGGAGGTGATTACTCCAGGATCTGTGTACCAGAAAGCCTGCGCAGTTGGGGGGCAAGTACTACAATAATTGACCACCAGACTAGTGCCTTAGGAAACTTCCTTTGCTAGTGGTATCTGTGTGGACCTGTAGAGGGAGGAACCCTGAGCCAGACTATCTACTTTGGAAGCTGTCACAGTAGATCAAGTAGAAATGACCCTGGCTTTAGGGTAGTGGTAGAGAGAGTAAACAGCAAGATTAGATAAAACCACTTGCTGACTGAATTCGGTAGGTGAGGGAGAGGCAAGGTGCTCAGCGATTGATTCCAGGCTTTGTGGTTGGGTAGATGGGAAGCTAGAGACCTGGTAAGATTGGGGACCTAAGTATGTTTCCAGTGAGCATAGGACGTCTGTGCAGTTTTTTAAACAATTCCTACTCCCCTGTTCAGAAACATTAATACAAAGTGAGGCAGCATCTTTGAAATTCCTTTTCTTTTTTTTAATCTATTCTTTAAAATTCATCGTCTCATCCCAGGGCTTTCTTGACCCTAAGCCTTGTGAAGATGATTAAATGACAGGAAGTGTTTCATCTTTTAAAAACACGTGGACAACTTTGCTCTAACTGAAAGGTTCAAAAGTTTGGATTTCCTAGTTTCATTTCTCTGGGCTGAACGTCTGCCTAGGATTTTTAAAAATTGAGTATTTACAGGTATTTCTTTGAGATTATTGTTATATTTAGAAGTATATCAGTTTTGGTCAAAGTTAAAAATTTGGTGATATCAATATTCCTTTCTAAACTATTTTATGTTCCAGGTATCAGAGCCAGAGTATCCAAGTTTTGCTTGTTGTTAGTCATTCACTTCATAATCTGGGGTTTAACTCATCCATGTTGTGACTGTGTTTTATGGAAATCACGTCTAGATTATTTATGAAAATACATAAAAGCCATCTTCCCGTTAAGTGAGTAGAAAATTAGTTTGGCCGCAGTTTCCCTGTTCTTTTTATACACGGATAAAGAACCTTTGTTGTTGTTAAGTACATGTGATTTACCCATAAAAGAAAATACAGAGACGTACTTGGAGACAAAGCAACTTAATGCATGGTTTTCTACTCAAAGAAAAACATTGAAATTTATCATATTAAGACTAGGGTACATAAACCATTATGTGTGATAAATAACAAAATATATTTCAATTTTATATTACAGTCAGTTAAAAAAGAGGATAAGGGAAGGGAAAATAAAAGAAGAGAGAGGCAGATTTTTAAAGATGATCTTCTTATGCCCTTTTTTTTTTTTTTTCTATGATTAAAGCAATGTGGTTTTGCAGCCATAGGTACAAATCAGATAGAATTAGGTTGCATAGTTAGATGTTCCATTCCTGCATTACTATTGTGTGATTCTTTCATTCACGGTCATCTCCATTACTGTGAAGCGAAAACAGGGAGACAATCTTAGCCCAAGGAAGAAGTATTTTTCTCCTATCTCAAAGTGGATGGCCCTTCCAGCCACTAAGATGATAGAGTAACAAGAGCTTGTTCGTTGGTTCTTGTGGTCCATAGCACTTGAAGCTTACAAAGGGATTTCGCTTGTACTGATTCATTTAACACAGAGACCTATTGAATAGATGTGCATGTTTTAGTAATTTTGTTTTATAGGTTATTAAATTAAAATTTACACTTGATAATAGTAAAAAAAAATCATTCAAAACTACTCGAATTTAGATCTGCTGATATCACATCTAGAGTTCTTTGTATTGTGTATGTTTATCTTTAAAGAATAATTAATTCATTTAGCAGGAGGTTATTTTTAAAAGCACTTACATGATTATTGATTTATTTAATGGTCACAATCAGAGTCTATCTGTGTTATGTAGATTTGGATGTCTTTAAAAGCAAATTTTAGAATCAGACATTTTTTATAGTTACATTGAAATCTCCTATATTACTCATAAGACTGGCTGTCTTAAAATTTGATTTTTAGACTGTGTTTCTCTCTAATAAAATTCACTTCTATAAAATTTTGCCAGCTGCTATAGGAAGACCTATAAAACATTCATTTTAACTCTAGTAATATTTATCCTGCCTTTCCTCTCCTTGTTGGCATTCATAAGATCTCTCAAGGGTTTGCTATTTAGTTTCAATATATCTCCTTTTAGTAGATGATTTACAAATAGCAGTAATGTTGAAAAATGTAATGTTTGTTTTAAGTTTATAAACTAGAGATTGAAAGAATGAGATTGTGGATGTGCCATGTAATACAAATGGGCAGATTTTTATTCCTATCCAGATTTAGTTTTAAGAATATGAGTATTTGATTCATCTTGATTTTCATCTTAACAAATATTGCTACATATTTAAGCAAGAGTAATTTATCTCTCAATATTTCTTATGTTTTAACACCAGTAAGCTGTCTTTTCTTCACTGGCTTTGATTCAGAATTATTTCAGTCTTCTGTGTTTTAGTCCTCAGGTGTATTTATATTGTAGATCAATTGATAGTTTTTTAAAAAAACACAAAAAGAGTTGCAGTGGCTAGAATCTCATTTACTAATTTATTATAAACATAGAATAATCCAGGCATTAAAAAAATTTTTTTTATACCTGTGTGCCTGTGACTTAATCTTTGTGTTTGTTTCTAGAGACTGTGCAGGGTGTTTCCTGTCCAAGGCACAAATCGTATATTTCATTTGTCATATCTAATGGTTTTCATATCCGGAAATCATGCTCAATGTTATGTTTTACAAGACTTCATAAAAATAAGTGATCCGAATAAAATTTATAGTTATTTTTAAAAATCTGTCATAGCAAAATTATCTCTTTCTCCTTCCCAAATGGGTACAGATGGGATTATAAAGTTTAAACAAATGTGTGTTTTCAAATGAAGCCTAAGTTTTGAAACTAGACAGTCATCTATTATTCAGAAGAAGCTTGTGGTAATGTTGGTAAATGCATTGCAACAGCTCTCTTGAATTAAAAAAGATGTGAACTGCAGTCTTTGCTGATTTCTATGGTGAAAATATCCCGCAGCCCACCATGGCTGATTTCAGCCTATCAGCACCAGTCACTGAACATGGGGTTGGGAAAAGATGTGTAGTAGTATTTCCACCTTAGGAAACATAATTAGAAGTTGAGTAACCTCAAGAGCACAGATAATAGTAAAATAGTAAAATGTAGCCAAGTAATGAGAAGTTGTGAGATTTGAGGATGTTAACTTTACTTGTAATATTTTTCTTTAATTGTAAGTTTATACAATTTAATTTTTAATAAGGTCCATGTTTCACAACCAGCTACAAAAAAATCCTAAACCTTTAACAATCGGCTCCCGTGGGCTGGTGCAAGCTGGCTTCAGCACACCAGTGCAAGAAGCCATTTCGAGTGGTTGGTAGGACTGGGAAGATAAGCTGTGGTCTGTACCCCCTCTGAAGGAGGGCGCCTTGTGTCTGGGTGCCCAGGGAGGGAAGGCAGCCGTTTTCTCTTTCAGCTCCAATTACTGAACACTGCCTGGTCTCATAAATATTGGTGTTTATACTAATATAAGGCTTGAATGGGAATCTTTTTATAAGAAAGGCTGGGGAAAATTATAAGATTTTCACTCCAAGAATTATTCTTAATTCTTTTTTTTTTTTCTGTTACTGTGTCTCTTGGCTATTATGTACCTTGCAGTTAAACACGAAAAGGAAAAAAAGTCCTATCGTGACTTCCCATTTGGCAGATTCTATAGTCAGTACCTCCAGAAGCAATTCCAAGAGCAAGGATAAGATGTTTACATTAGTTTTTCTCAACAGGATATATCGATAATGAATGTGTCACATGAAGTGTATTAGCTGTTCTTACAAAAGAAAATAAACCGGAATCTTTTAAACTTGTTAATATACGGTACCAACTGAGGCAATGAAATGAACAGTGTACAATTAAAGAATCTGATGCAGCTAGTGGCAGGGTTTAAAATGCATTTTTGTCAGACTTTCCTGTTCTTCAAAAAGAGAGGGAGAGGGTTAGCTTCTTCCTCTATTGCTATTGGCAGCTTACGGGTGGGATTACTGAAGCTTTTTGAATAAAATAATGTGTTTAAAATATAACTGGTTTCTTTAGGGGAATCTAAGAGTTCTCTAGACAAATTCATTTAGGTGGGTTGACCAAACTGCTGGCGTGTGTGGTTAAGAAGAAAAACTGGGCATATTTTGTGTATAACCCTTTGAGTATTAATTCTGACCAGATCACACTGTAAATAATGTTAACTGTCATAAAATAAACACAGCCGGGGTTTGCACCATATGTTTTATAATTATTTTTTGCAGCTTCTTTTTTGTTTGTTTGTTTTTACTGAAATGGAACCTACTGATAGCTCTGTGAAGTTGTGTTTATATAAAAGTAAATTACACTTGTACTTTAACAAACTTGGCTTTGCACACCAGTGTCTGTAGGCAGTTTTTTGTTTAAAAAAAAATTAATGAAAGAAAAGCTTTTCCCTTCCTTCTTTTTTGCTATTCCGCCAGAAACAGAGTCTCTCACAGAAATCTGCTGTGCCGTCTTTGTGCCGGTTTCTTGTTTTTGCACATGTGAAGGAGGTGCCTTTGGAATGCCACCCAGAGGAGGGACCCGCTTAACCACTGAGACTCACAGAGGGCGTTTGGCTTAAGTAGCGCTGGAGTGGCCTTTCAGACTGAGGCTCCTGTGGTCTCCCAGTTTGTTTTTGTTTTCTGCCTTCCTGCTTGCGCGTGTTTTAACACTGTCAGAAGTATGAGCTCAAAGCTCCCTTAGAACATGTAGGTAATTTTTTAAACAGTTATTATTTTCATAATCACCATCTCCTCTTGATCTCAGGGGAGGCTGGGAACCCTTGATTGTCTTTAATGGAGCACATGGAGCTGATAGTGCCAGTGGGAGGTGGGTGGCACGTTTCGTAACAGGCCCTCCTCCCCCACCCTGCCCCCTCCCTGCCCCCTCCCTGCTCATTGCTAAATCTGTCTCCTGGCAGATCTGACAATGTGCATAATTACCAGGCACTGTGAGCCCGGGCTGCAGAACTGCTTCTGCACGACCCCTGTCCAAGTCGTGCTCTCCTCTGGCCCCTTCTTGTGCGTGCGTCGGCTTGCTGGCTGGCCTCCCGGCAGAGCAGCAGTCTGCCCTTAGTAAACCCATTTCTCTTCCCGTCACACTCTCAGACACCAGAGGTTCTGCCCCAAGCCTGACGCACACCCCAGTGTGCTTTGCAGCCTTTCACACAGTAGGCACTTCACAGACTTTGGGGAATGAATAAGAAAAGTTAATACAGACAGTCTTCTTGGCTTTATGGGTTCCATTTTCCCCTTTGCTTAGTGCCTTTCCTGATCCTGACAGGTTAGCTTATTTAGACCAATATAGTCTTTTCTGTAAAAGCTCATCTTGATTATCATCTCTTCTAGACAGAAAGAACATAGCTCAATTTTTATAGATGCCTAAGGAAAAGGGTCTAGGGAACCCCAGCTTACTTTGATAGTGCTTAGCAGTTCTCAGAGAAGGGGGAAAAAAAGAGTAGAGAAAGTTACAGTGATTTTTGGAACTTCTGTTCCAGAGCATTTTAGTTTGGTGAAGATATCGTTACTGCGTGTTGTAAGTGGAAGAAAACTTGAAGCGATAACCAGTAAGGATACCTGTAGAGAGAAGAATTAGGTAAAAGAAAGATGGACAGCTAACACTGCTCAGCAGTTCGTGCCTATGTGTAGTCAACCTTAGAAATGCTTTAAAACCCTTACTTGGTTTTTGACAGAGAGGTCATAGAATTTGGGTTTGGGTTTTTTTAATGGGCTGACAGTCAGGTGTTGATAGAAGATCCGATTAAGCATAAACCATTTCTTCTTAGAAACAGGCAGTCTGTTTTACGAATATTGCCCTTGGAAATTGTGATCTAATATTTACTTATAAAATTACATTCTGCTAAACAACTGGTAATTATCTTCTGTTACAGTGGTTTGACTAAACCTTTTTTCCTCAGCAGAGACCAAAAAGATGACAGTTAGGTAAGGTAATTTGGGGAAATGTCAAAATAATAGCAAAGCTTCTTTTTAAATAAGTGTTGTTGTTGTCATTGTTTGCTTATGAAAGTAATACGAGATTGATAAGAAAATTCAAACATGGCTGTAACTTAAAATGCCAGAAAAGGAAAGCTGTTCATAGCCCCTTTCCCCAGAGACAATCTCTATTTTAATTGTTTGGTATATAGTCCATGTATTTTTATGGATATGTAGTACTAATTAATTCTTATCATTAATCTTACTGAAGATAGGTTCATTCTATATATATTCTTGTAGCTTACTCTATAGTTTTAATGGTATATGCTAGTCTTTGTGAGAGACCAATAGATGGCTTGCCTCACCCCAACTCCCCAATATTCATGTCAAATACCTGGAACCTAATGAATGTGACTTTATTTGGAAAAAGGTGTGATTTAGGATTTTGAGATGAGATAATCTTGGATTATCTGACTGGGCCCTAGATACCATCATATGTATCCATATAAAAGAGAGGCAGAGAGACACTAGGGACAGATCCACAGAGGAGAGAAACAACAGAGGAAAAAGTGATGTGAAGATGGAGGCAGAGATGGGAGTGATGTACCTGTAAGCCAAGGATTGTCCGCAGGCACCAGGAAGCAGGAGATAGGGGTGGGGAACAGATTCTTTCCCAGAGCCTCTAAAGGGAGCACAGCCCTGCCAGCATCTTGATTTTTGATTTCTGGCCTCTGGAGATGTGGGAAAATAAATTTTTATTGCTTCAAACGACTAAGGTTGTGGTAATTTGTTACAGCGGCTCCTGGAGGCTAATTGAGGCCTCTTTTCATGTTGGTATATATAGATCTCATCCATTCTTTTTAACCTCCATATAGTTTTTTCACTGTGTGGATATCTCGTATTTTACTTAAATAAATACCAAAAAATATTTTTTAAAAAGATACTTGGGTTGTTTCCAGTATTTTGACTTTACATTGTTTTAAGGAGTATCCTTATACATACGTATTTCTGTGATTGATTATTTCTAGAATAAGTATTTGTAAATACAATTGTCAGGTCAATAAATACGTACTTATAAAAATGTATTTTGAATAGATAATATATTTTACACCTAGGTACCTTTGCCATTCAGTTCAGTTACTTTTATTAGTTTCTTGTATTTGTATACCTTATAGAGAGAGTCTATAATTATACGCATATAAATATTACTTTTTCTTTTTTTACACAAATAATGAATAGCATACAGTTGGGTCATTGTATTTCTTGCTTTTTTCACTTAATGGTTATCATGGAGAGAGAAGGTCAGAGTGGTTGCACTTATTATAGTTACTTGCTGACTGTGTCCTAATCTGTTATCCAAAAGCTTGTACTAATATATACTCCATTAACAGTATATGAATTCACTGTTTTTCTAAAATGAGACTAGTTCCTGAATGCCACTTTTTTTTTTCTTTTCCTTCTCTTGACAGCTTTTGTATGATAGTGATAGAAAAACACATAGGGTCATAGGAGTTTTCAGATTCTATAGAAATGAAAATATACAAATTTGTTAAGGATATTTATTCTCATAGATTTCCAGCTCAATATGTATTGAGCTTGCAGGCTTTTCAGAGCATTGACTTGAGAAGAATAACTTCCGCTGTTGATTTTCTGAATATTAATACATGAGATAGTTTCCATAGTATGTATTTACTTTTGGTCCAGAGTTATGGTAGAGTAGCATTAATACTGGTTCATATCAAAGTGGCAGGTATTTATTCATATTTACCCATATAGATAGAAAACAGAGTAAAAATAATCTCCAGTAGTAATTTCTGCAATAATTTTATTTTTAAATCAAACTTCTATATTTTCTTTTTCTCACTGAGGTTGAATTTTTCTCTTATTTTACTTTTCCAACATGGCTCTTCAATCTCTCTGCATCCCCAACTCCAGGTTACTCTTGAAAATAAAAGATGCATTTGGCATCTGTTCTGTTGTTAAAGCCCTCAGGAAAAATTAGAAAGCTGCTCTTGCAAATTCATCATTATTATTAAGAACCATAATTCACCTCATGGTTATCTGAGCCTTTCTCCATGTCTTACCTGAGTTCCGGGATGACATCGCCTTCCTGAGGCGAGGCAGCATCGCGGAGTCTCATCTCTCCCACCTTAATTTGTAGCGATGCGTTGCATTTGGGTGACAGGCAGTTGTTCGTGCTTGAATAACCCAGGATTTGAATTCTACAGTTTGTGGCATCCATGTAATGCTTAGCAGTAGGTACAGCTGTTAACTATTCGCTTACAAATAATCTTTTCCCCTTCTCAACCTGTCTCCCAGGTAGTGTACCTGTCACCATTAATAACTCTTCAGCAGCTCCCTGGTGATTTGACCCATCAGTTGTCTTCCATGGAGGAGCAGTGCTCTGGCCTGCT
Organism: Camelus bactrianus; assembly: GCF_048773025.1. Taxonomy (NCBI): domain Eukaryota; kingdom Metazoa; phylum Chordata; class Mammalia; order Artiodactyla; family Camelidae; genus Camelus; species Camelus bactrianus. The sequence goes on from NC_133542.1 coordinate 21,465,860, forward strand.
ATTGAAACTTCTGTCACTTCTGCAGGTTCCTTTAGCTATTCAGTCACCCCAGAAGCTGTATTGTTGCAAGTCCCCTGACTGCAGGGAAGTTGTGTTTGGGGGCTTCACAGGCAAGCAACCAGGCACCTCATACAATTTGATAAAGGTAGCATTGCGTTTGGGGCCAGAGATGGTAAGACCTCCCACTTAGATTCACAGCAGGTCAGCGGCATAGATGGGACAGTGAGTAATAGGTGGTGAAGAGGACCAACAGCAAACAAAACATTTCTGCCTCTTTGGCGCTGCATCTGCACATAACTATTATGGCATCATCTGTCACCCTCTGACGTTTGTAAACTTGGGGTTGGTGTACTTACCTGGTTAGTGGATTTGTCACAGATACAGGCAGTGTGGTGTTCTGCCTATATCTGAAGCTTAGGAATGAGAGGCTAGTATCTATAATTTGGAAGATAGGAACTACCCCCTAAGAAAATCCTGTGGCAGTTTTGTAGTTCCTTCATTTGGATGTGTGCCCGCTTACCTCCACTGTCTCTGCCTCAAATGGTCTGCTTCCAACAGTTCTCCAGGCTAATTCCTACCTGCCTATAAGTCTCAACTTAGCCATCACTTTTCCAGGAAATTGCTACTTTTCTCCATATTCAGTGTTTGGCTGTACCACCTCAAATGCCCACATGGCAGTTTTATTTACTCTACAGTAATTGCCTCTTTACTTGTCTGTTTCTGCTACCAGATTGTAAGTTCTTTGATGGATGGTTCTTAGAGTTGTTTGTTATATCCATATCCTGAGTATATCATAGAACCTCAATAAATTAATGTTAAGAGAATGAAAGAGTTTATTTTTTATGAACTCATGTTCCATTGACATATCATGGTCATATCAAGGGGGAGTTCAAGCAATAAATTACAGGCATAAACTGTCTCCTGTACACTGTGCTAGTTCCATGGGTATAGATAAGAAAACATTTTGATTGCTTATTGCCTTTTTAGTGAGTGACTAATGTCATACATTTCTTTGAGAATATTTCTTGGTAGTAGAAGATTTCTTCAGACATGGCTTAGGAAATTTCTTCAGGCTGCTTAGGAAATTGCAGAGAGTAAGGCGTCAAAAGGCAGAAAAGAAGAAAAAGCATTAAACTATATCTGGGAAGTAATCCCAGCATTTGTGAACATAGACTATGATTTTAAAATAAATCCTCCAATGAAGTAAATCAATTAGGCATTATATTGGTTAGGCTGTCATTTGGAAATGGACTCACCCTCCAAATGATCTTTGCTATTCTTACTTCACTGAATATAATGAAACAGAAAATGATCAAGTTTCTAATACCCAGAACCCCCCCCCCCAACACACACACCTGCATTTATATAATTTGGCCATAGAAATACATATGCCCCATATATACATGTGATTTATTTATGGATGTATTTGTTTATAAGTAAATGCAGCAGCAATCGGAAAAGACCAAAAAAAAAAAGTAAGAATCTTCAATTTTCAAGGAGCTGCAGAAACAACCACCCACCTGAAATGAAGTCTTTTCATTTTTACTTTTATAAGGGCAAGGAAAGCTATGCCTAGAACTTATACTGTCTGGTAAATAGAGTGATGGGAAATATTAAGATAAAAATGTATTTAGTTATAAGTTCAAGAATGATAGACTCTTGATTCTGCTATGTGGAATACATTTTTAAAGTAATAACATATTTTAGAAAGAAATAGATGTCTTTAGTAAAAAATAAATTATGCAAAGGACTATATAGTTGAAAGTAAGTCTTTGATATTGGGGTAGAGTTCTGGAAATAGTCTATGCATACAAAGCACGCATATCCTTCTGTTGAATAAAAATGGCTAGGGAGGATACAGTCAGCACATTATTCCATACTTTTCGTTTTCACTTAATAATACATCTTGTAAACAATTTCATATCAACACATAAAGAACTTCCTCACTCTTTGTGAACAGCTACATTGTATGGATGTGTCATAATTTATGTGCCTATTCCTTCATGCACTGATAGGCTAGGTGTTTGAAACAAATTTTTTTATCTTTGACCTCCTGGTAGTTGATAGGGGATAAATGCTAGTGCATTGATTTAATTTGCATTTCTCTTAATGATGAGTAAGGTTTACTATATTTTTATTTTTTACTTTTTTAAAAATTTATTGGAGGTGCTGGGGAATTGAACCCACAACCTCATGCCTGCTAATAAGCAGGCTCTACCACTGAGCTATACCCTCCCCCCAATGTTTACTATATTTTTATGATTGTCAGTCATTTCTGTTTCCATTTTTCCAAAATGTCTTTTTTAGTTATTTATACATTTCTGATTTCTTTGTAAATTTTTTTTTAACAGTTTTTAAAATATCTTAAGGAAATTAGCCTGTAGCCTGCGTTTTAAGTATTTACTCTTCATTGGTCTTTAGCCCTTTGTTTCTTATTGTTTTATATTTTTTTTTTGTCTTTTATTGAAGTGTAGTTGGTTTACAATGTTAGTTTCACGTGTACAGCAAAGCAAGTCAGTTATACGTATGTGTACATGTATATTTTTCAGATTGTTTTCCATTATATGTTATTACAAGAAATTGAATATAGTTCCCTCTGCTATACCTTGTTTATCTATATATATATATAGTAATGTATATCTACTTTGTTTTTGCTGTTTTTTTTTTTAATTTGTTTTGCCTTGCAGGTTTTTCTTTTTTCAAGTTTCAAGTGGTTTCATTAACCTTTGATTTGTTTTTGACTCTTAAATCTTGCTTACAAAGATCTTCCAGTCTTCAAGACAGTTAAAATGAATAGTTTATGTTATCTACTAGTATTTTTATATTGTATTTGTAGTCAGTAAATTTCAGTCTTACTGAATACAGTTATTCAGCCAGGATTTTTATGTTTCTTGAGGCAGTGAAAGTATGTTGTTTAGAGGTTATGTATTTTTTTTAATCCAGTGGGTGTTATTTTAGTGATATTTGATTATTGAAAGTATGTAGGCTAGTGGCCAGAACCATGGAGTAAAAGGAGCTGGAGCACACCTCCTCTCAAAAACAAACCAAAATCACAACTAACTGTAGAACAACCAATGATTTAAAAAAAAAAAAAAAAAAAAAGATTGGAACCTACCAGAAAAGGTCTTCTACAACTAAAGACATAAAGAAGGAACCACAACGAGATGGGTAGGAGGGGCAGACTTATGTGATATAATCAAATTCCATACCTTACCACCCCGCCACCAGTAGGTGACCCACAAACTGGAGAATAATTATATTGCAGAGGTTTTCCCACAGGAGTGAGCGTTCTGAGCCCCACCTAAGGCTCCCCAGCCTGGGGGTTCAGCACCAGGAAGCGGAGCCCCCAAAGTATTTGGTTTTGAAGGCCAGTGGGGTTTAATTGCAAGAGCTCCACAGGACTGGGGGAAATAGACACTACACTCTTAAAAGAGGCACACAGAATCTCACTCACCAGCACCAAGGGCAAAAGCACTAATATGACTGCCACATGTGTCACAGCCTGACCTGAAAGTGAAGGGTAATGAGTTCGCAAACAAACAGATTCTCACGGAACACATCTGCAAGCTGAAAGCAAACAAGGCTCACAAGAAGCTTCTGACCGAGGGTTTAAGACCAAGGAAGCATGGAAGCACTGTGAAGAGCGGCTCCAGGCCAAGAAGGAGGAAATCATCAAGACTCTGTCTAAGGAGGAAGAAACCGAGAAATAAAGTTCTCTCCTACCTGCCTGTACATATTGGCCCCAGCCTTTATGTACATCACACATTCAATAAAACAAGCCTTTATCAGTTGAGAAAAAAAAAAAGCATTTGAAATTAAGAGATCAGAAACTTAAAGCAATCTCACACACACACACACACACACACTGCTATACCAAAACCTCATGGTAACAGCAAACCAAAAATGTCCAATAGATACACACACACAAAGAAAAGTCCAAACATAACACTAAAGATAGTCACCAAATCACAGGGTAGCAAAAGCAGAAAAGGGGGAAAAGACCTACAGAAACAAATCCAAAATGATTAACAAAATGGCACTAAAAACATACATATTGATAATTCCTTAAATGTAAACAGACTAAACGCTCCAGCCAAAAGATATAGACTGGCTGAATGGATAGAAAAACAAGGCCTGTATATTTGCTGCCTATAGGAGACTCACTTCAAATCTAGAGACACATACAGACTGACAGTGAGGGGATGGAAAAAGGTTTTCTATGCAAATGGAAATGAAAAGAAAGAGTAGCAGTACTTATTTCAGACAAAACAAACTTTAAAATAAAGACTATCATAAGAGTCAAAGAATGAGACTACATAATGATCAAGGAATCAATCCAGGAAGAAGGTGTAACAATTATAAACATATGTATCAAACATAGGAACACCTCAATATATAAGGCAAATGTCAATAGACATAAAGGAAGAAATTGACAGAAACACAATGATAGTGGGGGCTTTAACACCCCACATCAATGGACAGATCATCCAGACAGAAAATCAGTAAGGAAACATGGGCCTTAAATGATATAGACCAGATGGACTTAATTGACATTTATTAGAGCATTTCATCTGAAAGAAGCAGAATACGCATTCTTTTCAAGCGCACATGATACATTCTCCAGGGTAGATCACATGCTGGGCCACAGAGCAAGCCTTAGTAAATGTAAGAAAATTTAAATCATATCAAGCCTATTTTCTGACTACAGTGCTGTGAGATTAGAAATCAACTACAAGAAAAAACTGCAAAAAGCACAAATACATAGAGGCTAAACGATATGCTATTAAACATCCAATGGATCACTGCAGAAATCAAAGGAGAAATCAAAAAATACCTAGAGACAAATCAAAACAGAAACATGATGCTCCAAAACCTGTGGGACGCAGCAAAAGGAATCCTAAGAAGGAAGTTTATAGTGATACTAGCTTACCTTAGGAAGCAAGAAAAATCTGAAACAACCTAACTTTATACCTTAAGCAACTAGAGAAAGAAGAATAAACAAGACCCAAAGTTAGTAGAAGAAAAGAAGTCATAAATATCAGAGCAGAAACAAATGAAAAATAGAGACTAAAAAAATAGAAACGATCAATGAAACTAAAAGCTGGTTCTTTGAAAAGATAAACAAAACTGAAAAACCTTTAGCGAGACTCATCAAGAAAAAAAGGGAGAAAGCCCAAATTAATTAAATCAGAAATGAAAAAGAGGAAGTTACAACCAACACCACAGAAATATAATGGATCATAAGAGACTACTATAGGCAACTCTACACCAATAAAATAGACAACCTAGAAGAAATGGATAAATTCTTAGATAAAAATCTCCCAAGACTGAACCAGGAAGAAATAGAAAATATGAACAGACCAGTTACTGGTACTGAAATTGAATCAGTAATTTAATAACTCCTAACAAACAAAAGTCCAGGACCAGATGACTTCTCAGGTGATCTCTACCAAATATCTGGAGAAGAGTTAATACCTATGCTTCTGAAACTATTCCAAAAAACTGCAGAAGAAGAAATACTTCTGAAGTCATTCTATGAGGCAGCCATCATCCTGATACCAAAACCAGACAAAGATAGCACAAAAAAAGATTATAAGCCAGTATCACTAATGAACATAGATGCAAAAATCCTAAACGAAATACTAGCAAACCAAATCTAACAATACATTAAAGGATCATACACCATGATCAAACGGGATTTAGCCTACGGATGCAAGGCTTTTCAATATCCTTAAATCTATGTGATACACTATATTAACAAATTGAAGAATAAAACTATTTGATCATCTCAATAGATGCAGAAAAAGCTTTTGATAAAATTCAACATCCATGTATGCTCAAAATTCTCCAGAAAGGGGCATAGAGGTAATATATCTCAGCATAATAAAGGTCATATATGACAAACCCATAACTAACATCATACTAAATAGTGAAAAGCTGAAAAGTCTTCCCTCTCAGATCAGGAACAAGACAAGGACTCCCATTCTCACCATTTTTATTCAGCATGGTTTTGGGAGTCCCTGCCACAGCAATCCGAGAATAAAAAGAATCCAAATTGGAAAGGAAGAAGTAAAACTGTTGCTGTTTGCAGATGCCCTCTTTTAGATAGAAAACCCTAAAACCACTATCAGAAAGCTACTAGACCTCAATGAATCTGGTAAAGTTGCATACAGAAATTAACGTACAGAAATCTGCTGCATTTCGTTACAGTAACAATGAAATATCAGAAAAGAAATTAAGGAAATAATTATATTTATCATCATATCAAAAAGAAAAAAATGGCTAGGAATAATTTCTACCTAAGAAGGCAAAAGACCTATACTCCAAAAACTATCAGACACTGATGAAAGACATTGAAGAGGACACAGACAGATGAAAAGATTACTCCATTTTTGGATTGGAAGGATCAATATTGTTACAGTGGCCATATACCCAAGGCAATAAACACATTCAATTTAATCTTTATCAAATTACCAATAGCATTTTTCACAGAACTGGAACAAAAAAAAAAAACTTAAAATTTTTATGGAAACACAAAAGACCCTAAATAGCCAAAACAGTCCTGAGAAAGAAGAACGAAACTAGAGGAATCATGCTTCCTGATTTCAGACTATACTGCAAAGCTACAGTAATTGGAACAGTATGGTACTGGCACAAAAACAGACACACAGATCAGTGGAACAGAATAGAAAGCCCAAAAATAAACCCATGCGCTTAATGGTCAGTTAATCTACAACAAAGGAGGCAAGAATATACAATGGAGATAAGACAGTCCTTCAATAAGTAGTGCTGGGAAAACTGGATAGCTACATGTAAAAGAATGAAATTAGAACATTCTCTAATACCATATACAAAAATAAACTCAAAATGTATTAAAGACCTAAATATAAGACTGGATTCTCTCAAACTCCTGAAAGAAAACATAGATAGAACATTCTTTGACATAAATAGCAGCAATATTTTTTTGGACCCATCTCCTAAAGTAATAGAACCAAAAGCAAAAATAAACAAATGGGACCTAATTAAACTTAAAACCTTTTGCACAGCAAAGGAGAGCATAAACAAAACAAAAGAAAACCTACGGAATGAGAGAAAATATTTGCAAACGATGAGACCAACAAAGGATTCCTTTCCAAAATATACAAGCAGCTCATACAGTGCAATATCAAAAAAACAAACAACCCAATCAAAAAATGGGCAGTGGACCTAAATAGACATTTCTCCAAAGAAGACATCCAGATGGCAAACAGGCATATGAAAAGATGCTCAACATCGCTAATTATTAGAGAAATGCAAATCAAAACTACACCTCACAATGGTCAGAATGTCCATCATCAAAAAGTCTACAAATAATAAATACCAGAGAGGGTGTGGGGAAAAAGGAATCCTCCTGTACTGTTGGTGGTAATGTAAATTGGTGCAGCAACTATGGACGACAGTATGGAGGTTCCTTAAAAAACTAATAATATGGTTATCAGATGATCCAGCAATCCCACCCCTGGGCATATATCCAAAAAAAAGACCGAAACTCTTAATTTGAAAAGATACACACACCCCAATGTTCATAGCAGCAGCATTTACAATAGACAAGACATGGAAGCAACCTCTAAATGTCCATCGACAGATGAATGGATAAAGAAGATGTGTGTGTGTATGACGCACACACAAAATGGAATAGTATTCAGCCCTCAAAAAGAATGAAATAATACTATTGCAGAAACATGGATGTACCTAGAGATGATCATATTAAGTGAAGTAAGTCAAACAAAGAAAGACAAATATCATATCACTTGTATATGGAATCTAAAAAAAATACAAATGAACTTTATTTACAAACCAGAAATAGGCTTACAGATATAGAAAACAAACTGTGGTTACCAAAGTGGAAAGGGGTTGGGAGGAGAGATAAATTAGGAGTTGGGGATTAACATATACACACTGTTACAAATAAAATAGATAAACAACAAGGACTTACTGTGTAGCACAGGGAACTATATTCAAAATCTTAAAAATAACCTATAGTGGAAAAGAATCTGAAAAAGAATGTGTGTGTGTGTGTATATATGTATTTGCATATACACATAAAACTGAATCGCCTTGCTGTACACCTGAAACTAACACATTGTAAATGAACTGTACTTCAATTTAAAAAATTATAAATATGTAAAACATTGCCAAAGGATTATTACATATACAAACAGCAGCTTCTCAAGTAGAAAATCTGTTACTTAAACTTTTAATAATTTGGAGGTACAATCATGAATGTGTATTTAGAATAAGAAATCAACCCAAAATACAGAAAATTACTATAGTCATGGAGACTCAGGCCTCTTTTTTTCTGACATCTTCTTAGGGAATTTATGAGAAACACACACACATAGAAATCCTTCTTGGTCCCAACCTGGCTTCCCCTTTCCGCCTATAACTTTGGACAACTCCTGGAAACACTGAAGGGCCTGGTCAGATGCGGGACGTGAAGCTGAATCCTTATCAATTCTCTGGTGAATCTGCTTCAGAGTGTGGGCAGTAGATCGACTCTGTACTTCATTACCATTTCCTGAGTCACTAGCACCCAGAGCGATCAGACCCCGGACCAACATCCTCCAGGGCTCGGTTCCTACTGGCATCCTAGTCATCTTATTTAATATCACTGTCTGCATCATGATTCACTTCTCTTACCATGCATGGCGTTCTCACTTCGAGTGCTCACCCGGTGATAAAGAGGAAAGGAAGAAGTCGAAAAAACAGCTTAATCCACAGCACAGTTTCATATAGCCACGTCATGTCTCATGGTTGTCTTTTTTTTTTTTTTTGTCTTTCAGTTTTAAAGTAAAGCTAAAGTCAGTGTTCCAAAATAGTGCAGTTGTGAAGAGATCCTTTTATTTTCTATTCTTTTGCTGAAAAGATTGTACGAGTCTTTTGTCATATTTGAGGAGGGTTTACCATGACTCATCCTCACGATTGTTTTCCAAAGCAATTTTGTGACTCGACCTGATTCTTACCAAAAAAAAAAAAAAAACCCTATCCATGTCATATTTGTGAATGGAACCATTCTCATTGTTACTGCTTTGTAAACATGCAAATAGACACTGAACTAAAGAAAAATGAATACCCATGTTCTCTCTTCCCACCTCTGCTTCCACGTTTCTTGTTCACATCTCTCAATCTCCGGATCAAGTAAATAATTATAAATGATGACCTCAGAGTGAGGTGGGAGTAAATTCTTGGAGCATCCAGCTTTCATAATGGGGTTTAGACTCACTTTTATTCCCCCTGTGATTTTAGGCTTGATAGTGACTTCATACTTTTCTGGGCAGCTGAGAGTTAAAAGAGAGTTGGTGGTTTCGAGTTTTGGCATTTTTCAGCCCCTCCTCAGAAGAATATGAAGTGCCTGTGGAGTGGGTCCAAACCAGTGGATGTTTAAGAGAAAGGAAAAAAAATATTAGCTGAAGAACAGTCTTAGGCACCTCAGTTGCCTTCAATTGCGTTAAATGGACAGAAAGGGGAATAAGTGTTGTGCTTTATAATTTTTTACATTAAGACTCATTTTTTTCTTTTAAATCCCCAACCCTGGAAAACATGAAATGACCTTCAGGCCTGTTGGCTCCCACTGTTGGGTTTATCAAGTCTCTGTCACACCCTTCCCCCTCCATGTAAGACACCCAGAGGGAAGTGTGAAAAGCATCAGAAAGTCTCTTTTATGCCAGCTCAGCCTTTTACTCGTTTGCCAGCACCTTCATCTCTTCATATGTTTCTAGCTAAGGTCTAACATGGAACAAAAACCCGACAGCAATGGAGACCAGATGCCGGTATTTCTTCTCTGTCACTTGGCTGCTGAGCAGATGGAATTTATATCAGTCGGGCATGCTAGGAGGAAGAGGCCGTGGCAGCCAACATGTGGAACTGGGGCTGAGTGACATTTCTGCTAATGTTTTGTCCTTGTAGAACATTATGCTTCCTCTTTGCTTATGAGCTGTGGTTTTCCTGACTCAGACGAGGTTCCAGCTCCAGCTGGAATGGCTGTCGCTCTCCCCCTCCCTCGTGCCCCCCTTTTTGGGGAGTGCTGGGAGCTATGGAGGAGTAGTGGGGCCTGCACAATGGAGCTCTTTATGAAAATACCTGACATCTGCATGCAATGCACCAAAATCATCTTAGCTCAAGCAGAGGAATGCGCCGGGCGCTGCTAGTCACTTTTTGTCTAGTGCCGCGGGCTTGTTTGATTTATATAATGAGTGAATGCCTCTGGCAAAAGAGGACGTTGAGCATGTTATTGGAGGGAGGGAACTTTTTAATTTTTTCCAAGAAGCATTGTCACAGACAGGCCTAAAATATGAGTATTTAAAAGCAGTTGTAGCCATCACATGGATTTCTTGCTGTGGTTTAAAAATGTTTGCTCATACCCTCTCTCTCCTCCTCCTCCTCCTCACCCCATTTAAGGTGAAATCAGAAAACTCAAACACTCAGCTTAAGACGATCTGAAGTTTTAACATCGGCATCTACTATTGGTAAGAAATGGCACTTTGAAGGAATCTCACGTTATAAAGACTCTCTGGAGGAAAAACATAAAATACGTGTTTAAAACAACAAGGACATGCACGTAATGAAGAATGGTTGTTCAGTTTCTAATTCTGGTCCCCTCCCTCAGAAAAGCACACTCCCCTTTTCATGTTAGAAGAAGTATGTATACATGCACAAATCATAATAGTTTCTACTCTAATGGTGACGTTTACCTGTTTATGGCAAATAAATAAGAAAATGCTGCCATGTTAATTGATGATTTCGGAAAGCACTGAAGTGGTCGTGAAACTGCTGCTTACACTGCAAGCTTGTCATCTTCCTCTGTGTTGCTGCTTCATCGCATCCGTTGTCTCTGGGTGGAAATTTGACTGGAGGTTTTGAGTGAGTTGCCAGGGGATCAGGATCCAGGGACGGACACGAGGCAAGTGAGCTGGAGAGAGACGGAGCTTCCACTACGTTTGTGTCTTCTTGCGAAAAACAGCTTCTGGCAAGTCTCTTCCGAATATGTTGGCACTTTATATTTTATCCTGAGTCTTGTAGACAAACCCCCTAGGGAAGCCTGGTCATTTCCTTCCCATCAGGAAATCGAAACCCTGTCCCTTGGACGCTTTGTTTTATAACAGTTCTCTTGCCTCAGGAGTTCCTCCTGTGTCTCGCTGTTTGGTGTGGTGATGGGCCCCCCAGCTGCCTTGGGATTGAAGTAAACCCACTCGATTGGGGCGAGGCTGGGGGCAAATGCTAATATTAGTATGTCTGGAGAGCATCCCAAATTGATGTTTTCTTGGAGAAAATTCTTCGAAATTGCTGTGGCCCTCTGTTTTTCTTTGCTATTTTCTTAGTGTCATACTGAGCACAGGACATCTTAGCTGTCAAGTCCTTTAAGCAGCCTGGTGTCAGGAACCTATAGTAACGCAGCACGCACCCACAGTGTACGCATGCATGGTGGAATCTGGAGTCACAGACAACCACTGTTCCTCAGTATGCGGACCTCAGCTATCTGAGCTCGGGGATGAAATGCATTCGGATAAATTATTTAGATTGGTCTGTCTGGATGAAAGGACTCTCCCTTTGTCTACACTGTCTTATGTGCTATTCAGAGAATGTCCTATCTCTTGCCTTCTGATTGTCCAAACACAGGAACAAGACAGATAGTGAGAAATGCCTTTACACCCAACTGCATATGACATTCCGGACGAATGGCAGTCTCCTGCTCTCATCTCAGGTTGAACTTAGACTAGTTCTTTTCTTGTTCAGTTTTCCCATTAAACTTTTGTTTTTAAAGTCTTCAACTTCATTTTTTTTTTCAAGATTCTCTTCCTTGTTTCTCCCTTCCTCCCTCAAAATCATTCATACCATAGAGCACACAGACCTTCCATGATTGCTTTTCTGTGACATTTATGTCAGGAGTACTTCATTGTGGAAGAGCCCAGGTGTCTTTCAGAGGTGGTATTTTTGGGGTGATGCTGAATAGTTCAGGGTGATTATTACACTTTTGGCCCAATGTCTCACCAAGATTTTAAGCATTGGGAAATGCTTCCTGGTGGGCCTCCTGGAATTTGTATGGGTGAGCACATTTAAATGGAGAGGAAGGGAACCAGCTTTATCCTGCAGAAGATGATGGTAGCCGAAGTCTGTGGATGTCTGTCCTCTAGACTTCCTCAGGGAGGATTCTTGAAGATAATTTGATTTGGTCCTTGGATTTTGGTTGCAGGGACTTGTAGCATCAGCCCCTGGCAACGATGTCTACTGACCTAACAGGTCATCTGTCCTCTTCTGAGATGAGGGTCCTTTAGCTCTACCTGGAAGGACCCTAGGCACCGTCTTGGATATTAAGTGTCAAAGTCCATTTCTGTCTCTTACCAGATGTATGAAAGTGAGCAAATTACCTAACCTTGATCAACCTCACTTTCCCCTTCTGTGAACTACAAGTGATAATATCTACCTTACAGTGTTGGGTAAGAAACAAAAAATGGAGGTGATGCTGGACTGAGTGCCTGACACAAACTAGAAACTCCACAGCCGACAGCTGTGGTTGCCATTGTTGCTAACGCCATGCAGCCTTGGCTGGCCTTCTAACCTGTCCTCTTCACATTTGCTTGGTTAGTACATCCCCAGGTATAACTCGAATGTGCTGTCTCTCGCGTGTAGCCGCTTCCTTTACAGCTCTTTGGCTACTACAATGCAGCAGACTCTCCCAAACGTCACATTGCCTATTCCTGTTCAGAGAGATGCTTCTCCTCTTTGAACCTCTACATGCTAAGAAGATACCTTCTAAGTCTGCTGTGATTTGTGGCAAAAGACCCAAATTGCTAGAAAGGGTGAGTTCCTTTCTTTTGAGACTTGACATTGGAGTCATCAAGAATCCTTGTCGCTTGCCTTTATCGTTTTATCCAGGGCTGTGCCACAGAGTCAACCCCTGCTACCTGTGCTTCCCTTTGTTGGTTGCATAATGCACTGGGATTTATTATGCAAGCAGAGTTACATCTCTGAGGGACAAAGAGACAGTAGTCACTACCTCTGCCCTGCTGCATTTTAATGACCATTGAGAAGGGGGCCAGCAAAGGGAGCCGGCCCTCTTTTAAAAGAAATTGGGGCAAAACTCTTGCTTGTGTCTTTTTAGGGTTAAGCTGACAATTCTGGTAAGCATGTTTACTCAGCATGAGGACATGTTGGTCATGCGTCTGTGTTTTTTCTTGTTTGACCCGTTAAAGTGTTTGATAGAGACATTTGTTTTCTGGTTTTATCTAAATAGGACTTCTGTTCCTTTTTATCTCAAATCTCATGTAACAGTTTTTAAGAGAATAAGATAAATAGTAGGAAAAAGGGGACATTGCCTTTATGCAAAAAAGGCATGTTTTCTGTTTTAAATGTGGGTTTTCATTGTAATATTTTTTTGCAAGGAATTCACACTACACAGAAGTATATATAGTAGACAATGAATATACTCTTCTGTTGTTCCTCCTCCTTGAATTTCATTCTCAAGAAGCAGCTGGTGGGCCCTGTTACCCAGTTTTTCAGTGTTCTTTCCAGACCAGCCAGCTTTTAAAAGGCTTTGCTAGAAACCCTGGTGTCAGATACCTGTGCCATTTAGAATTGGTCTACAGATCTCAGCTATGGTGGAGAATTACAGTTATCTTAGTACACAGATCAGCTTAGAAAACTTGTTACTGTCTGACTTCATGTCCCCTTCTTGATGTCAGAACTTACATGGGAACATCAAGCCTACACTTCACTTTGTTTAGATAAACACCCCATACTGACTTCCTTTCAAAAATGAACTAAATGACATATTTTTTTGTTTGTCCTCTCAGCTTTGGAGGAAGGAAGTAAACTAATGACCTTTATATTCCTACAAATAAAAATAAAGTCTGCGTTCTATCACAGGACAGGTCAGGTGTGGACATTTAGTTGTCTTTTTATTTTAGTATCATTAAAATTAATTTGTCATTGTAAATTACAGCATGTAGGACCCTTTTCTTCCTTCTCCCTTTCTTTCTGGCAAGGAATACAGTGGAAAACACATACTTGTGATTAGAACTGGGCTAAAATTTCTGACAGCTACATCACAAAAACTTTAATACAGTAATGCAGATAGGGCAGTAGATGCCAGTGTTTCAGTGTATCTTAGCATATCCTTGCCTTTCATTTTGCTAAGATTGACTAACAGTTAATTGCCTTGCCTATGTTAAAAAGGGAGAGAAATTACCTTATAGGGGTATACAAACTCCTGAGGTTTCTCAGCGGCGAGCCCAGCCAAGCTGCCCTCCTCCAGCCCACTGCTTCACTCCTTAACACACAGAACCTCATACACAACAGTAAATAACCCTCAATAAATTTGAATCTTATCACAATCTAAAGACACCACCATCATTATGGGGGAATGTTGTTAGTCTGCAAAACCTCAGTTTAGAAGAACCCAGCAGTATCCAAACTTCTTGGCTTCATCTGGATATTGTTACTGCATGTGTGGCTGCTGCATTCCTGGGTGCCATTTACAGGGTGATTTCTTAAACATCACTTGTGTCATAGTGCAGCTGACCAGTTTAAAGGCAGTTTTGCGATTTTTCCTCCTCAGAATCAAAGGAACCCAGAACATCTAATTCTCATTTTCTTCATTTAGAATTCAAATTACTTTATGACCTTACTGCATTTGGAGTAAGTCCAAAAGATGCTTCTTACCTGACGAACTTAGCATTTGAAAACCATCTGGGTGAAGACTTGTATTTATATTTTCACTTTTTTGTTAAGGTAGAACTACAAAATACTACTGTGAGATTTTTCCAGTTACTTCAGATTAAAACACTAAAAAAGGGAAAGCCAGTTTACGGAACCGAGCTTGCTTCATGTGCTTCTTTGTATATTAGGACTGTGCATATAGGAGAAAGAATTGGCTGTTGAGTATAAATAAAGAATCTTTGAGTCCTCACCCTGTATCTGGAGTATTCCAGATATGTGGATGTGTAATATAGACCTTGATGATAAATAAGAAATGTTTATCTCAGTTTATATAAGAAGATCTCACGAGTTCTCTAGAGACCTGCATAATTGTTATCCATGCTAGACCCACTTCTTCAGAAGACAAGATTAGTAAGTGTATTTAGGTTATTTTTTAAATTCCCCATAATCTAGGAGGAATCTTAGCATTTAACTTGCGAAGTCACCTCACAGTAAAGATACCCACCATGGCATCACAAGGACAGGCCGCCCCAACCCTGTCTCTGTAGGAAAAAAAAAACCCCAAAAACAACACAAAGAAAATGCATGTTAATGTGGCTGAATATTCATTAGAACCCTGCGGCCTGGGGCTGGAAGCACAGTGAGGCTGTGTGTTTACCAGGCCACCCGAAAGG
The DNA here is from genome assembly GCF_048773025.1 of Camelus bactrianus. Taxonomy (NCBI): domain Eukaryota; kingdom Metazoa; phylum Chordata; class Mammalia; order Artiodactyla; family Camelidae; genus Camelus; species Camelus bactrianus. The sequence goes on from NC_133542.1 coordinate 21,481,228, forward strand.
CAAGAGGGCATAAGACACTTATAAACAGTGGCGCAGCGCAAGCAGTGTTGTCTTTGAAAAGTTTTCATTTTCCCTTGAATCAGCTACAGTCTCTTACTTAAGGTCACTGCAGTTTGCAATCTTTGGCAGAAGGCTTCTTCCTTTTTTGGTTGTGGCAGTCTGACTTTCTTTTTCCCCCCTCTTGGAAGTGTTTTCCTCTCAAAGTGCCATTATCTCCCAAACCTGTTTCATGTTATCATTGTCAGATGCCTCTTCCCCGAGTTTCTCAGAAAAAAATGTGATGAGATATATGTGTGTGTGTGTGTGTGTATGAAATTTTTTAAAGCATAGAATTGAAAGTCATATGGTTATGATTTGAGAATGTCAAGCTTGATTTTTTTTCAGTTTAAAAAAAAAAAAAAACCTTGTACCTTTTTCCCTGGGCAGTGAACTCCGCTGCAGAAACATCAAAGAGAATGTGTACTGGATCAAGGTGATTTTTTTTTTCAACCACATCATTGCCAGCTGTGGTGTTTATGATTAGAGGCAGGCGTTCCAGACACCTCCGAGTCCTCACTAAGCGTCAGATCTTTAACAGGATCCATCCCAACTGAGTGACACTAAACAGACAGCCAGAGGGGAGTTGGTGGGATGGAAGCAGGAAAGGGGGTGGGTGCAAGGGAGGCTTTGGTGCCTGGTACACTCACCAGCCAAGCTATATAACAAACTCTGCTAATGCTCGGCTGCAGGCTGCCCAGAGGCCCTGGAGCATGCCTTTCAGGCCAGCTTTCATTAGCCAGGGGGATGACTAGAGCCCAGCAAACACTATCATTGATCCTTTCTCACTGGGCACAGGGATGTGCGATGTTCAGTCGGCTTTGAAGCACCTCCATTTCACCGCTGTCAGCCGCTGACTGCTGGCTTCCAGGAGCTGACCCAGTTCCCTCTCCGATGTCCGTGCTCTGCTCCACGCCGCTAACTACATTGAATTCCCTCTGGATGTTGCCTCCGCTTGCAGTAGTTAACACTTGTTTACTGGTCCTGTCGACATAAGAATTCTACCCACAGCCAATAGTACTGATAGCAGTGCATGGAAGGGAGTTCTCTTTCCCGCTGTCTTTTCCCTTCTGGATCAGGGTGACTGCCTGGCAGTTTTGCTAGATTCCAAAACCAGAGTCTGCTGCTGGAATCCATGATCAACTCCACGAGTTTGGAGTTGAATACTGGGGAATTACTAATCTCAAAATGATAAGGCTTATTCCAGTGATGGCCATTAACAGTGAATAAAGAAGGGGTTTGATAACTACTTGTTTCTTGTTCAGGGTGAAAGAGTGTTTTTTCAGTCTCCAAAAGTGTCAGAAGGCACGTCCCTTGCTAGGAGAGCCTTGTCGCTACAGAAATTAAGGTCCTTTAGACAAAACTGTGATTACAACAGTTAAAAAACAAACACACCTTACTCGCCTGTTGGTGGGAGGACAGTGTGATTTGTCAATTAAGACATCTAAGAGAGAAGAAAGGAAGTTTATGACTTTGATTTCAAAGAGGCATACAGATAATAGATTGCTGGGCCAGAGCTGTTGTAAAGAACCTCCCCTCGATTCCCAGCATTGTATAAGATTCTGGATTTCCCTCCTCATTTTGCTCTCCCTGCTCTGCATCCCTGTGTCCTTCCTAACTTTCATCATCCTCTCAACTTGACTTGTAGCTTCTCATCTCATCCCCAGTGGTGTTTTTGCAGCTGTCCTCTTTGGAGAGTGGAAGGCACCTCGGTTCTTTGCACAGAAGGAATGTGAAAGTTAGTCTGAAATGTAATAATTCTCAGGTTGTGTGGTCTGGGGGTGACAGGTAGTGAGTCATCCCTTAAAAATCAGATGACTCTAAAGCGATCAGGTCGGACCTCCCTTGTTGGCTGGTGCTACTTCGCTGGAGGCTCGGATCAGAGTGTATCATTGGGATTCCCACCGTGGTGGGACTTCTGTGGTCTAAGTTCCCCTTGGGAAACTGTGATATCCTACTGTCACTTTACAAAAGAAAGTGGCAGGAGATGTCCCCATGTATAGGCAATCGCTGCTTGCCTTACTAATCATATTCTTGCAAAGAGTGTTGGTTTTGGACCTTCGCAGAGGCTCCCCTGCCCTCTCGTACGGCACAGGCACCAGTGTGAAATGTGCCAGTAGCCTAGCATTTTGAACCTGTGTTTGGTAATCTTTAGGAAGTTTTCCTGAGGAAACTCTTCAACCTTTGGTCTTAGTGTTTTGCCTGGAGCTCTCATCATAGACGTTCATTCCCGTCCTTCTCTCTTCCAGGTTGCCTCACAGTCTTCACTCTACCGTCCTTTTCAACCATTGACTCTTGAACACCTGTAAATAAACGAGCATCTCAAAGAAGAGTCTAGCTTTCTTTCCGGTCCTGCTCCCCTTCCTGGTTCATCATACTTGCGAGATCTCTTAACGATTAGGAACCTTTTCTTACGTCTTAGACCTCCTCTTCATAAAACTTACTTCGTTTAATAAGATTCTAGAATTTTAAGGGGAAAACAGTAACCACCAAATACTGTTCTAGACCATGTATACTTGTATAAACACCGCATTTCTTCAATTTGTTTTTTAAAGGTTTATCTTATAGGAAGAGAGTTAATTAGGCTTTTTTGCCAGTGTCACCCTTCCTTAGGCAAATATACTCACTCATTAATGTTTAGGATGATTTTTTCTTTGATTAAAAAAATAATATTATGTTTCATTTATCATTTTTTATATTTAATAGTTTTTATAGAAACCCTTAAAACATCAAAGTTTTACGGTGTCTTTAAGCTGTGTAGTTGCCCATGTACTAACAGTGCAGGTTAGTGTATAAAGTACAACAGCAGGGCAGTTTTATTTGATGTGCCTTTGTCATCCCATAACAGGTTAGTTTAATCAGTTGTTTATTTAATTACATCGTTGCCTGGATTCTGTTTTACTGTTTTCTTGACCTTTCATCGTCTTTAGACGTCTTTAGAACTGTGCTTTGTCAGCACGATCCCATTTTACAGGTCTTGCAGGGGAGGCAGAAAAAGGATCTCATTAGTTTTGATTGTGAGTTTTTGGCTTGAGATGACTCAGAGTATTCTGGTGTCCTTAGTAACAACAACTTTTTAAATTGCTATGAATTTTATTTACCACATGTTGAAGTAGCAGAGTTTTTTTAAATGCTCAGTTCTTTTATTTGAGAGAAAGAAGGTTACATCAGCAATTTGAAGAACAAGAAAACTTTCAACTATTCAAGTTTCCCTCTGCTTCAAGGAAGGAGAAGATGTCTTAATATTGAGGAACATAACGTTTGTCAAGTTTTCTTCAAAAAAAAAAAAAAACAAGAGGTCTGTGTACAAGCCTGTGTAGATCAATAGATTAATTGATTAAAAAAAAATAAAAGTAAGTCCCATATGAATCTTTGATTCTGTTGTGAATATTTGCTTTAGTTTAGATATCATGAATATCATCACAACAGTGAGATTTTTACAGAGAGCACTGTTAATAGAATTTAAAATGCTTATTTTGGCAGGCTCTTGGCTGGCATAAACACACAAGTACACAAATGCTTGAGTGTGGTTGCTTTGTGCTTGTTTCAGGGAAATGATATTTTTTGTGTAATGTGGGAAGAAGTACCTTTGTTTGCTTAAGAGAGATTTTTTTTCTGCTGTTGGAGTTAGATTAAAAGTAAATTTAGTGATGCCCATTAGCGTTTCTGAGAAAACGTTTACATTGAATAAAAGCACAAGTGCTGTTAGCTCCTGGTTTTGCTCTTCCCTTTCTGTTTTTGGTGGAACAAACAGGTGTTTTCTGGCAGCCCTCAGGTATACATCTGAAAAAGTCTTTTAATGAGACCTTCACATTTGGGGTCACCTGGAAGGAAACGTACTTTTTGCCCATGTGAAATCTCAACAGCCACGACCCGAACTGAGGATAAAGCAAAGCTGACAAGCTCGGTGAAATTTGCAGTTCTGTTCGCTGAGTACCAACTACCACCTCTGGCAGTGAAGATTTCATCCGTCACCCATTGATAAAACTTGAAAACACAGACAGGCCTATTGATTCCCCTGGAATTTCCTCTTTACCTTTTCCAGGCTATAGTGTGCATAGGTTGGAGAAGAGGAAGTGATTCAAAAAATCTGTGAAGGCTTAAACACCTATCGATTTCCAACCTACAGGGAAAAAATTTACCAAGTTTTAGACCTTGTATTTGAAGAGCTGGGTGCAAACATAGACAAGATATGTAGCTCTGTTGGGACGCAGCAAATTTCCCTGACGAAGTGGCATGATGCAGTGAATTTCAGATGGAGGGAAAGGAGAGAGTGGATGAAAGGAGGTCGGGTGACTGGGAAAACTTGCTCCCATATGTGAGAGTTGCGCTTCCTGACTTTTTATTTCCTGATTTCATGGCACAGTGGTGTTAAGTTGATCTCCCTGTTTCCCTTTCATAATCAAGTAGGAGACTTTCCCCTGAAAAGCTGTTAGGCACCTCCAGGAAAGTGACCAGCTCGGCAGAAAAGAAACCAGGAGGAAGGCCTAGCAGGAGGCTCTCCACCCAATGAGGAAGTTACACATTTTCTCTTCTGTAAAGATGATTGATGACCTGTAGATTAAAGAAAAAGTGGGCACCGAGGCCAGCTTCTCTGAGACAGCTTGAGTGTGTGGCTAGTGCCTTGGAGGGTGGGGTGCTGGCAGAGGTACCACTTTTGGGGTCCTTAGATGATTTTCCCTTAATCTCCCTCCAGACTCGCTTTTATTTCTTCCTTCAGTAATATCGGGCTTTCGTAGAAGTGATTGGTAACGTTCCATGTGCCCCTCGTTGTGTGTGTGTGTGTGTGTGTGTGTTTTGTTTTTTTTTTTTTACTGTGTTTTGTCTCATAACACCCGAATCTAAAAGTTATTATTTCAGGTTTGAAAGTGAGAAGACTGATTCACAAAGTGTGGGTTACTCAGAGGTCTGCCTGACCTTGGCAGGGTGTGGTGACTCATAGCCTTGCAGGGATGGATTGTTCCTGAACAATTCCTCTGACATCTGAGGGACAAACAGGTCTGCCGGGTAGCCGTTTATTCGACACCAGAGGGAAAAATGGTCTCACCCGCTTCAGGCCTGAAAACAGACTTGAATATTCAGAAATACTGCACATTCCAGTTCGCTTTAAATTCAAGATCCAAAATCTGGAGTGTAAGAAAAGTGCCAGCTGATCATTACAGGTTAAAAACTTAACCAGTTCACCTCTGTTTCTTAGAAATGTGCAAGGGACTTCGTCATGTTTCTTCCTTAGTTGTTAAGTGATATTAATAGAACTTTGCACTTTGGAGGCTCTTTTAAAAGAGCCAGTAATGCTGCTGCTTTGGCCAGATAACAGTTTTCCTGCTTTCCTGAATAGAAATTTAATAGGTTTGGGAACCTTTAGTTTGGAACCCAGAAGATCTACAGCAGCCCACAGAAGGCTTCTTCACCCAGCTTAGTAACTTTGATGTGTTCTGATTTTAAATTAAGGGTCTAATTCTCTTCCTTTTGCTCTATCACCCTGGTTTTCTGTGACTTGGATGGATATCCATAAAGGCGTCTATTGGTCCATTTTCGAAGCCTTTGTGAGGTGGTGTGGATTCCAGATATGTCTCCTACCAATGTTGTCAGTGTTTTCATCGAGGAATTTAGGCGTGCAGGGCCCTTCCCGCTGAAGGTTAGAGACATTGATCTGTTTCCTGTCCTCATGGTCTGTAGAGCAGCTGTACTGGGTGAAATGGTTGTAGTACATTTTCCAAAATTTACACACCAATAAGGAGAAGTTTATATGTTAGAATTTGAGGGCTTAAGTGCAGAGGTGACTGGTAACAAAAGATACCACGGCCAGGTGGCTTCCTTTGAAAGACAGCTTCCCAGATGAGGTGTGACTTGTTCAAGGTATTTAAGATGCTAATAGGGGTTGATATGTGGGCATTCTCCATGAGATTTAAGATGTGCAAGGCAAATATGGATCAGAGAAATGGACCCTTTTCATGAGCCGGAAGGAAGACCATCCTGGATGGAAAAAAGCTGATGGTTGAGAAATGACTTTGTTGAGCAGGAGCTGGTCTAGTGTGTGAAGAGTTTGTGTTTGGGTCCCTGGGCAGTAAGGAACCAGTAAGAGCTTCAAGCTGTAGAATGATATGATGAAAATTCCATGGCAGGAAAATTCTTCTGATAATAACGTGTTAAATAAATTTAGGTGTGAAGAAATTGGAGGAATTCAGTCATCCAGGCCAACACATACACAGCAGAAATAAAACAGAACGAATAGTGGTTTGAAAGACTTGCAGTGAGAGAATCTGCAAGAATTGTGTTGTTTTGTACTGAGTGTTAGTGGTGAGAAATACAAGAACCTCGTCTCTCTTTTGCTTTGTGTGATTAATTGCACAACGTTGGTGATTTAGTTTACAGTTGCCCAAGGATGTGGTAGGAATCCTACATACTAAAACCTGCTTAAGAGTTGAATGATGTGTTGAAAAATGTCCATAATGGTGATCTAAAAAAAAAAAGACAAATGAACTTATATATAAAACAGAAACAGACTCACAGACATAGAATACAGACTTGTGGTTGCCAGTGGGGAGGGGAGTGGGAAAGGATAAACTGGGAGTTCGAGATTTGCAGATACTGACTGGTATATATAAAACAGATAAACGAGTTTATACTGTATAGCACAGGGAAATATATTCAATATCTTGTAGTAGCTCGCAGTGAAAAAGATTGTGAGAATGAATATATGTATGTTCATTTATAGCTAAGAAATTATGCTGTACACCAGGGGTTGACACAGCATTGTAAACTGACTATAAGTCAATTTAAAAAATGATTAAGAAGGGTGAAAAAGAAAAATGTCCATAATGATGAAGTGCAAGACATCTTTCACCAAAAATGGTAAGGGCGTGATGAACAGAAAGAAAAGGAAGGTGAGGTTTTCTAGCTAAATTTAAAAATTTGTTCATATGCTGAACTGTGGTCAAAGAAGCAGTGCAGACTTTTGTTGGAGTAATTAAACATTATTTACTGGTGTGACCTGTCTTATGCTTTATCTCTTTCACTGGGCTTTGAATTCCTCAAAAGCAGAGAAACTGTTTCTACCTTCTGTGCCTAGGAAAATGCCTGATACATAATCAATACTCCATGACTGAAAAAATTTATAGACTGTGCATTCTCATTGGTAGTGAAAGGCTGTAATAGTCAAGTGTTGTCATACGTTATTGTATAAATGTAATTGCTTTGGAAATATTCTCATTAGTTCAGCCTCTTTGAGCAGACAGGAAGGTAATCCTCAGTTTGTCTTTGGACTTAGACTAATGCTATGAGAAATTTAGGTCCATGTATCCACCCACTAAATGTTCATTGTGGGCCTACTACGAGCATGTTGTTGAACAGGACGCGTACAAGAAGGAAAACAGATACCGTACCCTCAAGAGGCTTGTAGCTAGAGGGAAAGATGAGATACTGCCATGAATAACTTCAAGGCTAGGTAGAAAATACTGACACCATATGTGATATTTGGATTAAAAAGTGCTATTTGGAAGTTTTTAAAAGGGGAAAAGGTTCCTTCCATCCCAAAAGGTTGAGAGAGCTTGATGGAGAAATTTACTTTTTTTTTTTCCCCCAAATCTGGTCCAGCAAGGGTAGGTAGGATTTCAGCTTGCCAGATGGCATAGGGGCAAAATTCATGAGCTTTGCATAGGAAACAGCAGGTAGTTAGTTTGGCTGGAGCTTGGGATTAAGAAGAGTCAGTCACAAGAAAGAAGCTAGTTCTGTCCAGGACCTTCCCTGATAAATGATGATCGTCCTCCTGAAGGTCTTGTGAGGTCCCATCCAGGGCCTGGTGGGTGGCCTCTGTTTACTCTCACATAAGTATTTTTGTGACTTTTCCAAAAACTTGTTATGCATGTGAAAAGTTGGCAAAATTCAGTATGAATATTTTTTTCCTAGTATACGCTTGACCATTAAAAAGGTAAAAACTCTTCTGCAATTTTCATCCAAGTTTTAATGGGAAAAGTTTTTGATAGGTTTTTAAAAGCTTTCATGGACCAGTGTCTGGGCCAGTTTCTTCAACTGGCTTTTCAGAGTCCAGGTCTTACTAAGTCTTTAGAATAAAAGTGAAAAGAGCTCCCAGAAAGCTACAATTACACTGTTTATTTGGACGCGTGTTTCTGGTTGCAGTACTCCATATTTTTGCAAGAGATTGTCAGTGTGGTTAACGAGACTTTGTGTACCTGTGACCATCCTACAAACGTGCTAAAATGAGACTGTGGCCTCACAGCTTAGGAGACCGAGTTGTTCTGCTTGGGTGTTAATACTGTGATGAATGCTGAAATGAAATTCAAGTGACCTCATTGAAGTTCGTTCTTAGCGCAGTGATTACGGGGTGAATTTAGGGGAGGGAAGTGTATAAGTTTGGGGGTTTTTTTTGTCTGTAATGTAATTGTTACTGATATGGGACTTAGAACCTTCTTGATTCTCTTTTTAAAAGTTTTCTCTGTGAACTTAAAACATTGTTTTCTTTCAGAACAGCTTTAGTGTTTCAAGCTTAAAATCTTCTCTTTAAATCCTGGCTGCATATTCACCCCCTCCCCTCCCCTCCAGGCACAGTTTTCTCTAGATCTTGGTTGGCTCTGAATCCCAGGAGTTAAAACAGCATAGCTTCTATAAATCAGGAGACAGCTTCATTATCAAAGTTATGTGTTTTCACCTTAATAGATAGCCAGTCCTGGTGTTGGTGCCAGGCCCTGCCTTATCATGTAACCATCAGCACTGCATGCTGGAATGTTCTTTGTTTGGATTATTTACTCCTTCTATAAACAAAGATTAGAGTAAAATATGTCAGCACTGGGGCCCAAGCAGAGCCGACTGTTACTAGAAAATCGTAGCGTGGTGTGAGATATAATTTGCTACTCATAGGCAGAATAGCACTGCCTTGATACTTACAATTATATCTAAGTTCTGGGCTGACAGTTTTAAATACTTTATCTCATTTAGTCTTCCCAATAGCCCTAGAAAATAGGTTCTGTTCTTCCCATTTTAAAGACTAGGAGACCAAGAGTCAGAAAGATTAACTATTGCCCCAACTTCTGTTACAAATAGCATTTGGGTTTGAAGCCCAGGTATTTGACTCCAGCGTGTGTGTGTGTAGCCCAGGTATTTGACTCCAGCGTGTGTGTGTGTGTGTGTGTGTGTGTGTGTGTGTGTGTGTGTTTTAACTGACTACACTATAAAGAAGTTCCAAAGACGATACCTCTAAAAATAATATTACGAATCTGAAGTCTTTCCAACCATTAGATGGTTTTACAGTTGCCACTTGTGTTACTTGCTAGTATGGGAAAACATTTTAAAACTTTATTCTTAGTTTTGTGTAAATGATTTAGAGATCACAAGTTTTTGATATATCTAGTATTTCAAGGGTTTGCATCTTTCTTATAGCTTGCAGGATCTCTTTTATTTAAGAATTGACATTTTAATTTGAATCCAGGAAAGTAGCAAAATCATCATTGAACAGGCCATTATGGATGTAAATATATCACAGAAGCTCATCAAGCATCTTAAATGGTTTAGATATAACTATGAAAAAGGGAGACAATTCTTTCAGAATGTTTGGACTCGATACATAGAATCCAGAATTAAAGCTGTTATTTCTAGAACTTCTAAGAAGTTTGATTCTCCATAAATTGTACAGATTACTGCTTTTCTTTTGGGACATGATTACTTACCATTTATTTTTGTATTTCCACCTACAGTGCAGGCAAAGAATCCTCATTTTACAGGTGAGGAAACTGTGACTTAGAGAAGTGAGTGATGTTCAGGACAGCTGATAAACGCAGGTGATGTGTTATTACTTGCAAATTTTCCTCCTGGATCTTCACTTGCTCATACGTTCTGAGTATGTTTATATCATCATTTCTTGACTGCAGTAAATTTGTTTTCTGATTCACTACAAGGTTGTTTTTCTTATTGAACTATATTTCCTGGATGAAAACCCTTGAACTTTATAACTATCACCATAAATATGTTTAATGGACGTATTGACATGTTAAAAATTGTATAGTGTTGGCACGTGAAGAGGCCCACATAATTGCTAAATAGTGGTACTTAAAATACTTATCAAGGTGCTATTGATTTGTAGTTTGTATACGCATATATATTTACAACATTCTGGTGACAAATAAAAACTTGAATAAATAATGTCATGTCTACAGATGCCAATGATAGTAAAAGGTTGCCAGGTATAATTAGAGACACCGTATTTAAGTCAGCTCTGCCAGATTATCATTAATCAGTTGTTGGTTTTTTTTTTTTTTTTTTATGAGTGGCTGCTTGACCCCACTCTTCCATCTCTTGTATTTCTCATGTCACCATCTAACTGGGACCTGGTTTCCAGAGAATTGTACTGTGTGATGCTGAGTGATACGTGGCTGTCCTTTCCTCCTTCCTCACTTCCTTGGTCCCATATATTGTGTGTTTCTGATTTAAAAAGCAGATCCCTTGAAAAAGAAAAGCACAAAGGGCTTAGATGGATCTTAAATTTATAGCATAAATTAGAATCGGCACAAGGCCATTTATTCCTCCCCGTGAACATGTTCATGGTGTAGTATTTGGAGCTGGGTCCTGGGAGAAGGATATTTTGCTTCCTTTTTTGACCCTCAGAATGTCCTCCTTCCTAACCATAGCATTTCTTCCTAAAAATGGTGTTTGGTGTAATGTTTTGGGACAAAAACTTAGGAGTAAACCACATGTATTACACTGGAAGATTTTGGGGGGTATTCCTTGCCTTGTTTTCTACCCTTCTTTCATAAACTCTCTAGAGGAAACTGTGCACAGTTGCACTTCGTATAAAAATCATCTTGGGGCAAGAAATCATTCATGTAACAGTTGTGGCAGCTCTGACCTGTGCTTTGGGAAGTCTTAGTGGTAGGGTTCTATTGATTCCAGGCTGAATTCAAATAGGCTTGCTCTAGCTCTTACTTTGGGTTCGTGAAGGCACATGAAAACGCCTTCTGAAATTTAGCGTTTGTTCTGCCCTCTGTGGCCACCTCATCCTCAGCTGAGGGCTGGCTGCCAATTTACAGTCATTCCTTTCAGCAGAATGAGTCTCACTGCGGACAGAGTTCTCAGGAAATGGAGTGGCATTGTGCTTTTGTGTAAAGTATGGGTTTCCTGCAATTTTAATTAAGGCTTTGGTCCAGTTTTCCTATTTAATTCTGTGGCCTCTTCAGCCCTGTAGGGAGGACCTTGATTCTAGATCTTAGCAGACAGAAAATGAAGTGCTGAAATGATATTCTTCTAGTGAAGTATTCAGTCCAATGAGGAATAAAGGAGAAAAAGATGAAAAAGAAAACAGAGTGGGCAAATGTGTCTACATCAGGATTCCCAAGGGCGTTCCACAAAGCATGTATTCTGTGGGATGTGTTACTCTTTAAAAGGTGCAAAAGTCAGATGACTTTGAGAAAGCCTGGGTTAAAAATGGATTAACCCAACTTTTTATTAAAAACTTCGTACGTTTTAATAGGCTGATGGGTATTGTGTATCTCCCCTTCTTCCCCGCCACCTGGCTGAAAACAAACAAAACAAAACAAAAAACAATCCATAGAATATGTTACATTTCTCAAACTCCTTTATCCAGGTCTCCAGGGAGACCTTTTTCCTGGGACTGGCCATTTGTAAAGTACGCACAAGGAAATGTGGAGTCAAACAGTGCTCTTGCAAATAAGAAATGTGTTTTAAATATTCAAGAAAGTAGCAAAATGTCTTGATGTTCTCCTGGTTTGCTTGTTGTTCTCTGTTCTTTACCAGCTCAGCCGATGCACCAGAGCTCACAGTCTTCTGTGGATGTCGGCAACAGCCCACAAGAGTTCTGGCCACTGTTCCAGAGGTCAGGGCAGCACAGACCTGTGTTTCCTGACCTTCCTGTGAGTGTGGCTTACATTCAGCACTGAGGAAGGGTAATAAACCCACTGAGCACTCACCCTGTCTCTAATGGATGGAATCCATGTTTCCATCAAACCAGTTGTGGAGGGCCCTGTTTATACTACTTCTCAGATTTGTGTGCACCCCAGAACAGGAGAAATACTGTCAGCTTGTATGGATGTTGAGATTTTGTTTTAAAGCAGGTATTGGGCACTACGATGGCCAATTTTGACTTGACCTAATCAAACCATTTACTTTCTCTGAATCTGAGGATTTATGCACCTTTCATCTGCTGTCTGCACACCCAGCCATCTATCCATCCATTTCACTGAGTGGTTGTGAGGGTAAAATGTGTGAAAAGTGTTAACAGTTGGAAGGTTTAAGAGCATTATCCAAAAAAGTGTGATATCATTATCATAGGTCAGGAGACGTGTTGAGGAATGGTTTTCATCACTGATTCACGAGGTAAGTTATTTCCCTTGTTCCACACGACTTTTGGTGAAACGAATAAGCCTTACCCATTCATGTGAATAACAAAGACTCCCTTTTGCTGAATGTTTGGAAAGCTGATTAGATTTTTCACGCACACCGAGTAAAGGGCATACTGTAAAATGACAAAGCAAACATTATAGAGCACTTTTACCTTCTAAGTGTAAATGTGCTCCTCTTATCCCCTCAACAACTCTATGTAGTATCATTACTAACTTTAGTCCACCGATGAGAAAACTGAGACACAGATGACCTGAGTAACTTGCCCAAGGTCACACAGCTAGTAAGTGACAGAGCTGGAATCTGAACTCTGATGGTTTGGCTCTGGAGTCCATACTTTTAACCACTGCCTTCTGTTGCCTCGGTGATTTATACTGGGATACTGGAAGAGATTCTACCTTGTAGATATGGATTCAAATACTGATTGATGGTCAGTTATTGATGTAGGACCCTGGATAACCCATTAACTGCCTATCTCATTCCTATGAAGGTATTTTATTAGGTATAAAGCACCAAACAGATATTAAGTAATAGTATAATCTTAAAACAGAGGTGACAGGTGTGTCCTACTCTGCCTCTAGAAATGCTCTTTTTAATACTGTTTAATGACTAAGTCGTGATAATTCTTTCTCTCTTCCCTGTGCTCCTGCCCCACCTACCCTACAAAACTAAATCCTTTGGCCACAGTTTACAAGCATACGTAAAAGATGGATTGGCATAACACAGACCTGCATCTGTGACCGGATGGTCAAGGACAGAACAGGCTCTATAATCGTTCAGTCACACATGAACTTCCTCTTTTGAGTGTAAGACTTTGAAATCCTAGATATTTTGGGGAATTATCTGCTTTGGGTTTGAACCGTGGAAAATCACAGAAAAATAATGCTATCCTTGCCATCTGCAAGCTTTCAGATGGTTACAGAGACAAGCTATATACATTTAGAAAGTTAAAAGTGTAGCTCTTAAATAAGAATGCAAGAGATGGCCAAAAGTCAAGTGCACTGGACACTCATTAAACGCCCCGGATTTGGGGACAAACAAGGTTACTGAGGACTGGAGGAAGCTTAATGAGATGAGGCACATCAGACTTGAGATGAGTTGTGGTGAATGAATGAGATTCTGAATGGTGAGGAGAGTATTCTTGGAGGGCAGACGTCGCAGGGGTGGGAGCAGCTGGCTGCAGGGCTCAGGCTCTGGGGTTTGTGAGGACCCAGCTGCGAAATGTGCTCCTCCTGTTTCAGGTAATCTGGTCGTATTTGAGGTTTCCGAGTGGGAGAATGACATCCAGAAAGCTGAGTTCTGAGAAGCTCAGTCGGATAGCAGTTATGGATTGGAGTTTCAAGATACTATAGGCAGAGCGACCAATTAGAAAGCTATTTAAGATATTCAGGGAGGAGCTGTACTTGATGGCAGTGCAAATGGGAGGATAAGGGATGGGTTTGCCACATGTCAGAGAACAACTGGTGGGATAGAGTGTGCTCTAGTTAAAGTGCCAGGTCATGGTGTAGTCATATAATTAATAGTTGATTAGTTAACAACAAATTAGTAAAAATAATAATCCGTAACCATAGACTCTGGAATCAGACTGGCAGAGTTGAGCCCTGACATCCACATGACCAGGTAAAGTTATTTAACCTGTCGACCCTCAGCTTTCTCATTTGGAAAATGAAAATAATGATAACACCCACCTAGAAAGAACTAATAAAAACTGAATGAGAAAGCATGTACAGGCCTTGACAGCTTATGCCCCCAAAACAGTAAGAGCTCAGTAAATTTTAGCTGTACTTATTGTATCCATATTTTAATTTTTGAATTTGTTTGCATTGTATTTTTTTCAAAGGGCTGAACATACCTCTTTTCCTCCTAAGGTAGGTAGATTAATTTTATTAACTAATAAGACTGCCATTAACTAAAAATATCTTTAATGCATCTAGCATTTGCAATTTCTGTGTTGTGTTGTATTCACATTATTTTCCCTTTTAATGTCCAGTAGCCCAGGGAAGGTGGTGTGCCCGCTGCCCCCACCTCTAACAGAGAAGCTCACTCCCCCGAAGAGTAGTGGGGACAGGGGGGACAGAATTGGGACAGATTTGCCAGGACTGGAACTGTTACTCAGGTTTTTTTGCCAGCAGTAAAGTGCTCTTTCTTAGTAGTTCAAGATAGGAGACAGAGTAAATTCCTTTAAAGGTCTTCATCTGCTCGTAGGTGTGACTGGTGACACTCTCTCCTCTTTTCTTTCAAGGATGCACACTGTGTCGTGTATCGTGGTGGGTTTTTGTAACCCCAGCTCTTCCTCTGGCTAATTCTTGCTCATTTCTCAGTTTATATGTCACTGGCTCCAAATTACTCCCCCCTCCCCTTTTTTCTCCACTCATAGTGCCTGTACGTTTCTCTCATGGCACTTTTTACACTTTGTATTCCCATGTTGACCTGTTGGTTCATTTCATACCCATCTCCCCCACCAGAGTGTAAGTTCCTTGAGATCAGAGATCCTTTCTGATTTCTCATTTAGTGTACTTGGCTTCCGGTACAATTGTGTGACAAATAAGAAGCAATCAATAAGTATGAGTTTTAAAATGAATTAATGAATTAGAGAATAAGTAATATTCAGATATATGTCAAAGGGTATGGTCTCTGAATTTGCCGATAAAACTGACCTTAATTAACATCATTAAAATTCTCAGTCCTAGTGAGGAGGGGTATAGCTCAGTGGTAGAGTGTGTGCTTAGCATGCACGAGGTCCTGGGTTCAGTCCATAGTACCTCCATTAACATAAATAAACAAACGAACTTAATTATATCCCCCTCAAAAAAATAAAATAAAGCATATTAAAACAGTAAATTTTTTAAAATCTCAATCCTGTACTTTCATCATCTAAAATGGACAGAATCATAACTGCTGGCATCTACTTCATGGACATGTTTTTAGGATAAATGAGATATTGAATATTCTTCTCTCCAATATCTAAAAATTAGGCCTACATCATAAAATAGGCATTTGAGGAGCTCCCTCCCTCCTTCATACTTTGCAATGACCAGGAAACCCCTTTCTGACACTGCAGTTCCCAAAAGGAGCTGCTTGGAGCCTGCAATGGGGCCAGATCCCTGGGGTGGCTATGCAGCAAATGACAGTCTACTAACCAGCAAAGCTGAACAGACTCCCAGCGCCCCTCACCTCACTGACAGGTGATGCGGGGCACGAGGACATCTGGGTGCCACCTCTAATCCTGTGGAATTACTCCCCTGTCTTCAGCAATGAGCATGATGCACAGCATCCTGGTGATGGCAGCACTGCTCAGAGACTGCAGGTGTGATGTTGGAGATAAAGTCCATGAGGTAGAAGCTACTCACTTTAAAAAAAAAAAACACTTCAGAGATGAGCGGACTACCATTCAGGGCAGCAACTCTGCTAGATGCCTGGGAGCTACAGTGTCGATTTGAACGGGCATGTTTAAGTAAGGGTTTCTCACCAGTTTCTAAGGTTCTAAAGAGCTTGGTAGGGCTTTCTGGTTGCTAAGGCACCCCTCCCCACCTTTGGAAAGGATGCAGGTCTCCCATTCCTGACAAACAAGAAAAAATGCACCTGGCTCTGTTGTTGCCATAAATATTTAGATGATGAAAATTCTCTTAAATATTTAAAGAAACTGCTGAGCATAGCTTAATCATCTTACTGAGAACCCTACATTTAAAACTTAAATGTCTGTTCTTAGGAAGGAAGCAGGTTAAACTGCCTTAAAAATAAAGTGCCTCACCGTGGTATCGTAAAATCTCAACTGACATCAAGGTAACTGTGCTTAAGTACAATTTAGGGCTCTTTTGAATGTTTGTTCTAGACACAATAATGATGCTATTTTTAATAGTCCTATGCTGGTTCTAAAGATATAAACCTATATACCGTGTGCATGTGTCCTAAACAGAATCAGTTGGGGTTGGGGAGTAGAACGTAGTCTCTGAATACTTTATCTTAGCAAAGAAAGGACACATTATGAGTTGTGGCATCATTATGTTTAAAAAGAAAGAAAAGAAATGGAGTCTTCCATAGAGGAGCTTCAATAGCCCAGAGTAATGTAAAAGTAACGTAGGATGTAGTAACACTGAAGCTTCCTACCATGGTGCGTCTGATTGACTTCAGTCCTCTGGGACCCATGATTAAAATGCAGACTTCCTAGCCTGTGTAGAGTCTTTATGGAAATTAGAAAAAGTGTCCTTCCTGGACAGATGCATCCAAAACCAGTGCACATGGTTCGGTCCCGGTGAGCCTGCCCTGAGCTAAATCCAGTCCCACCTGCCACTCGGGCTGTGCACATATGTGCAGTGCACATATGAAGCCCCGGACCCCAAGTCTTCTAGATCCAGATTTCTAGGTGCAGGACACGCCCACTGTTATCAGGTTGCCCTGGGAACTGTGCTGTGTCAGACTGACATTCATGTCACCCTCTTGGTGCTTTTGAGTATGTGGTCTGATTAAGTCCACAGTGGTCTCTTGGCCTTCGAGCCCTGAATGCTTGGAGCTGATGGCGTGACTTCTCGGGTAGGAATGGACCTGCTCTGTGGAACAGAAAAGCCATTTCATTTTATCTTGAATTTAAATGATACTTGAGAATGTTTGCTGCTGATTTTTTTTTCCCCCTTTGCTGCTCTCATGTTAGACCCGGGAAAGCAAAGTAGGTTAAACTACCGTCATCCTTTTTTAGTATCTGTTAATGCTTTAGATAAGAGTTGATGTTCCGTCACCACCTTATTCAGGCCCTAATCATTTTGTCCCCCTTGAGATGTCTGCACCAGCCTCTTAACTGGTCTTCTAGTCTCTCATCTGTTCTCTCCTCCAATTCAGAAAAGGTCATGCTTGCTCATGACGCTTCAGTGACTTTCTCCTGGGTTGAGGAGAAATCCAAACTCCTCAATATGGCATGCCAAATCTTGATCAAAACTCAGAGAGATCCTTCCATGTAAAGAGCCCATGCCCTGGAGGACTCACAGGTGTACGGGACCTGCCTCCCCCCCCCCCCGCCCCCGTCTCTGACCACACCGTCTGCTTCTCCCTCCCTTGCCTTTAGCCACACTAGTTTCCTTGCTGTTCCTTCTCCCTGAAATGCTCTCCCCCAACTTATCAGATCTCAACTCTGAAGTCTCCTTAGCAAGTCTTTCCTTGGCTTCAGCATCTGAAATGTTAGCCCCCACCCCAGACATTCCAGATCTTCCTTCTCTATTTTGTTTTTTCCTCCTAAAATGTTAGTATCTAACACAGTTCCTATTTTATTTATCTGGCTTTTAATTTTTCTCTTCCACCAGGGTTTAAGCCCCACGAGGGTAAGGATTTGTGTGTTTTGTCCACTGTCGGATGCCCAGTGCCTAGAACAGAACCAAGCCCGTAGCAGGCAGGGGGTAAAGCTGGCGGAGTGGAGGATCGAGCGAATGTGGCTCCTGCTGCCTCTCCAGCCCCACGTCTCCTCAGTCTTCCTCTGCTCCTGCTGGCTCACACCTTTTCAGTCCACCTGCTCTCTCTCTAGACACAGCACACTCTCCTACATCTTCAGTGCCTTTGTCCTTGCTGCTGCCTCTACCTGGGGATCACCCTCACCGGCTCTCCTGGGCCCTCCTCTGTCCAGGCAGAGCGCCCTCTCCCAGCACAGGACCAGCTACATCGCCTGCTCCTCTCCCTTCTGCCTTGTTTTTCCATGAAACCAGATAAGCTTTTTGCAGGTCTTATTTGATTCTGTGTTCTCAGTCCCTGGACCTGTACAGCCATGTCTTAAATGTTTAGTAACTGAAGATGGGAGGGAAGGAGGCCACCGGAGCTCCGGAGGGTTATCTCAGCGTTTCATTCATCCTTACCGTCTGCCTAGAATGTTGCCACCTTTGTAATAGGTGCCCAGAAACACTCTGAATGAACCAGTCCTTTGCTCCCTCTTACACACCTGAGTGCCTAGTTAGAAATAAAAAATATTTTTGTTTTAATATTGAACTTCGAAGAGGTCTTCTGAATTTATAGTGTTGAACCCCAGGTTGTTGGCCAAATCTATATGTGGTCAGCCAAGGCAGACAAAACCTCATTCTGACTCTAAAATCTGTTAAGATACGCTGGCTGGGAAATAGATATTTCAAGGACCTCAGTTTGTGTGCAGCGGCTTTGCTGACTGGCATCTGTGTTATTGGTAATGAGTGCTTTCTCTGCAAGCATTTCTTATTTCTTCAAAACAGGACTTACATGAAACCAAGTGACTTATTCACTCAATTACAATTTCCTCCATGAAGCTTTTGAATAAAAATGAAAATAAGAGCTGGGGAGTTTTCTCTTCAATGCTCTGTAATGTAGATGATCAACAGGAAGTGTTCTCATAAAAGCATTAATGTTGTGAATGTTATTTGTACTAATGCTAAAGAATGTCATCTTAATAATGCCTGTTTAAAAAAAACTTACCTACATGTTAAGTTGAATTAAGACTCAGCAGTTCAGACAGCTTATAAAGATTTTAGTAGCTGTGACTGATTCGTACTGATGCCGACTATCCACTGTTAATGGAATCAACTTTATGGATAGCTACAGGGGAAGAAAAAAACTGGGCAGGCCTTTGCCATCTCCAAAGGGTGGAGCTTTGGCTAGCTTTTAGTTGCATGACATGTATTCCTAAAAGATCAGAGATACATCATGTTATTTCTCAGTGGACCATAACTTCTCAGCAGGAGCATCTTTACAACCTGCCAGGTAAATACATATTAAAGTTATTCTCAGTCTGTGCTTTTGTTGCTTTGAGGAAACCATATGCAGTAGCAATCCCTCTCATTTTTTGCAACCAGCACCAGTAGTTAGCTAGTTAGTCAAAGTGGTGAAACTTTACTGAAACAAACCACGTGACTTAAGCCTTTTAAATTTAAAATTAATTCATTCTTCAAACTTTTGAGGTCTGGATGCTTGTATTCGTTGGAGTTCTAAATTGAATTCTTACATAAGTGACATCTATCATGTATCACTAAGCTTTTCATCTCTGATTGTCTTAAAGCAAACCTAGAACTTAAGAATAAATATTCTTAAGTGCAGAAGACTTCAGTGACTTGCAGGCACCCTGCCCACACCACTCTGAGAGCTGTTTTTTTTGTTTGTTTGTTTGTTTTTTAAGTTGCCCATCCTTGTCAAGACTGTCCAAAGCATTCAACTTAGTTCCTGTAGAATGAACTTTTTCTTTTATAATCATTTTTCATTGATTTTTAAATAATACATCATTAAATTATAAAACTATTGATAGATGGAACTTGAGACAACTGACTTCATTGTGTATGAAGTACACATGGGCACGCTAGATGTAGTTTACTAGTTTTGTTCATTTAGAGTGCTGTGAATATCGATAGATTTTATAGAAGGAATAATGATTTTGGTAAATCTAGTAGCATAAGTACACATGTGGTCATAATATTTTCTTTGTTCTTGTTTCTGTATAACTTAAGAAGACATGAGATGTCAACTGCAGTGGCAATTGCTCTAAGACTAGCAGTATACTTGTCACACTTGCATGTGTGTGTGTGCACTTGCATGAACACACACATAGATGCGTTGCAAGTGAAAAGTTAAAATACACATCTTTAGCTGCTAACTTGACTACCATCTCTTTCATTTTAACGTGGCCCAAGTGAAGGTCATTGTCTACTTTCCTAAGCCTTCTTCCAACTTCCCAGTCTCTCTTAGAACCACTGTCATTTCCCAAACTTGCAAGGTATTCAGTATAATTAGAGAAGAATATTTCATTCTTACCTCTGTTCCTCTTATGTCCAGTCAGTTATCATATTTTGTCGTTTCTGAGAAACGTGTCTTCCTCTCTGTTAGAACGGCCACGCCCTCCTTGATACCATTACCACTTGCTGAGTATATTACTGAAATAGGCTTGATTTACCCCTTTGCCTCTGGCCAGTGCTTCCTTGAAGCTGTGGCAAGATCCTTCTTCTGTAAATCTCACTTTCAGCATTTCACTTGCTATTCAGAATTCTCTGGCTTTTCACTAACTGCAACATAAAATAAAAGAGTATTTGTCTTAGCTCTCTCTTCTATTCTTAACATGGTTCCATTCTCATTTCAGATGTCAGCCTCTCTTTTATGCCCTGTGGGAACCTGATGCAACCATGTGACTGCTTGTTTCTCTGTCCTCCACACTGTACTTCATCTCTGTGCCTCTGCTCACATTGAGCTACCTGGCCTGTAGGATCTTAGCTCTTACCTTCTGCTTATGCACATCCTAAAAGATCTCTCTTGATGTTTTCTTCCACAGACTCCCCCACTAGACCGTGAGTACCTGGAGGTTAGGGACCACTCGTACTGACACTAAACCAGGGGTGCTGCGTCTTATAGTTAGTTACCTAATTGTATTTATCTCCTCGGCTTGAGAATAAGCCCCTTGAGAGGAGGGATCCTCTCTTAAATTTTCTCCCTTTTGTACGTTCTCTTCTTCAGAGAGCCCAGAGAACTTTCAGTCTAGCACCTGTGCATAGCACCTGATCTGGGAGACGTGAGAGTGACTGCACGTGGTCCCTGTCCTGCAGGTGCTCTCAGTGTGACAGAAAGATGCTCGTATACACACACACAGCGTAATGTTAAAAAAATGGTTGCTAAAGTTTGTTCTAATAAAGGTGTAGTTTATATTTAGATGAGAGTTTAGGGGAAGATGAGATTTCCCTCAGTAATGGGGAAGAGAGCCTCTGACTTGGAGGGGTACTATTTGAATTAGATAGTAAATTAAACATTTGAATCTGGGTGCCATTGGAAGTATTAAAAGATTTGGTTATTTCTTTTTTAATAAAACATCTTTTTCAAGGGAGGGATAAACAGTATTGTTAATCAAGCAGGCATTAGGAAAGCTACTGACTCCATCCAGCTCGCGTAATTCATCAGTGGTAGACACTCGAGAGCTCTGATTCCACACCAGGCATTTTGAACAGTAAGTTCTGCTGTCTCCTCAAGCTTTGTTAACATTCTTTGGTGTCACCTGAACATATGGAGGGGTCTGAGTTTTTAGAGGGTAAGAAACTTTTCAGCCCCTCCTTATGTAACACTCCAATCACTCAAGAAGTTTCCTTTTTAAAGTACTTCAAACCTGCCATGGAGTTAGCCTTTAGGGAGGAGAAAGGCGTGTAACATAAAATATCAGCCAAGAGCCTTTGAAGATGGGTGATGTGTTTTTCTCCTTAGGATGCTAAATCACACATCACCACACATGTGCACGGAAAATGAAGAATGTCAGAGACACATTTATGTGAACCATGGATCATATTTGCATATACAGCATTTCAGCTCGGCCCTCCTGCCCTCAGACCAGCAATGACTGATGCTTTGTATTGTGCTTTTTTAAAGACTTCTCCAGTCTTAGGGTTTTACTGGATGTTAAAACTTATCTCAGTGCAAAGGGAATTGGACTTACTAAGCTCCTGCCTTATGCTGTCTGATATTGTTGGCAGTAACTACGTGTCTATTTAAACTTAATAAAATTTAAAATAGATTTCCTTAGTTGTATAGCCACACTGCAAGTATTGCATGCCAAACTGAGATGTGCAGTAAAGGTAAAAACCTTACCAGATTTTAAAGATTCAATACAAAAAAACCAATTATAAATTAGTAAGAATGTTTATACTGATTATATGTTGGATGACAGTTTTTCTGGACATGGAGTAAATACGTTATTAAAATTAAAGTTAATTTTTTAAAAAGTTAATTTTAGCCCTTTTTACTTTTTTGTCACTTGAAAACAAATCTGTGGGTCACATTATTTGACAGCATTGGCTTAAAAAAAGTCATGTTAATTTCTGATCTCATCGTTTTAGTATGAAGATTTATACTGAATGGACTTGCTAGATATTTTGGAAATTGGGGTAATTAGTAATGACTAAAACATGATATCAATGATTTTGTGATTCCTAAAATTTTTTGCTTGTGATTTTGACTAGATCTTCTAATCAGTCTTTTGAGGGGCTGAGTTTTTTCCCCCAAAATGAAGGCTTTTACTCCTGTTTAAGACTTGATATCTTTTAATATTGCTATTGGCTTTGAGCTAGTTTGATTTTAACCTTTGCTCCTTGATTGGTTAGTGAGCAGGGCTAACTAAATGCTAGGAATTAGGATTGAAATATTTTATAAACACTTCCACTGTAGCTTTTTGTTAATGGGAACTTATAGTCAATACTGTATCTAAGGCAGCATACTTAATCTGAAGTATTTGCAGGCTAAGCCCTGAATTCACGTATTTCATATGAAGAGATCTCCAGATAGAACCATTTATTTGCCAATTAGAAAAAATTTTGCTCCCCCCTAAAACATTGGACCCAGTAGCTTTCATGTAGAAACACTGAATATTTCCACAAACTTGCCGAATTTATTTATGTGAGTTCAAACTAGGTTCAGTGTAATTTTTCAGTTACTTTAAGCGTAGGTGTGTTAGTGTTATATAAACCCCATTTAGCTATTAGTACTGTTGTCATTTGATTATTTAAAAAGAGATACCTTGAGCAGAGAACAGGCTTCCTAACTTACAGGTTGTTAATATTTTATTTTTTATGTTATTTGGAACATCAAGGTATAGTTGAAGGGAAAAGACAACCTATGTGGATTTAATAGAAAATCAGAACACTTTCAAAGACAAGACCATTGCTGTAGTTTGGGGTTAACCTTTCTGGAATAGTTTGCAGTGACACACAGTGAGATTAAGCAAAGGGGAAATGGTGCCTTTCTGTTCCACATGGGATGTGTAGTTTGGTAGGACAAAGAGCCAAACACAGGGCCACAAGTAGCAGTGCTGGGGTTTGCTACATAGAATCCCACTGGTGTCTGGGTATTGTCTATTACTGAACTCTCTCTCCCAAGCTTAAGTCTTGCCCTGTTTCTCCATCTGTGGTAGAGCACCCGTGGAACAGAGTGGTTTCCTCGCGGTTTGCTCACGTGGCCGCATTGGCTCCTTGCTGACCCTGCGTTGGGAAGACTAAGCAGGCGGGCAAGGAGGAGCAGGAGCATTTGCACACCGCTACTTTCCCTACTAAGGAAGACCCAGAGAAGAGTGTATTTCTGAATAACCGCCTTCACTCAAGTAATTCCGCTTTTGGTCTCTTACAGCAGCAGAAACATTACCAGGGTCTCAAGAGTGGCCAGAAAGTGTTTCAGAAGATAGTGCGTCACTTTTTCCTCGTAGGACGTGGCTGGGGTTCAGTGCTCTCTTTGGTCTTATTTGAATGGTATTTTATCAGTCAGACAAAATAATATTCAACTATTAATATCGTTCTGCTAAAACAGTTTAGGATAAAGATTTAATGGTCTCTTTTCAGTGCAGGGCTTGCGGCCACCGTGCAGGACGGTAATAAAAGAGAAACCAATGAGGCAGCTCAAAGTTATGGCTCTCCATGGCTTTTAGGTCTCTCATACATTTTTATAAAACATGTATTAGAACTTGTGAATTGTTAAATTGGGTTACTTTTTAATGCAGTTGTCTTCAAATACGGACCTGAGAGTAACCTGTTAGGTTTCAGTGTTCAGACGGGCTCTCTCCTGACTGACAGGCTTACTGCTGCTGTTACGTCACCTGGTCTGGAGCTGGGCGAGGACAGTTGACCTCAGGACCGTGCTCCCACTGATCTGCAGGGACACTGGTACACCCCTGGCTTAGCCCCGGGCTCCCCATCCTGCCCTTAGGCGAACAGTGAACCCATCTCTTTTCTCATCTGTGAAAGCAGAGTATAGAAGATAGGACTTCTCCGTTCCCCAGGATGGGGATGGTTGTGGTCGTAAAAAGCAAAGATGAGATTTAAGATGTCACATGAACCTCTCGTGTTACTACTGTGTGATATTTGTACTCCCCCTGGAAACCCAGGAGAGCTTTAAGGAACAGAAAGTAAATTTTAGCTCAAATGATCCAGAGCCTGGTGTACCATTAAATGTCTGTGGGAATGTGCTTTTGGCCAAAAGCTGATAATAAGGGTTTGATTAAGGAAGCATCACACAAAATAACTTGATGCAGAGACTCCTGCACGTAACACTGTCCAGCTCTAGGCCTGGCAGGGTGGGGAAATGGGTCTGCATGGAGTCGGTGTGGGGGCATGAAGACTAAGCGCAGGATAGGCTGCAGCAGGGATTCTTCCAGCCCCAAGCTAGAAACTTGCCCCGCCTCACGTGAGGGAGGAGCCCAGAGTCCAGCAAAGCCAGGAGGTATC
The DNA here is from genome assembly GCF_048773025.1 of Camelus bactrianus. NCBI lineage: Eukaryota > Metazoa > Chordata > Mammalia > Artiodactyla > Camelidae > Camelus > Camelus bactrianus. Next base: position 21,505,806 of record NC_133542.1, read on the forward strand.
CCTGCTGTGCCGACGCTTAGAAGTGACTGCAGTCGAACACTCAGGGCTTCAGTTTTGCACTCGTGTGTCTCGTCCCCTCCGGCTGAAATCGGAGGAGCGGAAGAGGCCAGGAGCATCTGAAGTAGATGGATCGCCAGGGCAGGTTGTTTCAACTCAGTGAAGTTCTTTGCATTAAAGCAGACATCCCTAAAACACATTAGCCTCCCAGCACAGGAGTGGGAACACACGAAGCAGGAAGCCTGCTGGGGTCTTTAGGGAAATCTTGAGTGCTTTGGGCTGATTTATTTTCAGAGGGTTCAAACTAGATCAGCTCAAGAGAAGATGGGAACATTCAAGATGGTGGGAAAGCAAAATAACTGTCTCATTTTCCCTCTTCATCAACTGTCTCCCTGGAAAGCCATCACAAGTAAATGTTTTGTTCTGCTGTTTTGTGGGAGTTGGTGGGGGAGGGGATTAAGTTACGGATTTCTGGAACATGCTTTGCTTCTTTTTTTTTTTTTGGTAAGCTCCAGCAACATGGGATGAGCCCAGTGAGGGTGTAGGACCAGCCCTGACAGACCCTGTATGATGCCTTGACTGGGTTAATGCAAAGCAGGTCTCTTGTCAAATTAAGCAGAAGCTACAGAAGGCTTGTGGCTTTGAGATGGATTTGGCCTTTGCATCCACAGTGACCTACAATCCAGGTTCTTGAGTAACAGATGCTTAATGAACATCCCTGACCCAAGTTCACAAGCACACACACTGGGCTAGAAAAGACGTACCAGAGCAGGAGGAAAGTCCAAGTTAGAGGGAGATGTGTGGAAGCCTTACATACCCAGCCGTGAATCGGCTGCCTTTTCCAGCTCAGAACACCTGTATTAGGTGTTATTAGGAACAGTCCTTTAGACCTAGTCCTTTAGACCATTTCACTGCCTCAGTGAAAACGAAATTATTATGTAGTTTCAGAAAAAAAGGAAATCAGAAACCCTGTGTGTATGTGTGTGTGTTTGAGGAATTTCTCAGGAAGCTCAGGTGCAATGAGTTGTTCCGTCTTTGTTAAGGGATGTTATGAAACCACCTCAGTCCTCTTCTGTACAATGGTTGTAATTATAACCAGAGGGATATTGTGTTCTCAAACATACATTCAAGCTCCGTGATACCAGGTTGCCTGAAGCCAAGCTTCTCGTATGGGTGCATGTAACAGTGCCTCTCAGTAGCCTCCCCATCACTTGTCATTCGCCTTCCCCTCTCACGGTGCAAACGTCTTTATAGTCTGTGCCTGGCATACTGCTTTCGTTCATCTCAGGCTCATTGTGTCTGCTTTAAACAACGAGAATATATTGGTCCTCGAGATACAGCACCTGAAACTTAAGGGTTTGATGGGCTGTGCACATGTAGAAATAAATGCTACCTTTCAGAAATTTCTTCCTGGTGCAATTGTATGCAATTAGAACAGTGGGAAAGTGGCAAATGAGACCTGCTTGCACGCCAGCCAGCTCTGTTTTTAACACATGATTATTTTATTGGGGTGTATGTTAATTAATCCTGAAATAAGAGCCTGTGTGACATTCAAAGTTGTGTTGAGTGGCTCAGAGTTTAAATATTTTAGTTTTACAACTCTGTTATGCTGGCAGCCAACAATGGTGTCTCAGAGAAGTCAGCATATGAGCCCTGCTTGTGATGACATCTGGAAAGCTTGTTTTATCTATAAGCACAGTTGTAGACAAATGAAAGCAGACAGATGTAAGGCTGGGGTGGCATCTTCGCCTCAAGCACTCTCTGGCTGTACATTTTCCAGTGTGTCAAAAACAGGGAGCTTTTTTTCAGGGGTGGAATAAAAACATTCTGTCACATGAATACCCAGCTACCATGCTGCCTTGCCTGAGCTCTGAGGTGTAAAATGGCATACACTGTTCGAAATTTAGCAGGAGCAAGAGGCAGGAGCTAGGAGGAGGTGCCTGCGTATAAGGGGTACTTGACACAGAGACACGAGATGTGGTGTCATTTTCAGTTCATTACAACCCGTCTCCCAAAAGAGCCAGAAGGAATGAAAAGATTCTTGAGACAGGGATTTGGAGTTCCAGGCAGTTTTCTGTTGCTGTTATCTTTACCACATCATCAGTCACTGTGTACAGCCCCCACCATGTACAGAGGAGAGGTCTACATAGTGGTTTGGGTGGGTGGGTCACAGTAAGTTTTAGGGTAGGGTTGTGCTTGAAGATGAGATCTCAGAAGTCGGAAAATCAGTGACATCGTGTCTGGTTGGCTTACGAGTCATTTGGCTCAGGGATCATTCTTCACCAAAGTTTACACAAGGACAGTTGGCTTCTTACCCCACTCTGGTTATTACAGAGTTAAGTATCCCTCAATATATATTGTATTATACATACGCACTGACGTATTTGCTGGGATTTGGATTAAAGCAGAGACTTTGCAAAGTTCCTGGCCCTCCAGCAGCAACAGAACGCACTATACCTGCAGCGGGTGCCAAGTTCCTGTTTTCATGTGTGGCGACTTATGGCTCCGTATTTCATGGTATACACTGAATACACCGAGTAACCGTTGCTAATTATCGTTAGATATGTTTCACTGCAGTTTTAGGAAGCTGAATATGGTCTTGTTGAGCATCTCTTTAAGGGCTGGATTGCCCACTTGCAGCCCAAAATGCATAACTTGGTAGTATTGGAGTCTTGTATCTGAGGAAACCACGCAGATACGTGTAATCTGAGAGCCGTGACTCAATGGAAATGAAGGGAAGAGAGCAGGGTGGCCTGAGCAGGTGAAATCCGTTCAGAAACTTAACGCCAGGATACAAGTCTCTCGGCTTCAGCAGCAAGTGTCTTTTTCCGTAGCTCGAGGTGGTTGAAAACATCCTCTTTTTTTTCCTTTTTCTTCTCAGCAATACAGTTGCATTATGCTATCAACAGGGGAAAAGGCGGATGTCCATTTCCTGTCCCATCCCCACCACACTGTCATCAATCCTTTCAAAGTGCACAGTGCTGAGAGCCACTGGGCCCCGATAAGTGCCTTTGTGGATACAAAATGGCACTTTTTTGTTTTACATGCTCTTAGGCACGGTGGAGTAAATATACGTGTAATCGAAAATGCGCAGCACACTGCCGTTTGTACCTGCAAAGACTAAGTGGTCTGGTCAGATGGATCATTGGGATTTTAGTAACACCTCCGTGAACTGATGAGCTGGCCAGGGAAAGCCCCTGGACCTTTGCATGACTTTTCACTTAGAGCCACGTGTGGGGCCACTTACTCCATCAGTGTTCTTTGCAGCCTGGTCTAGCCCCAAGCGTCCTGGGTTTTTAATGCTGTAGTGGTTGCCTACTCTGAATTTATTCATACAAATTGGAAATGCAGAGAGGAAGGAATCGTTTCTTGATGCTGGGCATCCTGGTTTTGCCTGATAACATTAGTGTTAGGGGTAACAGATTTTGTCAGTTATCTGCATGCAGGCCATGGAGTTTGATAGCCAGTAACATTTCAAAACTGAGAGTCACAGAGACAGTTTTTACTGAGTCTTCCTCAGAGGCAACTTATCATTTAAACTGTTGAAACAGAGACCATAATTCCTTCTTGTGTCATTCAATAGAAGAGGTTTTTCCCCCTCTTGGTTTGAGTTTCCATGGCTGAAATATTTAGAGTAATTTTTAAATGTGTGCTAATACTATTGGATTGGCATACAGTAGCCAGCAGGGAACTTGTGCTGATACCAATCTGATTTGTTTATAAATTAAACAGTTCTGCTAAATCTGCTATAGCATCATTTAGTCATCTTGAATTAATCAGATATATCCTTTAAGATGCCATCTCCTGGAAGGCTTTGTTTGGCCAAGAGTAAAATTATTCTTTTGGCAACATTAAACAAAAATTATGGATCCCCTCACGGTATTAGTAAATATTGAATTTTTTATTGCCATTTGTCAATTTTGTATTATTACCATTATGATTATTGACAACACTTTGGTGTCTACAGTGTGCCATAGTGCTAAGTGTTTACATGTGTTTATTAGGTGCTTATTATATTATTACAGACACTTTGGAAGTTAGATCATCATGTATAATTCTCATCCTGATCCTGCAAAGTTGGTACTACTATTACATTATTACCCCCATTTTGTCAACGAAAACACAAATTCAGTGAGGTTAATTTACTCAAGATCACATGTCTTCTTTACATGTTATGTTGTATGTGCGTATAGGTGTGTAGGCATGGATTTCATTTCTAGCATAAAATACTTAGTTTCTGTTCCAAATACATTATAACCATAAGGTGCCTTGTGCGTGTTTTCTACTCCGAAACAACCGAATAATGTATTGATTTTTCTTTAAAAAAAATGCATTGAGATTGAGCATTGGTTTGATTTCCCAACTGTAAATAACCAATCAGTTGCTAAGCTGGCACGAACATCAGTGATGGTAATGATGGAAGTATGGTTTTCCGTCAGGCGTGGAGTTCTTCTGTTTGATAGAGAGACAGTGCGCTGGATTGTGATCAAAGTCTGTAGGATAGGTCACTGGAGTTTGAATCCCACCTCTGCCACTTGTGAGCCCCGTGACTCTTTGTGCCTCGTGTTTCATATCTTTAAAATGGTGCTGATAGTGTTGCCAGAGCTGCTCCAGGTCTTTGCTCAAACCTGCCAACCCCATCTTTAGCAGGAGTGTCCTTGCTCAAAACCTGCCAACACCCACCCTCCTTTAGCAGGAGTTAACGTAAATCTCTAAACGGCCCAGAGATAAGAAAAGAAGCTATAAACAAAAAACCCAGATGGAACGAGCTAGGACCATGATGGCGACAGATCTGACCTCCAGCAGATGCCGAGGCTCACTGTCGTTGATTTGACTACATTAGCATATTAAATGACACACCTACTAGTGGCCATGCTTGGATGTTAAAGACCGAAAGAGGGTATAAAAGGGGTGGCAGTCCACTTCCTCGAAAAAGCCCTGCCCGTTCCCCGGCAGGCTAAGGGATATGCCTCCCCAGAATCAGCCTCACTCTTCCCACTGTCTTTACTCTTTAAAATTAAACCCCTCTCCCCACGTGGACGTGAAATTGATCTGTGAACTTAGTTCCAGCTTTTCCATTCTTTGGCCAAAGCTTGTGCTGTGTCCATCTCAGCTTCGGTTTTGTTATTCCGCTGTCCGAAGGAAAAAGAATCTTACCTCGCCGAGCCAGAGAGCCTGGGCCAGGCTAGGGCCGGAGTAGGAGCCACACGACTTAATTTGATAACAATAGTATTTATGGTATGTAGTCAATGAAGATATTCCATGTATTGAATGAACTAAAATATGCAAAGCACTTAGACTGATACCTGCCACATAGCAAATACTGTAGGGGTATTAGCTGCTAGAATTGTTTTATGGATGTTATCGTGATAATAACTTAAGCTAACCCATGGGGGAGCCACAAGCAGCTTCCAAGTAATTTTCAAATTTTTAGAAACATTTGGAGGCAGTCAAAGGTAAGTATTCTTCCAAAGGTCAAGCTATTCCAGATAACATTTTACTATCTTTCTGCTGAGCTGTTAAAATAAACAGATAAATACCCTAGCAGATATTCTACCAAGAGTGCATAAAGAAAAATTTAGAGCTCAAAGGCAAGTAAGATTATATTAGTCTAAATTAAGCATTTGAAATGTTTATATCTGTTCTTTAAAAATGAGTGCTGACCCAGTGATATCAGGAATTTTTCCCCCCTGAAATTGTAAATTATATGACTGTTGTCTCATACTGATCAATGATACATAAAAAAAGATCCTTACAAGCAAATACAATAAAATGATAATTGTAGAATTTAGATGGTGGATATATGGATGCTCACTGTACAGTTCTTTCAACCTTTCTGTATGTTTGAAAATTGTAATAATAAAATATTGGTAGGGGGAGACTCTTAGAATGCTGCTTCTCAGTCACTGAAGGGAAAATAAACCCCTCTGAGGCTTGAAAGCCTTCCCCAGACCCTGTGTTCTTTGGCATGAGGTAGATGGCAGACCAAGCAGTGTGGCTCGGGCACAGGAGCACACCCTGTGAAATCCCACTCCAGGCTAAGTTAGAGATGTATTTTCCAACTGCCAGCTTTTTTTTTTTTTTTTTTTTTTTTGAGTCCTTTTGTTTTGTGTGTGTGTGTGAATCCCCATTTGCATTTTGGTCATCTGCTTAATATCAGTGTCATGCTGCTTTTTAGTCAGAGCTGGAAGATCTTTGAGAAGGAGTTGAGAATACAGAGGACCACAAAATTGTTATTTCAGCTTAATGACACTCTTACACAGTGACATCCCTTTGTAACCTAGTGGAGTTTGCCAGGAGCTTTATGGTTAATGGAGAGCTCACATTTTCTGAAGCTAACAACATCTGTACATTAGATGATCTTTTCTTATTACATCTAGTAGTCCTTTCAACTTGTAATTTGTGTTAAAAGGTGTTTTTAAAACAACTATTTTGCGTTACGCTCACACTGCTCATTGAAGAGGAAGATCAGAAATTAGGTTATAGGTGCCACCTAAGAAAAAGGCAGCATTTTATCACTATACAGAATGTAAGTATTAAGTTGAAAATATTTGTATTCTGGGTTGTTTATGTCATGTGCCTTTTTAAGAAAAAGTGCATTTGCTCATTAATGACAGAGCTATGGCAATGTTGTAAAATATCCCCTTCTCTCTGCCGCTCAGACACATCCCGAATCTTTTAATTCTGGGTATCCCATTGTGTGATGAGCATTGAGCAATCGAAAGGTGACCACCAAGAGTGACCAGGGCCGTGGACAGTCTACAGACAAACCGTCGGTGGATCAGTTGAAGACACTGACAGTGTTTGGTCTGGAGAAGAGCCTGCCAGCGTGGAACCTCCTGCCCATCTGTAAGGGCTTCCACATGGATCAGGAAGCACACTGACTCGGCTGATGCCTCAGAGGACTGAGATTTATAGAAAGGCAGACTTTAGCTCCGTAGAGGGAAGGAAGTGTGGCAGTCAGAGCCCTGGAACGGTGAAACACACTGCCTCGTAATGTAATGAGCCAGAGGCAGCTGTTTTGTTTTTCTTTGTTTTTTTTTTTTTCCCCTGCCAGACGCTCCTGTCATCTGTTTGCAGGATATGGAAGGATGCAAGCGCCCACCCCAGGCTTTTTCTAAGGAGAAAGATACTTTCCCAGCACCTACAGAAATATGTGCTAAGAAATTAAAATAGGGGGGCAATGTACCCCCCACCCAAAAGCAGAGACACCTCTTCATTCTGGGAGTCAGTTCCAGTGGCAAAGCTATAGGAATTTTCTTTCCAAGTCTATTCTGAAGATGCCAGTCTTTCGGGGGCACTTAAGGGAAAGTAAATCTTAAGTCAGGATTCTAATACAATGAACTAAATATATTCTTTTTTTATTTAAAAAGGCAAATTTGATCATGTTAAAGCTGGAATGAAAACATAATTATTTAATACTTATCCTTTCTCCCTACATATTTTATAAACTTCATTTTTTTAAGGTTATAAGGAAATAATCTAGATATATCAAATGCCTCCTACTGAAGGCCTTAGTTTTTCAGTATGTTTGGAACTACAAGCAAATCATGCGCACAGCATTTTTGTTTCTTGAGGAGGTAAGCATAAATAGCTAAAACTTGAAAGATGCTTAGGTAACAGATCAAGAGAATAATAGAAGAATATACCCTGTTTTTGGAAGAAAATGTTTGACTTTTTAAAAACCTGACTGTCACAGTGAGGTGGCCTTGGCTATATTGCTTGGAGGTTTTAAAGTCTTGGTTTGTTAAGAAAATGAAGGAGAGTTGATTTTGTGATATTTTCTTTTAATTTCCTTGTCACATTTTTATCAAGCAACGTTTGTCTTGAGAAGCAAATACTAGAAACTGAATAGTCAAACACATTCCAAGGAGGAATGAATCTCCTACCATCCTTGAAGGAGCGCTCTTTCCCTGTCTTGCTTCTGCCTCTTCCCATTCCATCCCAGCAGAGCAACGTTGGGGCTCGGGACGCCCTGCGTTTAGGTTCCAGTTGAGTCTCGAGGGCCCTCCTGGGGACTGGTGCTTCTTTCTTGTTCTTCTGGATCCTGCATTCCTTCCAGCCATCTTCACTCGGTTCTTTTCCCACTGTAAGCACACGTAAAACCGACACATTGTGAAGTTTTTATGTGTTTCAGAACCTTTGCTGTTTTATACTGATTGAACATACGATTTCAGGAAGCCACCTTGTACCACAAAAGAGCTGTAGAAAATGACAGGCATTTGGCATGTTTTAGGGAGACTGTCAGGAGACAGTGGGAGATGAACTCAGCATTCAGCCACTTAACAAACGTTCGTTTGAGTTTCTCCTGTGTGCTGGACAGTGCTGTTAATTCTAGAAGTTAAAGCGGTGACCAAGACAGGCGTGGTTCCTGCCCTAATGGAGCTTACAGATCAAGGGGGGAAGATGGTGTCAACTAATCACATAAGCACAGTACACATAAATTGTAAATTCTTTGAACACACGTACACACACAGCTTTAAAAATCAGGTAACCTAGGGGACTCCTGGAATTGCTTTCTTGATAAAGTGAGCTTTGAGCAGAGATCTGAGCCGCAGTTGTTGAGGGGCTGGGCGGTGCTGGGGGTTTAGAGGCGGAGGGGCGCACCTGCTGGGAGAGCTGGAGTGTCCCTGGTGTGTTGAGGGGAAGCTCAAAGCAGTGCAGGGCCTGCCTTGGATTACACATTTCTTCTCTGCTCTGCTGCTGTTTTTTCTAGTCCTTCCAGAACTTTCCTAGGACCATCCTCTGCAGGAGAGAATATGCTGGTTTTATTCCGATGAATCATGATCCTCCAGTATTTCAGATGATGATGACTTAGAGGCGGAGCAGAAGTAGCAGTGGTGTCAGTATCTCAGCTCTTGACGCCCGATCTTTAGGGGGAAGCCCTTTCGGTTATTAATGGTGGATGAAGCAAAACTCATTGCGTCTGGGCTTCCCCTCCAGGCTGCCCCGGGTAGGGAGTTGATAAGGGATCTTCTGGACTTGGGAATTGCTTCGCTGTTGACAGAAAGACATGGTGAATTTGATTAAATTAAATTAGGAGCATGTGTATGCTTGACAAAGTGAGCTAATGAAGGAAAATGCATCAAAAGGATTTATGGTGAATTGATTAAAATTTTTCTCTGCAGAAAGCCCTTCCGGCTTAACGCTTGGAATTAGAAGGCTATCGGTGCTCCTAGGCCCTCCAGGTTCTCGGTTGCCTTTACAGTAGGCAGTTTGGGGACTTTTCTTCCCTTTGAGCAGCCGCTCCATCTGCAGCCTCCTCCATTGCAGGCAAAAGTATTCCCAACCTGCAATCTGAATTGCACGGAGGAAAAGAGGATAAAAGACACTATTTGATTTATTAATTTCTAGTGGATTAGAACGACAAATGTTTGCTATGTTTTTAATTTGAGAAGTAGAGAGAATCACAGCAGCTTTTAATTATGCATTTTGTGTAATGCAGCTCTGAATAGAGCAGAACAAAATTAAAATTGTGGATCAAATACTAAATCTGAGTGGATGCTAAAGTGAGCTGTAGTGTAATGCTAATGGTTTTGCGACTTCCTGGCATTATGTCAATAATGGCTCTAATCACATTAAGTAGAGAGCCCATTAGCTTTTTCTTTGCAGCAGCATGCACCATAGCAACATACCATGAGTTCTGAAATAACTTTTGACATATTTTTAAAAGTTTTGCTATGTTGAGGCTTAGCGGCAAGTACGTAACGTGCGTGTGCAGACGCAGTTGTGTTCCCAGAGCTGTGTGTGCGGGGATGTTCTTGTGTTCGTTTGGTCATATTAATCCTACCTAACATTGTCTCAGGAAAATGCAACCTAGTACCCTTATCTTCATAAATGTAGTACCTTCTCTGCTATTTTCGTGAGACTAAAGCTTTCATGGAATTTGTCATGGTGTAAAACCAGGTCTGCTTGTGCAGCATTGTACCTAAAGGGATCAAAGGCCTTTTGCTATTAACTTTCTTTGCTCTGTTGTCAAATGGGATGGCATTTTCTAACTACCCATCCCTCCACAGTTCTAGTACTAGATACAACCTGGAACAGAGAAGTCTGGTTGAGGTTATTCCGCTTTGATGCCCTTCCAGGTCCATTTTGTTGGAAAGCTTTGTGCTCCCAAGATGAGCTTACCCCGGACGATCGTCATGGGCGTTCTTAGGCTGGGAGACGAGCATTAGTCTAGTGTGTGAGGAGCTCCCTGAGTAGTATCTTGGGAGAAATACTGAGTACTTTAAACTTTCAAACATTTTAAAAACATACAGAGAAAGTTTCAAGCATACCTATAACTCTTTGGTTTTTCTGTTCTTACACTGTATGAAAACAAAATGGGAAGTTGAAGGAATTTTCAAAACAGCAGTGTCGCAGAGACACTTTATTCTCAATTTGTATGTGACCTGATGACTTACCCTTCACTCCCAAACCTTCACCCAACCAATATTTACCTGGACAACCAGACTTACAGTATTGGGGATTCATCTTTGATGTTTTCTTCTTTCCCACCTCTTCTGTCTAATTGCCTCCTGCCCCGCCACCCCTCCCCCAATGAGTTGTCACATCAGCCTTCTAAACAGCCCTGGACCGCTCCCTTCCTCTCCACCCCTCGGCTCTTGCCTATTTTCGCAAAAAGTTTCCTAAATGTTCCTCATTGTGCTGCATTATGAATGACTTTAAAAAGCAACATGTAATGATATGTATATGGAACTGATTTTTTGCTAAGAGGTCTTCTTTTAAGTTGGGGTGCATATTCCTAACTTGTATCCAAGACTCATAGTCAAGGGTAAGCAACATTCAATTTTACTGCTGATCAGTATGCATTCTCTTAGTGCAGTTACGAAGAACAGCTCTCTTAGAACTTGAAAGCAAATGCTACTTCAGTCAAGATTTGGGTATCTTGTCTGTTTATCTTGGTATCAAAGACCCAGAGAATTTGGAGACACATCACACAGCTTTTAAAATTATTCAGACAAGCTGTAATATCACATGACTGTTCCCCCAAATGGTAAGACATTACTCACTGGATCTTAAGACTTTTTAAGTACTTAATCATCATAATACCTTAATGAGATAGTCAGGAATGAAATTTAAATCACTTTAAATTGGGGCAAGGAGAGGTGAAGTGACTGCCCAAGTCTGCTTTGACAGTGGTCGAACTAGGATCAACTCCAGAAATAGGTGCCTTTTTATTTTTAATGTGTTAAGGGATACTTCCACTTAGCCTCTTAATTCAGAAGAGTTAACTTTAGGTGCTTAAAGGAATTCATAAGTGTAGCAGCTCCAACTTTCAAAACATTTCAGGTTGGTTTCTCATTAGAAGCCCATAAGGCAAAAAGGTAGGGTCCCCTTCTGAAGATGAGGAAGACGACACGTGGTTTGTCACGACAGAGTCTACATTTTTCCGACTCTTGGTCCATGGCATTCCATTACGTCATGCTGCCGGAATGGCTTCCCTCCTCTGCAGAGATGCATGTTCCACGGTGACAAGGTGGACACTGGGAGCATTCCATCTCACAGCGAGAGCTGAGAACCATCTGACCTCCCCATCTAGTACCTTGCCGCACTGCAGGGTGTCTGTCCTCCAAATATTGAGGTCTCCTTTCTGTCTAGGTCTGCCTTGAACATCTGCGCAGCTCCAGCTGCCACCCTTGGGAGGATGACCCATATCTGACTCCCATACGTCCACCTCCCTCTGCGCCTCACTTCCACATTTTCAAATGTCCACTGACTTGATACCAGGTGGCACTATCAGCAGATCCAGATCAGCATAACTAAAACTGAATTTTTTATATTTCACCCTCTTTCCTAAGCAGTTATTCCTCATAACCTCCCACACTGACCTTTCACTGACTCTTCAGTAGAGCCTCCAGAGGCTGGGTTCTGTGGTGTGTCTCCTCATGGGTCTGCAGTTTGATAAAGTAGTCTTTGCCTCCAAGAGACTTAAAAGAAGAAGCAATATAACATGTGAATCATATTTGTATCTCAGAAGTTTCACCATGTTTGAAGGCTAGAGACTAGTTGAGGACTGAGGGAATGGGGGACCCATTCTAGCAGGAGGTAGAAGGTAACTGATCCCAGTGACCTGGTCTGAATTTTTGTTCTCAAAGGGTACACAGTTGAATAAAGGCGAGGAGACATAAGCAAGAACCTATCAGGACATGTTGAAAAAGCTGAGTTCTGAGTTTTTCCCAGTTCCCATCATTCTGTCAGTCAGTCACATGCAGGGCAGCATCTCCTGTGAGCTGTCATCACCTTTCCTACCCACACATCCCTGCCCCAGCTCACTCATCCCTCACCTGCTTCCTTCCCTCCCTCTTTCCTCCCCTCCAGGAAGTGGGAGGGGAAAGAGAAGAGAGAGAAGAGAGTAATAGCCATACTATCCTAGGTTCTTTTCCCTTTTGTGTCACTGAAGGGCAATTTAGTGTTTGTGGGGCCTTTAGAATTTATCCTTACTGACCGGAGAGAATCACCGGTGTAATTTGAACATCGCTTCTTTCAGAGTTTCTCGTTCCTCTAAGAGGAATGCAAGATTTATTCCTGATAAGCTCAATTTTAGTCATGCACACTATCTGGTTTGTTAGCAATGTTTAAAAAGCACACACAGTGATAAAATGTAATATTCCATAGCACATGGGCCGAATAGCTCATAATTAATTTAAAAATGCAAGATTTTAAAGTAGATATACATTCCCTCAGCAAGCATTTTTCAGAAGCTTGCTGTGTGCCTAAGTGCTCTGAATATAAAGGTAAAAATCCTCCAGGTTTGTTGACAAAGGTTTGTTGTTATGCAGACCAGCAGTTACAGTGGCATGTAACACTTGTGTCGTTGGAGGTGTGGACAAGTGGAATATATGAGTATGTGCTTTGGTGTCAGGCCTGGGCCTAAATACCTTCCCTACTCCTAAATACCTTCCCTACCTTCTGTGAGCTGTTATCTGTGGGTAAGATTTTGGACCTTTCTAAGCCTTAGCTTAGAGCTGGTAATAGTACCTACCATGTGGTGATGGTTGGGGAAAGTATTCAAGATCGCACATGTTCAGTAGATAGCAGAATACCTGGTGGAAAGCGAATGCTTGTAACAGTGTTAGCTGTTGTCACTGCAGCGTTGTTGGAAAAAGGAGCCTCTGAGTGCGTCTTGGGCAATCAGAGAAGACGTCACAAAAGAGGTAGACAGCAATTGAGGTGACACTAAAGAAGTTGAAATTAGGGGTTTCTCAGGATCAGAGTATTCCATCCAGGCTAACAGAACAGTATCTGCTAAAACAGAACTGTCAGGAGCTATGGCCTGTTCCAGAATTTTGTGACTCAGTATTTCTGGAACATAAGAAAATTCACAGGCAATAAACCTGGGGCCAGACCTGGAAGGGCCTTGTTCAGAAAAAGGCATTTTGAATTTATGGTCTGGGCCAGTCATGGTCTAAGTGGTGTGCTTGTGGTATAGACATTGAGAAGTGGGAAGGTAATGTTAAATTTCTATTTATTATTTCTTACCCTGTTTTAAATTTGCCCTGTAGTGTTCCTAATATGCATAGAATACATTAAGTAAGGCACTGCATATTAGTCAAGCAGTACATGTAGATGGTTGGAACATGATATTGAGCCAGTATGCAGGTGTGCCTGTAATGATTATTTTTATGGCTGGTGTCTTTCTGATTGGTTATGGCAGCCATTCAGATTGATTGTTGCCCAGTTATTATTAAGTTATTTAATAACTAACAGTTACTAACTAGTTTTGATAGAACGCCTTCGAATAAGTGTGCCAGTGTTGGGCTGTGTACTCATGTTTCCTAACTGATCATGAGTTGTTGACGCCTGCTCTGGGAGAGGGGGCGCCACTGGAGGATCTGGGGCAAGGGAGTGAAATGATTAGAATCATCCCTGGGGAATGTCCCTGAGGGCTGTCAGCACTGAGGAAGTTTAGAAGAAGAGATACCACCAAGAGATTTATTTAGGTCTAAGCACATAGTTCACAGTTGAGGCACAAATACCACCTGTCTTGATGGAAGACTTACAGAAGGAGAGCATGAGAGGTCTAACTTCTCAAGGGTTGATGCATAGAAAAGATACTGCTCACATTTGAAAGAACAGCATTGCATCATAGTGTGTAATGTTGCAAAACAACAAATCCAGTGACAAAACTGAGGACTTTTTTCAAAATATTCAGAAAAGAAAGGAAAAGTAGGTATATGAAGGAGAATACAGATATGGTATTTAAATAACTGTAATAACCTGAATGGCACAAGCATTGTACAGTAAGAACATGTCTAGACATGAGCTCGTGTTCCACAGCAGTCTTAGCGCATATCAACTTGACATTAGCCTGGGGGGGAAATAAGTAAATATATAAATATTTGAGGGTCTTAAAGATTTGTTAGGTATAATTAGCCTGTACTGTACTGCCTTCCCATTTGTAAACCATTTATCTTTGTCTTCTTGAGTTATGAATATGATACTCAGAGGAGAAATTATGAAATGATCTCCAGTCAGTGTTTTTATGTAACCCTCATTTGTGACAAATGGGAGTTTAATTTTGATTTTGTCACCCCAGTGAGACGGCACTGAGAACACCTTCCATTTGGTGGATCTTGTATACTTACAATGGCACATTGTCAATGTGGTCATTTCTCTCCACTTTCCAAAATGATCTCGGAACATCTTCTCATTCACGCTGGTTCCATCTCCTGAACGTTAGCTTCTCACTGTCCGTGGGATGTTGGGTGGTGCCTGTGGCGCACACTCCTGGTTGGTGTGACTGCACACCCTTGGCAACACCTTACTTTCTCTAAACCAAAATGCAATGAGTGATAAAGGAAAGGAAAGTTGCTTTCAAGAGTGGAAAATAGAAAGGGAGAGGCCCACAGAGCTGCAGGAGGAAAGAACGAAACGTGTGAGCTCTGCGTTGGGGAAGCAGTTGCTTCAAGAGGAGAGGGAAGATGGGTCGGGAAATCTGAGAGGAAAAACTAGGACATGAACCAGGAGTGGGAGGGAAGGAACGTCAGACAGGGCCTTTTGGGATCTGAAGCATGAGAGAGAGAGAGAACATTAAATAACCAGAACAGATGGATGAAAACAAAGAACAGGGAGGGGGTGCATTTCTTCTGGGAAAGGAGGTGGATGGTGAAGGCCAGGAATGAGCAGTGAGGGAGTGGATGACCTCTTTGAATCCCCATCACCCACTGAGGATGTGTTCTCTTCCCCACTCCCACTGTGAAAGGGGAGGTGTGATGGAGCTGCAGGGCAAGCTGAGTCCCAGCTGTCACACCTCATGGCTCTCTGTGTGTGGGGTCCTATCAGACGTTGTGGGGTCTTTTCTTCACTTTCCTCCAACCTTATTTTCAACTCTTGGTGTTAATCATTTTGCCAACATGAGGCATAAGATTTGATCTTGGTTCCCACCAGTTTGCACTTAGAGGCAAAAATGTAACTCGTACTTTTGAGAAGATGGAGAAGACACAGGGGTAGTTGGGGGCAGAAAATTCGGGAGATGAATCCTGAGCTGTTACAGACGGGTCACTTTAGTAAGTCTTAGAATAAAGCCACTTTTCATTTACATCGGTGTGCCGTGATTCAGAAGGCATGAATAAGTTTTTCTGCGGCTGGTGAGTGGAGATGGTTTTGAGTTATAAAAAAAACATAAAGAATGTAAGGGACGCAATCCTGGGTTAGCTGAGAGACGGCGGGATTTCTGAGAGAGTGGGGGTGGAGGGGCCATCCGCAGACTTGCCGATGGACACTCATGAAATGTTAATAGGAACCGCATGTGAGGAGGCACAGACAGCTCTGAATTTATCCTGTAACTGTGTGTCCACAACTGGAGGTATGCGAATGAAATCAAGGAAAGGCATCACAGAAATTATTTGTGAGGAAGCAGAAGCAAGGTGCTGTTCACTTAACGTGCCTTGAAGAGAACCCTTACCAAAATTTGGGAACTGGAAGCCTGGGAGAAGTGAGTAGCCTTCCAGCTCAGTGGCAGGTGGAAAAGAAATACCTCTTGTATCTGAAAGAATTCCCAAGAAGGTTGAGAGCCCCTGACGTTGTAGGTATGTAAAACCAGGAAGCTCACATTAAGACCTGTTGCACTTCTGTAACCTCCTTGAATTACTGGAGCGAGCTGTCCCGGTGAGGGAGCGCGTCACTGGGTTCCGGGTCTCCACGGGCAGCGTACCGGTGATACTCAAAACCGGTTACACTCCCCTCTTTTAGTGCTGGGTCATGAGAATGCAGGCACCAGATTGAAACGTTTATTCATAGCAGATGAAAAATACAAGTATCTATGAGGCATCACTGAGGAGGCTCTTAGAGGACTAATAAAATATTTACAAAATCACCTATATATGATTGCTTCAGTTTTGAAATATTTGGCTCTCACTGCATCATAAATAAGTCCTCATTCAAGTGGCCTCTCTGTTCTATGAAGGAAGTTCCATTCTACTGGAGAAGTAGAAACAGATTTCTGCCAGACTTGGACCAAAACTAAAAAAGATCCTGGTTTCTGTGCACATGTGTGTTCTCCCTTTTACACACACACACAGAGCCAACACCCAACACCCAACAGAGGGATAAAATGGCCATTTTTAAAGACCTGTTGTTGATTTCAGTGAATGGCATTCACATGTCAAATATTCAGAAAAGTCATCCTATTATTATGATAAGAATCTTATCTCTGCACGTCTTACGTGGCACCTGTAACCCACAGAGCCTTAAGCTGATCACAGTAGAGTTTTTCCAGCAATTAAAGACTATCGATATACTGTATAAAATTTTTAACCTTTGTTTTTAAAAATCTGTGTGTCACATTTATTGTATACGCAGCCTCAGTAGATGACATCGTACAGATTTCTAGATGCAGGGGCAGGATTTCAGTTAGTCCTTGGATTGATGCTACAGCTCTGTGTATACAAGTAGCCATAGACTGACCACCTGTAATGTGCCTCAGAATTCGGCAAGGCCTCTCAGGAGTGTTTGTACTTCATTTAACTCAATCCTAACGATAGCTAATAACCCTAAGAATAACGCTGAAGGGTATTACTATCCTAGTTTCAGAGCTGGGGGACTGAGGCCCGTGGTGGTCGCCCAGCTGGTGAGGCAGAGACTTGGAGCTGGAGCACAGGTGTGTGACTTCACACTCCATACTGCATTTTATTTTGTTTCACAGTCGATTTGTTTCTCCACTCCTTCTGCCTCCCCTTACTGCCACAGAGAGGACATTTTAGGATTGTGAGAACCAGAGCTCATCCCTCTTCCCCCAGTAGTCAGTGATCTTTTATGCTCTTGACCGCACGTCCCTTCAACTGAAAGCTGTTGCCCTTTTTCAACTGTGACTTCCATGATGTAACTTGGAGTTGGCTTTCTGTTAGGTATTATCAACAGTAACTGAGTATTTATTTGATGATTAAAAATTTTGCCAGGAATCCATATAAAAATGTTCTTTAAGGCTGAAAAGTACCTATCTGGCATCAGTTCATTACATATATAATGGAAATATTTTCACCCCATTTCCTTCCCTGTCTTTCTCGAAACCCTTACAGAAAGGGATAATGGAGCTGCCAGCTGTGGCCATAGGACGTCTGAGCAGTCTGGTTTATATATATGAAAGACATAGGCCAGAATAGAAGCATGGGCCATGATTTTTTTTTTCTTTTTATTGTCGATAGGTGCAGAAGCCTCAACTTTCCACTTGTCTTCTTTGTGATTAATTGGGACGCCTTTGTTCTTGCCAGTGTAGGATCTAAAGCAGCCTCCATCTTTGCGGACTGTCAGTGCAGCTGCTGTTGCGTGCTGTTCTCTTTGTTGCTGTGTGTGCGTGCGCCTGAGGCCCAGGTCCTGAGTCCCCCTTCTCCTGCCGGGCTCTGCCTGTGCTTCTGTGGAGACTGGTAATGTTCTTGGATCAGGGACTTTTACAAATAGGTGTGTTCTTCCTTGTTGGCTTGGAGTGATCAAAGACCACCATGTTTCGTTTTGCCCAGAGCCTCACCTCCCACCTCCACCATCTTCAGTAAAATCCACAGCAGAGAGCTTTACCCTTAAGCCACAGAAAACAAATCCAACACCTGTGGCCCGAGAGCCTTACCTACAAAGGCCTGGAAACTCCCAGAATGTTGTTCATGAAGCACACCCTCAGTCGGGACTCCTGGGCGTTGCTGTGTCCCTTGTTGCTTTTCTAGCTACTTGTGAGACTCAGACCCTTTTGCAGAGGGAGAGAAGAAGGCCATATTACAGCACACGATCACACATGTCAGGACAAATGCTAGTTCATGACACTGAATTCTGACTAATATCTTGGGGGAAGGAGGAAATACATGCATATGAGTGTATTTTAGCTTCCATTTAACTCTCTAATTTTTTTTTCACCTTAAATAAGGATTTCTGTTTTGATTAGTGGCGTTATTCACAAGAGACTGTAAGTTCTGCACTTGCTTTGCCTGTGCGATGTGGAAGGGATGTTTTCTTTTGCCATATCCCTACTCAGCGGGAGTGCTCTGACCAAAACCAAGAAACTAAATGGAAAGACAGTGCATGTATCTGTTCCGTGTTCTCCCCTCACTTTGGACTTAAGCTGGAAGGCAGTTGCGAGCCTTCATGTGCGCACTGAGTGATGGGCTGATTAAGTGGGTGACATGCTTCTTCTCTTAGTGCTTGGCACGTAGTGAGTGCGCAGTCACCAGTAGTTATTACTTTTCACCAAAGCTAAATCTACATTGCACCTCTCTCTCTAATGCAGATTTATGAGAGCCTCTTAGTTAGATCCGAAGGTCAGTTTCCACCTTGCAAGGGTGCTTTAGTAAATGCTGCCTTAAAATCAGAATTTTATTTTGTATACTTTTACATATAGTAGGTGGATTGGTTTGAAAACAAAATGCTGCACTGATTTCCTTTTTCTTAAATTTTATTTCTAGGAGATTTCCATAAATAAGTTCGATGTCATGTTTGTAGACTAAGAACTGACAAGCCAGTTGCAGACCACTTTCTTCCCTATTTAAATATAAAATCAAAATCAAGAGATTTGTAAACATCCTCATATTGATTTTTGTTACTAGAAGTGAATGTTGAAAGGGCCCATGAAAGCTGCTTTTTCAGCCTCTACTGGACCAGAGGCCTCTTTGGGGGAACCACTGGTGGCATCGTCTAATAAATAACATTTGATACATTAAATACTCATTTGAATGGATGTTCTTTAAAGGAAATGAAGCTTAGTCCCTTGGCTTCTATGAGCCTTAGTCTCACGTATGTATTATTGTGCAGTTTATGATGGTAGGGTTGTTTCCCTCTTAGGTATAAACTAAGCAGTGTCTTTTGATTCATTTTAAGTTGACACTATAGAGAACACCAGTAAATCACATCCCCCTGTGTGCAAATAGGGACAGATGTCTCCCTGTCCCCCACCTGTACAGCCTTTCCTGGATCAAGTATCAGGGCTGAGCTTGTGGCTGTCTAGAACCGCATCCTAGAATTCGTTTTTGAGTGGGAGGGCAGTTGGGGGTACAGATCTGAAACAGTGGTGGATCTGAAGCAGTGATCGGGAGGTGTGCAAAAACGTGTTAACAGAGCAGGCCTGACCCTGCCATCCTTAGAGAGGCCTGCCCTTGGCTGGCACCTAGGAACGTGGATTTGGGGAGTGTTCCCACCATTCTGAAATTGATGAGTGGCTGGCTTACTGTTTGTGCAAATATTACAGTTGATGCTAAACACTTACTTTCCTTCTGGGAGTCTACAATTTTGGGTTTTGGTACATGCTTGGCAAGGGGTGCCCTTGTGACCAACCCCCAGGGAAAACCACGGGCACTGAGTTGCTAACGAGCTTCCCTTGGAGACAGCACTTCGCACGCGTTGTCACAGTTCAGTGCTGAGAGACTGAGTGCATCCTGTGTGAGCCCGTGGGGAGAGGGCGCTTTGAAGTGTCCTCTTGGTTTCTTCTGGACTTTGCCCCATGCCCTTTTCTCTTTGCTGATTTTGCTTTGGGTCCTTTCACTGTGATAACTCTTAGCTGTGAGCATGATTATATGATGAGTCCTGCGAGTCTTACTGGCCCTGAGGTTAGTATTGGGAACCCCCAACACAGTAGTTAAGATCTTAACTTGTGTGGGATTCTGCACAAGGAGGGAGGCAGGAGTCTGAAGGTGCCTGAAGATGGGTTATGGATACTCCCACGTTCTGTGTCCCTGTCTTCTAAGCACTACTTCATTGTGGTGCTGAGGTTAAGAAAAACGTTTAGAATGTAACATAATTAGGTGGGCATTGCTGGCACATTCAGATCTCTTTCCTTGTTTGCTACTTGCATTGGAACTGAGGTGTAAAGGAGGGAGAGGCTTAACGTGTTGTGTAACACATTACCTACTCTTCTCATAATCGGAAATCAGTACCAGTAGGAATTCTCCTCATTGATGAAATACAGTGGCAATTGACCCTCGTTTGGAAATGCTTTCTGAGTTAGCAGAATAAAATAACAGAAATTACCTTAAATTAGGGCTAATTTGGGGGGGGGGTGTTATTCCACTTCTTGGATATTTATCCAGATATGCCTTTCCTTACTACACCAGCAGAGAATTTGCCAGAGTTTTTAATCTCTTTCTCCATTTGGAAGGACTCTTAACTTGCCTCCCTGTGGAGAAAAGGAGAAACAGAAGTCCTGCTGAGCAGTGCCACCCGGGAGAGCGCTGGGGGAGAGAACAAGGCAGATAGCTGGGTTCCGTGGCGGCCTCCCTCATGACTGGCCTGCACTGCTGGCCCGGCCGGGCGAGCTCTCACCTGTCGCAGGAGTTTGCATGCACTGTGCCCTTTGGTCTGGTAGGGTAACCTCTGTGCGTTACCTCTGAGACAACTGAGCATACAGCAAACAGAGCGTGTAAATTTATAGACAGTGTCTATTTTAGACTTCATGAAAATAGACACTGAAAGAGCAGACAGGTGAGATGACAGAAATGTTGTTTCCCACCTTGATAGGTGGCTCAATGGAAAGTAAAAAGTGAATGTTGTTTACAATCTTTCTATGAATGAGTCTTTTGTCTTAAAGTGGCTTAATTCCTTGATGGTTTTTAATTTAATATTACCTTTTCTTCCTCAAATAAACATAGTAAGTAAGAAAAAAGTCCTCCTGGTGATTTGGCAAATCAACAGTTGGTTTTCCTAAAAGGTGGCTTGAACTATTTCATTGTGTGGTGGTGCTTGAAGAGCAGCAGCTTGCTAATTACAAGAGTCAGTACATTTCTAGGACAAGCAGGTCATTCGTCTTATGTTCTGTGGGACCATCGCAGCCACTGTTCAGAAGTAACAAATGACAATAGGTATGGAAAGTAGAATAAGTGAAAGCCTTTTTTTTTTAAACTTTTTTATTGATTTATAATAATTTTACAATGTTGTGTCAAATTCCAGTGTAGAGCCCAATTTTTAAATTATACATGAACATATATATATTCATTGTCACACTTTTTTCTCTGTGAACTACTATAAGATTTGTATATATTTCCCTGTGCTATACAGAATAATCTCGTTTCTCTATTCTATAATTTTGAAATCCCAGTCTATCCCTTCCCACCCCCCACCCCCTTGGCAACCACAAGTTTGGATTCTATGTCTATTAGTCTGTTTCTGTTTTATATTTGTTTTGTTTGTTTGTTTGTTTGTTTTAGATTCCACATATGAGCGATCTCGTATGGTATTTTTCTTTCTCTTTCTGGCTTACTTCACTTAGAATGACATTCTCCAGGAGCATCCATGTTGCTGCAAATGGTGTTATGTTGTCGGTTTTTATGGCTGAGTAGTATTCCATTGTATAAATATACCACTTCTTCTTTAACCAGTCATCCGTTGATGGACATTTAGGCTGTTTCCATGTCTTGGCTATTGTAAATAGTGCTGTTATGAACATTGGGGTGCAGGTGTCATTTTGAAGTAGGGTTCCTTCTGGATACATGCCCAGGAGCGGGATTCCTGGGTCACATGGTAAGTCTATTCCTAGTCTTTTGAGGAATCTCCGTACTGTTTTCCACAGTGGCTTCACCAAACTACATTCCTACCAGCAGTGTAGGAGGGTTCCCTTTTCTCCACAGCCTCTGCAGCATTTGTCATTTGTGGACTTTTGAATGAAGGCCATTCTGACTGGTGTGAGGTGATAACCTCATTGTAGTTTCGATTTGCATTTCTCTGATAATTAGTGATACTGAGCATTTTTTCATGTGCCTATTGATCATTTGTATGTCTTCCTTGGAGAATTGCTTGTTTAGGTCTTTGGCCCATTTTTGGATTGGGTTGTTGGTTTTTCTTCTTATTAAGTCGTATGAGCTGCTTATATATTCTGGAGATCAAGCCTTTGTCGGTTTCATTTGCAAAAACTGTGAAAGCCTTTTTATTTTATAACTTACACTGGCTGGAAAGGCTTCTGTAGCCTTTTTTTTTTTTAAATACATTTCATATTAATTCACCCACATCCATTTTCTCTGCTTTCTTCCTCCCCATTTTGTGCATTTTATTTTCAGAACACAACCAGAGTTCTGTATTAAGAATTAAATTGATATATTCAACGTTGACTACTCCTGCCTCTACTTTCACACACGTATATGTTTACTTTCTCTTTGCCGTTTTAGTTTTACCAAGTCCTTATTAAAAGGGATTTCTTTCCCACCCCTTCCCTCTGCTTTCTCTGCCCATACTGATACTCCTCACACTCTGGCCAGAACTCAAGTACTTACTGTTTCAATTAAATTATTTTAAATGTTCTAATATTTGGTTTTAACATTGAGTAACTCAGTGTTGGCCACACGTGGAAGTTGTTTCCAGTCTGTCAAATTTTAAATGTGTATTCATACTCTGTATTTGCATTTTTGAGCTCCCTTCTCATACATAGTTCTTCATCCCTAAATTTCTCTCTTTTTCTGTCCTAGCTTATTTTCCTATGACAGTCACCTTCTGTAGTGTCACTGCCTTTTGCATTTTAGAAAATGTACATTTTTGTCCCTAAACCTATAACTAATTTGGTAATAAAATTAACTTGGAAGCATAGGCCCAACCAAGGTCTCAAAATATTTTGAGAAAAATGAATTTTTCACTTGCATTAGAAAATATTCATGTTTTTATTCCCTGAGTACGTAATATAAAACTTTTATGTGTCTGCCTTTGCATATGTGACCGCCTCAGCGGATACTGGACACCTTAGGTTCTGTACTCATACTGGCTGTTTTTAGATCTCTAGTAAGCATCTGTCTAAAGAAGATAGTTGGGTTTACAGAAGTGAGAAGTGGTCTGTGAGGCACAACCCGAGTTGCTGTAGAGGTATAAAGGTGAGCGTCTGGAGCCTTTGGACTCAAGAGTCTGGTTACACTCTAAGGGGTTGTCCTAGATTGCATGTTACCTATATAAAATGGAATATGGTAAAAAAGAAAAGAAAAAACATGAAAAGCAGATGGGAATTCTGAGTAGAAAATAGGATTTATGATAGAGGTAATATTTGAAAAGAGGGCCTTGGATGAGAGTGGGCCTGAGAAAATTGATGACAGCCTTCCAAAGAAGGGACAGTATAAACAAAAACGTGGTGTGGCGAGAAGGTGCAGAGTGGTCACTGACAGTTGAGTTGTCTGGTTCCGTTACAACATCAGAGTGTGCACAAAAGACTTTTTAAGAGCTAGATTGGGACATTTCTTGAATACATGAAGAACGAGCATAAAGAATTTATGCTTAAATCGTTGAGCAGAGGGGAACCCCTGAAGTTTGGTTTGGAGAGAGAGGTTGTAATGTGATCAGAGGCGTGCTTTAGGAAAAACAGCTTGACATCAGAATGTAGTCAAAGTGTCAATGAGGTGAGAGGAATGATTAAAATAATCCAGTTAGGACGCAACGTGGGACATTACTCAGCTCGTGAGAATAGGTATAAAGAGACAGTTGTGTGGATGGACACCTGAGTTATCCAAGGGATAGGTCACAGGAAATGGGACTCTCCTCTGGGAGAGAATAGTGGGGAAAGAGAAAACAGGAGAGGCGGTGATGGAGGCTTGTGTGGGGTGTGGGTCGGGGAGTGGCAAGCAGGCATCTCAACACGGGTCTAGACTCAGATTGCTGGTTAGAATCTTGGTTCCAGAAATTACTAGCTTTTGGACCTTAGGCAGGTTACTTAACTGTGATGTGCCTCCATTTCCCCATCTGTAAAGTGGGTTTGTCAGAGCTCTAGCAGGTAGTGTTTTTACCCATTTTATATGTGAGGAAACCAAGCACAGAGACTGCAGTCGACCCTGGGACAACACAGGTTTGAACCGCGCAGGTCCACTTACACTCAGATTTTTTTCAATAGCACATACGACAGTACTGCATGTTCCACAGTTTATCAAATCCTCCAGTGTGGATCCGTGGGTACAGAGGAACAAACCACGTCTATGGGGGGGCCGCCAATAAGCTATATACTGATTTTTCACTATTTGGAGGGTCCGTGCCACCCACCCCACATTGTTCTCTTCAACGGTCAACATTATATTACTTAAAGCAATCTTGTAGTCTGAAATTAACATTTTCAGTTAAAAATAATTTGGCCTCCACACCATTGTGTGTTTCAGATTTTGTTTCATTTTGTTTTCACAGTTCAGATAATAGTTCTTCTTGAGCTACTGGGTCTACCAGCCAAATCCCTAAAGAATCCCTCAGACTCGACGTTTTCCTCAGGAAAGTGACAGAGCAGGTGCAGGACAGAGATGACAATAGCAGGATGGGTGGGGAGACCTGATGAGGACTCTGGAGTTAATAAGTATAGTCATTTTCAACAGATAAAGTGAAGGAAGAAAGTATGGGCACGCACACTTACCTGTAACTGTGGTCTGTCATTTCTCTGCCTAACATTCAGCTGATGAATTTAATGCACGTCTTCACTCCATAGGCACGTACAGAACACCAGCCTTGTGCAGTGTACTGTTTGTTTGCTTTCTGGTTCTCTGTATACCAGGGTTTCACTGTGGTCCACTAAGTGTCCAACATGGATGTGATGTCATTGCCAAAAGCATTTTCCAAGAGAAATAGATCATTTTCTGGTGCTTGCAGAGAGAGAAATATGTATGTATATACACATACACACATATATATATGTTGTGCATGTGTGTATATGGCTTAAGCTGATGTTCTCAGCTTTTTCTCACCCCCAGCATACTGGTAGTGATGCTGCCTCCCTGCACCAGTGGTCTTGGGAAGTGACTCCACATCTGTGTTGGACACCTTCTCGACGTGACCTCAGGAGGGGAATCCAATCCAGGGGGAAATGTCTTCCAGGTGGGGCTAGTGTGGAGTGGGAGAGGGCCCGAGTTGATTGGAATCTGCTCCAACCCTGGGGCCGGCAGCGGAGTG
The DNA here is from genome assembly GCF_048773025.1 of Camelus bactrianus. Lineage (NCBI taxonomy): Eukaryota > Metazoa > Chordata > Mammalia > Artiodactyla > Camelidae > Camelus > Camelus bactrianus. Next base: position 21,531,108 of record NC_133542.1, read on the forward strand.
GACTGGGTACTCTCTCCCTGAGTCAAGGAGGAAAGAAAGGAGAGCATTGTGGGAGAAGCGCTGGACCCGCTCAGGGGAGCTGGACAGGTTACCTCAAGTCAGCTCCTCACACTTCAGTCCTGATCTTGGGCAGGATACTTATCTGTTCATCTTCTCATCTGTGAAATTAAAAAGTGGTATTAGATGACCTCGCAGTTGCCTCCCAACTCCTGCATTCTTAGTATTAATAAATTCAGTATTGGTTCATCTTGGCTGTGGGGATAGAAAGTACAATGATCCTGTGATAAACTGACACATGTGACGTAGTAGTAAAAGCCAATCGCTGAAGGGGCAGGAAAGTGTTGCTGGGAGTGGGGAGAAGGGAGGAAAATGTAGGACTTCAGAGAGTCGGTCCATTTACATTGGGCCTCGATGGATGGAAATGGTTGTGTCAAAGCAGAGGGTTCAGAAGCAGGGAGATTTTGCTGAACTTGGCATTATTTGTGGCAAGAAACTGATGCTGGAGCTTCAGAGGTCTCAGCAGGAGATGATGTATGAAAGGTAAGTTGGCTGTGCACTGAGGGGACTCCAGATGCCAGGCAAGGGAATTTATTATTTATTCTGTGCAAAGTAGGGAGCCCCTGAAGGTTTGCTAGAAATGGGAGTGAAATAGTCTCAGTCTCGGTTTTTGGAAATCTGATTAAAGTCTGTAAAGAGTGGATTAAAGTGAGCTAGGAAATCCTTCATGGCGATCTTCATCTGTTACCTTTTACCCAAGTTCCGTTTTGGCATTTCTATTGACCCTTCCAGAACTGTTTCCCTTTCTGTAACCAGCACTGACTTCAGAAATTCAAAAACATACTGTTCATGCTCATCTTCTGAGGTGAAACAAAGAGTCTCTCTCTCCTAAGTGCACACTGTCTCACCCCACCCCTGGCCAAGCCAAGAGGCTATACCGTGAGCAAGGCTGGGGGGGAAAAGACAAGAAAATCCAATGTTGCCTCATTTCTGTATCCATAGATACCTTAGATAGTTTAAAAAAATCAGGAAGAACTTTACCCCTTAGTGGCTGTCACAGTGATGTCACATCTTAACTGGGCTCTCCTAACTTTGGCTTAACACATTGAAAGCAAAGAACATTGTACAGCTCTTTCATTTGTGCCTGCAGTGCTTGCTTGGTTGAAGCTGCGTTAACGGAACACAGGACAGACACTAAGACGAGTCTTTGGGGATCAGAGGGAGTCCTAGGGGTTTGCTTAGAACCCATGAGGCCCCTGGGCCCAGCCTGTCAACTCTGGCTTTCATGTTTCCCTTTCTTTCTGCTGCAGCTTATTCTCCCACCCTGTTTAGCAAGCGCAGGAAGAGGTAGTGTGTGTGTGCGCGCGTCCACCGAACAGCTTTCTCATCAGTGCTGCCCGCCCACCCTACAAACTCGTAGCTGTCATGAGGCTATCTAATGCAAGCTTGCTACACGCCCAGCTAGTTGAGAGTTGAAAGCCCCCTCAGGTCAGCGTGGCTCCGTTACTCAGGCTTGCCAGTCGTCAGCCACCTTGGTGTTAGGTGTTAGGAGGCATTGCGAATGTTTCTTATTTCAGAATGTTTTAAGACACTTGTTAAACAGGATGCCAGATGTTTTGGCCCATTCTCATGCAGACGTTTGTTTACCTGATCATCTACAGGACCTCAGATTTCTGGTTAAAAACAAATTCTTCCAGATTATTTGCAGCTGACTCAACTCTGCCTTTTTTTTTTTTTTTTTTTTAAAGATGCCCAGATTGTCCTATCTTCCCTGTAAACTGTTTCAGAGCAGATGTAGTCGCCCTGATGCAACAGTGGACTAAACTAATTTCATTGATGCAAACATTGTTCAACAATTTCCAGTGCAACTTTGGAAACAGTGTTTCTGAACCTGTTTAATGATATTTTAAAATGCATCAATAAAATTGGCTTAGCCTGTGGCCTTTATTACATTATCTGTTCTCAGTTACATAGATTCTGTGTTTTATATCCGAACTGGCTCTAAGTAGCTCCCCGCCCCGCAAAAAAAAATCCCAGCTGAAGAATGTGGCTTATCCCTAACCCAATGAATTTGATTTGGAAACACTTCAAGAATGCTATATCAGTGATTAAAATAATAAGAAATGCATTTGGGAGGGTGGGCTGGCGTTTATATTTCTATTTTCACCTTTTTTCCTTTTACCTCCAATTGCTCTTTAACTTCCACTCACCCCCAGTGCCACTGCTGTGACTTCACTACTAACTTCCCAGCTCTCTGCATTGAAATATAACAAAAAACATTAAATATGTTTGTGCTAATTATGATCTGCTAAAATCACAATTCAAGCTCTATCCTGAAGCTGCTTTTTAAAAATTTATTTCAGAAGCAGTATTTAAGTGATGACATGCAGTAATTTGTTCATTCTTCTGTCAGTATAATTTACAAGGCAGTGGCAGATAAACATAGCAATACAAGATTCATTTACGGTGACACAATGGCAGATACACAGAGCAGAACCCTGCCTCTGAGATAAAGTGGACTGAGTGACTTATGCAGTAATTAGGGGATAATTGTCATTAACCTCACAAACAGTAGTTTACCCATATTGTTTAAAAGGCTCCAGGATGCGTAATGACAAGGTAATCTGTCAAAGCGCTAGGGGGAAATATTAATAAGATTTGTGCAAGCCTGGATAGAAAATATGCAGAAAGCGGCCACATTAAGCTAATTGGTGGATGAATATACACTTGTAAAAGTGCTTCTAATGGCACGTTTGCTGCTCTCCAAATGACTACCATTAATGTGGAGAAGTGGGCTGCTTCAAAAGTCAGGACTGCTGGGACAAGAGGGTATTAAGGCATGCAGACGCGGTTATTACCTTGTGCTCTAATGCACGCTTCCTCCTCCAGCCCTCGTCTAGTTTGGATTTCTGAGTTTTGGGTTATAGTGACATATGTTGATAACTTACTGTGATTATTTCGTTTTTGATCTCTTTCTTCGGTCAGCCACTGACCCCAAATCACCTCTATTTTGTGGCAAAGAAAATGCACAATAGCTACATTATAGCGGCTTATAAATAATATAGAAACGCAAGTTGATAACGCATACACGGGTTGATAATTATACACAAACGTGTGGGGCTGCCTTTTATAGGAACGCATTTAATCTGAGCCATCGAAGGAAAGTATATCCATCAACAGCCTCGTGTATGTGTTACAAGTAATAATGTGTTGTTCCCTGATGAATGCTACAGCAGGAAATTAATCTTTGTGTTCTGCTGCCATTCTTACACCCAGAGAAGAACAAAGTTCAGTCACACACTCAGTCCTCAGTGTGTTTTACAGAACACCCTTCGTGAGTGTTCAGGTCCTTTCTGCTCCTGCTCCCTCACATCCTAATGAATATGTTGAAGTTTCCTTTGGGTTGTTCAATCAGCTTCAGTTGCGGAGTAGTTCGAAGTGTAATATGTGAAGTAGAATCAGCCGTTCCAGCTTTGGAAGCTGGGATAACATACCAGTGTTGAGGATCCTGGTTGCACAGACAAACTTCAAAGATTGAAGGTTGTGGTCTTGACTTTGTTGACCGTTACCTAACGTGGAAAATCACCTTCATCCTGAAAGAAAGGAGAAAAAATTGCTCCCATTTGTGCCGTTTATCAGACATTATAGGAAAGCGCGTCAGGAAATGCCAGGGTCTCTGGTGTTTGTGTTCAGATGTGTAAAGTCCCAGAACAGACCCCTACGTACACGGAAGCTTTCTACAAACTCAGTGGCGGAATACTGGTTCTGGAAAGAGGTAAACCAGGAGATGCAGAGCTCAAAGCAGAGATGCGAGGAAGGGCTCTGGTGAGTGTTGTTTACTGCAAAGCACACAGATTTATAGCTGTCCGAGGACTCAGGCTTTATCTTTATGTTGGAGGGAGAAGAAAACAAGACCACTTGCAGGGTCCATCCCCCTCCTTCCTCCTGTTTCTACGGTTTTCTCTGAGGATTTCAAACTGTTCCTTTGCTGTCCTGAACCATAAAATGATTTACCCCCTAGCATCTCCACGGTGATCACCTCCCAGTGAATAACTTGTGTCTTTTTATAAGGTTTAATTGAGAGGAGGGTCTTACATACAAATAGTGCTGTTTTTTGGAACTGCAGTGATCACTGGAAAACTACAGAGATTTACTTATATAGCTTCATAGAAATATAACATATTTTGGAATGGTTGAGCCTCAAATTGCAGAATGTTCACAAACCCTACTGATGCGATTTTGGGGGTTGCCAAGAACTTACAGGAACTCCTTGAGCAGTTTCCCTAGATTTCAAGCAAAGTTTTCATTTGAACTGATCGGTATGTAAAATTGATCAGTAGTAAAAAATTCATCTGGCAGAATTAGTATTACCTCTAATCACATCGCTGATAAGAAGCATCAAGCATGCTATATCCAGAATATAGGATAGTACAGTAACTCAATGAAGGCACATTTCCAGTCGTAAACACATATATTCTGAAAATAAACTGTATCTACACGAGGTTAAAAGGAAAGGTTGTAGCCTAGGGTTTAAAACATTTTAATTAAAATGGCTTGTGTGTCCAGATTCTAGGTGCAAATAGTCAAATAATGGAATCTGGGTTTAGTAAGGCTTCGAAAGTTTAGTAAGACTGTCTTATTTACACATGAGAAAAGCAAATTTGGGCATTGGTGATTTGACAGTCACACAGCTGGTCACTGGCAAAACCAAATCTAGAATTCAGATGTCACTCACTTATGTTCTTTATTTTCCTCTAAGGTTGAATAGGAGTAAGTTACATTAAGCACAATCTAAATTTGGAACTTTTGAGATACAAATTCTGTTGTAGCCTGTAAGTCTAGAGTCAGATATTCTGTGCTTCAGTTAAGGACTCACGGGTAATTTTATATTAAAGGTTAATATGCTAGGAATGGATATCAGCTGGATTTAAGATTTTCTGTTTTGAAACTTAGGAATCATTTAAGATGCTGTTATTAAATATTAAAATGTATTGTGACTTTAAAAGTTACTCAGGGTTGATTTACAGTGGAGCTAGGTAATCCAAAAAATACTTTGGAATCTTTGAAGTGCATTTCTAGACATTGCAGAAGGTAATTTACTCCTCTGAAATTTTTTTGTATCACCAAGCAAGGCACCTGCTTTATTTATTTGCAAACAAATGCCCATAGAGGAAATACATAGAGCTGGTTCTAAGCTAGACAAGGTAAAATTCCTGGGTACAGAGAATTCCTGACAGGCCTTTAATAGAGCTTAGCTGGAGTTTCTGTGATTAAATATCTTGTAACCCCAGAGTGTTCTATCATAGTCACAGGTTTTAAAATGAAAATGCTGTACAGACTGTTACTGAGGGAAAAAAGTGATAGTTCTCTATGAGTTATATATTCTTACCTGGTCCATAATCAAGAACATTCTATAACAAAGTGAATTTTTTATCAAAAGTCAAACAATATGTTTTAAAAATCACAAGAACCATTTAAAATGAGTGCCCTGGCACTTTGATGTTATCTTGGTTAGAGAGAGGATCATTTGGGGACGGTGGATAGTTCAATTTATCAATAATTTTTTTCTTTTAAAAGATATCTTTTTCACTGTGAAAAAATAGTTTCAAATACAGATCAGAAAAATAATCGAACTTTATATATTGAAAATAGAGCCATACCTAAAAGTCACGTAAAATCACCATGTTGCTTTTTCTTTCTGCTCCCAGCTGCAGTCAAGGGCCTTGCTCTTCAAACATGCCTTAACTTGGTACTTTTTTTGCAAGTAATTTGAGATACCTCAGCTCAGTATACCACCATTCTTCATGATCAAGCATTTTGAATTTTATAAGACTGATTTATAATGAGGTTCATGCAGTGAGCTGGTAGTCTGTGTGCGTGTTTGTGTACACACATAAGTGTGGGACAGGTAACTTTTAAAGTCAATTTTTATGTGCAGACAGTATTTATAGAGAGGAGACCTCAGTGTTAACATGTCAGCTGGAAGGACTAATAAGATTCAAACCTTGACAGAAAATTCTTTAATGCAAGGTTTTCTGAGGTCTAGCATTCTAACCCGGGGTGGATATTCCTACAGAGTTCATTTCTCCTTGGGGGAAGAAATGAGGAATCTGAAAGATATTTCAAACACGTTCTTTGTAATCTGGACATACTGAATTTAGCACCAGCTTCCGTAGTCACAGCAAGCCAATAGATGCATAGAGAGAGAGAGAGACCGCGCGCGCGCACGCACGCACTGATGTTTACACACTCGTTCCATGACAACAGCGGCCTTGGGTTGTCAAGGAAAGCATATTTGTTTCCCAAAAGGGACGCTCATGTGCGTAAATGTTAACAAAGTCCAGTCTTGATTTTTTTTCTTTGGAAGGTTTTCTGTCTGTGACTCTCTCCCCGTTGATTCACTCTCTTGGGACACCTCTGTCCTAGCAGGGGGGGTGGGGTGGAGGAAGCAAGAACGGACTAGACAGCATTGTATTTTGAAGATAGTTATGCTCTTGAGAAATTCCGCAAGATACAAATTTCCAAATCATGGAAATGGAGTCGGGTTTTCATTACCCAAAACAAATGTTGGTTTTTTTTTTTTTTATCAAGTCTAATTTAAACCATTTGGTGCAGTCGTGGTATAAATGAGCATGCTTCATTCTGCCTACAGATTTCACAGTTGTTTCAGCTGGCCTGGAAATGTTAGCCTAAAACACTGCAAAAGCACAATCACATAAAAGAGCTCTGTGTGCATAAAGAATAGTAGAACTTGGTTTACAGACACAGCCAAACTGCTCCAGCGTATATTGTCTGTGCTGGCGGTGCCTCTTCCTCAGTCAGTGCCCTCCCAGAAATTTGTGCTTAAATGTAAATTTGCTAAAACAAAGAAGCGTGCCAAGTTATTTTCCCACATAATTTCAAGTGTTTCTCAGAAATTATCACAGCATTGCTTAAAAAATTTCCCTAAGTACTTCCCAGAATCTATTATTGTCAGTAAGAATTTTTTTTGTTTTACCATTTTTATTCCTCTCCCCTTCTTGCCTTATACACACACACAAGCACACAGACACAGGAACTGTGACCCACACACACTTCAGACTTCCAAGTCATATAAATCAGAGGGGAAAAAATATACTCTGACAAAAAAGGTGTGCAGAGCAGAAATGGCTGTGACGTAAGTGGAGAGCGCCCAGGCCAGTTAAACCTTGTGACTGAAGAGAAGAGGTTTCAGAGTGACTTGACTCTAGCCAGACAATTTAAAATGGAAGTATCTGCTTGTTACATGAGGACCCAGCTGAGTTCTCAAACAGGTAACCAGTGGAATGGGAGGGAAGAGGACAGAAAGTTTTATAACTTTTAAAAAAGTTTTGTCTTTAAAACTATAGGTAGTGCTTTCCGCCCTCCTGGTCAGCCCTGTCCAGCCCTCAAGGGGTGTCCACGAGCTTTCCATTTGCAGCCCCACCTACTAAGTTGATGGAATGCCCCCGTTCATATCATCTGAGACCACCACTTGCTCCTAAGGTAACCCAGCAGTTCGGCGATGTATTTCCTAATCTCTGGGTCACATTCCAACCCATGTGCACCTAACCCAGAGGCCAGCACGAAGGCAGGTGGCGGCACGCTAGGGTGAATTAACTGACTGCTCTACATCAACTGCTTTCAAAGTGGTGGTGAAGACGTGTGCATGTGGTACATGCCAGCCCCATACCAGTATTAGCTCCATAGAGCAGCAGTCTCTGAATTTTTATGACTGTACACCCCTTTTGTAAAAATACATGCACTTCCACTTCAGTATCTCTAAAGCTGTTTCTAAATTAGTAATATTACTATAAATTTGCACATAAAATATTAACCAAATGTTAGTAATATATTATTGTAAATTTACATATAAAATATTGGCCAAATATTAGTAATATATTACTATAAATTTACATATGAAATATTCATCAAAATTGTCTTTTCAGATGAAAAAGAAGTCGAAATTCTCATATTTACGCCCCAGGACACAGTGGATTGTTTTGTACCCACTACTGACAGGGGGTGTGTACGTTTTTCTGGACACAACAGAACACAGGGAAAGTCCTGAGTGTGAGGTTCCATGCAGTTTTCATAGTTGAGGTATACTTTCCACACAAGAAAATCCACCAGTTTAAGTAGACAGTCTACACAGTCATGTAAACAGCAGCGCAGTCACGGTGGAGGACATTTCCGTCGCCAGCAGCAGTTCCCTGCTGTTCTTTGCCGTTGGGCCCTCCCCACCCTCGGCCCCTGGCAGCCTCTGCTTTCCTTTCTCTTCTTACTGTCTTACTTCTCTAGAACCACTCCTGTGACTGGAGGGGGAGTGTATGGAGTCTTTTAGGTCTGACTTCTTTCATACTTTTTTTTTAATTGAAGTATAGTCAGTTATATTCCTTCATTCCTAAGGTGATGCTTTTATCAATAGTTTGTTCCATTTTATTGCCCGGTAGTCTCACAATATTTGTTTATCCTTAAGACTTAAATTTTTCCAGGTTTTCTAGATGTTTATGTTTCATATTTTGCGTAAGATTTAACTCAGCATTCATAGTTAAAGTTTAGCTGATAGAGTACCGAGCTGGATAGGCTTGAAATTTGGTAATTTCTATACTTTCTCCCCAACTCCATTCCTCTTGCCTTGATATCTGAATTAATTGTGAAAGAGAAAGAGTAGAAAGTTCCAATGGGAATCTGGTAATGAAAACAGGCTGCCAGTATGGCTAGGATGGAATAATTTCTTAAGATAGCACACTGTGCAAATCTAGACATGAAATGAAAAAGTACATCTCATAAAGCTCTGATTTTGTTTTAGGTGGTCAGCATTTAATTAAAAGCGTTAAAATTATATCGAAGGGGAACTGTTTTTAGTTTTTAGCAAAACATTGTCGGATTTTTCCTTTAAAATGATGCCTTAAATTTGACAAGTAGTTAATGAAGAAGAGTTGAAAATGAAATGATTCTGCACCTGTCTTTTAGAGTTAAACTACTTGCTGATGTCTTAATAATCTACATACTGCTAGAGCAAATAGGCCCTAGATCTCTGCTGTGTTAAGGGGTCCCTCCCTCATTCCTGTGCTTGGAAAGAAAGGCAGTGTTTCTCTTCGTGCTTTGGCGTTGTGGCCTGCCACGAACAAAGATGGGTTCATCCTTGGACTGTGGATTCTCTGGCCTTGAGGTCACTTGACAATCTGTTAATCCCAAAGCCTCTTATCTGGTCTCTCTTCCATCTCCTTACATCTTTTCCTTCTCTACTCTGCCTCTCCCCCAAGTAAGAAAAACCAGTTGGTCTCACTTGATTTTGATTTTTAAAACTATGAATCATATAAGATGCTTTCATATGAAGAAAGGCTCAAATAAAACCATTGAAACCATGACAGTTGATCCTACTGCAAAAACTTTAGAAAGTCACTCTGCCCTATAGAACTGGGTGCCAGACTTCTACTGAGTGAATTTAATCACCAGTTCCAGCAAAATAATAGAAGGTAGTCTTTTCATTAAAATGCTTAGATATGAATATTTTAAGTGTTTTATACTTTCTCTGAACCCAGTAGAACTGGTTTATAAGTCTGGAGTACTTGGTGCTACTCATCTTTTAATTAATAGGACTGCCAGTTATTTTTAAGGGAAATCAATACTTACCATAATATCTTGCATTTCACTTAACAGGGTGAATCTTATTCTCATTGTGTAAATAACAATTCCCAATGTAAAGGGTTACACCTCACTGAACTCTGCTTACAAATGGGAAAACATCAAGTAACTGACTCACCGACCTCAGCATTCGCATGGGAAGGGAAGAATCCAGCGACACTCAGATGTGATTTATCATTCATGCTCAAGACCAGCACCCCACGATGGGTTGGTCAGCAGTCGGGATGTTCACGGTAGCTTGACAGACTGAATTTTTGTTTCATTAATGTTTATTCTGTTACAATACCTCATTCTTTGAATGCTCTTAATCACTCTGGGACAGTGTACTGGACATGGTGAGAGGGCCTAGATTTTAGATCTGTACTTCAAGATCTGGGAGGAAGGACCAGTCAATTGACCCTCGTCAATCTTGAGCCAATCCTTTAAATAAGATAAAAATAAATTACTTTAAAAAGAAATGATCATGCCTTTAGTTGTTAACAGCAGTGTCACCTTGTCCTAAAGGTTTCCAAAGGGTTACTCTTGATTACTTGCAGACTGGTTTTAGGAAAAAAAAAAAAATATCCCTCAGACTGACCCTAGTCCTTTCTGAGTAGCATACAGACCACTCATGAAATTCTTGCCTTAACAGAAGAGTCTTAAGCCACTGTTCGAGAATCACGGCACCAGATCATGCTTCTTTCTGTCACAAAGATCTTCAGGAAGAAAGAACCTGAAGATCTTTTTTTTTCCTTTGATGATTTCTAACTCCCTTCAACCAGTTTAACCGGAGGACATGCTCAAGCTGATACTCAATCCTAGCACTGAGCTTCCAGTCTCATTCTGTTGCATTAGAAAGTCAACTTTGTGTCTTGCTGCAGTTTCTCTGTGAACGTGATGGTGTTAGGTCATCTTGATGAAGGAAGGCTTCTTGGGAAAGAACTTTGGTGGCACTTCACATTGCCGGGATTCAGAGGGTACCAGTTGGAGTATGTAATGTAGATATTTGTCCTGTTCCCAAGCACATTTGTTTACAAAAATGTTTGCTGTCCTTCTATGTAAATGTAAACAGAAGCTTCTGTTACCATTATCAGTGAGGCTTCTCTCATCTTTCAGGCTGCCAGCGAGGTTCTAAATCTTGCTTATCTGGACCTGTTCCACTAGGAGTAAGTGATTTAACCTAATAATCTCCATTTTAGTGGAGACAGCTACTCAGGACTGAAAAAGAGCCTGAAAGGCAGTGGTTTTAGAAATAGCAGTGGTGGGCCAGGAGAAAAGAGAAAGCATATGGGACTGCTGTGTACTGTCGAGGGGGATGGACGGGAGATGTCTCGGGTGGGTTTGATCAGCTGCTGTGGTGTCTCAGGCCTCCTTTAACACCAGAGGCTGCCAGCTCTGTCAGTACACGAACGACATGGAGACTTAGGTGCAGGCGACCTGGGAGGAACCTGAGGAAGAAATGGCTGGACATGACTCAGACTGGTTTCCTTAGTGAAAGGCTCCATAAAGGAACAAACAAGAGAGTGGATGTGATGGTAAAAGAATGGTGTAGAAAAGGACACTGCAGTGCTCTAGAGACCAGCCTTCCTCAGGAGACATCCTGCTCCTTGTCACAGACTCAGTGAGCCCCCCGGGAGATGGCATCATGCAGGACAATCAGGACGCTCAGTGAACTTGGAATCAGAATTCTGGGTTCAAGTCCTGAACCCCAGGTTAGCATCTTAGCAACCTGACGCCATCTCCCCTTTCTCCACCAGCCATGTCTCATTTGTTAAACACATGCTGAACTCTGGGAGCTGTTGTGAGGTTCAAATGAGATAATTTGTACAAAATCACAATTGATGTCTCTACTTATGTATAATCCTAACACTGTATTTCCCTATTCCAAAAAAGGATGTAACAGAGACCAGTTGCTATAAGCAACACTTTAAGACATGGCTACTGCAGGATTCCAGGATCATCTGGAGTCCCCAAGCACACACATCATTATATGACAGCTCTGAACAGAGAGCTGCATAAAAGTATTGGATCTGAAGGCTAATTTTATCTACAGATGAGGGAGGAACATCTGTGTTGGGCAATGTACGTAGGACTAGATGCCTATACATATATTGAATGATAGAATGCTAGGAACGAGCCTTATAAGGAATAGCCTATAACCAGTAGAGCTTTTTTTTTTTAAAGTAATTTAAATTTAAATTTGTAAATTTAAATTTGATACTTGTAAAGACAAGTATTGCCTTATTACCATATTAGTTGTCATGATTCAGACGACACACGTCTGGTCTGGAGAGAATGTCATATCGAAGGCTGAGTACAGAACTGTCTACGAGAGAGAATTCTCCATTGCAGAAACAACAGTTTCCTTCAGCCTGCTTCCCCTAACACAATGTGTCACAGACACATAGTACAGTCAGTGAAACCAAGAAATGAGGATTGAGACCGTGCTACTAACTACTCTAGAGACTTCATTCAAATTTTGCCAGCTTTCCTGCTAATGTTCTTTTTCTGGTCTGGAATCCTTGTAATCTCACGCTACATTTATTTGTCCTGTCATCTCGGTCTCCTCCAATCTGTGACTGTTCTTTGGTTTCTGTGGGGTTTTTAAGTCTTCCCTAACCTTTAACACTTCAAAGAATTACTTGCAACTACTTTGCGAAATGCCCTTTAATTTCAGTTTATCTGATGTGTTCTCATAATTAGACGGAGGTTATACATTCTTGAGCAAGAATGCCGCAGAAGCGGTGCTGGGCCCTCCTCATGAGGTACACGACGGTCTTTACCACTGGGGATGTTCACTTTGGTAACTTGGTTAAGGTGTGGTGTCTGCTAGGTTTCTCCACTATACTGTTACGATTTTCCTCTTTGTAATAATAAGGTTCTTGTTTTTTAAGAAGATTTCATGCTTTCTCAAATTGACAGCCAAAGGCTGGAGCAAGTGCTGTTCACAGAGGGCTCCAAGTGTCCTGTCCTGGTGGGGAGCAGCTGTGCCCTGGAAAATGATGGAGTCATTATCTACGTGTTTGAATAGATTTCTCTCATTCCGAACTGAAATGGATTGCCTGACATTACATTGCAGGATTTTTAAGTCCTACCTCCAGGCGTATCTCATCGTTACTAGCAAAAATGAAAGTGTGAAATGCTTTTTAATGTATATTTAACAACACATAGTCTGGTGATTACTGATGTGTATTCTCTGCGGACTCCCTCTGCTATCAAGAGGAGGATGTTAAGAGACAACATTTTTACACATTTATTCTATCTAAACCCATCACATGTTTACTTTCTACATATCTATATAACTGTCATTTATAACAAGATCATAAAAAGTCAACTACTCTAAGTCTAACTCAAAGTTTGAATCCTAGATTACAATTTTCAGAAAAAGGACAATACTGTTTTTCCTTACACTATTATGAAATTGTCTCCTGTTAAATGACACTAAAATGTAGCCCTTAAAAAGGGAAAAAAAAAATTCAACTTAGCAGTTCGAGTATGGGGGTGGGTAATACTACTTTATTCATCTTTTTGATTCAGAAATTCACTTAATAGCTCCTATTTAAAGGAAGTTTCATCATTGAATCCAGTGTCATGTCTGCTTGTGTTGAAGAAGTAAAATTCGAAAAATGTACTTAATTCCTTCCTATGGTGTCACTATTTGATAAGGATTAAGGTACTTTTTTTTTTTTTTTGCATTTATACTGGGTTTGCACAGCGAGATCTCACGTCTTGTACTAATAAGTGCTAAATAGTCGCGTTGTCTATAGACCATTGTTGTCAAAGTAGCAGTAGCCTAGGCGTCTGAGATCACAGAGCCCAGTGGTCTACATTTTGTTTGCTTTGACATTATTAAACTCAATCTGTTTCTCTAACTGTGACTCTAATGACTACATTTGCATGGCAGAAAAGTGTGCTTTGTGGGTCGACTTTTATTAACAGTGCTTGCATGTTTTCTGCTCTCGCTCCCATTTCACAAGCAGACGGAGCACCTTCGGTTGCACTGACTAGTTACGCACAATCAATAAGGTTTTGTGTTTGTCTTTGTTGTTTCTCTGATGTGGCCTCTAGGATGCTGCCGGCAAGGTGCTGGACCGCTGGGCCATCATGTCTCGAGAAGAGGAAATCATCACCCTGCAGCAGTTTCTGCGGTTTGGAGAAACCAAATCCATTGTGGAGCTGATGGCGATTCAGGAGAAAGAAGGGCAGGCCATAGCTGTACCGTCCTCAAAGACAGACTCAGACATCAGGACTTTCATTGAGAGCAATAATCGTACCAGGAGCCCCAGCCTCCTTGCTCATCTGGAGAACAGCAACCCTTCCAGCATTCACCACTTCGAAAACATCCCCAACAGCCTCGCGTTTCTGCTTCCATTCCAGTACATAAACCCCGTTTCAGCCCCACTGCTAGGACTGCCTCCAAACGGGCTACTGTTAGAGCAACCAGGACTCAGGCTGCGGGAACCCAGCCTGTCAACCCAGAACGAATATAATGAGAGCAGTGAGTCTGAGGTCTCTCCCACGCCTTACAAGAACGACCAGACGCCGAACAGAAACGCCCTGACCAGCATTACGAATGTGGAGCCCAAAACCGAGCCAGCCTGCGTGTCTCCCATTCAGAATTCCGCCCCAGTCAGTGATCTGACCAAAACGGAGCACCCAAAGAGCTCATTCCGGATCCACCGGATGAGGAGGATGGGGTCAGCCTCTAGGAAGGGAAGAGTGTTCTGTAACGCGTGCGGGAAGACGTTCTACGACAAAGGTACCCTCAAAATCCATTACAACGCTGTTCACCTGAAGATCAAACACCGGTGCACCATCGAAGGTTGCAACATGGTCTTCAGCTCCCTTCGGAGCCGTAACCGCCACAGCGCGAACCCCAACCCTCGCCTTCACATGCCTATGCTAAGGAATAACCGAGACAAAGATTTAATTCGGGCCACGTCAGGGGCTGCCACCCCTGTCATAGCAAGTACAAAGTCGAATCTCACACTCACAAGCCCCGGCCGGCCCCCAATGGGTTTTACCACTCCCCCACTCGACCCCGTCTTACAGAATCCTCTCCCTAGCCAGCTGGTGTTTTCTGGGCTAAAGACTGTCCAGCCAGTTCCTCCATTCTATAGAAGTTTACTCACGCCGGGGGAAATGGTGAGTCCCCCAACCTCCCTCCCGACCAGCCCCATCATCCCAACCAGTGGGCCCATGGAGCAGCACCCCCCACCACCCTCTGAGCCAGCAGCGCCAGTCGTGATGATGGCCACTCATGAGCCCAGTGCCGACCTGGCGCCCAAGAAGAAGCCCAGGAAGTCCAGCATGCCTGTGAAGATTGAGAAGGAAATTATCGATACCGCCGACGAGTTTGACGATGAAGACGATGACCCCACCGATGGCGGCGCTGTGGTCAACGACGTGAGCCACGACAATCACTGCCACTCCCAGGAGGAGATGAGTCCGGGCCTGTCTGTGAAGGACTTTTCTAAGCACAGCAGAACCCGGTGCATTTCAAGGACTGAAATAAGAAGGGCTGACAGCATGACTTCCGAGGACCAAGAACCCGAGCGGGACTATGAGAACGAGTCTGAGTCTTCAGAGCCCAAGCTCGGCGAGGAATCCATGGAAGGGGACGAGCACCTGCACGGTGAGGTGAGCGACAAAGTCCTGATGAACAGCGAGAGGCCAGACGAGAACCACAGTGAGCCCTCGCACCAGGATGTCATCAAGGTGAAGGAGGAGTTCACGGATCCCACCTACGACATGTTCTACATGAGCCAGTACGGGCTGTACAACGGCGGGGGGCCCGGTATGGCAGCCCTGCATGAGAGTTTCACGTCGTCTCTGAACTATGGCAGCCCTCAGAAGTTCTCCCCAGAAGGTGACCTGTGTTCTAGCCCAGACCCCAAAATCTGTTATGTGTGCAAGAAGAGTTTCAAAAGCTCCTACAGCGTGAAGCTTCACTACCGGAACGTTCACTTAAAAGAAATGCACGTCTGCACGGTGGCCGGCTGCAACGCTGCCTTCCCCTCTCGCCGGAGCAGAGACAGGTCAGTAAATCTCCATTGGCTGCTCCTGCTGGGGGTGGAGGGTGCCGGTCATGTTGGCCTTTAAATGTTAAACAATGCAACCTAGATGTTTTTGATGCACTGTAGAGACTGTCCACAGTGACCACGTGATACCCCAGCTGCCATGCTCGTGAGGGATTGGTGCAGTTGGTGCTTGTTATGATTAAGCATGCAGACTCATACGCCATCTTACCCAGTAATGCACGCCATTTTTCTCTGTGCTCTGTGTGTGTGTGTGTGTATTTCCATGCATCTATGTGAATAAGTTCACTGTACACAGTTCCCTGCTTCCCCGTGAACCTTCACTTAGAAGCCGCAGCTTCTGTATATATATTTTTCTGCTTTGCCGTGTGGCTTTTTAATTAAATCAATATATTATCTTCATACACACATATTTATCCAATATAGAAACAGAAATTTACGGATGGAAAGAACCATAGGTCCAGGACATCGAGACAGCCTGCATCTCCGTAGGTATAACCAGAAATGTTATCGTTCTTACATGAGTATTTAGTGTGTCCTTGAATTCTTTAAGGGTCGTAAAAATATTGCAAGAAAATGGGACCCAAGTAATTGTTGATATGGGGAAATGTGATGGCAATGTGGGTTACTTGTATTTTAACTTCACTGTGTCTTTGGGCACGTCTCTAAAATATAGTCTGTCGTGGGAATTATGCATGGAAGGGGAGGCGTGCGTATACTTTGAGGATCAGTTAGAATATATTATGTCCAGCCTTCAGATGACATCACACCTCAGCTATGTAGCTGCAGCTCTGAAAGAGTTGGGCTTAAACAGAAGCAGCTGGTTTTAAACTTACAATGTTCTTTTTCAGTCTTAAAGAAAATGTAATATAAATGGAATGTGTCAAGGTGGTCAATGGTGGGGTAACACGGTTGTCCTAACCTTGTGGAGATAAGCTTGTGAGCAGATCATTCTACATGATACACCAGTCCGCCTAGAGTGAGTGCTTCCCATTCTATCAGATATGGTTTTTTGGTTTTACACTGTTTCTTAAAAAGATTTTTGGAGAAATTTTTATTACACTGTAAAAAACCCCAAAATATATAGAAGAAACAAAATTAACTAGGAAGTTTCCAAGTAGCCATCACCCAAGTTCTAGTGTTTACCAGTTGGGTGGAGTTCTTTGACAAAGTAGCGTGTAATAGAAGTGCACCGAAACCATAGTGCTCTGCCTGTAGAATGCTCAGTTTTCCCTTCATATTTAAAAGATTAATCCTTTTAAACATAAAAGTTAAAAATACATATATTTTCCTTTCTGCTAAAATACAAGGGGCCTAATGCATGAAAAGCAAAATCTCAGAAAAAAACTTAGTGGCTTTCTCTATACAATTGAAAACATACTTTGAAGATAAGTCTCTCTTAAAAATTTCCCCCACTCTCCTCTCTAACCCCTTTACCTTGTTCTGTAAAGCTGTTTCATAGTCACCAAGTTCTGTTCAGTTCCAAGTTATCACTGACAATCCCAGAATACAGCAGATAAGATAGCTATACTTTGAATCATAAAACAATACTGTACTCAACTCCCCACTACCAAGTTTGTGAGTAATATTCATTCTTTTAAATTTGAAATAGTGCACTTGTGATAATGAGGTTAATGCATTGGCTTTTTTTTTTTTTTAACAAAAATAAAAGACTCATGAAAAGCTGCATAAAATATTTATGGAAATGGAGCGTTTGAAGACAAGCCAAAATTTAAACTTATTTGCATGAATTCCTACCACAGTTTTAGTCAGTTTGCTGAAAACACTGCAAGTCGTAACACTGGAATAAAGGTCCCTGGGACCACAGGCTGCAACACGCGAAGCTGGGTGATTGCATTTCTGTCAAGCCTCCAGAAAATGCAAGCGCAGGTGTTGTCAGGTCCTAATGTGTAAGGAGGTGCTGGTGAGAGGGTGCTGTGTCCGAGGAAAAAGATTTATTGATAGTCGGAGACGATTTCAATCTCTAATTTTATTCCCAGTGTTGGGAGTTTTGTGGGGGACCAGCCAGAGAGAAGGTTAGGCCAGTGTCCCGGGTGACTAGGATACAGGATGTTCTAGGTGGGAAGTATAACAGATACTCTCCCTTGTGTGCTGGGTCACACAGGAGATTGCAAACCTCAGAAGACAAGTGATGGCATTTCAGATGGGTGACATAGCACATCACACCTAATCTTCTTCATGCTGGGGTTTTGTTGCGTACAGTAAAACAAATTGAAAAAAAAACTGTACAAGAAAAGGTTTTTGATTCCCACTTGAAATGCTGCTTTTTAAGAATATTCAAATCTTTTGACCTCAGGTTAAAAACTTAGAAGGAAAAAGTCAAAGTAGCAAGAGTTTTTGTCTGTGACTCGAGTTACCATCTAAGTATAGCACAGCTACCTCCTCATAACCAGAAACAGTGATGCCGATGGGGTACCAGCCTCTTTCTGCATCTCAGGAAACATAACTGTACTATAATTGTACTCCTGTTTCAGCCCTCTATTGTCATTTCATTAGCTGATGTCAACCTGTAATTTAATCTCCTCATTCACAAAGCCCCTTGCATCTCATCTCTCATCCTCCCAGTGGACTTATCCTCCCCTTTCTCTTCACTTTTACTTGATCAGTCATGAGAACACCAGGAATTTTGTGTCCCTGCCTTTTCCTCTTCAGTTCCCTGTGAAGCTAGGACAGGTTTTCTTACTTTTCCCAGAGCCAGCATACCTTCCTGGACAGAAGCCCCCTTTGCCTTTACTCTCGCTGCCCTGAGGCCCATTTCTCTCCTCTCCCCAGAGTGTCAGTTCATCCATCCTGGACTCCACAGCATCGTCCTTGTGCAAATAAAGCGTTCGAGGGCATTCTGAGTAGGAGCCGAAGGACGCAAGCCTATGGGGTTGCTGGGGCGCCTGTGATAAAGCTAACAGAATGACCCTCGTCCTCTGACAGTGAGAGCAGCCTTCTTGTCCTAGGGCTCAACACCCACAGGAATGAGACACAGGTCTTCCTGGGCTTCTTCCGAGATGACGCTACAGGAGGGCGTTGCATTTTCTGTCTCAGGTAGGCAACTAGAACGATGGAGGAAGAAAGACGTGGAACGCTGTGTTCTAGATTGGGCACTTAGCGGAGGTTTCTGGGTCTTTGCTTATGGTCTTTCTAGGATTTGTAAGATCAGGTTGAAGGCTTTTAGAAAAGCAAGAGATGTTCTTTGTCTAAAGTCACGAAAAGGGAGATGAGAGACAAAGTGGGGCACAGGCAGAGCTGTGAGGGCGGAGGAGTCTGCACGCGGGGTCAGAGGTATTACCATGCTTGTCTGTGCAGTCGTGAACGGCTGTGACGTTAATAAATTCAAAAGCAGAGAAGACCATTCCTAACACTAACGACAAAGAACAAGCTAACGTACACGAACTCCAGTTCATCTGGTCACTAGGAGGCTATTAGAACAATTCTTATTCCAAGTTACAGAAGTAAAGTGTAAGTTACTTTCCCTGCGAAGAACTACAGTACCGTAAGGTGGTGGCTGACGTGCTTTCGTGTATCCGGACAACAGTGTGCGCAGTGCTACGCCTGCCAGGCTCTAAACACCCTTACTTCTTTCTTGTTTGTCCCTTGATTTTCCTGCTATAAAGGTGCTGCTCTGTCAGGGAACAGGAAGCTGGCCCTCTGTTTTGAAGTACACATATGAAAATACTCCTGGGAGGAAGAAATTCTAAGGAACTGGCCTAGAACCTACAGTCTTCACAAAGGGCATCTTCTTGAAGACAGTGTCATAGAATTAGCTGGGCCTGGTTTACCTTTGGTCATTTCTCATCCTCTGCCTTGAATTTTGATCCCCAGGAGGACTGAGTGGCTGTGGATCACCCATATAAAAGGGAGGCCCATTTATAAATTACATTTGGTTTTTATTCGGGGGGAAAAACTTCCGTCCTCTTCCCTAAAATTCCTTATCATTGGCTAATATATTAAAACTCTATATCTGCTTTAGTGATTGGCAGTTTTAAAACTCCCTTCATTACAATGAAGACTTTGTTCACAGAAACTAGATGATCTGCATTGAAAGAAATATTTATGTCTTTGTTTTTCATCTTACATGAGTTATACCATCTTCGTTCCTCTCTTCCTCTGAGAATAGGGGCCCCTGATGGCCAAAGTTTGTCTTAAATGTTATCGGAAAGGTAAGCTTGTATGTTAGAGCTTTGAGGTGCAGGCAAGGTGATTAAGCCCATCGAATAAATTTTAAAACCAAATAATATATGCTTAGTGTGATTTATAAGTAAATAAGAGGCAACCATTGGTGCCAAGTGTGAACCTTCTCTTTGATTGCTAGTTAAATCCATCCAGACTTAAAACATGTAAACTTCTTGATTTGTATGGAGAAAGACATCTGTATTTGGTTTATTAAAACCTGCTGATGTCTCCAGAACTAAATTTGCTCCTATATAGGCCTCTGGGTAGCTGTAGCTAAAAAGCAGAGACATATAGTTTTTGCTTGTCTGATTACCTGATTGCTCCTGCCCTGTACAGGTGTGCAGGAATAAATTAACATGAGCTCCCTCCTCCCTCTGATGAGCCACTGCATACATTAACAACAGAGGTGAAGACGTGAAAACATACTACCTGCCTCATGTTAACACCTTCTCAGCAGCAACATCCATTTTTTCCATCATTCTCTATGTTTGGAAACTTAGAACTTTTCTAAAGAGAGATTTTCAATAAATCCACATGATTTCACCAGGCAATACCTCTAAGAAATGATCCACTTAGCACCAGTTTAGGGTAACTATTAGCATATTTGCCCTAATATAATTAGCTGTCAAATACAGTGTGTTAATCCTCTCCAGGTACAAACAGAGAGCATTCTAAGGCATCGGCCACTTCATTTCCTGTATTTTTGCCAATCAATTTTTCCTTTTCCAAAATTCTTTTAAAAAGTGAAGTTGTGCAGATCCTCTGACTTTTAAAGGAAGAGATTTTTTCCCCCCGTTACTCTTTTTGGTTTCACAGTATGGCTGGCAGATCAATAGGTCTTTTGTACTTATCTCCATTACTTTCCATCAAAGGCAAACAAACAAAATAAATCCCCCTTCTGAGTAATTGCGAGTTGTGCCCTCCTCAAGCGAAACTTTGGTAGTAAGATAAACTTCGGTGTCAGCCCTGTCTCTGGGGTTCCTTTTATATACTGGGAGAAGAGCAATGAGCAAAACGGTCTCCTTGTATCATGGGGAGAGACTCTGTCAAGCCTAAAGTGAGCCTCGGCTCTTCCTAATGACCTCCTGCTGGCCCAGCTGGATGTAAGACAAGCTCATTTAAGCCTCTGCTGACCTTTCACTCCTTCAGTCCAAGAGCTGCACCAGTCCCTTCCCCCAAACCGCGTACCAGACAGACAACAGAGCTTAATGGCGGGGCTGGCGGGGCAAAGGACTTCCTTCTCATGATACACAGAAATTTTTACAAATTTCTATCAACAGGAGTAGCATACAGTCTCTCGTGGCTACATAACTTTCACTGCACAAACGTAACACTTCCATAGACCCTTTATTCTTACCTTCCCTCAAAAGGAACAGGCTACTGTCTTGCCAGCATTCACTTGAAAATTTAGGCAGAAATAGCACTTAGAGCAGAGTGCACATACTGAGTGCCCAGGCGGTATTTTTCATGACGATACCACTTTGAGAGTATCTTCTTCACTTCCATCTCCCTTGGGTCCACCACCATCTATCTGACCTGCTGATAAACTTCATTGGTGCCAGTCTTTCTCATACACAATTACTCATTTGACATACTTGTTTTTGTAGGTAATCTCTTTTCAAAGAACAACAGGTCATTTCTCACCTGGAAGCAGGTTAGAAAACTTCACACAGACATTAACGTTTGCTTATATCTATTCCGGTAAGATGGGTTCTCTGAGGTGATAGACCTCTCTCTTGCTGTAAGTGCTCTTCCTTTTCTTGTTGTGCTAAGAAGAGACTTTTCTTTGTTGAAATTTCATAGTGCACGTTGGGCTCAGAAGCATTTCTTTTCTTTTTTTTTTTTCTTTTTTAAAGTCTTCTCAGAAATAATTTAATGTTTTTGCTGTAAGAAAGACTCCCACAAGCTTCAAATAAATGAATGTGGCAGAATATGAAAGGAGTTTACACTTGCCAAAAAATTACAATGTCATAAAAAAGGGATTTATTAACTTTGATTCTTGAGTGCCAAGATACGGGGGTGTGTGCGAGTGTGAGAGAAGCAAGCTGAGAAAGAGGGGAGAAGAATACTTTTCAGGAAAGGACCGTTTTTCTTCAGTTATTTAACATAAAACTACACTTTTAAAAAATACCTGGATTTTATGTCCTAATGCAAGCTGCTTGAATTAAAACAGGAGTTGTAAATTCCCGGTAAAAAGCTGTTATGCCCGAAGTGTTAGTGATCTTAACTCTAGTACTTTATGGAGTTTATTACTTCTTTTATTAACTAGGGGGAAAAATGTTAGCCACTTCTAGTTTAATTCTTTTTCTTGCTGGCTCTAATTATTTTGACTTTACCTTAGGAAAAAAAAAAAAAAGGAAGCCAAGTGTTTCTAACTGAACAGATGTAAGTGATGCCTCAATTTTGCCTATGCATGTATCAATCTAAATTATTACCAGCCATTGAAAAATCATGCTTTGGCTCTACTCTAAACGCCTCCACATAATGTATATGTGTGTTTTTACGTAAATACCCACATAAATAAGAATATCAAAAGACAGATCATCTTTAATTGCCAGAAGAGACATTGTCATCTTGGAAAGTGATGTATGAAGTTACTTTATCACATGGATGGGAAACAGGACCTTTTTCAGTCAAAGGAGACAGATTTGGGCAGTGAGAACCAGAGAGCTTCAGAAGGAAGCCTTTTGGGTCTGACGGCCAGCTGAGGGGAGCCGCTGTAACTCGGCTGCCTTTTTAGTCCGCTCTGTCACTGAGGGGGCACTGGTGGGTCAGTCCGCTCACGAGTAATTGTGTTTTACAGACTTCTAAAGCAATTGGCTCAGTCAGTCCCAATTCAATAAAAGTGGAGAGCAAGAGAGAGAGCACTTTTGTTCTATTTTTTACTTGAAATTATTTCATTCAGCAGTCTGTCTTTTTTATTACCAGGACTTGACATTAGCACTCCAAGCTATATTAGCATCCATTTCAGCAGTTCAGTAATGGTATTAAAAAAACACTTAACTTCAACGGTGAATGGTTGTATGACAGTACCATAAAAAATCCACATGAAAAAAAAAAAAAACTTCTGTATTTGTCCCAGCAAATTATTTTTCACTTGTTTAACCACTTCAAAGCTATGTTCTCATGATGGGTATTCACGAGACCCTTCTGTTCTCAGAAGCAGTCAGCGGCGCTCTATTGAGGAAGGGAATTGGGAGAAAGAGGAAAGGGAGATCCTGGGGGGAGAGGGTAGGTAAAGATGCTGTTTACCCTGTAGTTAGATTACCTTCCATTCATCAGCAGAGATGGAATTGGCAACCTCAGAGCACCCAAGGTGAAATTCTTGGATCCTCCTGCCTGACTGGGATTTGATTTTGAACCCAGCACTCTCCAAACTTGGGAGCAGAGCCTAACTACTTTGGCACTGCGGTGTGCTCATAAATGACTACATTAGGTTCTAAATTTTGATTAAACATTCAGTAATTAATCAATGGTAGACACGAAGCAGTTGGCAAGGTCCAGAGCAGCAAAATGTTTAAGACATAAAACATTACGAAGTAATTAGAATATGCTCCTTCAAGAGAAGGATTGCCTTCAATAAAGAGGTAAATGATAGCATCCTGCTTATTGTGGACGTAGGCAGCCGGAGCAATATGATAAACTGCTGGAGACACACATATCAGTAATCATCCACATTATTAGTGCCATTAATCATAATTCCAAAAATATGACAGCAGCCGCCAACTTTTTGACCAATTTTGCTTCTGCCTGTTGGCCATTATAACTTCGCTAATAGACTGCAGAGCTCCTGTGCGTGGCAGTTTGCATCAAGAATGGAAGGTTAATTGTATTTGAGCTGCTGATTTCTTCTCTCCTTGGAAAAGGCTGAGCACTTTGACAATCCCAGGAGCTCACTGTTGTTAAACCAGTAAAAGTACCTTATTGAAAATTTCTTTGTTGGTCAGGAACGAGGAGATGTTTCAAAGGAGGTAGCGCCAGGCTGGGATCACCGCTAATGTGTCTTGCTCCAAAGTGATCCTTGGGCAGCAACGTGAACTCAGTGGTTTCTTTCCATCACTTTGCTCCCTCATTTCTCTTCTCCAGATGGGGAAGAAATTGCAGCTCTGTTTGGTGATACGCTAGGAAATTCCGCAAGATTCGTGGTAGTCTCGATATGTGTATATAGGACTAAGAAGCTGGGGGAAGTGGCTAGTGATACTGGGAGAGAGAAGCACCTCTTTCATACGAAAGTCTGCTTCTATGGCTCTGCTTGTGTGAGTAAAGAGTAAAAAGAATTTCAAAAAAATAATCCAAATGTTCCTAAACATTGAAATATTTACTAGCCTAGGTGCATTGCCGGTTGGTTAACTGAAGATTTCGTGTTTCAGCTGGTCGTTTTGACATCATTTAACCAGAGGCATAAATTAAATTAGATTTTATGCACTCTTTTTATTCCTGTATCTTAAGTAGCTTCATTTTCAACAGAATTCTACGGAAGGCCACAGTTAAATTATAATATTGCCTAAAAAATTCTGTCCCCTCCCTTGGGGAACTCATACATCCCTAATGTTGTCTTTTTAAAAGGTCAAAAATTAACCATTTTAGTGATATAAAACATTCTTGGATGTTTAGTCTTAGGAAGTATTGCCTTTGAAAAAAGTCTCAGAAACTAGCATCCTATGTTGCATGCATTAGAAAAGAAAGCTTACTTTTAAAATAGAAAAACATTGAACATCAAAAGGAGTACTATTTCTTACTATTTTGGAAAAGTGTCTTCTAAACTCTTTATATTAAAGTCAGACTATAAAACAAGGGATGGAAGACTTGAGGATTAGTTCGTACGGGGTAAATATAAATCTCAGATTTCTAGCTCAGATTTAAGTCCTTAAAAGATGCCAGGGTTCATGGCTTTGCTTTTTCTTACCCAACAATAGTAGTAAACTGAGCACCATATGAGCTGCCTGATTGAGAAAATTTCCAAATGCCGTGAAAACATAATCCTATTCACAGTGTAATATGCGTCTCACATCACAGCGCAACAGGTTATCTACTGAATAATCGGCACCCTCGAGAAGCCTCGATGTGTCAGATACAACTCAGACGTAAAATGGTTAGGGAACGACATTGGATATCAGTTCAACACTTAACCTGAGCATCCAGCATATACGCATTTTCCATCCACCACTCTGCCTTCCCAAATGCCATTACTACATTAACATTTTTTATGCATTCCACAGCAATGACAAATTGTTTTGTAACTGTACTGCCAGATTTAATATGCGAAAGACACATTCGCCTCTGCCAACAAACCAATAATTCTCACTAACATCTTCAGAGTTACAACATTTATAAAGTTGCAAAGTGGAGTAAACAAACCATCTGTTTGGCTTTTCCATATATGTCATGCTTTCTTATTAGCATATTACGATTCATTTAGTAAACAAATTTGGTGATTTCGTTCACGTCAAAGTTAGGTCGGAAGCTTGAAGATGATTAACATTCCTGGGACAGGCACATTAATACATTGCTTCCTCGGCAAAGTTAAATGGCTTCTCAGGAGAATCGCCCCTTGTTGACAAGATGAGACTGTCAATTTTGTTTGCCTGCCACATTAGGGGCCGTAAGGGGATGGCAGGCTCTGAGAGAGGGGAGTCATGTAGGCAGCGTAATTCACTGTGAATTGAGAAAAGAAGTCTAATTCTGATAAACGGTCGACCCCAATACATCGTACCTGTTATTACAACAGACGTGCCGTATCTGTGCAGTAAATTAGCTAAACCCCTAAAGAGTTTGGTGGGAGCTTATCTTCAAGTGAATAATTTGAATGGAGAGGGAACTGTCTGCGTGACCAGTATAGATGATTTGTTTTATATTGAAAGGGATGGAAGCGACTGAATTTCATACTTTTAATTTGCAAGAATTTGCTTAGCTTTTATTTCTTGCATTTATTACGCGCTTCTAATACTTTGCAGGGTTTTCTCTTTTTTGGGCATTGTTCACTAGAATTTCTTCCCCAGTTCACAGTGAATTTCTTTCCCGAGTTAGGGATGCTTTTCAGACCTTTTGGAGAGAATCTTTAAATAACCGTCTGTAGAGCCACCACTAGTTCTGCAGAAATGAATCCTGTCAGGAATGCCGTGTAATTCACAGGGCTGCACGCAGGCTGCCAGTAACAAGTGGGGAGACAAACATTTGTGAGGAGTTACGGACAACAGTGTCGTAGAGTGTCCCAGCGATACAGGTAAGAGGACTGATGGGGGGCAGAGGGTTTTCTTGTTCATTTCTGCAGACTTGGATGGCAGATTTACATTTCTGATTAGGACTATTATGGACTCAGTATCCCTGCTATATACCCAACCCCGGCATCTAGATTTCCCCAGGATGCAAATTTCTCTCTCCCCCTCATAGAAATAGACACACATACACTCACACACATGCACTATGTAAGCACAGTCAGTCGTATCTGCTGTGTATACGTCACTGGTGACCATTCTGGACAGTATAAGTTGCGAAGTGTGTGTGTGTGTGTGTGTAGTGGCAGAGGTGAGCAGAAGAAATAAAGGCAAAAATTAATCCAAATGGAGCCTCAATTCCATTTCACCTGAGGCACTGTAATTAATTACCAAGTATTTTGTTTCAATTCACTCAGTTTAGAAGGGCTCAGAACTGATGAAGAAGAGTGAGATTGGACTTCTCATGTAACCTATGGCTTGTTTCAGTCACTATTCAGTTTTGCTGGCCACATTGTGATTTTCTTATTTGGCCATGAGACTTTTTTTAAAAAATAAAAAGTCCCTTCCTTATATCTCAAAACTGAAGTTAAAACCATGGAACACTTTTTTTCAATCTGTGGAATTTTTATTTTTATGGTTGAACATTGCATTAAGTTGATCTGGGCATTTGAACAAGCTTGGAAAGGGAAAAGCCAGCCAAGGAGAGCTCAAGACAGGACTGACTTTCTCTAAAGGGCATTGCATTCACTGGACTGCTTGATGGATTTGGGGTCTTCTGTGGCTGCATGGTCAAGTTTTCTTTTTTTTTTTTTTTAAACTGAGATATAATTGGTGTGAGTAAAGTTTTCATTAAAAAGACAGAAGACTGCCAGTTCCCTTTAGTCCAGTTGGAGCTTCCACTGAGCATTTCTAAGAGTAAGTTTGGTTTTATGACCTCCTGTACAACAAAGCCTTGGTTACTTTTTGCTTCTGAGGGTGATCTTAGTTTTCAAAAGGCTTTTGGTAAACTCACAATATGCAAGGAGTAAGAAAGAGTGCAGAGGGTCAGAGGAAGCATTTGTGATTCCAGACATAGCCCTCGTTATAGGACTATGTCATTATCTACCTTGTGCCACAGTGGGTATAACAGGGTCAGAATTACCCTCTGCTGCATTATAGTTGTCTTCTCGTAAATATTCAGACACATGCGTCCAGTCTTGGGACCATTCTTTTCCCTTCTACAGTGTGTTTTGGGGAAAGTTTCTCTAAGACTCTGCATATTATTGGTTGAAGTCAAATAAATGTAGTTTTAATTATGTCCTTTGTGCAAAGTGTTCTACTTGATCTGCAGGAAACTTGAGCTTGAATACGATACAGTTTGTATTCTTGAATGTGACTATCTCGGGGCTAAATTTCAGCCTACTCTCTTGATGAGATCCCCAGGAGATCCGATCCTTAGTCCTACTTAGCTTGTCTCCTCTCTCCATCCCAGTCATACTTTTTTTCTGTGAGAGGAATTTGCCTCCTTGTATCGGTATTACCTACTTAATCAAAGCAAGTAGAAACAGCTTGTGTACTGTTCATGTTCTTGGAAAATATAGCAAGTTCTCTTACAGTCTAGATGTTTGTTAATTACTTTAAAACTCTTTTCCAGAGATAAATATTTGAACCCTAGGCTTATTTTCTAGAAAAACGCTCTCTCTGGAGAACTCAAAACTGGTTCCTTCACGGATTTCTCCTTCTGCTTATTACGGACAGCTGCCTGTAGCTTCCTCTGCGCAGAGATCCCCCCATTTCCGGCCCCCTGTGGCCTTCCCCTCATTTTAGGATCCTCTTCTCTGTACGTCTGATAGTCCATTGGCATGACTCCTTTCTGTGTCTCTTCCCATCTTCCCGTTTTTGTATCTCTTTGGTTGTGCTGATCCAAATAGCAATATAAATTGCTGTTGACCCCAGGTCCCTGTATCTCCTCCCGTGGACAGCGTCCTGTGACATAGCACGGTTTGGAGTGACTGAGTCCAGGTCTTTGCTAACATCAAGTGCTGCCTTTTGTCTGTTCAGTGGAGGCTGAACCTAACCTTTTGAGGCCCAGGATCCAGGCTCTCTGAAGAATTCCAGTCCATCTCTCCCTCCCTCTCTTAATTTTCCTCTTTCCACCCCAGTAATACTGGGAGTTTGTTAGAACATCTCCAAACCCACTATCAGGAGAGTGCCTTTACCTAACACGTTCTTCAAGCATTTTGCATATGGCATTTTGGAGGATTATTAGACAAAAATGAAATAGATTAAGGAACGAACATAAAATAATCAATTCTCTCGAACTGTGGTTGCATAATGGAAATCGACTACCACGAATGAACCCGTGTACTGAAGTTATGAACAGCAGAGCTAATGCACTGCCATGAGTTCATCTTTATTATTGCATTACACCTGAATCAATTGATAAAGTAGCTTTTTTTTTTTTAAAGCAAAGGATGGCACTTAATTGAATAAAAGTCAATGTAATTATATTAGCAGAGGCCAACAGTACTGCTGACAGCGGAAAAGGGACACTGTTGAACAGAGGGCCAGAGCTGGTCTACACATTTCTGCACATCGTTTGGTTGACAGATATTGAGGGCTGGTACATCATCTAATTAGATTACAGATTCCTATTGCTGTGAGTGAGAAATGAAGAGAAACATCTCTTCCTGGTAACACAACAGTGGAGATGTGTAATTTCACAAGTCATCTTAGGAAAGATGTGTCCATCTGGGTGATCAGTGTGTCCTTTTGTCAATGTTAATTTATTCTTCCTTACTCAGTGTGTCTCGCTGTCACTGCTGTTTTCTCGGCAGTGAATCTAGGAAGTGGTAACTGCAGATGTGTGAGAGGCAACAGAGTTCTAGATTAAAGTCATCGCAAAATGTGTGCCCATGAAATTAATGGGCTGGGGAGGGTGTAAATAATAAAGAGGGGTAGGGTTTCTGGAGCTGCATATGTTTGGCAGGTTGTTTTATCAGTAGAGTGATAGTACACAGTGTAACTATTTCCACATTTACTAATAACTCTGGTGGTGTCATACCCACATGTCAGGGGAAAGACTTCACAGTAGGCACTGTCTGCACGCTGCCTAGCAGCCTGCACTTGGAGTCATCTGCCATCTGACAGCAAGGAGACAGGGAGTGACTGTCAGAGCAGGGACCATGGGGACAACTGCTGTTTCTCATTCACATATCTGCACACTGCATGCATCTGTGTAGACCTCACTGATGGATGATGATAATGCTGTGAATTTGGTTTATCTTAATTTATGATTTTTGGATTGTGCGGCTGATCTGAAAATCATCAAGGCAGCATATGAGATGATCGCTTATGCCAGAAAATAATTTTGTGGTCAGAACATTTTAAATCCCTATTTTATTGTTTAAGTTTTTTTTTTAAACCAGATGTCTAGAATGTGAATTTGTTTTCTCTCTCTCTCTCCTCTCTCTCTTTCTCTCTCTGTCTCTCATTCTTGCTTTCTTTTGTGATCGATTTAGCAAAAGATTAGAAAGCTGATCTTATTATCACAAGGTAAGCTCAGCCTTCCTAAGCGCAGTGTGGAGAGGGCTGCCGCCCCTCTGCCCCTAAAACCTGGAGTGCTGTATATTGTCTCGTGTGCAGAGGTGGAGAAGTGTTTCCCACCTTTCTTGTCTCTGAAGCACATACCTCTCAACCATCTCTAAGAAATATCAGCCCTGCTTGTCACCAAATAGAGTGACTCATTTCGGTCTTCCGTACTGTTTAATTGTAATCATGTCTGTTGAACTTTATACTGACCATCCCAGGTCATTTCTGTCATCACAATTACTTCTCCAAGAATGCAGAGCTTCTGCCATTATTGAGAAGCTTTTATGTATCTGTGTATTTATTTATTGGCTTATTTTTTGGAAGAGTAGCCTTCAATTTAGGTACTTGTCAAATGTGAGCCTTTCAGGTGGAGAGAGGTATATGCTCAAGGGCATTTTAAAAATAAATGGGGGATGTAAATACAAAGGCAATGTTTTCAGATAATAATGTATCAGGCTTTGTAAATCATGACATCCCTATGGATGTTCTGGGACAATCCTATCTTATTTTACACAAGCAAAGCACTCAGTGAGTACAGTAAAAGTTTTGCTTGTCTAAGAAGTACGATTCCAGTTGTTAAAAGAGAGGGACTATTTGTTATTATTGTGCTTGATTTTCTTTTGTATTCATCGTGTGTGGGTTTTTTTAAAAAACATTTTGGTCCCTTTGGGGTTTTTTCTTTTTTCCTGTTTTTTTTTTTTTTTCTGTTGTTGAGTGTGATTTTTTTTCTAAAGGGTGGGTGGGTTTTATTTAAAAAATCAATTTGTTTTTCACTTTTTTTAAAAGAATTGAATTTAAAACGAATTACTTGATAAAAACATTTTCAACATTAAAATGTAGCAGCTTCTGAAAATAAATGTATTTTACTATTAGATTTAGCTGAGATCCCAAATTCGGGGAGGGGGGAGGATTTTTGTTAAAGACAGTCTGTAACCCTATTTCAAATTGCTAACCTATTAAGATCAATTCTTCTCCTACCTAAAACAGGAGGTGTAGGAAGGTGAGGGGGAAACAATTCTTTTTTGAAGTTAATCGTTAATTATCTAAGCCATTTACTTTTTTAGAAAAAAGAATCCTTTTTATACCGCAAAGTACAGTGTTTGCTGTAGAAAAAAAGGGGTTTTGTTTTGTTTTCCTTTTAGGTAAATTCAAATGATTAAGGTTAGATAAGCAAAAAGTTTCCATTCTTTTATCCTATTGGATATATTTTCTCAAATCTCTGCTTGAGATTCCCTGCAACTGATGCTGCTACACAGCAAAACGAACAGAACCGTCATTCAGAAAAAGGCGCACGGGTTTGCACTCGTTCACCATTGAAGAATTTTACTCTCATAAAAATGATGTTAGTGGAGCACTCCCCACCACCACGTATTCCCAAATCCTGAAGGTATAGAGAAACGTTTGCTTTTGTAATGGTGTCATTAGCAGTGAATGTGCTTATTTGACGCCTAGTGAAAGCTGAATCCATTTTAAAATGCTCTCCTTTTTCTCCCCCTTCCCACTCCCTGTGTACCTGCCCCCGCCCCCTTCCCTCTTGTTTTCCTAGACACAGTGCCAACATAAATCTGCACCGTAAACTGTTGACCAAAGAACTCGATGACATGGGCCTGGACTCATCGCAGCCCTCCCTTAGCAAGGACCTCCGGGATGAATTTTTGATGAAGATCTATGGTGCCCAGCACCCCCTGGGGCTCGATGTCAGGGAAGACACCTCCTCTCCCGCCGGGACGGAAGACTCCCACCTGAACGGGTACGGGAGAGGCATGGCGGAGGACTACATGGTCCTTGACCTGAGCACCACCTCCAGCCTCCAGTCCAGCAGCAGCATCCATTCCTCCAGAGAATCCGACGCAGGGAGTGACGAGGGGATCCTTCTGGACGACATTGACGGGGCGAGTGACAGTGGGGAGTCGGCGCACAAGGCTGAGGCCCCCGCCCTCCCCGGCAGCCTAGGGGCTGACATGTCGGGATCTCTGATGTTCAACAGCTTGTCCGGGAGCAATGGTGGGATCATGTGCAACATTTGCCACAAAATGTACAGCAACAAGGGGACCCTGCGAGTGCACTATAAAACCGTGCATTTGCGAGAAATGCACAAGTGCAAAGTCCCCGGTTGCAACATGATGTTTTCCTCTGTGCGAAGCCGAAATCGGCACAGTCAGAACCCTAATCTCCACAAAAACATTCCCTTCACTTCGGTAGATTAGTCTCAAAACGGACACTCCACATGCCAGCTCTCACCAGATGGCCTGCATATTCGAACTGCCAGAGTCAGTGTGTGCTTGTGTACTTGGGAGGGTGTGTGTGTATGGAGGTGTGTGTGTGTGTATACACATGTGTGCCTCTGGGTCTGTGTATACACACACGCACACATTTTTTTCAGCTATGACAAGATAAACACTAGGTGCTTTTGAAATTGTTTTTCTTTTTCCTTTCTAGTTTTGGGAAAGAGGTGGGTTCTTTAATTTGCGGGTGAAAACAGAGTACCCTGTAAACACACATACACACACATAAAGCGTGCAAGTAGCCCAAATTTTGACAGAATAATAATTCTTGGTCCTCTCCAAAGAGACAATTAGTACCCATGACTGTTGCCTGCAAAAGGAAAAAAAAAAAGGGGGGGGGGGGAAGAAAAAAGAAACAGAAAAGGAACTTCTAATAGTTGTCTTTTGTGAACTTTAAGGTTTTGAGAGAATCTTCGATTAAAGCATGGCAGATTCACCTGTAAATACTTAGCCTTGAGAGGCCAGCGATGTAAAACAAGTGTATCGATGGTTGTTTAACTCTTTTGTTTAATTTTTACAGATACATCCAGCTGTTAGATATACAGGAAAATAGTTTGCTGGCTAGCTCAATTCATTTATGTTAGCATTAATGCACATTTTTTTTTAAAGAAAAAAGAAACTTGGTCTTGTTTTTACTACCTGCTAGATATAGTGATAAAGAGGTGCTGGCATGCCTTACAGCACAGATCTGATTTTTTAAAATGTCCTGTACTAGTACATAAATTCAGTCATGCACTTTTTTTCATACACTACAAGGGGATGTGTAATATCCATGCTTCTTTTTTTATCCTTAAACTATTGCCATACTTGGAGTAAGTGTCTTTTTAAAAAAAATTCACTTGTATAAAAAATGGTCTGGTCAGTATAGGGCACAAATGCCAAACAAAAGTATTAGTGTTAACACGAAACTGCCAACTTTGCACAAGTTTCCAGAAAAGAAAATACAATTAGTCACTCAACATAACCACAGGCCAATTTGTCGGCCACCAGAAAACCGCTTTAAAAAAAAAAACAACACTTGGTGATTCTTTCAAGTGCCGAATGTTATTAGAATCAACATTGCATCCTTCTTGCTTATATGTTAAGTTACATAAAAGGAAAACAAAATTATGTGGTGTGAAACGGCCAAGGCATTTATTCTTTAGAGGCAGGATAATATTTCAGGATACAAAAGCCCAAATTACTCACTATGGAACAAAGCTGAATACAGGAAAAGAGTTGAAGGCTCATTTGCAAAGGCCTAACTCTTACCCTTTAAAAAGAAAGGAAAAGCCTGAACCGGGTTGGTCTGTCGTGTGGCCACCTAATTTGTTGCAAGTTCTGCAGTAGGACTATGATTCAGGCCTGTTTGATAGACAAAATCAAAAGACGTTTAACAGTAGCAGTACTGGGAAGCTTTGAAAGCATGTGCTGAACTTGAACTGAGCAACACTCCTTTCTGCAAAGCCAGAATAAGGGGGTTTAAAATAGGATCTCTCACTGTTTCGTGTTTTGTGTTTCCCCACACGATCTGTCAGAGAGAAATGAAAGCAAGCCTGAAACCAAGCAGTCGAGAGTGAGAAAGGGGAGGGAGAGGATCCTCCAAACCTTGTTTTGTTTTGTTTTGTTTCCGATGTTTACACATGTTGCCTGAGCTGGTTAACCACATCGGCAGCCTCGGCTACCACAACATACTGACTAAATGATGATATTTACTCAAGTTCAGTCTGCAGCCAAAACCATTAGGGTGTGCATTGCAGACAGTGTTTTGTTGTCTTTTTTTTTTTTCTTTTTTTTTTTTTTTTTAAGTGGAGGGTTGGGGAGAAAAGAGATAAGGAATATTTTGTCAAGCAGTACATAATAATTTAAAGAGAATGTATTTCTTTTCTGCATTTAAGGGCCTCAAGCATTTTTCTCATCAGCCTAAAAATTAAAAATACCCCCTGTGTCTTATTAACTTGTAGTAGCATTTCCAATTTTCATGTTTTGTAATTTTTTTTCCTATGTTCACATCAGCATTCACTTCCGTTAAATTTGCCAAAGGAAACTGTTAATATGTTTCTCTTGTTATTATTCCTGTAGGATTTATTGTACCTCACAGTATTTATTGTTTCCAAAATTAAGCATCGTTAGTTGAGGATTCCGTATTTTTATTTGTGAAAATTTCAGAAACAATAGATTCTTAAAGATAAGCTAGACGTGTCTAGGAGTTTTCTTTGCACCTCCTTCAGAGGATGCCATGGGGTTCATTTAATTCTTCCTTTGTTCTACAGTGAGGAGAGACCAAAAGTATTTACAGTACAAAAGAAACTATATCAAACACTATGTCTGTTAAATGACAAATGTTTACGGTAAAAAAGCTGAGGAATTAGTGCTAACCGTTTTTTGTTTTCTTGTACCTTTGAATTCCCCAAAGTCTTAATTGCTTTATTTTGGTGTTGTGTTAAATTGAATAGACAGAGATGTTTTCCTTTGTTTTATACCATATAAGCCTCTGTACAGTATGTTTGTGAAAGATTGAACTAGAATAATGAAAGTTTGTTTGCAAACATTTTGGTCCTCTTAGCGTTCTCTGTGTTTGCGCTGTTGCCCTGTGAACCAAGTGATTCGGTTCCAAGAGTGGAAAAACTATTTTTGGTATACCAAAAGAGTATGGAAACACTAGCTTTGGGAGTGTGCGTAGACTAAACGACATGTAGTTTTATGAAAATAATTCATTTTCAGCAATTTTTTAAAGTTACATTCCTGGTTGAGATATTAGAACTCATCTTGTACAGAATCAGTGTTGAGTCAGTTTAATGTCAACGGAAAGGTCCGAGAGCCCTAGTGAGTGAACCACGTGGCTGTCAGCAGGTCACGTCAGTCAGCACATGAACCAGGCTTAGAACCAATGTTTGTTACTTGCCACAAACAAACCAGGCTGATACGGCTAGCCCAGTGGAACAAGTCCAGAAGAATGAGATTCTCAGGGTAGAATTTCCCTTGCTTGGAAGCATGAACATGTTCACCTGCCTTTTGTTGGAGAAACAGCAGTGAGTCCTGGACAACATGCCCTTTTAAGTCTCTCCCCTCTTTGCTACTACTTTTGTGCCTCAAGTGCCCACATGTTATGGTGGCCTTCTAAGTGGGTGAATAACATTTTCCAGTATAAAGTCTATTTGGATGGAAGTGGTCCATAAAATGTCTACTCATGCAACGTAGCGTTCTCCTAGTCCCCAGGTGTTGCTTGTTCTTGGGTGTGTGCCCGAGGGCGGTGTTTTGACTTAACTCTAAATCTAGTTAAGATGGTGATTCCAAGGCTGATTTGGAAATGGAAAGGATAAAGAGATCAGCATTTTAATCACTGAGCCCTTCCTCTTTGCCCATTCATGCTCCTTTTTTCCCCATAGGATTTCCTATTGCAAAACAGGTTCCGTCTAGCTGCCTCCCTCCTACGCCCGCTGAAAAGGAATAGGGATGGCAGCTCTTCATCCAAGCAGCCTTTCCCCAGTTGATTTTAAGCAACATTTTTGTCACAGGTACCATTCATGTGCGTGTTCATGAGCTGGTGTTGAAATGTACTGTTTTGATCATTTTAAGATATGTTTTTACACATATCAGAAAAGCTTAGTCTGCTTTGGGGAGTATCTGTTACAGAGAGGGACAACACAGACCAAGAATAAGGATAGATAATAAGTAATTTGGTTTTAAAAATGTGATAAAAAGCATGACATTCTTTGTTCTGCTGTTAATTGTACTGAAAAAAGTCAATGCATTTCAGATCTTAGTCCAACCACCTGTTTAGCGTGATGCCTTTTAAAGGTGTCAGTGTGTTAATGTCTCCCCCTCAATGTGACACGCATCTCTTTTGAAATTGTTTTCTGCACAGTAGTCCTTGTAGTGTGATTTCTTTGGCCATGAATTTCCAGGCCTTTCCAGTAAGAGGAGAAAGGCACTTAACTGGTTAACAGCCTGTTAGTATATACATTGCTCCTTTAAAAAAAAAAAAAAGGCAAGCTTTGAATATACGCAGCATGGGCTGTTCCGCAGGCACTCTGCCCGTTCTCCTCAGGAGGACCCACGCACTAGGTTCCCACCAAGTAAAAACTGACCTTTTTTTCCCCCTCCTCTGTACACACCCCTGATGTGTGCCAAGCAGACGAGAGCTGCAGCCCTTGGCAGTTAAAACAGAAAGAAGCCAGTAACCAGAGTGAGACAGACTTGCTGCTAGCTGCTAACAGTGGACCTGAGCGGTCCTGACTTGTGCTTGGTCTTCAGTGGTGGGTGAGACTGACCAACAGAGTAAATAATGTTCAGCTGTCATGAGACATGCTACATCTGCTCTCATAAGAAACAAATCATCCGGAAGAAACTTTCTTTGATCTTATGGACACACTCCTTTTCTGGAGAACTTTTTAAAATTATGACAAATTTGTTTTGGTTTTGTTTTGTTTTGTTTTTTTTTAAATCACTTCTGTTCTCCCCAACTTGGAATATTTCAATGAGAGAATGTTGCTTTTCCAGCTCATTCTTTGTTTTTCTAATGAAAGGGGTAGAAATGCATAAGGAGGGCGATAAAAGGCAGAAGCCAAAAAGGCTGGAGGGAATCAGTTTTTAAAGGGAACTGAGGGATACAAAGCAGAGCACAGGGACCTGCCCTGGTCTGAAGGTAACTCGAAGAGAAAATAGTGAATGCAGTGAAAGTGTATGTTCAAGAGAAAAGTCTAGTACAACTCAGCCTAGCAGGAGGTGTGTGTGTCTCCACCAGTGCCCTCCAGATCTCGCCGTGACTCGCGCGCGGCACTGAACCCCGGTCTGAGGAGGGCGGGAGGAGGAAAACAAGGATGCTGCGTGGAATAGCTCGGCCAGGCGGGCCAGGAAAGCCAGCTAGAGCAGCTGTGTGTGTGTTGGGGTGGGGGGTGTAGTTCATTTTTTCTTTTCTTCATTTTCCTTTTTTCTTTTTTTTTTTTTTTGGAGTGGGAAGTAATGCTAGAGTCCCTTAGGGAGCAACAATATCCTTTGGGTCCTCTAGGTTATAGTAAAGGCCAGTGGTCAAACCAAGCTCCACTTGTGACAAGTGGAGCTGAAGTGAGTGGTTCCCAGCACAGACCTCTTTCTCCATCATTACTTTGGCTTGCCCCTGTAGCTGTGGTTGTAATGCTGTTTGGCTAAAGATTTCTTGATCAAAATGTGAGCTCATTCGCCTTCCTAGGAAGCATCAAAGTAACTTTTCTGTTTTCATATTTCCCCTCCAAGCAGAACCCTGTGTGGTAGGTAGTCTTGCCCGTGTTAGCATTAAGGCCATATCGGATCTGTCCCAATTTATTTCCCTGTTTCCTCCAGTTGGAAAGTTGCTTACTGTAAACGGCAATTTTCCTTTAGCATTATGTAAATCCAGCTCCAAAACTGGCTAGTGAATCAACCTAACGTCCCTCCGGCCCAGCCCTCATCCTTCCCTGTGTCCTCCTGTCATCCTCATTCTTCCCACATCTGGCACAAAATGATGTTT
The DNA here is from genome assembly GCF_048773025.1 of Camelus bactrianus. Lineage (NCBI taxonomy): Eukaryota > Metazoa > Chordata > Mammalia > Artiodactyla > Camelidae > Camelus > Camelus bactrianus. The sequence goes on from NC_133542.1 coordinate 21,568,492, forward strand.
ATGGTCGTTTGGCAATAACTGGACATCAAGTACTGTCTTTCTGGCATTCGTTGAAAAATCCAAATAACCAATAACGGGTTTGAAAAAAAACTAAGCCGTTTTACAAGTGCACAGAATTGGATCAGCATCATCGTTCATTATAATGCTATATATATTTTTTGAAGTAACGTACTATAGTTGTCATAAAACTATCTTTATTCCTCTCCTCTGAAGTGTTGTTGTAAATTCATTTGACCTTTACTGCAAAAAAAAAAAATTCTTCTTTTCTATATAGAGTATCAAGACAAGGCTCAGTTTGTAACAAATAGTGGACCATTACAGAAGAGGAAGGGGAACAGCCAGGCTGAGCAGCGAGAAGCTTCAGTTCAATTTCACCTCATATCTTTCTAATAACTTACTTGTCACTTTATTACCTTCCAGTAATGTGAACGCTGCTGACAAGACTGTCACACTAACAGCAGACAACACCCTCTCCGCTTCAGCCCCAGCTCTCCTGGCTACTTACTGCCCTGGCCCTGAAGGGACACAAACTAATAGTGTGCTTTCCAGTTCAGCACTTGGCCATCAAATATAAAAGGATGCGTAATTGCCTGTTTATCCCTTGTGAAGGGGAAATTGAGTACAAGGGCTAGGCTTTCCGTCCGAGTTCCCTGATGTACACACACATTCACAGTCCGTCTCTCTTTCTCTATCCCCTCCTTCCTCCTCCAGCTTTCTCCTCTCCCTCCTCTCCCAACACACGAGCACGTACACACACCTACTAAACTATATCTCTGGGAAGCCCAAGGCCGCCTCCAGGTGCCCTCTCCAGCTATTAAGTGGACAGGAACAAGACTACTTAGGTAAGGGTCAGTAGAGGGATGCTGGCTGTGACAGCATTTGTGTCTGCAAACTGAAGCACTGCAGCTCCATGCCCGTGCACTTGGGGAGTCCCGAGTGTGGCCCTATAATTAGAGCAAAATTTCTGCCAGTCAGTGGCAAAAGTGGGATCAGATCACCCCATATTCTATAAGAAAAGCGCTAAAATATTTGACTTCCTCTTTAAAAAGTGCACATGGTGTAAACAAATTGGCTGTGCATGATGGTAAGAAAAATAAATTTTGTTTTGGCATCCAACCATTCGCCTAAATATACTGATGTATTTTGCCATGACAACCTCCGAATCCATAGGGTAACAAGACAGATTAACTTTTGTTTAACTGGACTGACAATCTGAAAAATATCAGAAGGCACAGAGATCCTCACTGTAATCACTAAAACAGGAACAGCGCTATCCGTAAAAGGTAAGTTCTCCACTTTGGGAGAACTGTGGTAAGTACAAGCTCGTGAGCTTTACGAAATCAAGTGACGAGGGGACAAAAGGTACAAAGGACGATCACGTGACGATGCTACATTCCCAAACCCTGAGCCCAAATAAAGCACAGGTACTGGCTGCTCTTGTTGTCTCCTGAACTAATTAAAGGGTGGCTCAGAAGCGCTAGTTAGTGACGAAAGGAAGTGCAAGACCAGTGGTGCGTCTCCCTCAATGGAACTAGGGGACTCCACGCTTCCTTCTAACCCGCCGGCAGCAGGTCTGGAAGAAGCTGTTGACCCACTTTGAACAGTCATGTTTCAAATATGTTTGTCAATCAAATAAGACACACGCGGTGTCATCTTTGATGCAAACTTCTGGAAAGAGAAAAGCTGCAGACCTAGACAACTTAACAGGTCTATGTTGACAAACCTGTGCTAAAATAATCTCATAACCCAGTGTGAGGGCTGGGAAGAAAAGCACTTTGAGCAAGGATTTCTTGGGGTCAAAGAAAAAGCAGTTAACTTGATTTTTTTTAAGTTCCCCCAGTATGTATATAAAATGGTCATTTATCAAACATCTTAATAGAATCTTAATTAAAAATTAAGTTGCCAAAATTGCACAGGTTCTGCTAACATTAGCTTCCCCCTCCTTAACAGGGGTGCTAAGGACAGTTCTAACTTTTTTTTTTAAAGTTTTTTTAGCTTCCTCTTTTGAAGATTCTTTGAAGGCAAGGAAGAGCAGAAAAAAAGGTATTTTAACAAAAAAGGAAAGTAGATAGTATAAAAATATATTTCTTGAAGAGAGAGTATCTAAGCACTATACCAAGATTTTATAATAAGGCTTCCTTGTTGCCAAATGTGATGTTGAAATAATGCACAATTAAGATGGCAAATCAATCCATTATGAAATGGCTCTGCCCACTTGTTACGGAGCTCAAGGACTGAGGGGACTCTGGGGAGACCCTGGATGTGAGAGCTCCATTCATCTGGCCCTGGAAATGTTCTCCACAAGGCGGGAAGAAAACCCCAGCCCTTTTGGTAGCCCCCACTTCCCAAGGCGAGCTGACCTGGCACTGTTTCCCGGGAGCCTCCTGCCTGCCCGCACCGCGCTAGCGGACAAAGCCTCCCCCACCCCGCCTCCGAGTCGGTGCCGTAGCCCTGAGAAGCACTGATTCACGAGGTATGACGCTCCTGACGCCCAGACAATGTGCTGAGTTAATAGGTTCACTTGAGGTGTATAAACCAAGATCGATTGTTTATTTTTTCTTTCATCTAGTACTCAATTTGGAGCATTTTTGCATGTCTTTGTACAGAGTAATCCATTCCTCTCGTTGTCCATCTTAATCTCCCTGAATTTCCATTATCTCTCCACTCCTACCCTTTGTTCTTCTATCTCCCCTACCCCCTCCAAAAAATATCTTTTCTGAAGCAAGAAGGTAGAACACTCCCTCCTTCATCTGGATTTTGATCGCTTTGGAAACGTGTGTGTCCTACCCTGTCCAGGGTTTATATAACGTGAATTAAGTGAATGAGATGTTCTAGTATTATACAGTAACCTGATATGACTAAGATTGATAATTTATGGTGCTCTCCCTTTCCTGTGCAAACTCTGGTTCAGCTGCCATGCAGAGAAGTCTTACTTTTTTCCTACCAATGCCAGTATGAGCAGGGCAGGGAAGCTAAATGTGGGTACCTGGAGGTCAGAGGGGCAAGAAAGGTGGAAGAAGACTTTGATCTGAGGCCACCACCCTGGACCTTTCCTCAAAGGTGGAGGCTAGTCGGGGCTTCAGGAAAGAAAGCTCCCCGTTCTCTACTGCCAATAGCGGACTAGTCCTCAAGAAATGGCAACAGCCCTCACGTGGTTGAGAGAACACATAACCTTCTTAACTCATGCCAAACCCACTGGTGGGTCTCAATAACACACACGCCGGACTCACCCTGCGTATCTGACAGCAAAAGCGGCCCAAGGGAACTGAAATATCTTGAGGAAAAGGAATTTTCCTCAAGATATGACCTCTCCCTCCCCCATAGTTTGGGGGTTTATGTTTTTGTTTCTGTTCTCATCTGCATCAGATCAGCCTCTTCTGCTCAGCCTGTCACAGAGCCACGGTGTGTACTACTCAAGGGAGCTGCACCAAGGGGCGGGGACAGCCTGCATCCCCCCAATCATGTCATTGTGTCGTCGGTAGCTTCATACATACTGTCTGTACCTTGAACAAGGGTTTTGTTTCTGTTTTGCTTTTTGGTTTGTTTTTATTAGTAGCCTAAGGGAATTAAAAGTTTTTTATTTACATTTTCCTTTGTTGTATTTTCTGTACTATAACTGTCTACAGTATGTCTTTTGCATAAAATGCATAAGGGTTCGGGGATGTAAATGGAATTTTATTCATATTTTGTCCAAATACCTCTTGTAATTTGTATCAAAATTCTTGTACAATTTTTATATTAAAGATTTATCAGTCACTGATCTCTACTTCCCTTCTTGATTTGAAGAAACCTCAACAAACTCCAGTAAGACCTTTACAAAACACACCTGGGAACACGTCCGCTCGCATCATCACTCACCCTATTTAAGCACACTTGTTGGATAACCATCTCCTGTTTGGACTGAACCTGGGCACTACTGAGGGCACTTCTTAGGAAGATCAAACTCGTCTCTTACTCAGATGGCAAAGCTGAGTCAGAGCGACCAAGATCCCAGCCAGTCCCGGCAGAGCCCAGCAAACACCGGCTCTTTCCTCACTAAAGCTAGCCCTTTGGGGACGCTTCCTCTGTGTCTCTCCAGAATTTTCTTTTCCCTGAAGCCTTTGCCCAAGCTCTTCGGAGCTTCTGCAAATAAATTTTCTTCCACCCCCACCCCACCTTGTGACATTTGTGGCAGCAGCCAACATGATGATGACTATATATTTTTTTCAGACTAAATGCTTGTGTTTCAGTTTATAGTCTCTAGATGATGGCTTTCTGCAGATTGTGCTTGTTATCATCAAGAAACAAATCTAGCAGATGGAAAGATGTCATCATTGGTGACATCTCCTCCTCCTGTCATACTACTTGAGACCAGCGAGGAGAAGCACAGGGGTGCTTCTGACTCAGCACTCTTTAGTATTACCCCCCCCCAACACACACACTTCTTAAGCCAATTCTAGCTAAAAATTAGGCTAAGCCAGACTCACTTTTGCTCAGGTCTCCTTTCCAATTTAGGATTTCCTGTCCTCCATCCCTAGAGCCAGATTTGCCCGTCTGCCCAGCTTGTACCACTCACTTCTCCAATTTCCTCTGACCTATGAGCCAGGGAAATGAGCTACCCAGACTCTCTAGCAACCCCCTTGGCCCCAGGCCTCTGGCCAGCAAGGGGCCAGACAGGCTGCTTGTACCCGTCTGGCTGTGAGCAGGCCCACAACACTAAGGTTCAGCCAGCTTCAGACACCACTGACTGAGGGTCCCTCCTGAGGTAACAGGGATGCTGACTACCAAGTCTGGATGGGGGCTCCCCCCTAGGTTTCCTCTGAGCACCCACAGACAGGCTTTGGGGTGAGGGAGAAGAAATGAAAGGTTAAACAATTTGGGGGAACTCAACCTCCATTGAGGCATGTGGTTATTAAATGTCACGGATGTCTTAACGCACGCCCGCAGGGAATCCAGGCATAATTATGATCTTTTCATCTGTCATAACACGTCTATAATTGGCAAGAATTCACCCTCAAACAGCTCCTTCTTATTCTTCAAAAAAAAATTGTTTTAAATGTTATTAAATGGTGGAAATCCTCCCATTTAGCAAAGAGGCACCCACGAATTCAGCTCTTGGCACAAATTTAGTCAGATCGGCCTGGGTTGTGGCCAGTTGCTCTTCTGAACCACTGGAAGACTTGCTGTCAGCTAATATTCCCCGAATCAGTTGACAGTATGACAGTAGATTAAGCGCCACTAATTTAATAAAGCTGCTCTGAAGACAGCTGATCTGTCAATGAAGACCCGAGAGGACCACATGGGTGGGGGCTCGGGAGGGGCGACCGAGGGTACCGAACTGCCTGAAGTAACACTGGGGGGGAAGAAATCTATCGATCCTCTGTGAGGCGCAGTTATTTTCAGTCACCTGACTCTCAGACACCCAATCATTACCCATATTCATCAGAGACATGTAATGAACAGAGATATTGATTAACAGGGGCCGCTAAAGAGATTTCCCAACAGTGCTAGTCCACACTGATAGGTCTCCAATGGGAAAAGAGGCCACGCAGCCCTGGAACATAACTTACTCTGTTCTAGGTCCTTCCATTGATTTTGGGGGGGAGGGGTTGGGGGAGGGACAGCCATGTACACAGTGCTGCTCCCTTGACCTTTCCTTGAAACCTTCTTTGAAAAAAAATACAAGAGAAAACCAATCCACTGCAGCAGCCAACAAGCACGCAGCCCTGCTCAAAGTTTCCACCTCTCCCCAGGCTGCCTGTCCTACCTCATCTTTGACTGCCGTGTGTGTTATCTTGATTTACAGAAATGCCCTCGAAGCTGGGACGTGCCAGTCAGAGCTCTGAGCCATCAGGCATACGAAGCCTTCCCTCCCCTAAAGATCAACATATGGCTTCGGGAAATTATCGTGTTAGGCTAATTGCACCAAGTTGGCATGGTAGGAACATAATGAGTCGCGGTTTCAGCACGCTGACCCCAAACCCAGTGATGCCAGCGCACACTAACTTTCCAAGCATTTTGCCTCATGGCAGGAATCCTCATTGAGCTGCTGTTTGCAAAAGGCATTTGGTTAGATTTCTAGCGCGTGCCCTGAACCTGCGCTGTGCGTTCCAATCGTACAAGGGAGTGCTTGTACGGGAGCCCTTGACCTTCCAGAGAACCAGTGGTGACCCACACGCCATAACCATCAGAAGCCATGTGCTCCCTGACGGGCGACATGCTGCATAACATACTGATATGTAACTAGAAACCATTAAACCCCAGAGACACAAAATGTAAAGGATTAAGACAAGGACAGCTGTAAAAAATAAAGCTCAAATGCACCATTAGAAACCAGAAATGCACAAAGTACCACTGTTTGTCATCCACACTGGATATTAGCAACACTTGACTTGTATACTAACGAAATGCTGTAGGAACTATAAGTCACCGCATAACCACTGTGGCTAGAGGCAAGTTTCTCTTCGCTCCAGTCTCTCCTTAGCTGAGCCCAGGTTTTGCATGACATTTAATTTCATTTGTCTCCAATTATTCCGCCAACTTGCCTTAATCTGTCTTACCTTGTCCAGCAGACTTCTTCTTCTTCGTGTCCAGCCTCCCCTCGGACTCTGAGACATTTGTCTGTAGCACCTTCGGCCTTTTCCTTGCCCTTCTTTATTCTCTTCATCATAATGTTCAGTTCAATTTCTGTTTTCTTGGCTGAAACCATTAAAAAAAAAATCAGCTCAATATATTTTGATCCTCTGGGGTTACACTGTACCTTGACTTCTTTCCAAATGTAACAGCTTATAGGGAAAAAAATATCAAAGGCTTCAATAATTTTAAATCCCGAGTTCTGTGCATTGCACGGCAACTTCAAGTTTTGGAAATGCTCAAAAAAATGGTCACAAGCAAGTGAATTTGGAGGTTATCAGGGTTTTAGGCATGTGCTGTGTGAAGTGATTTGAAATTATTAGGCCGTTTTCAGGTTTTTAGAGAGATTCCTTTTTATAAATATAAGTGCTATTAACAATTCAAAGCACTCTCATAATTCCCCATCTTTGTTCCTCCCCATGATCTCAATTTCAGGTTTCCTCATTTTTTTCTTAAGTGGAGAATTTCCTTTCAAAGTTTCACAAAGTCATTTGCAGGCTGAAAACAAGACACTTATTTGATTATTTTCAGATGTCACATCAATTGGTCTTCAGCAGAAAGTAATCCTGCAAGATGTTATGCTTCATGCTTTCTGTTCTTTCAAAAACCACAGACCATGACTCTTTCCAAAGCCCTCAGCCGCACCCACAGAATGCATATGTGAAGATGGGTTCAGGCGCATATGCAGACATGCCTTTTCAAGGAAAAGCCCGCCTGCTCTTTGCAGATCTACTGTGAGTGTAAGCAGAGAGGGGAAAAGCAGGAGTGAAATCCAGGAAGTTGTGTCTCACAGGGAATTGTGTTCTAAATGCCTCAAAGATGGGCTATTTCTCTAGTCCTCATAAGTGTGTGCTGCATAGTAGGTGATCAATGAACATTAATAGAAAAAATGGATACTGCAAATGGGGACTGGAGGTGGATGGATGGAGTGCTTTCTTAAATGCCAAGTCAGAGCCAGCCTTAAGATTAGGTAGGCAAAGGCGGTGGCTGTCATACCTGCACAGATTGTATGCATCGGCTATCTGAGGACTCTGGAAGGTAAACAGCAGCAGCAGCATTGAAGACCAGGATTCAAAGTACTGCCGAAACAGCCTGACTTTGCCACTTTTCCCTCCAGTGTGCCCTGGCCTGAACTCAGGAAAACCTGAAGCCCATGAGTGGTCCTCAGGGCTGGACAAAGAGCGCTCCTAGTCAAGGAGGCAGTGGATGCTCACAGAGAGTGGCAGAAATTCCGTCGCCTTTCTTTCTGCTCTGTTTTTCCGTGCCTGCCTCAAACCCAAGCAATCCTGTGGCAAGAGTAGCAGCAGCGGACACAGGAAACAACAGGTGCCTAGATTCTCTAGGAAGGAAGCTGCCCGCCTGTATTAGAGGAGCTGCTGTCCCAAGAGGGTGGGAAACCCTTTTTGCTTTTTATCCCAGTCTGTCCTCCCACTGCTTTGTCCTGGAGGTGAGTAGTCCCAGGAAGTAAACTGCAGAGCAACAGCTTTCCAGCCAAAGGACCAAAAGCAAAGCTGGAAAGTTCCAGCGAGATGGTGGAGAGGGAGGCCCTAGGGAAAGTAACCCCTTAAAGTGAATTCCCGGGCTCACCCCAAGGTGCAACGCAAAGGCCTGACCCTGCCATGGACTGGCTGCCAGGCGGTGGCACTCGGGACGGATCCCAGAAGTGCTTCAAGGGTTTTGAAAACGGAAGTGACACCGGAGTTAAGACCCACAGAAGGCTGGTTGGAATTTGCAACCTAAACTCACTTAGACTGAGTTGCTAAAATCATGCTGACACTCTCCATAGGATTTAAACAAAACCCAGAATCTAATAATACGTGTGGTAGGCAGACTTCCTGCTTTTAGTTTTTCAACTAGGGTAAAATATACACAATGAAAATGTATCATTAACCATTTTAAAGTGTACAGTTCGGTGGCATTAAGTACATTCACATCATTGTGCAACCATCACCACCCTCTGTCCTCCAGAATTTTCATCATCCTCAGCTGAAACTCTGCACCCACTGAACACTGACTCTCCATCACTTCTACCCCCACTGTTCTACTTTCTGTTTCTGTGAACCTGGGCTGAGTACTCCAGGTACTGCATCTATGTGAAATCGTATAGTATCTGTCCTCTTGTGACTGGCTTATTTCACTAGCATAGTGTCCTCAAGGTTCATCCATGTTGTAGTATATATCAGAATTTCCTTCCTTTTTTAAGGCTGCCTATGATTCTACCATGTGTATGTACTGCATTTTGTTTATCCATCCAACTGCTAATGGGCAGTTGGGTTGCTTCTACCAATAGGCAGATATCTAAGATGGTCCCTAACGATCCTCTATACCAGTTTTCATATTTTTGTGCGATCCCATCCCCTTGAGTGTGGGATGGACTTGATGACTTACTTTTAACAAAATGACTGTATGGTAAAAGTGGTAAGACACAGTCAGAATATAATTCAAATAATTTTCAGCCTATGAAGAACTAGGAAAACCCTTCATATGGGAGAAGACAATTGATATATATTACCAAGATGACAAAAGTGTTGTAATTGCTTGAAAAAGACTTAAAAGTATTTAAATGCTCCAACAATAAGGGCAAACACTCTTGAAACAAATGGAAAGCTAGAAGGTTTCACATAGGAAATAGAGGATACAAGGAACCAAATGGAAATTTTAGAACTGAAAGATAAGATAATTAAAATCAAAAATTCACTGGATCAATTCATTAGCAGAATGGGGATGGCAGAGCAAAGTCAGTGAACTTGAAGATAAGTCAGCAGAAATTACGCAATCTGAACAATAAAGAGGAAAAAATTGAACAGAGCCTCAGGGACCTGTGGGATAATAATAAAACATCTAGTGTGTATTACTGGAGTTCTAGAACGAAAGAAGAAAGAGTTCAGTAAAGCCAAAGAAACGCACACCCAGATACACAAAAATCAAATTTCTAGAGTCTACAGATAAAAAAGGAAGCCCCCCAAAGGAAAAAACCTGAGAAAAGTAATACATTAATTATAGAGGAGCAATTGGAATGACTGTGTTTTTCCATCAGAAACCAAAAGAACCAGAAAAAAGCTGAACATTTTGAAAGTGCTGAAAAAAAAGAACTGTCAACCTAGGATTCTCAATCCTGTAAAAACATTCTTCAGGAATGAATGTGAATTAAAGACATTCTCAGATGAAGGGATTCTCAGTTTTCACCCCCAGCATGTATGTTCCAAAACAACTGCTAAAGGAAATTCTTTAGATAAAGAGAGGAAATAATGCCAGAAAGAAAGCTGGAACTTCAAGGAAGAAGAGCAACAGAAATGATAAATATATGGACAAATACAATAAATGACTTTTCTCCTATTAATTTTCTGATGGCATTAAAGCAAAAAATATAGCATTGTCTGGTGGTGTTTTCGATGTATGTAGGTGTAATACCTAAGACAACTATGACACAAGGTTATACCATGTGTGATTCTATTTATAGGGTACGCCCTAGAAGACAAAACTGGAGCAGCAGAGAACATGTAAGTGGTTGCTGGGGCTTGGGGTGGGGGTAGAGTACGACTACAGATAGTAGGCAGGAGTTTTGGAGCAATGAAACATCACTGTATCCTGCTTACAGCGGTGGTAACAAATCTATATATGTACTGAATTTTATAGAACAATACAGAGAAAAAGTCGATTTTACTGTATATTAATTTTAAAAAAAGAAGAAGTAGAGTTAGGTCTCCTAGTACTCTGAATTCATAGAAAGTGAAATATGCTTCCCCCACCCTCCCACCCCTCAGGTCGAAATGATACATCCCTTACTCTTACTTGTTTGCCTTTACAGGAATGCCCTTAAAGAGGGCAGAGTCCTTCACATCAAAATGATGAGGCTTAAAATAAAACCCTACTGGGGAAACTCATTGACTTAAATTCACCTTAAGTTTTAAATACTCTTTGCCTTATTTAGAGCAGTGTGTTTTGACAGAAGAGAGCCTGAAAAGGGGAACCCAGGAGATTTTGACAGGAGGTGCTACCAGTTAATAGAAAAGGAACTGGTCTAGGGGGAAGAGTGTAGCTCAGTGGTAGAATGTGTGCTTAGCATGCACAAGGTCCCAAGTTCAATCTCCAGTGCAATCAATCGATCAGTCAATCTAATTACCTTCCCCCCAAAACCAAAAAACAGAAAAAAAAAAATTAAGAATTCGTCTGGAGTCATCTAAGAGCCTTCATGTTGAAAGACATGTCTTGGAGAACATTTCAAATATTTGTGATGCAGAAGGACAGGGGAGGACTTTTTGTGATATTAACAACCTCAAGTCTTTCCCTTTAGCACAGGAAGCATCTCCTAACTCCTGGCTTCAGCAGTAGAGTTATTCAGTACCCTGTCATGGCTGACTGGAAATGCTGAATTCCCACCTACTCCCTCCAGACTGCTCCTCATGCACAAACAGGCTGCAGTACCACTGGGGCAACAAGGGTGTGAAGAACATCTTAGATGTTATGTCTACATTGTCAAGTCCATGGACTAGCTGCTTCTTCAAACTAAGCAGTGAATAGAGTAGAGAAACCAACAAGGGAGATTGACAAGAGTGGTAAGGAGAGAACTAGACTCGTGGTAGGGAAGGTAGGCAAGTTAGAAGTGTCAAAGAGTGAGTGGTCGACCATATGAAATACTCCAGAGAAGTCAGGTAAGGTGAAAATTGGGAAGCATTCACTGGCTTTGGTGATTAGGGAAATTGTTGATACTTTGGTGCAAACAGGGCATGTCCACAACATATGCATCCCAGTGCCTACCAAGCCCAGTGCTTCTTGCTAGTTACAACTACTCCAACTTTAACCTCTACACAAAAAAGCCATGCTAGGTTGATTTTTGCAAGACCATAGCCAGAGACTGACCAGGCATGGGTGCCTGACCCAAGGGAAACCCATTTATAGACTGGCAGGTGACCCATGAGGAAGTCTGGTACAAAGCAAAGATAATAATTGGCTATTTAAAACAGCTCTGGCAGAACTTGGACTCTGATATATGAGGTAGACTGAGCAGTTGGATGTTAGAAAAAAAATAGAGCCAACATGAAAAGAGAGACAGACAGACCCAGGCTACATACGCTGAGAGAGATGGAGAAAGAAGTTGGTCCCCACAGCAGCTCTGGACTGCCGGACTGCACAGATCCAGATGCACGTGGGCTTTATTAGCAAGTCTGCTGGCAAAGGGAAGGAAGCTTGTGTTAGATTGCAAAGAAAAGTCAAGGGTAAGGGGTACGTGTGTGTGCGCGCGCACGTGCATGTGTGCTTAGTAAGAGGAAAGACTCGGGCATGAAGGAGGATGTGAGGAATGACAGACACTATGCTAACTTATTTAAGTCCTGACTCTCAATCCAGCCTTCCAGCCTGGGGGAATTATGCTTCTGCTACAAATATCCAAAGAATACAGAAATGCCTAGAGATGACCACCTACCAAGCAGACACAGGAGCTGCAGAATATTCAAAGTGGCCAGAGTGGGTGAAGGGCAGTGCACCATCTGTGAGTTTGAACCATGCATGAGGCTCTGTGCTAAGCCCTTTGCCTACGTCCCTCATGTTTGCCCCATGTCACAGCTCAGGATAAACACAATTCTACTTTACATTTGAGGATTTGGGGCTCAAGGAAGTCAAGTAACAGAGACCATTGAAACTGGACCCTGAATACAGACTTGTTTGTCTGAAGTCTTGCTCTTGCTCTCTCCACTTTCCATCCTTTCTCCTATTCATGGATCTTACATGCTTATCAATCAACAAGCAAATTTTTGTTGAGTTCCTTTGGGTGTTGATAAGAGTAAAATAAAGACGTTTCCAACACAGTTGAGAAATAAACAAAAATAGGTGTAACATGGTAAGTGACAGTTCATGGTAGACTAGTCAGGGTCCAATCAAGACACAGAAACTTCACTAGGTATTTCAGAGAGAATTCAATATAAGGAATTGGTTAAGTGGGTGTTGGAAACCTGAAAAAGGAAAAGGAGAATATTGAGGGAAAACAAGTATTAGCTACAGGCAGGCAGCTACCACCCCCTAAGGATTAGGTGACAAAACAAAGGAGGTCGCTGGGTCATCAGAACCTAGAAGTTAAGAGGAGAGGCCTGTTGAACTGGGGCTGAGACCCCTGAGAAAGTACAGTGATACTGGTACCTCAGGAGTACAGACCAAGCACCTCGTGGACCTGGGGCTCAGACCTGAGGAGGAAAGCTGCTGTGCAAAGGCTTTTATCTCAGGGGCTTGGGAGAGGGTGAGAGCTGAAGAACTGAGATGCAGATTTCTGAGAGGGCGTTGCCTGGCTACTATGGTACCTCTGAGATGGTTCCACAAAGCTGGCTCTAGGGATGGGGAACGTTGGAGGTTGGAACCAACCTCTACTGCCCAGGGGCAGCACTGACAGAAAGAGCAGCAATGCAGAAAGAAGCAAGTCCATTTCTCTCCCTCCTGACTTCTAATCTCTCTGGAATTACCATTGTTGGCAACATGTAACAGGGAGCCAACTGGCAAAGGAGAAACGGAGTTGGCTGAGTTTCAACCCCAGCATCCCAGACCAGAGTCCAAAAGAGTGTGTCTAGAGCTGAAAGACAATAGCACATGAACCAATATATCCTCATTGCCAAACAAGGTGCAGAAGGCCAGAAAGGATGGCGGCAGTCATCCCGAGGGCTCTGGTTGTTGATGGAGGCCTCACAGAAGGGCTGAGCCTTGGGCTGAACTCTAAGCATTGGCCAAGAGAGGATGAGGGCCACCACACGCTGAGGCAGAGCTGTAGGAAGTCTTCAGGTATGTTTAGAGACAGGCTGGAAGCAGGAGATCAAGATGGGAAAGTGGGTTAAGGGCTATTTTTCAGAATGAAAATAAATATGTAAATATCAGCATTATTTTTTATGGACTTTGTTAACAGGCAGAATGAGGAGTTTGGAAGGAAAGAGCTGAGCTGTGAAGAAGTCCCCTCCTAATGATGTCCTTCCTTTCAGGACCAGCTCATTGTCTGGAATATGGAACGTAACAGCAGCAGAGCAAGTTTTAGGAATCTTGATTTCTGAAGTCTGAGAGACTACCTAGGCCAACGATTTGTGTGTGTGTGTGTGTGTGAGCGCGCGTGGGTTTATTTCTTATTGCAAGAACACTTTTCCCAAACAAAATGTTAGATATAACCCCAAGGCAAGAAACAAATAGAAGCAAAGGTTCTCTGGGAGTGTCAGAGCTTCTTCCCCCAGGTGGCTTTCTCCTCTTTTTCACACTGCACGGGCTTTGAGAGATAGGTCTTGAAAACCAGAACACAATTTGCTAACAACTAATCTAAATGAACTCCCCCACTTTATAGATGAGGAAGCTAAGGTTCAGAAAGTTTATTGGTCACTCCACAAATTAGTGCTAGATTGCAATTATAATGTAGATCTCCTGACTTCTGGTCCAGGACCATTTCCATTACAGTTGGAGTGGTCATATAATTCACGGTCTAAGCTAGGATGCATTTTAAAGGGAAAGAGAACACTAAAAAAAAAAAAAAAAAATTGACAAGCATAAACAGATCCACAAAGATAGTAACCTGGGACTATCCTGAGCAACCCAGACACTTGTCCACCCTAATGAAACTTCACTGTATTTTATTTTTTATACTTTTCTAACTCAAGATGACCCTGGTCCCCGCCCCTGCTAACAAAGCTTTTTCCACATTTATTTTTTGATATCCATGGCCTCTCAATCTAATGAGTGCAAAGAATCCAAGACTGATCTGGACCCGCTCCCCCCCAAAGCTTTCCTATCCAGTATCTTTTAATGTAAATTGCCCTGACGCTTTTCTAGACTTTCATTTCTACAGGTGTAACAGGGCCTTGGGCAACAATCACCTGGTGATCAGAAATTGAAATGAGGAAAAGTTTGGGTTGGCTGAAAGCCTTACTGTATCAGTCAGGTTTTTAATTGAAAGCAACAGAGAATGACTAACTTATTTATATAGAAAAGATATATCGAATACTGCTGGATGGCTCAAGGAATTGCTATGAAGACTGGATCACTAAGCCAGGAAGCAGGTAGGAACGAGAGAGGCTAAAAACAAGCAAACACAAACAACATCATATCCCAGAGCTAGTGCAGTGAGGACCTGGATAACGTCACCAGCACTGGGCATTAGATATTTCAGCTGGCACTGCTGACCCATAGACCCAGGATGACCTCTCCGTTGACCCTGCTCCTTTACAAAACCAGCTCCCAGTTCAGATAGTCCAAATGGGTGAATCTGACCAGCCAATCCTAGGTCATCCCTCCTAGTCTAGTCTTTCCAAGATTTTATAGTGGAAAGGAAGATTCTTCCTACAACACCATATTTTTGTTCCCAAATATTTGCTGTCCCTCCCTGAGGGGAGGATTATACTTCTCTGTTTCTTTGACATTCAGCTTGACCATATTGCTTATTTTGGCCAGTAAAATAGGAGCAGAAATTATATGGATAACCTCCAAATGGAAGCATTAAGAGCAAGTGTGTACTTTGCCATATGTTTTCCCTCTGCCTCAAGAACAGCCATAGTTGAGATCAGCTAAGATGGTGGAGTGGAAAGACCCTGAGCTCACCTCCTCTCACAAACACACCAAAATCACAACTATTTGCAGAGAGAAAACACAAGACTTTAGGTAAAAGCAGTAATCCGATAAGAACCAGACCAACCTGCTAGTCTTGGAGAATCTCCCAGAGAAGAGGGGGGTAGCTGCAGCTCACCCTGGGGACATATTCGACACTGGTGGCAGCCATTATTGGGATCACCTCTAACGTGTGAATACTGGTGCTGGTAAGTGCCATTGTGAAATTCTCCCTCTAGCTCATTAGAGCCAAGACCTGGACCCACCCAACAGCCTGTAGGCACCAGTGCTGAGACCCCTCAGGACAAACACTAGCTGGGTGGGGATGCAGCCCCACCCATCAAAAAACAGGCTGCCCAACTTGCAGAGCCCACAGTTGCCTAGAGACACACCTCTAGACATGGCCCTGCCCAACAGAGGGGCTAGGACCATCTCCCCCCACCAGTGGGCAGGCACCAGTCCTGTCTTTTAGGAAGTCTCCACTAGCCTCTAGACCAGCCTCAGCTACCAGGAGACAGAAACCAAATGCAAGAAACCCCAAATCCCACAGCCTACAGACCCAGCCTGCCCACAGCAGGCAAGACCCTGCCCTGGGACAAGCTGGGTCCCAGCCATGCTTAATAGCTGGCCAACACAAGCTTTGGGACACACTGTATCCCATAACCAACTGTGTCAGAAACCATCGTCCCCTGCTCCCACCAGCAAGCTGACAACAGCTCTGGGATCCCTGGGCCCTGCAGCCAGACTCCAGGATCTGACTCTGCCTGCCAGTAGTCTGACACTAACCCCAGGACCTGGCTTCACCCATCAGTGAATGGGTAACAGCCCTGGAGTCCAGTGAACCCTGACTCTGCCCACCAGTGAGCCACCACTAGCCCTGGGGCCCCTTAGGGTTCTGCAACCAGCCAACTTGTGACAAGGCCCTGCTAAACAGCAGCCAGCAGCATCTGCACAAAGCAGGGACTGGCAACCAACCAGACTAGGGACCAACCAAGCCTACCATACTGCCCATATAGTCAGCCAACCACACAGAAGGACCCATGCAGCTTCATAGGGGGAACCCCTAGAGCCCCTTGGGTGACAAGAGGGGAGTGCACTGCTGGGACACATAGAACATCTACAGAGGGCTACTTCTCCAAGGTCAAGAAATGTAATTCAACTACCACATACATAACACAATAGCAACTTAGGCAAAATGAGGTGGCAGAGGAAAATATGTTCCAGATGAAGGAACAAGATGAAGCTCCAGAAAAAGAACTAAATAATGTAGAGCTAGGCAATCTACCTGAGAAAGAGTTTAGAGTAATGATCATAAAGTTATTAAAGAACTCAGGAGGAGAACGGATGCACAGGGTGAGAAGGTAGAAGTTTTGAGCAAAGAGTCAGAAAACAAAGAACAACCAAACAGAGATGAAGAATACAATGACTGAAATGAAAAATACACTAGAAAGAGTATACAAAATGATAGAGAGGGACACATGAGTAAGCTGGAAGACAAAGTAGTGGAAATCACTGCCACTGTAGAGAAAAAAGAATGAAAATAAATAAGAACAATCTAAGAGACCTCTGGGACAACATCAAATGCGCTAATATTCATATTCTAGAGGTCCCAGAAGGCGAAGAGAAAGAGAAAGGGGCTGAAATAATATTTGAAGAGATAACAGGCGAAAACTTCTCTAACGTAGGAAAGTTAACAGTCACCCAAGTCCAGAAAGAAAAGAAAGTCCCATAAAGGATTAATTCAAAGAGGAAAACATCAAGACTCATTGTAATCAAAATAATAAAAATGACAGAAAAAGGAGATAATATTAAAAGCAGTAAGAAAAAAACAAAAACAAAAACAAGTAACATACAAGGGAATTCCCATAAGGCTATCAGCTGATTTTTCAGGAGAAATTCTGAAGGCCAGAAGGGAGTGGTATGATAAATTTAAAGTAGATGAAAATCTACAACCAAGAATAATCTACATAGCAAGGCACTCATTCAGATTTGATGGAGAATTTAAAAGCTTTACAGACAAACAAAAGGTAAAAGAATTCAGCACCACCAAACTAGCTTTAAAACAAATGTTAAAGGACTTCTCTAGGCAGAGAAGGCCACAACTAGAAACAAGAAAGTTATGAAATTAAAAAACTCACCAGTAAATGCCAACATACAGTAAAAATAAAAAAATCAACCACACACAAAGCTAGTAGGGAGGTTGAAAGATAAAAGTAGTAAAATGATCTATATCCACAAAAAGCAGCCAAGGGATACATAAAACAATTAGATGTCAAATATGATATCAAAAACAGTAATTGTGAGGGAAGGACAGTACAAATGTAGGGGTTTTAAAATGCATTTGAAATTAAGAGATCAGCAACTTAGAACTCTCATGTATATGTATATATGTATATATATAGACAGCTATACAAAAACCTCATGGTAACTACAAACAAAAAAACCTATGATAGATATACACACACAAAAGGAATACAAACATAACACTAAAGATACTCACCAAATCACAAGAGAACAAAACAAAACAACTAACAAAATGGCAGTAAGAACAACATATAGATAACCACCTTAAATGTAAACAGACTAAGTGCTCCAAAAGATAGAGTGGCTGAATGGATACAAAAACAAGACACGTATATTTGCTGCCTGTAAGAAACTCACTTCAGATCTAAAGACACATACAGACTGAAAGTGAGGGGGTGGAATAAGGTATTCCACACAAAGAGAAATTAAAAGAAAGCTGGATTAGCAATACTTCTATCAAACAAAATTGACTTCAAAATAAACATTGTTACAAAACACAAAGAAGGACACCGTATAATGATTAAGGGATCAATCAAGAAGATAAAAATTGTAAGTATGTATGCACCCAACGTAGGAGTACCTCAATATATAAGGCAAACATTAAGACAAAAAAAAAAAAAAAAGGAGAAATTGCCAGTAACACAATTACAGTAGTCTTTAACACCCTACTTACTTCAATGGACAGACCACACAGACAGAAAAGTCAATTAGGAAACACAGGCCCTAAATAACACATCGGACCAAATAGTATTCATTGACATATATAGAGAATTCCATCAAAAAGCAGCAGAATACGCAGTCTTTTCAAGTGCACATTGGACATTCTCCAGGATAAATCACACACTAGTCCAAAAATCAAGCCTCAGTAAATTTTAAAAAGTTAAAATCATATCAAGTATTTTTTCTGACCACACTGAGACCAGAAATCAAATACAAGAGAAACAAAACAAAACAAATCAAAACAAAAACAGCAAAAAGCAAAAACATGTGGAGGCTAAACAATATGCTACTAAACAACCAACAGATCACTGACAAAATCAAAGAGGAAATAAAAAAATACCTAGAGATAAATGAAAACAAAACCCAATGATCCAAAACCTATGGGATGCCGCAAAAGAAGTCTGAAGAGGGAAGTTTATAGCAATACAAGCTTACCTCAGGAAACAACAAAAATCTCAAACAACCTAAACTTACACCTATAGGAAACAGATTAAGAAGAACAAACAAAATCCAAAGTTAGTAGAAAGAAAGCAATCATAGAGATCAGAGCAGAAATACATGACAGAGAGACTAAAAAGAAAATAGAAAAAGATCAATGAAACTAAAAGTTGGTTCCTTGGAAAGGTAAACAAAACTGATAAAGCTTTAGTCAGACTCATCAAGAAAAAAGAGAGAAGGCCCAAATCAATAAAATCAGATGTGAAAAAGTAGAAGTTAAAACTGACACCACAGAAATACAAAAGATCATAAGAAACTACTACAGACAACTATATGCCAATAAAATGGATAACCTAGAAGAAAAGGACAATTTCTTAGAAAGGTACAGTCTCCCAACACTGAATGGAGAAGAAATATAAAATATGAACAGACCAATTACCAGTACTGAAATTCAATCGTTAATTTTAAAACTCCCAACAAAGAAAAGTCTAGGACCAGACGGCTTCACAGGTGAATTCTGCCAAACATTTAGAGAACAGTTAACACCTATATTTTTCAAACTGTTCCAAAAATTGCAGAGGAAGGAACACTTCTGAACTCATCCTACAAGACCACCATCACCCTGATATCTAAACCAAACGATGATATCACACACACAAAAATTATAGACTGGTAAACTGATAAGCATAGATGCAAAAATTTTCACCAAAATATCAGCAAACTGAAACCAACAATACATTAAAAGGATCATACACCATGATCATGTGGGATTTATATCATGATCATGTGGGATTTATCCCAAGGATGCAAGGATTTTTCAATATCCACAAATCAATGTGATATACCACCTTAACAAAATCAAGAATAAAACCGTATGATCTTCTCTATAGATGCAGAAAAAGCTTTTGATAAAGTTCAACATTCATTTATGATAAAAACTCTTGGGAGGAGGTGCCAAGATGGCGGAGTAGAGAGACTCATAGCTAACTCTCCCACAAATACACCAAGAATTACATCTACAGACCCACTGGATTGCACAGAACATCTACTGAGCTCTGGCAGAGTGTCTCTTGCTTCGAAATACAGGAGGATCCTCACAAAATCTGGTAAGAGAAAAAAAGAAAGAAAAGAAAAAAGAAATAGGAAATCAGTGTGGGACTGGTCCTGCGGGGAGAGGGTGGCAAAGGAAGAAAGGCACCCTCACGCTGAGATGCCCCTCTCCAGCTGAGAGGTCAGCAGGGACAGAAGTGGGGCTTCCAAGGCTCGGAGGAGAAAGTGGCAGCTACTTGGCACACAGAACTAAAAAAAATTAGCATGGAGGGTCCCTGCAATCTCCCAGCCCTAGACACATGCTAACAGGGACAAGCCAGACTCGCTGTTGGAGATCGGTGATGGGCCAGGGCCCACTGCACAGAGGCAGCTGCAGGGGGCTGGAGGATGGTGTGGCAAGACTATCCCTTAGAGTACAAGGAGAGATAAAGAATTTCACATACAAGCAAAACCTTAAAGAATTCAGCAACACTAAACCTATGCTAAAAGAAATATTGAAAGGTCTACTCTAAATAGAAAATCAGCAGGAAGCTACAGAAACAAGAAAAACATAATTGGAAATGCAATAACTACAATGAGTTGAAAGAGAATAAACATGAAGATGTGAAATAAAGGACATCAAAATCATAAAAGATGTGAGGGGAGCAAGAAAATACATTTTTTTCTATTTTTTTCCTTTTTTTTTTCCTTCATTCTTTTTAGGATGTATTTGAGCCTACATGACTACCAGTCTAAAGCAAACAGATATAGTAATGAGTTAACACACTTGAAAAACAGGCTAACCACAAATCAAAAGCATACAATTGAGTCACAAAATCCAAAAAGAAACCAAACTAATACAAAAGAAAATTATGAAACCGCAAAAAGAAAAACAAAGAGGAAAACAAAGAAGCAAAGTAGAAATACCAAATCAACTGGAAAACAAAAGTTCAAAATGGCAATAAACACATATCTATCAATAATTTCTATAAACCTCAATGGACTAAATGCTCCAATCAAAAGACAGAGTGCCAGATTGGATAGCAAAACAAAAGCCTACAATATGCTGCCTCTAAGAGACCCACTTTAGAGTGAAAGACATACACAGATTGAAAGTGAGAGGATGAAAAAAATATTTCATGCAAATGGAAATAACAAGAAAACAGGAGTAGCAATACTCACATAAGACAAATAGATTTTTTTAAAGGCCATAAAGAAAGTTAAAGAAGGACACTATATAATGATCAAAGGAGCAATACAAGATGAGGATATTGTACTCATTGACATATATGCACCTGATATAGGAGCACCTAAATATATAAAACAAATACTAACAGACATACAGGGAGAAATTGATAGAAATATAATAATAGTAGGAGACTTTAACACCTCATTGACATCACTGGACAGATCTTCCAGACAGAAAATCAATAAGGCAATGGACATACTAAATGAAACAGTAGAACAGTTGGACCTGGTTGATATTTTTAGGACATTACATCCCCCCAAAACGGAATATACATTCTTTTCAAGTGCTCATGGAACATTCTCTAAGACAGACCACATACTCGGGCACAAAAGAAGCCTCAACAAATTTAGGAGGATAGAAATTATTTCAAGCATCTTCTCTGACCACAATGGCATGAAACTGGAAATCAACCACAGAAAAACAAGTAAGAAAAAAAAAAAATGACAGCATGGAGAGTAAATAACATGCTACTAAAAATAAACCCAATGGGTCAACGATGAAATCAAGGAAGAAATTTTAAAAATACCTTGACACAAATGACAATGAAAACACAACTACACAAAATCTATGAGATGCAGCAAAAGCAGTCCTAAGAGGGAAGCTCAAAGCAATACAGGTCTTCCTCAAAACACAAAAACAATCTCAAACACCTTAAAGAATCAGAAAAAGAACAAACAAAAACCTAAACTCAGCAAAAGGAAAGAAGTAATAAAAATCAGGGAGGATATAAACAAAATAGAGACTTAAAAAATGATAGAAAAAAAATCAAACCAAGAGCTGGTTTTTTGAAAGAGAAAACAAAATAGACAAACCTCTGGCCAGGCTTCTCAAGAAGAAAAGAGAGAAGACACACACACACACACACACACACACACACACACACAGTAAGAAATGAAAATGGAGAAATGACAACCAACACCACAGAAATACAAAAAAATAAGAGAATACTATGAAGAAATCTATGGCAACAAATTGGACAACTTAGAAGAAATGGACAAGTTTCTGGAAACATACAGTCCACCAAAACTGAATCAAAAAGAAATATATCATTTGAACAGACCAACCACTAGAAGTGAAATAGAATCAGCAATAAGAAAACTCCCTGCAAACAAAAGTATGGAGATTCCTTGACTAGATGGCTTCACTGGAGAGTTTTATCAAACATACAAAGGGCAGTTCATACCAAACCTTCTCAAACTCTTTCAAAAGATTGAAAAGGAGAGAATACTCCCAAATTCATTCTATGAAGCCACCATCACCCTGATACCAAAGCCAGACAAAGACACTACCAAGAAAGAGAACTAAAGGCCAATATTGTGATGGACACAGATGCAAAAATCCTCAATAGAATATTAGCAAACAGAATCCAACAACACATAAAAGTGATTATACAATATGATCAAATTGGGTTTATTCCAGAGACACAGGGATGGTTCAACATATGCAAATCCAACAACGTGATACACCACATCAACAAGAGAAAGGACAAAAGCCACATGACCATCTCAATAGGCGCAGAAAAAGCACTTGATAAAATTCAGCACTCATTTATGATAAAAACTCTAACCAAAGTGGGAATAGAGGAAACATATCTCAACATAATAAAAGCTATTTATGACAAATCTACAGCCAGTGTAATACTAAATGGTGAAAAGTTGAAAAACTTCCTGCTAAAATCTGGAGGACAAGGATGCTCACTCTCACTACTTCTATTCAACATAGTCTTGGAATTCCTAGCCACATCAGGCAAGAAAAAGAAATAAAAGGGATCCAAGTTGGAAGAGAAGAGGTAAAATTGTCATTATATGCAGATGACATGATACTATATATAAAAAACACTAAAGGCTCCACACAAAAACTACTAGAGCTGATAAAAGAATTTGGTAGGGTAGCAGGATACAAGATTAACATACAGAAATCAGCTGCATTTCTCTACACTAACAATGAAATATCAGAAAAGGAAAATAAAGAAGAACCCCTATTAAAATTGCATCCAAAACAATAAACTACTTAGGAATAAATTTGACCATAGCAGTGAAAGACATACAAGGAGAACTACAATTCATTGACTAAGGAAATTAAAGATGAATTAAAGAAATGGGAAAGATATCCCATGTTCTTGGTTTGAAAGAATTAATATTGTTAAAATGGCCATAATACCCAAAGCAATCTACAGATTTAATGAAAATTACCCAGGACATTTTTCACAGAACTGGAACAAATAATCATAAAATGTATATGTAATCTTAAGAGGCCCTGAGTTGCCAAAGCAATATTGAAAAAGAATGAAGCTGGAAGAATAATCCTCCCAGACATCAGATAATAATACTACAGAGCTACAGTAATTGAAATAGTATGGTATTGGTACAGACATATGGATCAATGGAACAGAATAGAGAGCCCAGAAAAAAACCCACAAACTTTTGGTCAATTAATCTTCAACAAAGGAGGCAAGAACATACAATGGAATAAAGACAGTCTCTTCAACAAATGGTGTTGGGAAAACCGGTCAGCTTCATGTAAATCAATGAAGTTAGAATAATCCCTCACACCACACACAAAAATAAACTCAAAATGGATTAAAGGCTTAAACATAAGACAAGACACTATAAGCCTCTTAGAAGAAAACACAGGCAAAACAGTATCTTAAATAAATCTTAGCAATGTTCTGCTAGGGCAGTCTACCCAGGCAATAGAAGTAAGAGCAAAAATTAACAAATGGACATAATTAAATTTATAAGCTTTTGCACAGCAAAGGAAACCATAAGCAAAACAAAATAACAACCTATGGAATGGGAGAAAATATTTGCAAAAGATGAGACTGACAAGAGCTTAATTTCCAGAATATATAAACAGCTCATACCACTTAACAAAAAACCAAACTACCCAATCCAAAAGTGAGCAAAAGACCTAAACAAGCAATTCTCCAATGGAGACATACAAATGGCCAATAGGCACACAAAAAACTGCTCAATACCACAAATTATCAGAGAAATGCAAATCAAACCTACAAATGAGGTTATCACCTCACACCAGTCAGAAAGGCCATCATTCAAAAGTCCATGAACAGCAAATGCTGGAGAGGGTATAGAGAAAAGGGAACCCTCCTACACTGTTGGTGGGAATGTAGTTTTGTGCAGCCATTGTGGAAAACAGTATGGAGATTCCTCAGAAGACTAAAAGTAGACTTACCATATGACCCAGTAATCCCACTCCTGGGCATATATCCAGAGGGAACTCTAATTCAAAAAGATACATGCACCCCAATGTTCATAGCAGTAATATTTACAACAGCCAAGACATGGAAACAACCAAAATGCCCATCGACAGATGACTGGATAAAGAAGCTGTGATATATTTATACAATGGAATACTATTCAGCCATAAAAAAGAATAAAATAATGCCATTTACAGCAACATGGATGGACCTGGAGATCATCATTCTAAGTGAAGTAAGACAGAAAAAGAAAGAAAAATACTGTATCACTTATACCTGTAATCTAAATAAAAGACACAAATGAACTTATTTACATAACAGAAACAGACTCACAGACATAGAAAACAAACCTATGGTTACTAGAGAGGAAAGGGGGTGGGAAGGGATAAATAGGGAGTTTGAGATTTGCAGATACTAACTACTATATAAAAATAGATAAATAAAAAGTTTATACTGTATACCACAGGAACTATATTAATATCTTGTAGTAACTTATGGTTAGAAAGTATATGAAAATGAATATATGTATGTTCCTATTAAAATAAAAAAAAATAAAAGTTACAGTGAAACTAGTACAATTGATACATAAAATATTTTCTATTTTCCAGTTCTGAAAAATATGTCTACATAATGGAAAAATGGAAGTTCATCTATTAAGATACCATTTTTAGTGGACTGAAAGACAGCAAAATGTAAGCTATAAGTAAACTTAATTTCATTATAAAAAATTAGTAAATAAAAAAATAAAGGCCAGGTAAGGATAAAGAAGTTGTGATATATTTATACAATGAAATACTACTAAGCCATGAAAAATAATAAAATAATACCATTTGCAGCAACATTGATGAACCTGGAGATTTTATCCAAAGTAAGCCAGAAAAAGAATGAAAAATACCATATGATTAGTTATACGTCAAATCTAAAAAAAAAAAAAAAAAAGGACAAATGAACTTATTTATAAAACAGAAGCAGACTCACAGACATAGAAAACAAACTTATGGTAAACAGATGGGGAAGGGGGTGGGAAGGGTTAAATTGGGACTTCAAGATTGCAGATACTGACTAATATATATATAGAACAGATAAACAACAAGGTCCCACTGTATAGCACAGGGAACTGTATTTAATATCTTCTAGTCACTTGTGGTGAAAAAGAATATGAAAATGAATATATGTATGTTCATGTATGACTGAAGCATTATACTGTACACCAGAAATTGGCACAATATTGTAAACTGACTATACTTCAGTAAATATAGTTTTATTAAAAAAAAAAAACTCTCCAAAAAGTGGGCATAGTGGGAACATATTTCAACATAATAAAGGCCATAAATAACAAACCCATAGCTAATATCATACTCAACAGTGAAAAACTGAAATCATCCCATCTAAGATAAGGAACCAGACAAAGATGCCCACTCCCGTCACTTTTATTCAAAATAGTTTTGTAAGTCCTATCAGCAATCAGAGAAGAAAATGAAATAAAATGAATCCAAATTGGAAAGGAAGAAGTAAAACTACTACTGTCTGCAGATAACATGATACTATACATAGAAAATCCAAAAGAGGCCACCAGCAAACTACTAGAGTTTATCAATGAATTTAGTAAAGTTGCAGGATACAAATTTAGTATGTAGAAGTCAGTTGCATTTCTATACACTAACAATGAAATAACAAAAAGAGAAACTAAGGAAACAATTCCATTTTTCATCACATCAAAAAGAGTATAATACCTAAGAATAAACCTACCTAAGAAGGTAAAAGAGTTATACTTGGAAAACTATAAAACACTAATGAAGAATTTGAAGATGACACAAACCATGGATAGATATAACATGTTCTTGGATTGCAAGACTCAGTATTGTTAAAATGACCATACTGTCCAACGCAATCTACAGATTCAATGCAATCCCTGTCAAAAATACCAATGGCATTTTTCACAGAACTAGAACAAATAATTTTAAAATTCGTATAGAAACACAAAAGACCCCAAATTAGCCAAAACAATCTTGCAAAAGAGGAATGGAGCTGAAGGAAATACGTCACCTGGCTTCAGAATATACTACAAAGCTACACTTATCAAAACAATATGGTACAAAAACAAGACACATAGATCAATGAAACAGATTTCTGAAATAAATCCACATACTCATGGCCAAATAATCTATGATAATGGAGGCAAGAATATACAATGGAGAAAAGATAGTCTATTCAGTAAGTGGTGCTGGGAAAACTAGACAGCTACTGTAAAATAATGAAATAAGCACATCTCTAACACTATAAAAACAAGCTCAAAATGGATTAAAGACCTAAGTGTAAGACTAAATACTCTACAACTCCTACAGGAAAACATAGGCAGAACATTCTTCGACATAAATCACAGCAATATTTTTTTGGATCTGTCTCCTTCCTAGACTAATGGAAATAAAAGCAAACATAAATAAATGGCGGATCTAATTAAACTTAAGAACTATTTGCACTGCAAATGAAACCATCAACAAAATGAAAAAACAACCTATGAAATGGGAGAAAATATTTGTAAATGATAAGATTAGTAAGGGATTAAGATCCAAAATATATATATACATATACAGCTCACACAGCTCAACATGAAAAACAAACAACCCAATTGAAATATGGGCAGAAGAGCTGAATAAACATTTTCCCAAAGAGGAAATGCACATGGCCAACAGGCACATGAAAAGATGCTCAACATCACTAATCATCAGGGAAATTCAAATAGAAAACAAAGAGATATCACCTCACACTTGTCAGAATGGCTATCATCAAAAAGAACACAAAAAACAAATGCTGATGAGGATGTGGATAAGAGGGAACTCTTGTACACTGTTGGTGGAAATGCAAATCAGTGCAACCACTTTGGAAAACAGAATATAGGTTTCTCAAAAAACTAAAAATATACAGATTTAATGCAATCCCTATCAAATTACCCAGGACATATTTCACAGAACTTGAACAAATCATAATAAAATTTATATGGAGTTACCTAAGACCCAGAATTGACAAAGCATTACTGAAGAAAAAGAATGAGGCTGGAGGAATAACCCTCCCAGACTTCAGACATACTACAGAGCTACAGTAATCAAAACAGCATATTGGTACAAAAACAGACATATGGATCAGTGGAACAGAATAGAGAGCCCAGAAAAAAACCCACAAACTTTTGGTCAATTAATCTTTGACAAAGGAGACCAGAACATACAATGGAATAAAGACAGTCTCTTCCACAAATTGTGCTAGGAAAACTGGCAGCAGCATGTAAATCAATGAAGCCAGAACACTCCCTCACACCATACACAAAAATAAACTCAAAATGGATTAGACTTAAACATAAGATAAGACAAGACACAATAAACCTCTTTGAAGAAAATATAGGTAAAACATTACCTCACATACATCTCAGCAATGCTCTCCTAAGGCAGTCAACCCAAGAAATAGAAATAAAAGCAAAAATTAACAAATGGGACCTAATTAAACGTATAAGCTTTTGCACATCGAAGAAAACCATAAACAAAACAAAATAACAACATACGGAATGGGAGAAAATATTTGCAAAAGATGAGACTGACAAAGGCTCGATCTCCAGAATATATAAACAGCTTATATGACTTAATAGGAATAAAACAACCCAATCCAAAAATGGGCAGAAGACCTAAACAAGCAATTCTCCAATGGAGACATACAAATGGCCAATAGGCACACAAAAAACTGCTCAATACCACAAATTGTCAGAGAAATGCAAATCAAACCTACAAATGAGGTATCACCTCACACCAGTCAGAAAGGCCATCATTCAAAAGTCCATGAACAGCAAATGCTGGAGAGGGTATAGAGAAAAGGGAACCCTCCTACACTGTTGGTGGGAATGTAGTTTTGGGCAGCCACTGTGGAAAACAGTATGGATATTCCTCAAAAGACCAGGAATAGACTTACTATATGACCCAGTAATCCCACTCCTGGGCTATATATATCCAAAAGGAACCCTACTTCAGAAAGACACCTGCACCCCAATGTTCATAGCAGGACTATTTACAATACCCAAGACATGGAAACAACCTAAATGTCCATTGACAGATGACTGGATAAAGAAGCTGTGGTCTGTTTCTACAATGGAATACTATTCAGTCATAAAAATGACAATATAATGCCATTTACAGAAACATGGATGTCCCTGGAGAATGTCATTCTAAGTGAAATAAGCCAGAAAGAGAAAGAAAAATACCACATGATATCACTCATATGTGGAATCCAACTCCCCCCGCCAAAACCAGAAGACAAATGAACTTAAATATAAAACAGAAACAGAGTCAGAGACACAGAAAGCAAACTTGTGGTTGCCAGGGTGGAAGGGGTGGGCAGGGACAGATTGGGAGTTCAAGATTTATAGATACTGACAGGTATACATAGAATACATAAACAAGTTTATACTGTACAGTACAGGGAAATATAGTCAAGATCTTGCAGTAGCTCATGGTGAAAAAGAATATGAAAATTAATATATGTATATTCATGTATGACTGAAGAACTACACCAGAAATTGACACCCCATTGTAAACTGAGTATAACTCAAAAAAAAGAAAACTAACTAAAAATAGAACTACCATATGACCCAGAAATTCTACTCCTGGTATATTTTTAAAAAATACAAAAACATTAATTCAAAAAGGTATATGAACCATAATGTTCATAGCAGCATTATTAACAATAGGCAAGATAAGGAAGTGACCTATGTGTCCATCAACAGATGAATGGATAAAGAAGATGTGGTATATATACAATGGAATACTACCCAGCCATAAAAAAGAATGAAAATTTCCCATTTGCAACAAGATGGAGGGACTTGGAAGGTATTATGCTAAGTGAAATGAATCATAGAAAGACAAATACTGTATGATGTAACTTACATGTGGAATTAAAAAAATATAACAAACTACTGACTATAACAAAAAAGAAGTAGACTCACAGATAAAGAGAACAAACTCATGGTTACCAGTGG
The DNA here is from genome assembly GCF_048773025.1 of Camelus bactrianus. Lineage (NCBI taxonomy): Eukaryota > Metazoa > Chordata > Mammalia > Artiodactyla > Camelidae > Camelus > Camelus bactrianus. The sequence goes on from NC_133542.1 coordinate 21,597,637, forward strand.
GAAGAGGGAAAAGAGAAGGAGCAATATAGGGGTAGGCATTTAAGAGATACAAACTATTATGTATAAAATAAGCTATAAGGATATATTGCACAACACAGGGAATATAGTCAGTATTTTATAATAAGTATAAGTGGAGTATAACCTTTAAAACTGTGAATCACTAAATTGTACACCTGTAAGTGATATAATATTTCACAGCAACTATATGTCAAGAAAAAAGGAACAGCAATACTCTAGATGGGGACTGCTGTATCCACTTGGGTGCAAGAAGTGAAGATGACATACAGCAGAGCCACAGTCAACCCATGATGAACATGAAGCATTAGCAGGAATTAAACCTTTGTAAATCACTCAGATTTGCGAAAGCAATTTGTTATCATGGCATACTTAGTTTAATGTGACTGATATATGCTCTTACTGAGATTCAGGATACATATGATGGAATATCCCCAAACACAGAAACAGACATTTGACCTCCAAAAATTCTCCCCTCAAAAAAACCCCGAAAACAAATTTTAAAAAGTGACTCAAAAATTCAATTCAATTTTTATGTATAAAATTCATCCAAACATACAATTTTTGAAGCATCACTTCCCTTCTTCAAGGTCTCACTTACCTAGCAGCTCTCCCAAGCACTGCCCTAATGTCCTCATGGCACTACGAGACTACAAAGTTTGCTTGAGTAGGACCCTTGGGGCCAAATCAGCAAATTCTTCGCAATCTCTGCTGTATGTGTGTTAGAGAGATTATTTATATTGATCTTACCTTTTTAAAAAATCACTGAATGTTAAAATTGATCAGAGAAGTCTTCCACTGGGAGAGAATGGTTTTTGAAAAACACTCAGGCAGATTTAGACAATAAGCAGTTGTAAAACATGTATCTGTGTGTGTGTCAAATTTGTTTTTAGGTGCTTTTATTACTGAAAAGTTAGTTACATAACTTATTTTAGCAATTAATGAAAATAAGAAATCCACTATTTTTCTAGTTATATAATCAAAATAGCTGTGGCTGTTTGCTATAGAATTATTTTTCCTCTCCTAAGGGAATTAAATTCAGAACAATTTCCTGGCTTCTCCCAAGTTTTAAGGTTCCTCTAGTTCATTCACATCTGCTTATGATGTTCCAGTCTTTAGGACTTGGTGCACAGACTGAAAAGAATACTTACTGTAAAAAGCAGGTCAACCTGCAAATTCCAAAGTGAATTTACCTTAGAGGATTTTCAGAATAGTCTAGGCAGAACTTGGTGGTGGTGCCAGGCGTTGGCTAACCTAGGGCACAGAGATAATTTTGGGATTCAGACTCTTATCTTCAGCTGAGAGGAGCAATTTATGGTTTGAAAAGTCATCTAAAATGGTGTGGGATTTAAATTTTTTTTTTCAGGATAGGCTATACCTGTTAATTACACACACTTCCTTTTTCCTAATCCTGGATCTGGTCTTTCTGCTATTTCTCTGCTATGTGGTCAATCCACAAGTATCTGTTGAGTACCTACAATGTGAACTTGGGGTGTGCATTACCAAGGGCTTCCAGGAAGAATACAGCTATCTATTTCAGGGGTGAAAAAATATTACCTTAATCACTAGCATCAGTGTTCCTCTTAAGGACAGGCAAGTCTTTGTGTAGTAAATAATTTTCCAAGCCTTTTATGTGAAAAGCATAGAGGGCATTATCCCTACAGAGTACACAGAAAAAAGCATAGATAAACTACTTTACATAAGAAGTTAAAAGGAGAGGAAAAAGTAGGAAGTGGGTACCGAGCAACAAGTTGGGAGATGGATGGCCAGTGAGAAATTTCCAGGGACGATGGTATGCAAGAATACCCACTACCAGCCAGTACTAAAACTTAAAATAGTGTTAGAATGGGGAGAAGGAGATCAAGATGGCAGAGTAGAAAGACATGGAGCTCACCTCCCTTGATAAACACATGAAAAATCTCTACAAGTGGAACAATGCTCATCGAATAACAACTGAAAGCTCGCAGATGTTCTCTTCTGCAACTGAAGCTGAAAAAATATCCCCATGTAACTGGGTAGGACAAAATGGGGGAAAAAACGAATCAAGATGGGACCTGCACCCCTGGGAGGGAGCTATGAAAGAGGAAAGGTGTCCTTGCCCTGGTAACATCCTTCACTGGCTGAGAGGTCCACTGGGACATATAGGGAGCTGGAGTGGCCTGGAATTTGCTGAAGAGGAGGGTGTGGGAGCTGGCTTGCTGCCACATATGGTAGAGAGGGACTAGCACAGACAGTCCCTGCCATGTCACCACACTTGCCAGCCAGACATGCATGGCTACTGACATGCACAGCAGCTGGGGGCTGAAACTCTGGCTTCAGGAGATAGATCTGGAGCAATGACTTGGTTTGGCTGTACAGAGACAGCCCAAAAGGCCTGAAGTGTGGTCTGGGTCATCACTGTGGGTCTGTGCAGGATGGAGCATACATAGGTCTGCCATTGTCAGCATGCACATGGCAGGGCACAGCTCTGGCTGTGGCGGGCTTTGGGAGCACCTACATATGAGGCAGGACTGATACTGGAGCAAATTATCAGTGTTTCTTCAGTGAGGGTGGGTCTGGGAGTGGTCTAGCAGCAGCAGACTTTGTGGGTGCTCACAATGGCTGGTAGGTAGTGTCAGAGTTGCATGTCCCAGTGGAGAGCCACTGGGGAGGAATTCACAGTAGCTCCTTTCCCAGCGGCAATGCTCCAGTCCCACTGACTTCACACCACAGCTTAGAAACGGATCTGGGGTCTTCTACTCCAACAACTGGGGAGCAGACCCTGCCCCTGACAGGACTATGATAGACACAGATCAAAGAGGAGGCTCTATCCAACATCCAGTGCAAGCTCTGGTCACCACAACATCAAACACACACCCTATCAAGGGGACAATGGCCAGCATACCCTGAGGAAAGCTGTGGCAGGCATCTATAACAGAAACAGCCCTTGCACCAAAAATATTGGACTCACATGGTCTCTACAAGGATGCTCCCACATTAAAACAGCCCTTCAAGACCACAGTGGATAACTGTTTCTCCTAATTTCATAGAGTCAGAGATATTTAAGAAAAATGAAAAAGCAGAGGAAGTACTTCCAAGTAAACAAACAAAACCAAAAAACAAACCCAAGAGAGATCCCCTGAAAGATCAAGCAATGAAACACATCTCTTCAGTCTACCAGACCCCAAGTTCAAAAAGGAGGTAATAAGAACACTAAAGGAGTTAAGACTATCAATATAAGTCCAGATCATTATAACAAAGAACTACAAACTATAAAAAGAAACCAATCAAAATTCAACAACTCAATTGTCAAGAAAAAATCAACTGGAAAACAATGTTTAAAATGGCAATAATACATACTTATCAATAACTGCTTTAAATATCAATGGACTAAATTCTCCAATCAAAAGACATGGAGTGGCAGATTGGATTATAAAGCAAGAATCTACATTATACTGCTTACAAGAGACCCACTCCTGGGTGAAAGACATGGATTGACAGTGAGGGGATGGAAAAAAATACTCATGCAAATGGAAACAACAAGAAAGTAGAGATAGCAATACTCATGCCAGACAAAATAGACTTTAAATCAAAAGTCATAAGGCACAACCACACAAAATCTATGGGATGCAGCAAAAGCAGTCCTAAGAGGGAAGCTTTCTCAAAAAAGAACAATTTCAAGCGAACATCCTAATCTATCACCTAAAAGAATTAGAAAAAGAAGAGCAAACAAAACCAAAAGTCAGCAGAAGGAAGGAAATAATAAAGATCAGGGAGGAAATAAATAGAGATAAAATAATAGAAAAAAAAAAAAACTATCAAACCAAGAGCTGGTTTTCTGAAAGAGTAAACAAAATTGACAAATTTCTGTCCAGGCTCACCAAGAAGAAAAGGGACAGAACACAAATAAACAAAATGGGGAAATTACAGCCAATACCACAGAAATACAAAAATCCAAAAGAAAATACTATGAACAAACTGTATGGAAACAAACTGGACAACCTAGAAGAAATGGACACATTTCTGGAAACATACAGCCCACTAAGACTAAATCAAGAAGTAGACCACTTAAACAGACTGATAACTACAAATGAAATAGAATTCGCAATAAAAAATTCCCTGCAAACAAAAGTCCAGGACCAGATGGCTTCACTGGGAGTTCTACCAAACATACAAAGAAGAACTCATATCAATCCTTCTCAAATTCTTCCAAAAGATTGAAATGGAGGGAGTACTCCCAAACTCATTCTATGAAGCCACCATTGCCCTGATACCAAAACCAGACAAAGCCACTACCAAGAAAGAAAATTACAGGCTAGTATCTTTGAGGAACATAGATGCAAAAATCCTCAACAAAATATTAGCAAACAGAATCCAACAACACATAAAAAAGATGACACACCATGATCAAGTTGGATTCAACCCAGAGACACAAGGATGGCTCTACATATGCAAAACAAACAATGTGATATACCACATCAACAAGGAAAGGACAAAAGCCACATGATCATCTTAATAGATGCAGGATAAACATTTGATAAAATTCAACACTTATTTATGATAAAAACTCTTACCAAAGTTACTACAGAGGGAGCATATAGCAACATAATAAAAGCTATTTCTGACAAACACACAGCCAGCATAATACTCAATGATGAAAAGTTGATAGCCTTCCCACTGAAATCTGGAACAAGACAAGGATGCTCACTCTCACTACTTCTATTCAACATAGTCTTGGAAGTCCTAGCCACATCAGGCATGAAAAAGAAGTAAAAGGGATCCAGATTGGAAAGGAAGAGGTAAAATTGTCACCATATGCAGATGACATGATACTATACATAGAAAACCCTAAAAGCTCCACACAAAAACTACTATAGCTGATAAAAGAATTTGGCAAGGTAGCAAGATACAAGATTAACATACAAAAATCAGTTGCATTTATTTACAACTAACAATGAATTAGCAGTAAAAGTAAAGAAACAATCCCTTTTAAAATCTCATCCAAAAGAATAAAAGACTTAGGAATAAATCTGACCAAGGAAGTGAAAGACTTATACATGGAGAACTACAAAACATTGACTAAAGAAATTAAAGATGACTTAAAGAAATGGAAAGGTATCCCATGTTCTTGGATTGGAAGAATTAATATTATTAAAATGGCCATACTACCCAAAGTAATCTATAGATTTAATGCAACCCCTATCAAATTATCCAGGACAGTTTTCAGAGAACTAGAACAATCTTAAAATTTATATGGAATCACAACAGATCCAGAATTGCAAAAGCAGTATTGAAGAAAAAAAATGAAGCTGGAAGAATAACCCTCCCAGACATCAGACAATACTACAGAGCTACAGTAATCAAAATAGCATGGTATTGGCATAAAAACAGACATATGAATTGATGGAACAGCATTGAAAGTCCAGAAATAAACCCACAGATCTACAGTCAATTAATCTTCAACAAAGGAGGCAAGAACATACAATGGAGAAAAGACAGTATCTTTCGCAAATGGTGTTGGGAAAACTGGATAGCAGCATGTAAATCAGTGAAGTTAGAACACTCCCTCACACCATACTCAAAAATAAACTCAAAATGGCTTAAAGACTTAAATATAAGATAATACCCAATAAATCTCCTAGAAGAAAGTAGAGGCAAAACATTCTCTGACATAAATCTGAGCAATGTTCTCCTAGGGCATCTACCCAGGCAATAGAAATACAAGTAACAATCAACAGATAGGACCTAATTAAACTTAAAAGCTTTTGCACAGCAAAGGAAACCATAAGCAAAACAAAATAACAACCTATGGAATGGGAGAAAATATTTGCAAAAGATGCGATTGACAAAGGCTTAATTTCCAGAATATATAAACATCTCATACCACTTAACAAAAAAACAAACAGCCCAATCCAAAAATGGGGAGAAGACCTAAACAAGCAATTATCCAATGAAGACATACAAATGGCCAATAGGCACATGAAAAAATCCTCAGTATCACTAATAATCAGGGACATGCAAATCAAAACTACAATGAGGTATCACCTCACACCAGTCAGAATGGCCACAGAATGGATAGACTGTGGAGAAAATGGACCCTTCCTACACTGCCGGTGAGAATGTGGTTTGGTGAAGTCATTATTGAAAACAGTATGGTGATTCCTCAGAAAACTAAAAATAGACTTACCATATGATCCAGCAATCCCATTTCTGGGTATATATTCAGAAGGAACTCTAATTCAAAAAGACACCTGCACCCCAATGTTCATTGCAGCACTATATACAATAGCGAAGACATGGGAACAACCTAAATATCTATCAACAGGTGACTGGATAAAGAAGCTGTGGTATATTTCTACAATGGAATACTATTCAGCCATAAAAAATAATAAAATAATGCCATTTGCAACAACATGGATGGACCTAGAGATCATCATTCTAAGTGAAATAAGTCAGAAAGAGAAATAAAAATACCATATATAACTCATATCTGGAATCTAAAAAAAAGGAAAAGAAAGTAAAAGGACACTATGGACTCATCTACAAAACAGGAACACAGTCGCAGACTTAGCAAACGATCTTATGCTTACTGGGGAAAGGGGGTGGAAAAGGATAAATTTTGGAGTTTTAGATTTGCAAATGTTAGCCACTATATTTAAAATTAGATTAAAAAAAACAAGTTTCTTCTGTATAGCACAGGGAACTATATTCAACATCTTGTAATAACCTTTGATGAAAAAGAATATGAAAACAAATGTATGTACATATATGCATGACTGGGACATTGTGCTGTACAGCAGAAATTGACACATTGTAACTGACTGTAGGTCAGTAAAAAAAAAGTAATAACCACTACTGAAAAAAAAAAATAACCACTATTGGAAAAAAAAAAGTCATAAGGAAAGACAAAGAAGGACATTATATAATGATAAAAGGATCAATACAAGAAGAGCATACTACATTCATTAACATATGCACCCAATATAGGAGCACCTAAATCCATAAAACAAATACTAACAGATATACAGGGAGAAATTGACAGGAATACAGTAATAGGAGGAAACTTAAACACCCCCATTGACATCAATGTACAGATCTTCTGGTCAGAAAATCAATAAAGCAACAGAGATCCTAAATGATACAACAGAACAATTGGACTTAATTGGTATCAACAGGACACTACGATCAGGAAAACAAACAAACAAAACCCAAACCAAAAACAAACAAAGAAACCAGACTATACATTCTTTTCAAGCACCCATGGAACATGCTTAAGGATAGACAACATACTAGGTCACAAAACAAGTCTCAACAAATTTAAAAGGATAGAAATTATTTTAGGCATATTTTCTAACCACAACTGTATGAAAAGTAGAAACCAACCATAGGAAGGAAAATGGGAGAAGAACTAACAACATGGAGACTAAACAACATGTTACTGAAAAAACATATGGGTCAACACTAAAATTGAAGAAATCAGAAAATACATCAAGACAACTGAAAATGAAAACATAATCTTATTAAATCTATGGGGTGTAGCAAAAGTAGTCCTAAGATGGAAGGTCACAATGATATAGACCTTCCTCAAAAAACAAGAACAATCTCAAATAACCTAACCTACCACCTCAAAGAATCAGAAAAAAGAAACAAAAACCTAAAGTCAGAAGAAGGAAAGAAAGATTATAGAGAAAATAAATAATATAGAGACCAAAAAAGAAAGAAAGAAAGACAAACAATAAGATCAAGAGCTCCTTTTTTTAAAAGGATAAAAAAAATATCAACAAACATCTAGCCAGGCTCACCAAGACAAAAAGAGGACCCAAATAAAAAATTAAAGAGAAGAAATAACAACTGATACTTCAAATATACAAAAAGTCATAATGCTATGAGTAAATACCAACAAATTGGACAATCTAGAGGAAATGAACAAGTTTCTAGAAACATACATTCTGCCAAAACTGAATCAAAAGGAAACATAATTTGACCAGATAGATCAGTGTAAAACAAATAGAATTGGTAATTTAAAAAAAAAAAAGCCTCCCTGCTTCATTGGAATTCTATCAAACATACAAAGAACTTAAACCTACCCTCTCAAACTCTTCCCAAAGACTGAAGAGGAAGGAACACTCCCAAACTCATTTTATGAAGCCATCATCACCCTGATACCAAAACTAGACAAAGACATAACCAAAAAAGAAAATCACAGGCCAATATCTTTGATGAATACAGATACAAAACTCCTCAACAAAACATTAGGAAGCCAAAACCAAAAACACATGAAAAGGATTATACACCATGATCAAGCTGGATTCATTCCAGGGTCAAAGGATGATTCAACATATACAAATCAATCACTGTGATACACCACATGAACAAAAAAACACAAAAGCCACACGATCATCTCAATAGATGAGAGATGCACTGATAAAATTAAATATCCACTCATAATAAAAACTTTCACCAAAGTGAGTTAGAGGGAACGTATCTCAATATAATAAAAGCCATTTATGACAAACCCACAGCTAATATAATACTCAATGGTGAAAAGCTGAAAGCCTTCCCACTAAATTCAGGAATAAGATAAGGATATAAATTCTCACCACTTCTATTCAACATCATATTGGAAATCCTAGCTACAGCAATCAGACTAGAAAATAAAGGTATCCAAATTGGAAGAGTCAAAATTATCATTTTATGCAGATGACATGATACTCTATATAGAAACCTTAAAAGACATCAAATAAAAACTATTGGAACTAATAAACGAATTCAGCAAGGTAGCAGGATACATGACTAATATACAGAAATTTGTCGCTTTTCTTTACACTAACAATGAAATACCAGAAAGAGATATTTTATAAAAATCCCTTTAAAACTGTATCAAACATAAATCTCAGCAATGTTCTCCTAGGGCAGTCTAGCCAGGCAATAGAAATAAAAGTAAAAATCAACAAATGGGACCTAATTAAACTTACAAGCTTTTGCACAGGAAAGGAAACCATAAGCAAAACAAAATAACAACCTGCGGAATAGGAGAAAATATTTGCAAAAGATGCCACTGACAAAGGCTTAATTTCCAGAATATATAAATAGGTCACACAACAAAAAAACAAACAACCCAATCCAAAAATGGGGAGAAGATCTAAACAAGCAATTCTCCAATGAAGACATACAAATGGCCAATAGGCACATGAAAAAATGCTCAATATCACTAATTTTCAGAGAAATGCAAATCAAAACTACAATGAGGTATCACCTAACACCAATCAGAATGGCCATCATTCAAAAGTCCATGAACAATAAATGCTGGAGAGAGTGTAGAGAAAAGGGAACCCTCCTACACTGTTGGTGGGAATGCAGTTTGGTGCAGCCATTATGGAAAACAGAATGGAGATTCCTCAAAAGACTGAAAATAGACTTACCATATGATCCAGCAATCCTACTTCTGGGCATATATCCAGAGCAAACCTTAATACAAAAAGATACATGCACCCCAAAGTTCACAGAAGCACTATTTACAAGAGTCAAGACATGGAAACAACCAAAATGTCCATCGACAGATGACTGCATAAAAAATCTGTGATATATTTATACAATGAAATACTACTCAGCCATAAAAAAGAATAAAATAATGCCATTTGCAGCAAATGGATGGACCTGGAGATCATCATTCTAAGTAAGCCAGTAAGAGAAAGAAAAATATCATATGACCTCACTTATGTGTGGAATCTGGAAAAAAAAATACAGAAATGAACTTATTTACATAACAGAAACAGACTCACAGACATAGAAAACAAACTTATGGTTACCAGGGAGGGAAGGGGGTGGGAAGGGACAAATTGGGAGTTTGCGATTTGCAGATTCTTAACTGGTATATATAAAATAGATAAACAACAAGGTCTTACTGTATAACACAGGGAATTATATTCTGTATCTTTTAGTAACTTATGGTGGAAGAGAATATGAAAATCTTGTATGTTCATGTATGACTGAATCATTATGCCGTACATCAGAAATTGACATACTATTGTAAACTGACTATACTTCAATAATATATATACATGTATAAAAAATAAAATGTCAAAAAAAAAAAATACCTAGGAATAATCCTAACCAAGGAAGTGAAAGACCTATACGCTGAGAACTAGAGAACACTGATAAAGGAAACAGAGAATGATTCAAAAAATGAAATGATGTCCTATGCTCTTGAATTGAAAGAATATTCTTAAAATGGCCTTGCTACCCAAAGCAATCCACAGACTTAATGAGATCCCTATCAAATCACCCATGACATTTTTCAGAGAACTGCAACAAATAACCTAAAATTATATGGGACCACAAAAGGCCCAGAATTGCCAAAGCAATCCTGAGGAAACAGAACAAAGCTGGAAGCAAAACCCTCCCAGACTTCAGACAATAATACAGAGCTACAGCAATTAAATCAGCATGGTATTGGCATAAAAACAGACAGAGATCAGTGGAACAGAGAGCCCATAAATAAACCCATACACCTATGATCAACTGATCTTTGACAAAGGAGGCAAGAATATACAATGGAGAAAAGACAGTCTCTTCAGCAAGTGATACTGGGAAAGCTGGACAGCTTCATGTACATCAATGAAGTTACAATATTCCTTCATACCATATACAAAAATAAATTCAAAATGATTTAAAGACTTAAGTATAAGACATGACACCATATAAAACTCCTCACAGAGGACAAAGGCAAAACATTCTCTGACATAAATCATAGCAATGTTTTAGATCACCTTCCCAAGGCAAAATAAAAGCACAAATAAACAAATGGGGCCTAATCAAACTTAAAACCTTTTGCACAGCAAAGGAAATCATCAACAAAATGAAAAAACCTACGAACTGGGAGAAGATATTTGCAAACAATGCAATTGACAAGGGATAAATTTTTAAAATATACAAACAGCCCATACAACTCAATATCAAGGAAACAAAACAGCCCAATCAAAAAATGGGCAAAAGACCTAAGCAAACCTTTCTCCAAAGAAGTCATATGAATGTCCAAAAGGCACACAAAAAGATGCTCAATATTGCTAATTATTAGAGAAAGATAGATCAAAACTGCAATGAGGTATCACCTCACAACTGTGAGAATGGCCATCATCAGAAAGTCTGCAAATAATAAATTCTGGAAAGGGTGTGGAGAAAAGGGAACTCTCCTACAGCATTGGTGGAAAAGTAAACTGGTGGAGCAAAAAAAAGTAAATTGGTAAACATTATGGAGGTTCCTTACAAAATTAAAAATTGAGCTACCATGTGATCTAGCAATTGTACTCCTGGGCAAAATGAAAACTCTAAATCAAAAAGATACATGCATTCCAATGTTCATAGAAGCCCTCCTTACAATGGCCAAGTCATGGAGGCAACCTAAATGTCCAACAACAGATGACTGGATAAAGCATATGTGGTATATTTATACAATGGATCACTACATAGCCATAAAAAAGAATGAGATAATACCATTTGCAGCAACATGGATGGACCTAGAGATCATCACACCAAATGAAGTAGGTCAGACAGAGAAAGACAAATATCATATGATACTACTTATATGTGGGATCTACAATAGGACACAAAAAAACTTATTTATTTACACAACAGAAACAGACTCACAGACATAGAAAACAAACCTTTGGTTTAAGGGAAAGGTGGGGGTAGGGATAAATTAGGAGTATGAGATAAAAGATACACACCACAATATATAAAATAGATAAATAGCAAGGATTTACTGCATAGCACAGGGAAGTAAAATATCTTGTAATAACCTATAATGGAAAAGAATCTGAAAAAATATACATGTATATATATGTATGTCTGAATCACATTGCTGTACACCTGAAACTAACACAATATTGTAAATCAACCATACTTCAGTTAAGAAAAATAGTGCTAGAATGGATTTGCCTTTCCATCTGCTTTGCCAAGAGTCCCTGTGTGAATAGTGCAGAGGGAGGAAGGGTCAGTACCTTTGAAGTGCTGAGATGATCCATACAAAGAACCAAAGCAGTGGAGGCAAGGGCTCGAGTCAGAGGTCCTTGGAGAAACAGAACCTTCCCTAAGACTCCCTTGAGAGATTGGGAGTTAGCCTGGACAACACCCAACCACTGACATATGATGGGAGTCACACGGTTACCACTGAGACCTCACAGCAGACAACGACCCAGCTACCATTGTTGTTACAAGTCTGAGAAGTGGTTCCATCCTTCAGGACATTATGTGCTCCTGAACATGCTAGTCACTAAATGACACACACCTGGCATCCTCCCTTTCTCCTTCCCGCCCTTCTTACCACACTCAGAAGAAAAATGGAAGAACAGTAATGAAGCGTTGAGGCACATACAATGTCTTTAAACCATGGACCGAGTTGGAAGGAGTAGGGTCTTTCTAATAGCAGCACGGCATTCTAAGCGTGTTCTAGAAGGGGGACTGACGTGCAGTGTTCAGCATTTGGATAACAGCACAAAATTAGGAACAATCTACACTTCCATCATTAGGGGGTGGTTAAATGAACCATGATTCATCCACACTATAGAATGCGGTATGCACCTTTTCAAAATAATTTTGGCATGTTTACATGTAATGATATGGAAAGATCTCTAAGATCTACGTCAAGTTTAATGCAAGGTGAAAAGCACTACCTACAGTTTCTATGGGGAAAAAATTCATCAAATATAATTACATATTTGAATATGTAAGTACATTTCCCCTGGGACGGGAAAGGGCTCAAGAAGGACCTGGAGACAAAACTTACTTTGTCTGAAAAATCTTAACCATGAGAATGTATTCACATAGTGCTTGTATGATTAAAATAAGTAAAAACTTTGAAGTATATGAATGTGTAAAAAGAACAGTACAAGTTCAGTGCTTCTGGAGGTTACTAGAATACACACACACACACACACACACACACACACAAGACAATGCCAATAATGTCAGTGCAGATAAAAGAACGTACTACTCACAGGTAACCGAGCAATACTGCATTTCCTCATATCAGGAAAACCCAGCCGGTTGCAAAAATGAGCTGATGATACGCGCACACACTATGTCACCTTTACCCTCCCGGTTAATCTAAACTGTGGGGCCTTGCTACAGGTCCAACGTCTGATTGTTCAGCCTGCACAGTCACACCCACTTTCAGGTGTGTTGTGACGAAGCTCTTATTTTTGACACAAAGTTCAGTAGCCTGTGAGAGGGTCATAACTGATCCCATCAATGTGAAATTCTCCACGAGGAAAAGTCATTGAAGATGAACCCAATCATTGGCCCTCCTATTGGGTGTGAGAACCACCAAGACACAGGCTGTATTCCATGCTGCTTGCTGGTTTATGTTCTCTAGAGCCAGATGTCTGACTGTGATGAAGGTATTCCCTATTTCCTTGTCCAGTATGAGTCTCCTCACTCCTTCCCCTTCTGTCTTCTATGAATTTCCTCTGTCTCATATCTTTAGTTTCTTTCCTCTGGGTTCTTTCCCTGCATCTAGAAAATGCCTAATCTTAAAGAAAACTTCCTCTTCAAGCTGCCACCCTGTCTCAAGCTCAGGCTGCGAGAACAAAGTAGCACAAATTGGGTGACTTACATACAATAGAATTTTATTTCCCATAGTTCTGGAGGCTGAGGTCCAAGATCAGGGTACCAAGCAGGTCAGATTCTGGGGAAAACCCTTCCAAGCTGCAGATTTCTCACTGTGTCCTTACGTGGTGGAAGGGTCAAGGGATGTCTCTGGAGGCTCTTCTACAAATGTGCTAATTCCATTTATGATGGCTGTGCCCTCAAGACCTAATCACCTCCCAAAGGCCCCATCTCCTAATGCCATCACCTTGGGGCTTAAGTTTCAACCCATGAATTTTGGGGAGATACAAACATTAAGACCATAGCACACACAACATTGTAAAATATTATAAATCAATAAAAAATGTTAAAAAAAAATATCTTGATTAAACTTAAAAAAAAAAAAAAAAGACCATAGCACACCCTCATCGACTTGCTCTCCTCTCCTGCTGGCTGGCCATCTAGGATGTCTTGCTCTGCCCCAAGTCGCTTCCACACCATTTATTTCCTTCATTTACTTCTCAATATCTCAATTCTTGACTTACTTTCACTTTCACAGAGATCACCAGTATCCTAACACTTAATCAAATGGTTCCTTCTCCGCCCCGGTAGACAGCTGCTGTTTCTGGCCACAGACCACACCATCCTTGAAATGTCCCTCTCTTTGCTTGCTCTCCTTCCTCAAATCATTTTTCAGTGGCCTTTAGAGGCATCTCATTGGTCCTCTTCTTCCTGCCTTTTCTCCCTTAGTTCTTGATGTAACCCCACACTCTCAATTCTTAATTTTATGCAGCTGGCACCCACATCTACCTCTCTTGTCATCAGCCTCTGTTTGGGTTCCAGGCAGACCTGCAAATTTTTCCCACAGGTGATATCCTGCTGGCATTTCAGCCGTGGCCTCCGTAAATCCAGACTGCTAGTTCTGCCTCTCTGCCTTCCTATGCTTCCTAATTCAGCAACTCCCCAGTATCAAAGCCACTGTTTCTTTCTCCCCCAAATGCCATCGGCAACCATGCTCACTTGACAAACCGCTTCCTCCCTCTCCACTACTCCTGTTGGCTCTCATTTGGATCATCGCTGCAGCCTCTCAGCTGCTCTCCCACACTTCCACACACCAATGTAAACATCCTAAGGGGCGTCCCCAGATCCTCAAACCTCAGTCTCCTCAAGAATAGAGTCTAACTCCCTTAGAATGGCACTCAAGACCCTTCACCATCTGCTCCAACCTACCTAAAGGGCACTCTTTGTTCCCTAAGAGAATTTTTACCAAACCCTATGGATCTAAGAAAATAAAAGCTTCCCTAAAGGTCTCCCTTTAGAGCGACTAGGAGATTCTCTAGAATCTGAGATGAAAGAATCTCAGGAGCTTTGCCTGTCTGCAGGGGTGGGGCCCTCCAAGAAACAGTGACTTGCCTAACTCGCTTCAAGACCTCTGCTCCATGTGGCTTCTCCCAGGAAGCTTCCTCAACTGCACCTCCTCACCCCACGTCAACTTTGAAAGGCGCCCCTTAACTTTCTCTAAGCCTTCCAGCTGGACTTCTCTCAGGCTCCAAGCCATCATAACCCCTTTGTTTTTTCTTTTTTAAATTTATTTTTATTGAGGTATAGTTAATTTACAATGTTGTATTAGTTTCTGGTATACAGCACAGTGATTCAATAATACATATATTCTTTTTCAGATTCTTTTCCATTATCTTTTATTACAAAATACTGAATATAGTTCCCTGTGCTATACAGTAGGTCCTTGTTTATCTGTTTTATATATAGTAATTAATATCTGCAAATCCCAAACTCCTAATTTCTCCCCCCCTTGCCTTCCCTTTTGGTAACCCTGAGATTGTTTTCTATGTGAGTCAGTTTCTGTTTTGTAAATAAGTTCATTTGTATCTTATTTTGGATCCTACATATAAGTGATATATAATATGATGTTTGTCTTTCTCTGTCTGACTGACTGCATTTAGTATAGTAATCTCTAGGGCCACCCATGTTGCTGCAACATGTCTCCCTGAGCCTCAGTGTCCTCAGTAAGCCGGGGACAATATTTCACCTCACTGTCGTGAGGATTTTTATAAATAAAATCAGCTAGCACAATGCCTGGCATGCATAGGGACTCACAGAATATGTTTTTGCCCCCTCTGTTTTCTGATTAAGCAGGTGTTTTTTTTTTCTTTAAACAAGCAAAGCAATGCCCCTCTGTTTTCTTTTTTTCACATTTGTTCATTATTTATTCAATATTTATCGATGACTGTGCATGCCAAGCATTATTCTAGATTCCAGGGATACCTGAGTGAACCACACAGATAAGATCCCCGATTTATCCGGCGTCTTGGTCTTAGCACACAGAGGTGGGGCTACATTCTCCTGCTGCTAAGTTTGAATCAGCCTTTCCTAGTGTGTGCTCCTGGCTGGCAGTACCTCATTTCATTTCCCCATTTTCTTTCACTTCGATTTCTGGTGCTCTCCTCCCATCACTCATAGCTTGTGGCAGAACATGATTTCAAAGAAAATAACTTGGAAAAACAGACTAATGCTTAAAGATGCATAAAAGGTTGCAAAAGTACCACCATGGTGTTTGACAATTACCAATGCTCAAAAGGAAACAAGACTAAGAAGTTGAACTAAGTCAAGCATCCCTCACCAGCAGAACTGCTCAGCACAGACAGCACCAGAGCTGCAGGTGTTGATGAACTCGCTTCCCCTCACGTTGCTTCCAGACAAATTAGAGTCACTCAAATGACTCTCCTATAAATTTATTTTGACCGAATCTTTTGAACCTGCAAGTCCTGCTCCTCTGTGAGTCTCCAGCACGGAGCTCAGTGTCAGGTACTAGGTAACCTATCAGGTCTTCTTGGTCTCCTCCTGTGGTACCCTCAGCTCCTTATAGGCTGGGCCACCATCTGACTTGTTTTTGCATTCTCATGCTGAGTACAGGGCTTGGTACACAGTAGGTGCTCAGAACATGTTTGATCAGTGAACAAAGGGACGGAAGGGTTTGAGTTGAGAGATTTTTGGAAGCTCCTTTTCAGCACACAAGTTCCAGCAGGAGGGGAGAGGCCAGGCTGGGTGGGGGATTCCTGACTCTAGTCTGAGGCCTGGGGCTCTCTGAGGACGAAGGACCCCGTGTCAGTGTCCCTGCCTCATGGTGGCCCAGGGTTGTGCCTGTGCAAGGCCGCTCCCCTCCCCCATCAAGTAACAGGAGGCTGACTCTGACCAGCCTGCTTTGGAAAACTGCTTGCACCTGGCCTGGAAGAACACAATTAAAAGACGCCGTAAAAATTGACAGATCCCAGTGCGGAGGGCCGAAAATACATTACAATTCCGATCGAACTATAAATAAAGCCCCTAAATTAAATAAATCTCGCACAATTATGGATTAAAACGTGTTTGGTGTTAATGGCCTTGCACATGGACCCTGACTCCCGAAATTGTTGCTGAGGCTGCACGGCTGGGGGATTGCATCATAATTAACACCAGGCCATCCCGGGAGGGAGGGGGCTGGCCCGAGGTTCAACCGCGGGCCTTCAGTAAGCGGGGAGGGGCCCGACGAGCCCCCCTGCTGCCTGATGCTTACCCAGCCCCTTCTTGGTGACAGTGACTCTTTCCTTGGAAGATGAGGACCTGGAGGCAGTCGTTGCTGCTCAGGGTCTGACCTTGGACACAAAGGCTTACTCTGGGTTGAGGGTTCTGGCTTCCCTGAGATCCACAGATCCATGTACATCCAACAAATGAGCCAACCCCAAGCAGGTATTGTTGAAGAAATATCTGGATAGTTCAGCCGTTTGCTCATGCCTACCCAGTTGTTTGGAAGCCCATAAATTGTAGTGCAGTTAACCAGCAACCATAACATACCCTAGAACGCCTGAAGTTTCCTCTAACAACCCTCGAACTTCAACGCCTAGAACCAAGGAGGTTGGTAACACTGTGAAAGATAATTCAAAGTACAGGAGTTCTAGCACCTCCAAGCCAAGTCCGAGCCCTAAAATTTAGGAAGTTTTACAGGAGAAAACGACGCAGCCTGAAGTTCTCCTTCAGGACAGATTCTTACCTGGGACTGAGGTTGAAAGAAGGAGAGATGCCCTGAGTAACTGCTCCTGCGGGCAGGGTGGTGCCGTGGGCGCCAGCGGCAGGCTGCTCGGAGCCCGCTGCCTGCTCCACTCCCGACTAAGCAAGCGCATGCTCAGTTCTGCTTCAGGTTCAGGCCTCCAAACAGGGGTTAATCATAGTACTTCTTAGCCACAAGGTACTTGACTTCTGGCACACACGAAACACCTGTGAATGTTCGCTGTTGTTACGGTCATCACTGTGGAGTCAGCAAGCCCATCCTTACTCACCTGCTCCAACTGTGGAGGGCTCGTGCCTCCCCCGCCCCCACCCCGGAGAGGCGCTACAGGCTTACAGGCGTGGGGAGGCCACGCACTCCCCCAGGTGACCAGCTTTATGTATGTAAGAATCTACATATGGATAAAGATGTATTGCAAGGAATTGGCTTACGTGATCGTGCAGGCTGGTGAGACAAGCCTGAAATCCATAGGCCAGGCTGTCAGGCAGGCAGCTGGAACTCTCTGGCATGAGTGGGAGCTGCAGTCCACAGGTGAAATTTCTTCTTCTTCAGGGAAGCCTCACTTCGGTTTTGAAGGCTTTTCAACCAACTGAATCAGGGCCGTCCGGATGATATAGGCTAATCTTGCTTAATCCAAGTAAACTGATTGTAGACTTTAATCACATCTACAAAATAACTTCACAGTAATACCGAAGTTAGCGTTTGACTGAGTAACTGAGGGCTGACACGTAACGCGGACCCATCCCACGTGGGGTCGTAAGAGCTACCGTGCCATGAAAATCCAGGCCTCCTGCCTCCTGCCCAGGCTGACCTCTCTGTGCCCGGTGCTGTCTCTGCCTTGTGCCTTCCAACTGTCTGAGGCAGGGAACACAAGCACGCACTGCTATCGGGCTTTCTCCAAAGGCCTCCTTAGAATGTGACCATAGGAAATTGCCAGACAGCATAATCTCCAGAAGGACGGCTTTTCTCTTGTGATAAGCTGCAAAGAATCTGGAGAACAGTGGTTTCATTATGTGAGGAACCATATTTAACTTCCCAAAAGAAGAATACAACCATGTTCCAAGGCTAGAAGACAGACAAAGGCAGGGCCCATCTTTAGCTTGGATGCACAGTATGGCTGTTGGGTTGTTTGGGGCTGGCTTCCATCAAGATCGTCGGGGCTGGGCCATGCTGGTTGTTCAGTAGTTTGCCTATCAACACTGGGCAGAGACCGGACTTCCCTAAGCTGGTGTGGCTTAAGGAGAGCAGCCATTTAAAATACACCTCACACTCAGACAGTCAAAAAGGCCTATCGCTGTCTGAGAGTCATTGGGACACAATCCCTTCTATCACTTCCAACACGGAGGTGGGAAAATGGTGACGCCCTGGGGTGGCAAAGATGTCTCATTAGGTTATGCTGCAGAAATTCTTCTGGAAGGATGCCTGGCCCCAGGGAGCCTCCTCAGTCAATCAAAGTTATAAAGAGACTATAAAGGTACATGGATTCTTCTGTATTGCACAGGGAACTATATTCAATTATCTTGTAATAACCTTTAATGAAAAAGCATATGAAAATGAATATGTGTATGTATGCACATGACTGGGACACTGTGCTATACACCAGAAACTGACACATCGTAACTGTACTTCAATTAAAAAAAAAAGCACATGGAGACTGTTGCTTGCAGAAGTTGGACCTGGAACCGGAAGCATGACAAATGGGAACATACAGACTATGGAGCCCAGCAATGGCTAAGCTCCTCGCATGTGTCAAATCTCTCTGATCTCTCTTCTCCCTTATCTCCCCTCTACTTTCTTCTTCCACCACATCCCTCTGACTCCAGCTGGAGAAATTTCTCTGCTTTTATGGGCTCAAGTGATGAGCTGGGGCTCACTTGGACAATCCACAGGCTGCTCTATTTTAAGGTTAGCTGATTAGTAAACAATTTCATCTGTAAAGCGCCATTAAGAGAAGCACATAGGTTAGTGTTTGATTAAATCACCAGGGGACGGGCATCTTAGCTGGCTTCAAAGATGGAGGAAGCAGGCAGGAGCCAGCTTTCTCTAAGAGCTGAGAACCACAGCGGATGAAAGTCATCAAGGAAAATGGGGACCTCCGTCCTTCAACTTCATGAAATTGAATTCTGCCCACAACCTAAGCCCGGAAAAACTTCACCCAGACTTTCTGGTGAAGAATGTAGCCCTGGCAACTTCTTGATTTTAGCCCCATGAAACACTGACAGATTTCTGACCTGCAGCATCACCAGATAATAAACTGGCGTTGTTTTAAGCCACCCAGTTTGTGGTAATTTGTTACAGCAGCAATAGGAGACATATATTCTCTCGTCCTACTTTGGGTTTGGGCCGTGCTGGTGGCCTCACCCACCATCTCCCTAAAGAACAATCTGTCTGCCCAAGCAGGACACCTTTTGCTTATTATGCAGAACAAATCTGCTCCTCCCTGTGTCAGCTTAGTCCTAATAGAAATGTCACAGACTCGAATGGTGCCTCACCATGGCCTCTTAACAAAAACCTCATTCATGATGAGTTCTCCCAGCCCCCCAAGTAGAAGGCAGACATGGTTGCTTTAAAAACACCACACTCTTCCTTCCCGATTTTCTTCCTCTCCAAATTATAATAGGGGAAGCTCTTTCCTTTATTATCCAAGTAGAAGGGATTCAAAAGGCCCATAGAGAGGCTGGAGTTAATGCCTTCCTTGGGCAAGATTCTGTTGCTTGTGTTGATTTAGGGGAAAGCTAGAGGTGACAGAACCTGAATCAGTGTTGAGTCAATTATTTACAAACAGAAACAGCCAGGTACCGGGTCAGGGCTCACATACGTATGTTGTTTTCTTCCCCCTACAGAAAAGGAAGCAGAATATGTCCCCACTTCCGACTTCTCATCCATATTAATTTAATTGGCTGCCATCAACAATGACCAAAGAACTTTCTTGTCTTCTTTACATGAGGCGCTGAATCCTGGACACAGATGTCGAACTCAAAAACCCAAACAAAACCAGACCAACTGGGTCTAAGTTTGAAAAGCCGCACCAGAAGGGAATACATTCATCAGATCAACCTCTTGGCTCTTCAGAGTTTGGTTATAATTTTAAGCTTGTTCCAGACAGATTCTGGCAGGAGATGTGCTTCTGAACGCCTATATGGCCTTCAATTGCTGGTCTGGGTAAAGAGAGCCTTGTCCTTTCCTTTCAGCTTCTGTTGTGGGGCTGAGCTTCCCGGCAGGAGAGTGGCTGTTCTTGAGTCTATGGGACCCCTGTGTTCAGTAGGGATTAAATGGAAAGGGCATGTGTCATCTCTGTCTGTCCAGCCCACCTTCTGTCTGGCCATCTTCCCTTGAAGAATGAAAGCAAAAACTCACAGGACGGAGCAGCAGGAAAAGCGATGCTCCTATAGTTGTACCATGTAGGGTGTGCGTGTGTTTGCAACTTGCCACAGGGCTCTGGGCTGCTTCTGCTCTGAAATCCTGAGAGCACCTATGGCCTGCACCACATACTACCTTGACCAGTTCTTTCTCTTTCTACGGGTACAGCTTTACCTCCACAGCAAAACTGTAATCTTGCAGATGCAACCACATCTTTAAAAAGAAAGTTCTGGAAAATGGTTTTACTTGCTTTTATCCTGGTTGCACAGTGCTCCATAGAACATCGCTCCACAATACAGTCAGCCATTCCTCTACTGAAGATTTCAGTTCTATTTGTTTCTTTGCTGTTATATAACATACTATGGTGAAGACCCTGATATGTGAAATTTTGCTGTCTTTTCTCTATTTCCCCGGGAAAGATTTCTGGACTAAGACCAAGAGGTGTAGACACCTAAAATGAGTTATTTCCCTCAAATTAGGAACATTTAACCCTCTCACCAGCAGTATGTGGAGAATGCCAGGCTCACGTTCTCTAGCACTATTAATACATTTAAGTCTTTGTTGATAGAACAGTAGGGAAAACAAGAGGAAAGGTATCTCCTGCTGTGTTCTCCTTTGGTAAATTACTCAATTTGAGGTGGATTTTAAAAATATATTTACTTTTTTTTTTATATTTTTGTAAGTATATTGTATTGTATTGTATTGTATTGTATTATCTCTTACATTTGTCCATTTAAAAAATTGAGTTCATATTGTTTCCCTAACATTTTCAGCAAGTTCTTCATGTATCAATGGCAGTAACCGCTCTCTCTGTTGTGAAATGTTTTCTCCGGTTTTACTCATGATGACCTTTGATGTACAGAAGATAGTTTCAAAATTTGTATTTCGTTAAATACATAAAAAATTAAGTTCCTTTATAAGTCCTTGCATTGCTTTTATGTTTAAAACATTCTCTTCTCTCCAGAGATTATTCAATATTTGGTCTTTCTCTGGTTTCTATAGACTGTCTTCATACCTAACTCTAATCCAACTAGTTTATTTTGGTTAAGGATAAACTAACTTGAAAATGTCCTCCCCCAAAGCCTCCTCATTTATGACCTTGATTTATTTTTTCAGTAAAGAATTATTTATTTTTTCTAACTACACAAGTAATATTTACTCAATGGAAAATTCAAATAATTAATAAACAGAAAAACTAGGAAGGGATAGCTACCTATAATCACTTCCACGTTCCAACAACGTCCACTGTTAACAGTTTGGTTTGCAATCTTCCAGATTTTCTTCTATGTATAAACTTAAAAAATAATGGTACTGTACTGTAAACTTTCTCATAATATTTTTCTTTAACTAGAAATTGATAATAATTTTCCATATTGATGCATAGAGATTAAACTTAAATTTTTAAAGCAGTGATATGATATTCCATTATGTATTCTGTAACACTTGATTAGTCTTCTATTTATAAAATGTAGATGTTTCTGATTTTCTTTGTTTATAATAACAGTTAGCAATGAACAGTCCTGCACATGAATTTGTACACCTATCCAATTATTTCCTTAGAATTAATTCTTAGGTACTAATTGATGGGTCCAAGACTATATATGCTTAAAGTTTTAACACATATTTACAAATTACCTCTGTAAAGCATATACTATGTTGCCCTTCCACCAGTAATTTTGTTTCCTCATTGTTTCCTCAAACTGAGATTCTCAGTTATCATTTGGGGTGTCATATTTAAGAGGCGCCCTTCACATCATGGAGGTATTTATTTATTACCACAATTCTCTGGCCTGTGGCAACCATGTGTCCCATTCTTACTGAATTAGAGTTGTCTGAAGATTTTCTGACTGATGGAAGTAGTTTTAAGGAGGGGCAAGTGTGTGTTTTTACTTCACGCAAAGGCTCTGGAGGGGTCAGTGACAGTCCTGTTTTTTTGGCGGGGGAGGTCCTGCCTGTTTTCACTCCACTGAAGTTCTGCCTGGGGTTCATTTGCGGCCTTTACTCCCTACCACTGTTGGTGGGGTGGAGGGGGGCAGCCATGGTGCCATCGCATAGTTTAACAGGGCCCTGATGTTCAAGGCCCTCTAGCCCCAAAGTGCCTTTCAAGTTGTTTGCCTCTCCCCTGCACTCCCACGTCCACTCACTCAAGCCAGCTCTTCTGGAGGGTAAACAATTAAGGTTTGGTGCGCAGACAGACCTACAGTGGGAGCTGGCCCCACCCTCTCATAAAGCTACACTTCTATCGGCAAGAGCTTAACCTTCCTGTTTTACTTTACTCTAAAATGAAAGGAAATAGTATTTACTTCACGGAGTTGTTCTTTTTCCTTAAAGCACCCACCACACTCCCTGACCTGAAATGGGCACTCAGCAAATGATGCTGTCACTCCTTCCCGCAGCTGCTCCTCCTTCCCAAATGCTGGTCCTTTGGGTGCCCTTGCTTTCCCGGCCACCCTCATCCGGTGATGTCTCCCCACTCTGAGGCTCTTCTTTCAGGATCTTTTATTGTACCTTATTTCCTGTGCTCTCTCGCCTGATGGAGTTTAAGTTTCCAGGGAAACATTATTGCATAAGCCTTTATTCTCCCAGAAGACCCAACAAGGTCTTTTCACAGGTCAAAACGTTATTGCTTTTGACCAAAGCTATCGCAGAACTGACAATCATTGGGTCTTCAAAATAGAACATATGATGAATATACAATCAAATCAATGTAGATATTTGCGGGTAAGTTAACAACAATATGTTAGCATTTGTTTCACAGGATAAATCATCAGGCAAATGCATCAGGTTTTTAAAGAAGCTTTAGCTCAGTTTTGTTGAAGGGATGTATGCAAACAGAAGGATGTGACTCATTCCATACAGTTGGCAATTTAATTTTTCTTTATATTTTCAAGAGCTTAGGCTTCTTGGAATCACAGGAGCATTTCCTGTGGTTCTCAGATAAATGGGGGAATGGACTGGTGAGTGATATTCAACCTACTGTAGAAGGCACTTACCTGCTAAGTAGACTGGGGAATACACGGTTTCCATGTTCTCTGACAGCTGTCGACATGGTTTCCAAGCAGCTTGCCATCACTTCCCCCTCACATGCAGTCAGTCATTCATGCTCACTCAGAATCTGGCTCCAGACTCTACGTTCTGGGCTCCCTCTCACCCACACATCCTCGCCCCCCATGTACTGCATGCACCAGCCTATCTGGACACCCTGCCATTTTGCTCACTGTCTCTTCCCACTGTTCTCTCTGCCCTCAATCTCCACTCTCATTTCCTGACAAACTTTCCTCCTCCTTCCCACATCTTATTGCAAATGTCTCCTCCTTCAAGGCTTGTATTCAATTCCTACCACCTCCAGATATAAGCAGTTTCCCTCTGAGCTGATCTCACAGCACTCTGTTCAGACCCTCACTACCTCCCTGACCCCCTCCTCAGTCTCCGCTGCTGGATCCCTCGTATCCTTCTGTCCTCCGAGTGCTGGAGTCCTTCAAAGCAGAGCCCTTGGTCCCTTTGCTTCTCTGCTCTGCCTGCACTCTCACCCTAAGTGATCTCACCCAGGCAGGTGATATTAAATATTACCATCATCAATACGCAGATGACCTCCAAGTTTATCTCTTTGGTCTAATACTCTCACTGAACTCCAGGCTTGGATATACAGCCATGTCTTCTAATCTGCACTTGACAGGCATCCCAAACTCAGCACGCCTCCCAAATCATCTTGATTTCGCCTGCTCAGACCTGCTCCCACCTGAGGAAAAGAAACCAGTGTTTACTCTTTCACTCAGGCAAAAACACACTGGCCTCATCCTTGACTTACCTCTTTCACACACTAATAGGCAAATCAAAACTACAATGAGGTATCACCTCACACCAGTCAGAATGGCCGTCATTCAAAAATCCACAAAGGACAAATGCTGGCAAGGCTGTGGAGAAAAGGGAACCCTCCTACACTGCTGGTGGGAATGCAGTTTGGTGCAGCCACTATGGAAAATAGTGTGGAGATTCCTCAAAAGACTAGCAATAGACTTACCGTGTGACCCAGGAATCCCACTCCTGGGCTTGTATCCAGAAGGAACCCTACTTCAGGATGACACCTGCACCCCAATGTTCATAGCAGCACTATTTACAATAGCCAAAACATGGAAACAGCCTAAATGTCCACCAACAGATGACTGGTTAAAGAAGAAGTGGTATATTTATACAATGGAATACTACTCAGCCATAAAAACCGACAACATAATGCCATTTGCAGCAACATGGATGCTCCTGGAGAATGTCATTCTAAGTGAAGTAAGCCAGAAAGAGAAAGAAAAATACCATATGAGATCGCTCATATGTGGAATCTAAAAAACAAAAACAAAAACAAACAAACAAACAAAAACAAAGCGTAAAGGACAGAAATAGACTCATAGACAGAGAATACAGACTTGTGGATGCCAGGGGGGTGGAGGGTGGGAAGGGATAGACTGGGATTTCAGAATTGTAGAATAGATAAACAAGATTATACTGTATAGCACAGGGAAATATACACCAAATGTTATGGTAGCTCACAGAGAAAAAAATGTGACAATGAGTGTGTATATGTCCATGTATGACTGAAAAATTGTGCTGAACACTGGAATTTGACACAACATTGTAAAATGATTATAAATCAATAAAAAATGTTAAAAAATAAAAAATAAATAAAATAAATAAATTTAAAAAAAAGGAAAAAAAAAATTGGCATCTCATACTGGACATGCCCCCAAATCATCTCTTGATTTCATCATTCTAAAAACAAATCTTTTGGACCCAGGATCCTATGACCTCTTATAACTCCCTTGACTGCTGAGTCCGTCATCTCTTACCCAACCCCCAGACTATTCTCATAAAGCAGCCAGAACGATCCTGATAAAATAAAAATATGTTATGTCAATCCCCTACTCAAAACTCTCTAAGGGCTTCCTACCATATGCAGAAAGAAATCTACAGTCCTTCGTGCCTTCAAGACCCTACAGGCTCTGGCCCCTGGCTTCCTCCCCAGTGCCATGTCCTGCCAGTCTCTCCTTCCTCCCTGGACCAGTCACACTGGCCTCCTGGCTCTTTCTTAAAGACACCAAGGACATGCCTCCTCAAAACCTTTGCACTTTGTTTTCGCTCCTCGTTTTATGTTTTGCTCCAAGGAGCCTCCTCAGAGAGGCCGTTGCTGATCATTCTTACTCAAGCAGCAGCTCCCATTCTGTCTCCATCACCTGCCTTATTTTTCTCTATAGCATTTTCCTGAAACTCTGTGTTCACTTATGTGATTGTGCTCATTGTTTGCTGCCCCCACAAAAGTGTAAGCTCCCTGAGGGCAGGGACTTTGTCTCTTTGAGTCACTGCTCTACCCCAGTACCTCAAACAGAGCCAGGCACATAGTAGGTCCTCAATACAGTCGTTTGATTATGAATGAATAAGCCTGAATCTCAGCCTGCCTGATGTAATAGCCTTTTCTGCATGTGCCTGGGTCCTCTCTTTATCCCATCAGCAATCTGGGTAACAGAGACCATTTCTCATTCCTTTGAATTGCCCACACTATTCTCTTGCCCTTGATCTCTGCTGGTGGACTCGAGGTCAAAAGGCTTGTCTCAGCTCATGAGAGGTGAGATTAACTAGGCGAGCGCTCTCCTGGGACTACTTGAATTCTCCCCACGGCTTTGTACCATTGGGCTGTCCCTTTAAGAGAAGACGGGAAGCCTGCAGGGAAACCTGCCTCTGATAAGTGGTCTCTGAAATGACTGAGCCTAGCAAAGCCTAGGGCTCATGCTTTTACCTCACGTGACTCAACGAGGGCCTTCCTCCATTGACCAGACAAATGAGAAAAGATGAGCATCCGAGTTCATCAAAGTGAGAGATCTGCTGCATCTTCCTCTCTGCTCCAGCTGCAGGTAACTCTGTGGGAGAGGAGAGAAGGATGGGGCATCAGTAGTGCCACTCTGAGGGGACTGTGGCAGTGACTGCGTGCCAAGCAGCCCCCCAGAGGAGAAGTGACCACCCATAATTCAGCAGGGGCCACCCCTGGGGCCGGGACAGCCATAGGATTGGCTGGCTGGTGGGGAGCCCTGTCACACAAAGGGACCCCAACCACGCACCTCCCTCCTTATCAGCAGAGTGGCCCAGGGCCCCACCTCATTTTGGAGGTAACCCCAGGTACCACTTCACTTTTCCCTTGCTCGATCAACTCAACACAAAGCCATAAATCTTAGTCAGGACATCTGGGTGTGGGGCACCTAAGGAACCCTGACGCTGATTCCTTAAGAAAACTCATTTCTTGTAATGCGAGCCCTGCTGAGGATGGCCATGTCAACTTATTAGACTTTTTACTTGGCTGTATTGATTCTGCTCTACCCCGATGCGGCCCGTAATGCCGGCTAATGCTATTGACGAGCCATCAGTCTTGTGGAGGAGTGTGGGGTTGCAGCTCTTTCTGAACCACAAAAAACCTACCGGTGGACAGTGATGGAGAGGAGGCGGTGGCTGTGATTGGGGCTCGCGGGCCAGCTCTGTGCGGGCCGTGATACATTAATGAAAGATGGGCGCTCAGTGGCGAGAGACAGATGCGGCTCTCCAGAAGCCATTTATTTATGAAATAATTATGAACGCACAGTTGAATCATGGATTTTCATTACCGTGTGTGTCCAACACTCTTTCTTGATTCATATTTTGTTGGAGATGAAGTGCTGCTGGTTATGGGTAGGGGCGGGAGGGCAGGGGGACACCTTCAGGCTGGAGTCTTAAGATATTTCTTCTCTCTTCCACCTAACCCACTGGCTGGCCTCCCCTCTGAGTGCCATTTGTTCAAGTCCTGTCTCCAGAGGGAGTTCAATTTTGATCTGTTCTCAGAAGGGCCCAATGTTTCAACCTCTTCCTTCGAATCATAAGCCTGTCCCAAAGGAGCTCAGGCCTCAAGGCCCAGCAAAGTTGCAGCCTACTGACTCTGGTGTGCTGGTGTGGCAAGGAGGCCTCTGGGTATTAAAACAAGCAAGAGGAAACAGAGTACAAAGACTCCCCGTTTTCTAAGCTCCTTACATCTCAGACCCTAATTCTTACCTGAAGGAAATTGCCTACCCTTCATATAGGCTTAGGTAACAAAACAGCACTGACTTGGTGGTTTCACCAACAGACGTTGATTTCTCCCAGCTCTGGTAGCTGGGAAGTCCAAGGCCAAGGTGCGAGCAGACTCAGTGCTGGGTGAGGGCTCTTTGTCTGGCTTGCAGACAGCAGCCTTCTTGCTGTGCCCTCATGTGGCAGACAGAGTGGCCTCTGGTCTCTTCCTCCCCTTGTAAGGGCACTAATTCCATCATAAGGGCTCCACCTTAAAAAAAGAAAAAGAAGAAGAAAAAAAAGGCTTCCCACCTGACCCACCCCTGGCTCCTTCAAAGTGAAGAGATCACCTCCCGCCCCCCCGCCTCCCCTGCTCCCCCCACGCTGTTCTGGCCAGAAAGGAAGACTCTTCAGCGACTCTTTATTATTGTGTCTCATTGTGTACATGAATCCAATACAAGTTCCAGCCCACTGATGCTGAAAAGTATAAATCAAGGGCTGATATCAGGCTTTCACTCCTTGTGTTGGTACTAAGGAGGCAGAGTCAGGAACTGGGTCAGTCCTGTGCAAGCTTGAGTGGGGAACTTCTAGAGTCTTAGGGTGAGTGCAGTCAGTTGTGGGATGACTTCTAACAGGGCTTCTGCAGAAGCAGATGATCAAACCAGGTAGCGAAACTGGTTTAGAAATAGTTTCAAAACCGTTCTAGCAGTTTTGTTGCTACTTTAATGGGTGTGAGGCTTCAGTACTTTTGGTCTTCCCAGCACATTTCATCCCCGCCTCACGCTGCCCTTCACCTGTTTGTCTTCTCGCTCCCTGGTAAACCGCATCATGGCAACTTTGAATCTTAGGACATGACTGGCACTTCATCAATGTCTGCAGGATGAATGGCGATCTCTATTGCATTACTACCTTTAGGTGTTTCCTGGAGACTAAAACCTCCAACTGTTTGCTGCCCAACTTTCTTAAAAACCTCATTGGTCTCAATGGTCCTTATGTGGAGAATATGTGTTCACTGGTGATTTTTAAAGTTTTTATAAAGGGGTAGAGATCTTTCCTCCTCCACAAGACCTAACTTGAACCCCCAAAGGATAAAACAGATCAAACTGAGCTAGCTTGGAGGAGAAGAAATGGAATGGTAGCAAAAGAGGGAATCAGGGATGAATTGAACTTTTCCTAAGGCTCTGGTCACCCACCCATGTCTGAAGGCAGAGGGGCAGGGGGCAGTGGATGTGGAGGGACTAAAGGTACGTGGAGGGTGTCACCCCACCCTAGAGGCTCCTTGTTCCCGTCACACACACAGACAGACTCCTTCACACACATACACAGGTTCAACTCACACAATCGCATTAAGAGGAAGGAAAAAAACAACAAAATTTGATTTTAACACTTCAGAGGGTGCTCTTTGCCCAATTGCCGTTTCTTTCTCTAGACCATCAGAGTGTCACAGATGTTACTGCTCTCACCCGCTCCGAGCTGGTCTCCTCTATTGACTTGAACCTCCTGGAGCAGCTGCTCCACTGTGCCAGTGGCTTCGTGAATAGTGATCAGTTATCATCTGGGTGACTTCAGGCAATTTACTTACCCTTCTGTTTCTCATTTCCTTCCAGTGTAGAATGGGGATCATAATACTACTTGTTTCAGAGGTTTGTTGAGAGGATTAAACGACTTAATGGATGTAGATGCTTGGAATTGTGCCTGGTACAAAGCAAGCACTGAAATCCTGTTTGACGCGCTCATCCCTACAGCAGCCCTGCAAGGTAGATGTTTTTTAGATGAGGAAACAGAGACCTGGGGACAAACAGTTTACCCAAAGTCCCTCAGCTACCAAGTATCAGAGCAGAGATCGCTTCCAGCCACACTGCCTCTGGTCTGATACTTCTGAGTCTTCTGAATCATCTCAAGTGAATCGCACCTCTTGGGCTCTTTGCCTGGGATCTACAGTCTCCTGTGAAGTCACTGACACCCTCTGAGAACACGTGATCCCTACAGACTGAGTCTCACTGCTCATCACTGTGAGGTCAAGTGCAAGCCTGGCTTCAGCCTTTGGGGGCAGCCTACAGGTCATAACCTTCAGCACTGAGGTTGAGTGGGCCATGCAGAGCTTGGTGGCCTTGGGGGACAAGCCACGTCCTGAAGGGAAGGGTTTTCAAAAATAGATAGAGTCAATATGTACCATTAATAGGAACTGCAGAGGCTGCTGCACTCTTCAAGGTAATGACCTCCCCGAGGGCAAGGAGCATGACTGCTTTAATCACCTCCTGAGGACTCAGGGGTGCATTTGTCATTATTGGTTTTTTTTTTAGCTAATGGGAGCAAAACTAAGATCATTCCAAGTTGGTCATTGTTCTTTTGAAAGTAATTTTTTCCTATTGCACACGCGTACACACACACACACAAACAGGAACATTCAGAAAAATGTAAGATATTGTTATTTTGCATTGAGAACTTTGGGATACCTCGAGGAATAATGAGAGCATAATCGTTTAAATGTTGGTGTGCTGGCCCTGGAGATTATCATCCTTCTTAACACACACTTCTCCATTCAGCACTGGCAAAATTGATGTAGTGCCTGACTTCAGAAAGTTCCTGCAATGAAATAAAAGGGCCACAGTCTACACCAGAAGATGTTTACAGTGAGTGGCAAGATAGTGCTAAGAAAAATTGGGGAGCATAAGGACTAAGCAAAGGTCATCAGTGGAGATCAGAGTGAGTCTGGAAGTTGACTGGAGTGGTAGACCCGTTGCTGCCAGGGAAAAAGAGAGGGTACACACCAGGGATACTCACTGCCCTGGAAACAACTACTGAAAAGACATGACTTGGGCCACAGCTAATGACAGTTCACTCATGCAGGCATTTCCAAAGCATCTGTAGAGTGTCTTTTACGGACATGGCCCCTTGCTGGGATTGCTGAATGGAGGTGATTCCACTTCTGTCCCCCAGTCTTGGGGAAATGAGACCTGGATGCCTGAAATCACTCAATAACCAGCCAAGGCAGAGTTTACATCTGCATGGGGCTGGGGGCAGTCTGGAAAGGGAGAGACCAGTTTGTGGTTATCTGGGGATAAATGTGGAGGCCCTAGGTGGATGGCTGTGATGATGGGGGAAATGGAAAGAAACCCTTAGGGGAGGAACCCATATGTCTGTGGGACTGGAGATGAGAGCAAGGGCTCGGGTCACTGTGAATCCAGATTGCAAGCCGCACTCCTCAAAAACCATAGTACCTCTGATGGAAATACAGAGGTTAAGTGGGAAAGGCTATTGGGCTGGTGCCAACTCATTAAGTTTGAGACTTCTTGGATGGCTGGTAGTCAGATGCCAAGTGGAAATATCCTGTAGGCAGCTCCAGATCAAAGAGTTGTTGACATGTGATCACTAAAGGAAAGGGTCCTGGCCTTGAAATAAGCCCACCAAAAACACAGAGGAAGACCTCTGGAGAGGTAGGAGAACCAGGGAAGTGAGGCACCAGAGAAACAAAAAGGGAACAGCTTTTGAAGGAGAAGCTTGTGTCAACGCAGACACGTACTTCTGAGAGGTCTGGAGGGTTAAGGATTAGGAAACGGTCATTTGGTTTGGAGGTGAGCATTTTCCTGAGGACCCTTGAGAGAGTATTTTCAGCACTGCCATGAAGTGGAAACCAGCTAGAGAGAAAGGTTCAGGGAGGGAATGGGAGAGGAGGAGGTTATCTCTGCAGACATAATCACTTTTAGATCTGAAGGTTTGAAAGGGAAAAGGAAATAATGAACTAAGATGCAAGCTAAACAGGTCAGCGGGGTCAAGATAAGCCTCTTCAAGTTGGCATGAATGCTGCTTGTTTGCATCAGATGGATGTGACCAGAGGACGTGAGGACGGAAAGACCAGGAATGGGCAAAGGTGAGCCAGGGAGAAAATGCTTTCAAGAGTTAGGATGGGTGACCTGAGGGGTGAGCTCAGCACAGACAAAGAGACATCAGATTGTAGGGACAGTGTGAGAATGACTAACACAGGAGAGGCTGGAGGCCGGAGGATCAAACGTCTTGTACCATGTGACTGGGGCTAACTCAAAAGTAGATCAAATAGCTGCTGGCAGGAAGTTCCAAAGGGGAGGGAATGACCTCTGGGGTGCAAGAGACGGTGCTTCTAGGGTCCCCCCAAAAATGTTGGTCAGGGCTACCACTCACCTTTCTTGCCTGCCTGGGAGGGAAGTCTGAGTACTTTCCTGAAGCATCTGTACGCCCACTTAGCAGGAGAAGTTGGAGGCAGCTGAAGTATCCTTTCTCAACATAACTGAGAGGATCAAAGCAGGGGTTGGTGAAGGTGTCCCTGGAGGAGAAGAGGTGCCTGAAAAAATGGGGACATTTTCAGAGTGCGAGGCCCTAGGCACAGAGCCAAACATAGCAAAAGGTAGGAAGCTAAAAAGGTAGGAAGCAAGCAGGTTCAGAGAACTGTGAGCTTCTTCACATCAATGAGCTTAAGCTTCAGTCTCGTGAAGCCCTGTGTCTAGTAACCTAAGCATCCCAGGGACCAACCCTGGGAGCCTGTGGCTGAGACAAGGTAGCTGAACCTAATAGGAGCCAGGTGCTTAATAATAATAATAATAATAATAATAATAACAACAACAGCAGCAGCAGCAGCAGCAGCAGCAGCAGCAATAACAGCTAACACTTCCGAAGTGCGCTGCCCCAAGTCCCCTGGGTAGAACTCACTGGACTTACTAATGGCCAAGTGACATTAAGTCGCATTCCTCTCCTGTCCTTCAGAGGAGGAAATGGAGGAACCAAGGCATTAAATGACTTCCTCAAGGACCCGTAACCCATCCATGAATCTAGAATCTGGACTAGGCAGTCTGATGTCTCTTGGGTGGCACTGTCAACACCACGAACTCAAAGCTCGCGCTGAATGTCTACTCTGCAGGGTGTAGGCTAAGGGGCAGAAACCAAACGAGGTGGATGGGTTGGACCTCGCCTCAGTGGTCAGTGGGTTATAGCAGGGCACTGCTGTGGGGGTGGAATAGTAATGAATGTCTTCCCCAGGATTTCCTGTTCTCTGTTTATGCCCTGCACCTCCTGTCCCGATTACTTGAAGTAAGGAATACACAGATGAAGAGATGGACTTAAGAAAATACATAATTACTTTTCGTTCTTAGCGTATTAAATGTGTAGGATTCATTAGTTTTCTGAAACAAAACAGAACAATAAAGTTACCCCCAGTACGACCAGATTGAACTGTGCCTCTCCTCGCCTGTCTGCCTCCTTGGAGTAGCTGCCTTCCATCACTGTCTTGGGCACAAGGGCCAGCACAGTTCAATGCCTGTGGTGGGTGGTCCAGGCAGGAAGGACTGAGAAATGCCCTGGCTAACGGACTTGGACTTCGACACCACATCCTCTGAATTCTCTGACGCAGGTCTTCTGTCCCACTGTGTTCTTCACTGTATTCACCCCGTGCCCTAGTTCTGGTCTTCACTGTCTCTTATCTGTGCAAGGGTAGTAGTTTTTGAACAGACAGGCTACTCAGATGGATCTGAATTTGATCTGGACTCTACCACAGTTTGATCCTGGGTCAAATGTCTAGATCTCTTTGACATCAGTTTCCTTATCCACACAATTTGGAAAATAATAATTTGCCTCGAAGATGTGTGAGGAGGAAATGAGAATGATCATATCAGATGCCTAGTTCAGGGTCACTCTAGATGCTAATATAATTCATGGCCACTATTATTAGATCTCCCACCTCTAAGCCTGTCTCATATGTGGCTGCCAGATTAATCTTCCCCAAATACAATTTTGATCATGTCACTTCCTATCCTCCTGCAAAAGCTGTGTTGCCAATAAAGTCTGGTTGTGAGGGCAGTTACTTACCTCATTTTTCCTACCTGGACGCCAGAATCTTGACTACAAGAGTCAGGTAGCTCCTACTTAGCCCACTGTCTCTATAAAGATACCTGGAGTGCTTCTTGAATTTACAAAGACAATGCAAGGGTTTGTTAACCATGGTTGAACCCACCCAAAGGGATGAGACCGATGTAAGTGTCGGTGTAAGGTTAGGTTATGCATTCTTATGTGATGGGATTAGAATTTGGGGAAATGTCAACAGAAGTTTCTCCCCGTTATAATTTCTCTGGCCCTTTGCCCCCTTCAATTAGGCCAGTCATTCTGTATCCATTCCCTCAGGAAAGAATGTGATGGGGGAAAGCAAAGGAAAGGGGAACCTCTCGGCTTTGAGTTCCAAAAGCTGAGACCCAGTGGGGAAAGAAAGAACTGGCTGACAACAGATGGAGGAGAAATTCAGGATCAAGAGCAAGATTTTCCTGCCCCTCCCCTGCTAGAAAAATCCCTGGGATTAGGGAAACAGAGGAAAGGGAAAGTGATGGGAGATCTATAAGGGGGTGCAGTACCTCAGCCCCCCACCCCAATCCATGCAACTAGCCCACTGGGTCCGTATCAGCCCATCCCCAGCACCCTTCTACCTCCTCTTCCTGCCGTCTACTGAGGACTTCCCTTCACAGCTGGTCCTCGACCCACCACAGCAAGCCCAGAATGTTCTTGACCAACCCGCTGCTCTTCTACACTCTCAGAATTTGTTCCAACCCATTTGACTAATTCTGTGTCAACTGCCCTTAAGAGCTCCTCCAGGCTAACAGGGCTTTAGACAGACCCTGTTGCAACTGTGCATTACAAACCAAATTACACCCAGTTGGGCTCTGATTCATTAACTAAGAGTATATATTCCAGTCAACGTGAATGTATCCCCCTCCAAAGAGTGAAGCTACAATGGAGAGATGACAGGAAGTGGGGTTACTTTTGAGACAAGGACCCTGCTTGGTGTCTCTTGAAATTGATGCCAGAGGTGATAACACAGGTCAATGCCTGATATATCAGGAAGAGTTTCTTGTTTCTTCTGCCTTGGGGCCCTCTCTCTAGGGCCACCCTCTGGGTTGGAACTTCTACAGGGAGGATGGGTGCTAGGAGCACAGCCAGATCCAGTTACCTGGAACAGGCTGTTGGTGGGTTCAGACATCCTGTGAAGCCTTCTGTGGTAGACTGTTCCAACAGTGGCCTTCCTTGTGTGGTCCTGTCTCCTGTGGACTCTGGGCTGGGCCTTGTGACTTGTTTGGCCAATGAGACATTAGCAAGCATGATGCAAGCAGAGATGCCATAAGCCTTGCATAATGGGGCTCATCTTCTTGGGACCTCCCTCTTGGAAGCCACCTACTATTGGGTAAAGAAGCCCATGTAGACTACTGGAGGAAGAGAGAAAATCAAGGCACAACAGCTCTCAGCCAGCACCAGCTACCAGACATGTGGGTGACACCTTTACGGACATTTCTCCAGCTGATGCAGCAGATTAAGAGACCCGAGCAGATACACAAACAACAGAGTTGAGCCATCCCCTCTGAGGTCTCTCCAAGTTGCAGAATATGAGCAAATAATGGTGGTTGTCATCTCAAGCCACTGAGTTTGTGGTAGTCTGCTGTGTAGCAAAAGGCAATAGAAATATTTTCTTTCTAGAGGATGCTTTCCCTTCCAACTGCAAGGACTTTGCACATGGCAGAGACCTTGTCCATTTTGACCCCTATATCCTCAACCCCTAACAGCCCATAACAGGTATCCAGTAAATATTTGTGAAATCCATGACATGAAGCCAGGCACACAGCATCTATACTGCACTGTGATGCTCTTTTTCCTGGCTAGTCCTCTCCCTTCCAAACCATGAGCCTTGAAGTCTCTGTTTATTGTAAATGAATGGCTGTCAAATTTCTAAGAGATCTATGTATGTAACAGTTTGTTAAGTGGGACTTTGACTATTATTGTCTGTGGAATTTTGGTCAACCAAAAGCTGAGAACGAGTGATAAATACCCCTACATTCCAAAGATGGGTGCTACACGCATTTGCTGCACGTCCTGAAATGTCACCTTGTTCCATTCTTTGCCTCCAGCCTTCAGAAGAAAAAGACTAGAGAGGCTACTAGAAAATTATGTTTAGGGGCCAGAAGCTGGAGCCAGATAGCCTGGGTTCAAATCCCTCTGGGCCATATACCAGCTGTGAGGCTTTGGCCAAGTTACTTAACCTCTCTGTACTTTCATTTCATATAAAATGGGGGAGATGACAGTATCAACCGCATAGGGCTGCTGTGAGGATTAAATGAGTTCCTGGATAGAGACCGGGCAGTTGGATACACAGAGCCCTGAGAACAGCGCCCAGCTCAGAGCAAGGGCCTGTGTCAGCCATGATAGCAGCATCACAGCGAATGGAGGACTCTTTGAGGAAAACTGGCTTCCTGGGGAAGGGGCATGCATTTCCTGGTAGCTGAACCCCAAGTTTGGGGTTGTTTGCCAGAGGGGAACTGACCTATCACCCGTCGCCCTGCCCCACCCTCCAGCTGAATGATTGTTGAACTGAAGAAACATCTCGAGCCTTCCTGAGCTTTTGTGGGAGTGGACATGGTGAGAGAATTTTTTAGAAAACATAACCTGCACCCCTTGGCAGTTGGAGGCACCAAGACTGGAAAAGTCCAAAGGAGAAAGGCTGGTAGAGGTGGGAGAAAGGGCTGAGGTGGATGTGGTGCACAGTTCCAGGGCTGGAGGGGTAAGGATGCTGGGTTTCCCACCAGCTAAGTGGGCAGTGTGGAGAGTCTGATGAGTAGAGCCCCTTTGATAGGGCCCTGCCCAAGCGGACAGCCTTTCCAGGGCAATGCCTGCGCCAAAGTGGGAGGTGAGGGGGAGGAGGTGCACGTGTGGAGGTGGTGCCTGGGAGCCACACCGAGTTGGAGGTCCCAGCAGAGGGGTTCTGGAAGAAGTCACTGAAGTACTCATGGGGGACAGAGCCAGGGTTTGGACAACTGTCATGCAGATCTTGGCAGCATCAGTGAATTTGCAAGACCATTTTGGCTCTTACTTTCCTCTGCTCCTTCCTGCTGCAGCCCTGGGGGTGTCAGAGCAATTGGGAGTGGGACTCTGAGAATGAAGAAATGCCCCTCATTTTGCAGCTTCGGGTCTGGCTTAGGCCTGAGCTGGGGAAGGAGAGGAGCTTTGAATTGGATGAGAAATTGAAGTTTTAATATTAGCGTTGTCTGTACTTTATCAGTTTCTGAGAACTAGACTTTTCTAATGCTTAAAGGTGACTGGCAATGCTTTGGGCTCAGCCTGAGATACCATCCCAGGATGAGGGGTGTGAGATGAATAGGCAGAAAGGAGGGGGTTGAGAAAAAGAAGGCTGTGGCTCCAATAGAGTCAGTTACATTGACATCATCTCATTTTATCCTCACAACAGCTCAGAGAGGGAAACAGTGGTATTCCCACTTTACAGAGGCTTAGCAATGCTAAGTTGCCCACAGTGTTGCCTACGGAGGTGGCAGACCTGGAGTTCAGGCCCTGATTTCTCTGACCACAAGGCAGAAGCTCTTAAACACTCCTTGAGGCAGATGCTGCCTCTCACACCTCTGCATCCCCAATGCTTAGTGCTGGACCCTGCATTCAGGAAATGTCCTCTACCGACTTGAGTGAATGCACTCTCTCCATCAGCTGCCCAGCTCTGCCCTCACCCAGCTAAACAGGATTCTCTGGAGCCAAAGAAACTGGGGTCCAATCCAAACCAGACATCACTGCTGTGCCAGACCAGGA
Source organism: Camelus bactrianus (assembly GCF_048773025.1). Classification (NCBI taxonomy): domain Eukaryota; kingdom Metazoa; phylum Chordata; class Mammalia; order Artiodactyla; family Camelidae; genus Camelus; species Camelus bactrianus. The sequence goes on from NC_133542.1 coordinate 21,635,285, forward strand.
GAGAGCCCCTGTATTTTGCTATGGCTGGTCTTGGATTCTTCTGATGCCCCTCCCATCCCTCCAGACACAAGAATGTGTCCGGGAGGAGAGATGGTGGCAGACATTGTGCCAAACTGAGGGCTCAGGCAGCAGGAAGGAAACCTAGCCTCAGCCATCTTTCCTGAAAGTTTCTCAAGAACAAAATTATTTGGTATTAGGAAATGTCCCCAATGGCCTAAAAGACTTGGATAAATGGGCAAATATGCCTGTGTCTCCTTTTGCCTCCATCTGATGACTGAGTGAGAAGGATGATGGATGAGGGTTCTAGGTTGCTGCTCTGGGTCCTGGTGATGTGGTATTTGTAACTGACACCTCACACAGGCAGCTGATCGTACCCGTGGAAGGAAGGCGGGTCCAAGGTGAATGACCCTGAGTAAAGAGGGGCCAGGATTCCCAGCACCCTTGGCTTGGGTGTGTTCAGTACTTACATCTGACCATGGGTGTGTCTGATGTTCTGGGAATTCATATCATTTCAAACAAAAGCTCAAAGCCACACACTGAGAAGACTGTCTCTGGAGGTTTGGAAAAACTGTTCAGTTTCCCCAAGATGCCCATAGACTGACTCCTCCCTAATTTCATTTGCTGTTTGCAAAGCATTTTCACAGATATCATTTCATGAGATCCTCTTAACAACCTGCCCGAGTGGTTGGAACAATCATCCCCATTCTTATTTTGCAGAGTTCCCAGAGCCTCACTATGATTAAAACACTTGCCTGGGGTCAAGGAGTCATAGATGATGATGGCCCTTCACCTAATTCTGGTCCTGTTCTCTCCAACCCCTTCCCCTGGCCAGCCCTGGCCAATCTCCAGCCTTGCCCAGGATCCAGGGCCTCATTTGCTAGGAAAGGGAGCTCAGGTACCTGCAAACGCTGTGTGTGGGGTGTGCTCCCACAGTGTCATTATTTCTAGCTCCCTTTCTGCTAGACCTCAGACTTTTCCAGACTGACCCAGCAATTCCACTTCTAGGGATTTAGTTTTAGATAGTATTCAAATCCGGGCATAAGGACAGCTGTCAAAGGTGTTCGTCATGGTGCCATTCATCAAAGGGACACATTACAAATAGCCTGAATAGCCAAGAAGTAGCCCAGTTAAATAAATTAAGATATACTGAATCAAGGGAATATTATTCAATTCTTAACAAGTCACACAGTAGAAGGACACTGAATGACATGGTAAGATGTTCATGACCCTTTGTTAAAAAAACAAAACAGGCTACATAAGAAGTGTTTCTGGATGGCCCCATTTTTGCTTTAACAAATAATCATCTCTGCAAATTAACAAATACACCAAAATGAAAGTGGTAGTTATTTCTGGTTGGCAAGATTATGGATGATTTTTACTTCTTCTCTTTGATTATCTGTTTTTAAAGTTTAAAGCACTCTACATTCAACATGAATTCATGTTCTAGTGGACAGGCACCCCCAAACTACCCCCACAACTTTCAGGTCCCACGTGTTAGTGGACGGCCCCCGCCCCACAACTTCCCATTCCCGTCCTTCTTTCCCGACCTCGGTGCTCACCAGAGTTTCCTCGTCTCCTGGCTGCCCTGCCAGGTGTTGCCTGCGCCGCCCAGGCCTGCGAGCCCCGTGCTTGCCCAGCTCCTGGACTGAAGACAGGGCCGAGCGTCTGTCACAGAGACATCGGCGGTTTAATGGATGGGGGATCTCACATGTCTGAAGCAAGGTCCTCGGGCAACACCCCACCATGTGTGGACGGCAGACAGCAGGCAGAACGTGCCGGAAGGCTTCGCTCTGGTGGAGGGAGAGGTTAGCAGTCATAGAGGGAAATGAAGTCAGGCTGGCTCATCAGTTACCAGTGAAACCAGCAGAGGGGCACGCCCCTCACCACCCTTTTGATAAGCTAACAGGTTCTGATCTAAAGGCTCAAACAGTCATTGGCTGGGGCGGGGGCAAGAAGGTAGGATGGTCAGGTAAGTCTGGTGTAGGTGAAGCAGATGCTGATCAGACAGAGAGGGACAGAGAGCAAGAGAACAGCCATCTTGGGTGGCCTGACCACACACAGGCTTTATCTAACTTAATCTTCAACATCATTTTGCAAGGGAAACATTACGATTCTGTTTTAAAGATGGGAGACTGAGGTTTGGAGAGGTTAAAAAGCTTGGTTGGGGGGTTGCAGCTAATTAGCGGTGGAGTTGGGGGTTAGACACAGGTCTGCCTGAGTCCTCTGCTCTTGTTTTAATCCCTGATTGCCTTTTACTGTGACCAACCATGAATGTCTTTGTTTCATAAGGACTCATCACATGGGCTTGAGTGGCTCCCAATGCCTGCCCTGGTTAGAATTTAAGCCTGGTGTTGACAGGGCTTGAGGAGGGGGCTGAAATGTCAGGAGAAAACCTGAAGGCCTGATTTTCCTGAGCTCTCCATCACCTGGGGGAACCCAAGTGGATGAAAAGACACTGTACCTGTGCAGATGCAGTCAACTTTCCCCACCTGCTTCCTCCATGCAATGTGTTGGGATCACGCTGGGCTATGGGTGAGGACTGACGAGTCCAGGGAATCCTGCTGGAGTGGAGGAGAGACCTTTGCAACAAAAGGAATTTTCAAGTTGGCATTTAAAAACGTGAAATCCAAAGGAATGCGTAAAGGAAACAAAAGCCGAAAACAAAATAAAAACCCACTGGTGGGCTGAGCTCTGAGTATGAAATATTCTCTTAGGATCATGTACAGGGAGGCATGGTGCATCTGGGGCTGGAGTTTTCAGTTGGCCATGCAGAAAATGCTCCTGGGCACCCGCTTAAAAAACTAAATCAACATTATTTTAATTTGTGTTCCCTGCTTCCTCATTCACAGTGGAGGGGAAGGTATGAGGCTGAGCAAGAAGCATATTTCTCTTACAAGTTAACATAACATGCAATATGCAGGGGATTACTCTGGGCTCACTCAATACCAGAGCCCAGGGCTTTATAGAATTCTATTGATCTTAGCTAAAGCTGTTTAATTTTTTTTGCTTTAATTTTCTTTCCTTATTTGCTCATTAAGTTGAGGTGAGGAAGGGGCAGGGGACTGATGGCAGCCCACTCTCCTTGGATTTAAGGCCGGTTTGAGGGACAGGAAGCTGGTCTGGCCTCACCCACCAGCAGCATTCTAAGCCAGTGGCTTGGGGTGGGGGCTGCCTGTAGGGAAAGGGGAAGTAGAATGTCCTGGCCCCCTAGATATTCTCTGCTGCAAATACTTACAGAAGAAGGACTTTATGTGCACAAGACAGAGGGGAAACCAGAGAGCAAATCTGACGTGTACACGACCCACAGGGAGCTTACCTTCTAGTAGCAGAGAGAAGCACAGGAATCTACAATGGGACACAGATGTGCCAGGATGATCAAAGGAGGTATTCATTTCTGCTGTTAGAGGAGATGCAAAGAATGAAAATGTAATTTCTCCCACTTACCCCCAAAACCTTGGACTCGGGGGAGCCCCCACATAGCGTCATCAGGGACTTGAGGGGGACTTGCACAGTAGGGGAGTAGTGGCTGGAGCTTGGACACAAGGCGTGGGAGCAGAGGAGGGGATGACTAGGGCTGATGGGTGGAAACTTCGCCCCTCTTCCTTGCTGCCCTTCCTGGGCCAGGTGGCAGGACTTCTGCAAGGGCAGCCCATGGGTCTCTGGATTGATTAAATTCTCGTGCTTTGGGAGCCTGGTGAGCAGAGAGGCCTGTGGCTGCCCTGAGCATCTGGAGTCTGCCCACTGCAGCAGGACCAACTGGTGGCAGGGGACTGCCTCTGACCTGCAGCACCCTGTGGTAGGAGGAGCCAGGGGATGGTGACAGCCACAAAATATGGAAAACCAGGCTCATCTTATTTCCGGGAGTCCTAAATCTTGTAGGACCGAACAGAGTAGTAGGGAAGCCTAATAATAATAATAATAATAATAATAATAATAATAATAATAATAATAATAATAATAATAATAATAAATAATAAATAATAAATAATAATAATAAATGAAATAATAAACATCATCTATTAAGCTTTACTCTGTGATAGGCACTAAGCTAAGTTTTCTACCTATATTATTTTAATGAACTCCCACAAAGTCTTTCTGAAATAGATTCCATTCTCATCCTCATTTAATAGAAGATAATACTGAGGTGGAAAGAAGTTGGGTCTCTTGCCTAAGTTCTTATTGGTGGGAAGTAGCCAGACCAGTATTTTCTCCTTCCTGTGCTGGCTCCTGGACTCCTTGCCCTCAATCATTGTGCCAATGCCCACTCTTACAGGGCCTTCAGGTCCAGAGGCATGGCCCTTAGCGGTCATTAGCATAGTTTTATTTGGAGAAAAAAAAAGAATTAAACATGATGTTATGTGTACCCTAGTATTATAGAGCAAGTTCATACTGGGTGCAAAAGTAATAGAAGATAGAATGCTATGGGAGTTTAGAGCTCAAACAGCTTACTTCTGATGGGAAAAAGTGGTTTTGGAGGGAGCTGTGAATGGACAACTGAACATGCAAAAGAGAAGTGAGTTTCTTGAGGGCAGTTTGAGTGAACACTCAGTATATATCTGGAGACAGCGAGCAGTTCTGTTTGACTGGGGCATGGAATTGGGAAGGAGTGGGAGATAAAGAAAGGTTGTGTCCAGATTGTAAAGGGCTGAGGGAACTGGACTCTATCCTGAAGGTCAAGAGCAGCAAAAGGGTGTCATCTCATGGGCTGTATGTGATCAGCAGTGGCTGTCTGGGCTGTTTTGTGTGAAGGATGCAGAGTCAATGGGAAAGAAATTTGGACCAAGTAGCAGCATCCATGATAGACTGAGACTCACCAGTCTCTTTTCTGGTCCTGACATTCAACAAAGGACTCTGAAAGAGGAGTGATGTTGGGTCCTGATGGGGGGTAAATGCCCCAAATTCTTACTAAACATCAGGTCATTCTGAGGTACAGAGACTGACTCCTTCACGATGTCAATTATTCTACTCTCCCCCACCCCCATACCAATTTTATTGGAAATGCCTGGAAACAGTGAAACCAAATATATTTGAGGGTAGCTAGAGAGCTCTGGTTATATGTGCTGCTCATCTGGAACTGCTGAGTTGGATGCAATGCACAGAACCCCACGTGGGATTCCAGAGTGCAGAGTTCTAAGCAGGACTCGGCCAGTAACAGCAGGGGGGCTTGAGACTCACACCCGGACCTCTCTGAAGTTGTCCTCCATCACAGAGTTTGTGTGGGGAGAAAAGGAAGTAATATTTGAAAATACCATGGCAAAGAAAACATGCTCTCCTGGTTAAAGACCATATTTTACTAAATAAAAACCATCATTGTTTGTAAGATTTCCTATCATTTTATGTATCATTAAGAAAGAAAAAATAATGCCAACTACAGTACCCCACTGAGTGTCAATTATATTCTGTTATCAGGGATGGTAAAATACTGGAAAAACAGCATTTTAGAATCAATGAAATATGGTACATTAGGACCCAGATCCAGTGCCCAGTTACTAACTCCCATCGAAGCAAGTTAAAAATGTGTTTGCTTGGATTACAGATCAGTTAATGCATTAATTTCCACATGACCTAACACAAAAATCTGGACTCTCGTTCTTACTTCGTAACTGAAGTTGGAGAGAGATGGTTCTTAAGGGGAGACCGTCTCAATTTACAATGACTATGAAAACACCAGTTTGACTGTTGTTCCAGATAGAACTGGCTCTAAATCATATAAACTGTCAAAACAGCCGTGATTAAACACTTGCTAGAAATATTTTAAGGTCAGGGAGTGTTGTGATTCTGTGTGTGACACAGTAAAGCTGGGCTGGATGTCAGTTTGGGGCTGGAAATGGTAAATGTGAGGCTCTAGCTGATGCTCAGAAGCCTGGAATTCACCCTCTTGTCCATTTTATTATTTGTATAATTTTTGAGAATAAGCTATGCGAACACAAACTTACTCCTAACCAAACAGGCCCTCTCTGGGGAACGTGTGTGACCCACTCCCAGGGGAGCTGCAGGACAGTCTAATTGCTTGTGTTTATGCAAACTCGGGGAAAGATTTTGGAAGAAATGTAGGTGTACGGACTAGTCAAGAAATAACAGTGGCAAAGTGGTGGAAAGTCAACTTTAACTGGCAACAGAGGAATTATAAAAGGTGTGAAAGATGTCTGGAGACCGGGGGACATGATGCTGCCAGGACAACTACTCTGTCCCTTGTCTTCGCCTCTCTCCATCTTTCATCACCTCCTATGCAGATTGGCTGCCCGAGAATGTGGCTGCTGACAGCTCCCTAGGCCCCTCTAATAACATTATCACCAAAGAGGACCTGAAACTCCTTCTCTAGCTACAGTTGGAAACATACCAGGGAAAAATTCTGACTGGCCCTGTTTGGATCAGGTACCACACCTAGAAACATCAGTTGTGGCCAAAGGGATAGAGCACTATGGTTTTTGACCCCCACTACAAGCACAGGATTTGAGAGAGAAGGAGAAACAGCTTACTAAACGGGGTGGACTGTATCCCAGAAGAAGGGAAGGGCTCTGGCAGACAAACAATAGATGCATCTCAATTCCCAGATCTATCCTTGCAAAAGTCCTTTTGTTGCATGAGAGGAGGAAGAAAAAGTCCTTTGAGGTTTAGCTAACAAGGAAATAATCTTCTCATCGTAACAGTCAGTCCAATTTAATCCACTGATCAATAATGGGACCTCCACAGAACCACATCTGCTGTCCTGGTGAGGGCTACAAGGCCAGTCTGCAGACAACATGCCCTGAAAGGCAATGTGTGTCCTCATGGCAGAAAGTCCCAACCTTCAAAACACTGTTATTGGAGAACTTAGTCAAGTTCTATCTGTCCGACTGCATTATACTTTGTAGAAGAGCAAGTGTGATAGACTGTCATGTTCAGAAAGACTAAGCCTAATTCCCTGATCCTAACCTACAGACAGACCATGAAAGCTTCTTGGGAAGCCCATTTAGCCACAGTGGTATGCCCTTGACCAAAGACTTGGCCTCCTCTTTTCGTAAGAAACAATCTCTGAAGCTTACTGCTGTAATCAGTGATGCTGCAGAAGATGGAGTTTATGACTTCAGAAGGACCCTCAGGAGAGCTATTTGATTGGTCTCAGTACCAAGAATGGCTATGCTGCTTCCTGAACAACTGGTTTCTTTTTCCTTTCAGACACTAAATCCCAAGGCCTTTCATGTTTCCCTCCTCCTGGTGGTTGCTAGAAAGCTCAGAGTAAATTTATGACCCACCTGTAGTTCAACCTTGAATCCTTAATAGTAGGTGTTTAGTACAGAAACTTACCTAGGTTATTCTGTGTTTCTTTCCAAGATCAGGGAGGTAAATTCACCTCCTTATGGGGATGAAGTCCAAAAGAGAATTCAATTTCATCTCCAACAGTATTCTACATTCAAAAATATCTCCAGCCCTCAGAAATCTGTAATTGCCGAGAGATTTGTAGTTAACAACAAATCTCAAATATTTAGGCTTAGGGATTTTAAATTCCAACAATAATAACAAAGATAAAACAATTATTGTCTGCAACAAATGATCCAGAGCGATGACTATCAGAAGAATACTTGATGCGCGACTTTCATTTCCATGATGGAGGCGGGGAGTAGGGGAGGACAGTTGAGAGCCTGAAGAGCTCAGCCAGATGTGAGGGTGGGAAAGCGGGTCATCTAAACCAGCCACTCATTTCTCAACTCGGAAGCACGGGAAACGCTCCTCTGGGAGACTGGCAGCTCTCCCCAGTCATCTGCTGCAGGGTCCTGCCTCTCTCTTTCAGGAGCCTTTATAGGCTTGTCTCCGAGGTGCACATCCATACCAGCCCCAGTTTTCCGAAATTTCTCTGTGACCCTGTAAGCGAGGCAAACATTTTCAATATGATCTGCATCATGTTCTTCTTTGTGCAAGTTCATATTTTGGTTGAAATGATAACCATAAATATTTAACATTCTAAAAGCTGTGGCTTTCCAGCCCCAACCGTCCGATGGGAAAATGCGTTGCATGCATTAATTTACAACCCATTTTCATTTCAAGCTGGTCGATAATATTTCATAAGGTAGAAAACCAGACAGCATGATTTCGGTGGAGAGACGGAAAAGAGCAGAGGGTGGTTTAAAGACCTAAGACCAAATTCTAAGAGGGAGGAAAGAAATTGTTTTGTGTTTGGGACTTTTTTGTTTGTTTTCTCTGAATCTTGACAACATTTTTTCCCCCTAAATTGAAGAGGTTAACAGTATCATTTTAAGGAGAGGTGAAAGGTCTCCTTCTTGTGCTGACTCCTTCCTCCACCCTCATCTCCCACACTCGTGCACGAGTGCACACGCACACAAGCACACACCCACACAGCAGAGTATGTCCTAATGAGAGGTGTCGCCCTTCTGCTCAAGGACCAGCAGAAAGTAAGAGGGAGGGCCTCTGCCCACCACAGCACGACACAGTGTGTCCGTGTGTTTGACCCACTTGAACAAAGGTGTTATTTTGAAAAATGACCCTCACTTGACATTTACATGATACCAAATGATCTATTTGAATATTATTATTTAAACGATTGCTTTTCACACTTGCAGACAGTCTAATTCTCATCAATTTCACCTTTAATTTAGAAGAAAAATGACAACCAATGGAGGGAAGAAAAGAAAAAACAACCCACCACAGAGGCCTGTGTCTTTATGTTCTTGACTGGTTTTTCATTCAGACTGTTTTCTGTAAATGTGATTTTGAATAAACCCCATACTGACAAGTAAAAGGTTGAGTAGAAATAAATTCTTCCTTTTTAGCTGGGATTGTAGAAAAAAAGGGTGACTAATAAAATATTCTAGTTATGAAAGCCCTACAACAGGATCTGTTAAAATACATAAATTTAAATTCAATCCCATGAAAGTAATTGCTGGATATCTCTATGCTGATATGTGAACTAACCACTTTGACCGTGGATAATTCAGTGGCTATTGATTTTTTATTTTATGTATGTAATAACATGCTCCTAAGGTCAAAAGAATCAAAACACCGATGTTCAGCGATTTTTACTCTCCAAGGCCTGTACCAGTGTAACTAATGAAAGCTCAGGTGTCACTGCTCAGCGTCCCAGGTGAGGTCCAAGTGCTGAAAGCTCAAGGCTGGCAGCCCAGTGCAAACCGCCCAGTGGGACTGACTCCTCTCTGCTCCCTTTCCTCCCTAAATGAAAGGCTCACTCCAGTGTATTGGCAACAGAAACACCGAAGGACCAAAGTGAAGTCATGTGTACACAGGGCACCGATGGACTCCAAGCTGAGCCTCAAGTCTGGGCCACAGTTGTCTCTGGCATATGCTGGGGCCTGAATTTCCATTTTGCCTTCAAAGAACAGGTAGTTACGATTCATTTGGTGGTGAATGACTAAAAAAACTTGTTAGACAATGAAGAAAATGCATTGTGTACGTAACTCAACAGTCTACTTGTAAGACTGACACTAGGTCAGACTTGATCCAATGGCCCAGGTGATGTCACCCAGGACCCAGCTTTTCTCTTTCTTGCTGGTTTACCTTTGATGGCACTGGCTTCATCCTCAAACAACTCAGAGTGGCCCCCTCTGCAGCTGCAGTTTCTTCTCTTGTGGTAACAAAATTATTCCAGCAATTTCCAAATTCACACGCTCATACCTCTCCTGAGGGGAAGGCAGAGGGTCTCCCTCAAGCTCCCACAAGCCCTGGGAGGCTCTACTCCTGTTCCTGAGGAATGGACTATGCTGCTTGGCCTAAGTCAGTCAGAGCCCGCCCTGAAACAGGGCGTGTGGTCATCCCACATTGAATGGGAACAGAACAGAGAGGGGTACATTCCTGAAAGGAAAATCAACGGACAATGGAGGCTATGGGTGTAAACAACAAATGTTCACGCCAACGACTGGTAGCTTCTTGTTTTGCTGTGCCTTTTACTACACATCTTGATTTTATTTTCTTTTGCCACAAAGTCACCTGAGGACGTCAATGGGTGATGGGTGATGGGTGATGTCGGCTTGCAGGCTGGATTAAGACTCAGATGATCCTTTGATCTCCATCTCCAAGCCCTGGTTCAGCATCTCCAAAACAAGGGACTGGCAGTGATGGTCAACACCTGGCACACAGGCCGCCACGTTCCCCTCTCGGTCCTACAGCAGGCATCATCCATCAATCACAGGACTTTTCCTGTGCAGTCCAGATGTGGCCCCAGAGACCTACTTAAAACAGCCCTCTGGACAGCCCCTGCAAATGTATTGGTGTTGACAAGTGAAGTAAAAAGTATTTGCCATCCCTGGAAAGGATCCATGCCAATGACCCAAACTACCAAGGCACTTCACTCGGATAGTAAAAGCGCTCACAAACACAAACTCACGCGTTTGTATACCTCAGTGTTTCTCAGAATGTGATCTGCAGATTCCTTGCATCAGGATGCCCTTGTATTCTTATTAAAATACAGCATCTGGAGATCTAAAGCTATGGAGTCAGAATTCTTTCAAAATAACAGTTTTAAACACTTAGTAAGAAATCATATACCTGAGCTGCCCTGAAGAACATAGAGGTAAACTGGTAGGAGGAGAGACTGGAGAATAATTTTTGTAATTCATCCGTCACCTTGTAGGAGTAGTATGATTTCAGGCACGTGAGTGGTGGTATACCTTGAACATGACGGCTTCTATTTCAGTCTTTAGGAGTTAATCAAAGGATCGCCTGACTGTGACCATCTGTAGGAGTGAATACACTTCATGTAAGACAAACAAAAACCAGTTTGTGTGCATGTATGTACACACACATACACACACACCCCTACCCCTGGGTTTTGATGAATACATTTTCATATAAAACAAAGCCAAAACCCCCGATTCTAAATCTATTTATCTTTCTAAGCAACCTCAGAAATACTTCTAAGCAACCTCAGAAATACAAATATTTTGATGGAGTACGAAGTCTTTCAACAATCCCCAGTAACTATTTCTTCTGAGAAAATTCTAGACTAAAAATCTTCTTCCTAAGCCTAGAATGCCTTTCCCTCCAGAAGAATCACTGCCATTGTCAAACAGACACATTCACGGAGGCAACAAATATTTCCCACGTGCTCATCAAGTCCCAGGCATTCTTTTAAGGGGATGCCACTTTTTTGGAAGTTACATTCAACTGGGGAGAGACACAGGCAGTCAGCACACAGTGGGAACTTAATTAGGATTCCATACTCCAAATCCTTTGCACTAACATGTCATGTTAAAGACTAGCTTGTTCTCCGAGTGAAACTTCCAGCTTTCTAACACTGCTCTAGCTCTTTCCCAAACCCCCAAAAAGCACTAATCAGCCCAGGAGCATGCCGAGCTGTGGTTCTGTGAAGGAGATTAAGACAAAAAAAGGCTCTCTTCTTGCTTTTAGGGGGCCTTCTGGTCTATTTCTTGGGGGCCAATCTATCTTCTTCCGATGTGTCCCCTGAACTCCCATGACTGATCTTTGTTTTAACAAAATTTCAGGGCAACTCAAGAGCAGCTGAGCCACCATGACTGCAGCATAGCCGGCAGAGAAAAGACCTCTCTTTGCCCAACCTTATGGTGGGGAGAAGTTCAGAAACAGGATGGGGGTGCTTTCCACCCCTGCATGCCCGACAGAACTGTTCTGTTCATCTCATAAGTGTACTTCCAGGGTAAATACAGTGCCATTTTCTTTTTGCTCTTGGGGACAGTAGCAGCTCCACCAGAAAATACCTGGAATCATTGGGGCAGAAAATAGATGGCTCTTTGGGAACCGACTGCTTCTGATCCCAGGCCTTTTATGCCCCGAGAAAAGAAAAGAGACCCATGTGAAAACCCCTCCTGGGGCTTCCCAAGCAGTTAAACGTGAGGGAGAGAAAGAAAAGGGGAAAAAATTCTAAATAAAAGCAACGTCTTTGTAAAACTTCAAAGAAACATTTCTCCTGTTCAGAAGTCAAGAGCACATCTGGCTGGCGGTGAAAAGAGAAGTGGTGTCATCTGGGCAGAAATATTCTCTTTAAATATGTCCTTTAAGAAAAGCAAGAAAGGAGAGCACACAAGATTGAGGGGAGAGAAAGAATGCAAAGAGGGAAGGGAAGTTAAAGGGGAAAAAAAAAAAAAAAAAAAAAAAAAAACCTCCTAAATCTTGTAATGTTTTAGGAGGGCTTATTAGAGCGAAAATTAAGTGTCATACAGAGCTCTGCTCCAGTATTGATGGCCTTTATTCAAAGAGCCATCACCCTGTAAACTCACTTTAACAGCTCCCTTCAGATGAAGTATAAAAATTAAAGACATTTACAACACAGCTTAGTAGCAGATGTAGTCGTCCTGTTGGGGCTTAGATCAAATACTGATGTAAACCCCAGCAGGATAACAGGTCTTACGAAAAAGTCCTTAACAACAGCCCCCAAAAATCTTGGAAATCTTACAAAACATGTTTCCCATTCTCTCCCAACCTCAAGGGTCCCCTTTCCTTCCCCCAAACCTCCCCTGAACTGCTAGACTCCCCTGCCATCGTCATCCTTGTCTGGAGTTCTTATGAGTCACTCTATACTTAGACAAGACCAAAAAAAAAAAAAAAAGGAAAAATCTGGTTGGGCTTCTGGTTATCTTCTCCATCTAGTCATCGTCCCCTATCATCACCTGTGGGAGCACAGGGTGAGGGATGGGCCGAGCAGCCTGGGGAAAGAACTGAAATAGACACACAGCTCACGTGGGGATTGAGGTCTGACCTTCGCCTTGGCCAGTCTTCCCCATTTGCTTCTCCTTCTCCTTCAACTCTCATTCGAGCACTCACACGAAGCTCAAAGGAGGTTTATAATTTGATTTGAAGGTGGGATCACTCAATAGAATGGGAAACATTTATGGCTATAAAAGTGTAACAAATGCAGGTGAAAGACTTTTCCCAACTCTACCCTTTCCAAGAAGATTTTCTTGAGGATTTATCTTTGCAACTACCTCCATCTATGCACCCACCCCATGCACCCACTCACTCACCCACTCACTCATTATTTCAAGAAGCATATTTTGGTACCTGTGATACACCAAGCATGTGGCAAAGTACTGGAGGTAGGGACATGACTGTCTTGTTGGTTATGTTCCTCTTCGCCTTTGAGTTGACATGTCCGTGGACTGGCTTTGGAAAGAGAACAAGTTTAGGGAAAGGAAATGGAGAGGGGCGTAAGTAAGCCTTGAGAATTTCTGGTTGTTAGGTTCAGTGTTGCTGTCATCCCAGCTCTTACAAATGAAGCCAATGACCTCTTACCCCAACCACAGTGTATAGGAGAGGGGTCATGTTGCCCTATAGGCCCAAGGTCTTGTCCCTGGACTCTGTTTTTCTGGAAGATAATCATTTAGCCAATGATTTGGCAGTGGTGGTCTCAGATGTTTGGCCATAGTGTGGCCCTTGGACCAGACAGAGGCCAACAGGCTTGAAAATAAGGGAGAATCTAAAAGGCCTTCATGAATGAGGGAGCAAATCCTGATCCCATAATGAGCTCTGTTCTGAGGGTAGGTTGAGGCCCTGCTTCATTGGGAGCAACCTGATAAGCAAACCAAAATAAAATGTTATCACCTCAGCTGGCTAAACCAAGGCCAGTGAGAAAATTGTCCTATGAAGCCCTGAAAGCAGTAAGTAAGAAGCTGGCTTAGATGTCACATGGAACTTAAGAAAGTTGGAAACATTCCAGGGCTAAGTAGGGGTCTTCGAGGGTCATGCAGTTTAGCGTTTTCCAACACCCAAGCCAACATTTACAGCTTGAACTCGTGCTCTTTCTGCCCTCTCCTCCTCTGCTTTACCCAAGAGATCTGCAATATGACTGGGTTGCAAATACTGTCTGGTCCATCCCCATACCTCCCAGTAGGCTTGGCTGGGTTTCACCTCACACATGCTCTTATCTGAAAACAAACACTGGAAATCAGCTGCTATGGTAGGAGGCCATGTTGATATGACCAATGATCAAGGAAGGCCCTCTCTCTGGATCCCTGTAAGAAATGACTTCAAAGGTAATTTCCTCACTCACACTCACACACCCTCCTACTCACTCACATATACGTGTACACACACATGCGGATACAGACGGTCACAATCTCAGAGGGTTACTTCACTATGCTCTGGGCCATTTGGTCAAAGACTAGGCAGCATTTACCTCGACTAGAGGAAAGGTCTAATCTGTGAAGAAAATGTGTGCTTATGTAAAGAATCAAAGAAGGTAATAGTTACAGCCTATGTCACAGGCGTGGACTAATCTTCGATTAAATGATGATATTCAGATGACATTTCTTGGCAACTGGCAGACCAGCTGGAAAAATAAGTCAGAATTTCCACAGAGAATAGACTGTTTTGCCATCCAAAGCTGGCCAAGTACAAACAGCAAAGGTTCTAAATACATATGAATAAAAGGTCCCAGCACTCTGGCTGGCAAGGAGGCTGCTGTTTCTCTGCTCACAGAACTGCACCCACTAGTTTATGGGTGCGTGGGAAGTGCACATGTAAATTTAATACCTGCTGTATACACTTGCTGTTTTCTTTCTCCTGGGATACCTGACCTTTGACACTTTCTAGTCTAGTGCCTCATTTTTCAGGTGAGGAGACTGAAGTTGAGAGAGTTGGACTGCTGAGGGACTTGCCCCGGGCCACACAGCAGGCCAGCTGTCTTGACTCTCATTCCAATGCTCTTTTGAGTATGTTCCATCCTCCAAGAAGCTGATTGGTGGGACCTGTGAGTGCCCATCACGGGATGCATGTATGTGCATAGGAGCTGGAGTTGCTGGGGCTGGTGTATGAAAGGTACGTGTGTGTAATGTGATGTGATGGGAAAATGTGTGCTTTGGCTCTGGACAGACCTGGTCTATTGTCAGTAACTGAACAGGAAAGAGATGGCACCATTGATGCCATTGGGTACCATCTACAAAGTGGTCCCCAGGGTCAAGGGAAGCCCTTAATGGATGGTACATGAAGGAGGCTAGTGGAGAGAGCTGTTCCCCAAGCCAGAGAGAGTAAGGTTGGCCTTTGGTGGGGGGACTCAGTCAGTGAGGGCAACCTACAGGGAGGAAGCTGGAATCAATACTGTGACATCACCCTTCTCTGTTCTCTCATCTCCTGCTTGGGCCTCCCAAGGGGTAAACCTAACAGGAGCTAAAGGCAGGGAGCCATGATGTGGGCCGTTAACTGAGTCTCCCAGGGAAAGAGAGTGGTGATTAGATCTACAGGAGCAAATAGAACTTCCTACATATCTGAGTTCAAATCTCAAGCAGCTTTACTACATACCAGCGCTGTGACTTGGAACAAGTCATACCATTCTCTGCCATTAGTTCCTCATCTGTGAGATGGTTATGATGCCACCCAGCTTGAGAGGTGCAGCAGCTCTTAGAGCTGGTGTATATACAGTGCCAAGCCTAATGCCCAGCCCATTTGGTCCAACTCCCCCTTCTCTTAGCAATGCCAGAGACCCCCAACCAGTTTGGCAACAGGAACCCAAAGACTCGGTTTTTGGCAGAGCTTTTGACCTAGCAATTCTGCTTCTAGGACTTAGTCTCAAGGAACTAATCTGCCAAATGCACAAAATGTGTAATTGTTTTTGCGTATCACTACTTAGAATGTGAAAATTGGGAGCAGCTTCCCTGTCTGTATCCATCAGGATTCTTAGATGCGAACAACAGAAACTGATTCTGGACAAGTTAAGCAGAAAAGGGATTGATTGAAGGAATACTGGATGACTCACAATTGCCAGAAGAGGCCAGGCTGCCTTGGCGGGTGAGGACAATTGGCCTTCTCCTCCTTTTATGCCTGAGTTGGTGGCTGGTAATTTGTGGGTCACGATGTATAACCCTCCCCAGACACCCAGGGTGTTTACTGTGTGGGGAAAACCAGCTTGTCCCTACTACCCAAAGTCTTGGTTCTTAGGCATATTCTGGATGCACAAGCAGGATGACGGAGACAGCAGCATTTGTGGGTCGGTCACCAGCACAGACTGACTGAGGTTCTTCCAGGAGCCCATCAGCGCACCCCAGTTCACAAAGTGCATCCTCTAATCAGGTACAGATACACCAAAGTGATCTTGGGGGAAAGCAGACCCAATGTGGGTACCTTTGACTTGTACCTGCCTCTGCCTGGCATCTTTGATGGCCCACCCGGATCCCCTTTACTGAGCCAGTGTGCCCACCCAGCTGCTGTGACAGTGGGCTGGTGACAGCTCAGAGCTGCCTGCTTTCTCAGCTGCGGACCAAGCAAGTGACTCCCTTGGGCAACATTTCTATATCCCCTGACCCCGAGGATCAGGCAAAGGCTAGACTTCACCTGAGACCACCCTCTTGATAAATCAGCTGCACTCAATCCATCTCTCAAGCTCTGCTTCAAGGGAAAGGGCCCTCAGCCATTCTGACTTAGACGAGAGCCTGGTCTTAAGTTCCTTCTTGCATGTATGCCTGGCCACTGCCCTCCTTGGCTCCAGCCTTGATTCTGACTATTGTCACCAAGCCCAGTGTGACAGTGAAAGAGAAGAGGTGAACAGTGTTAGGGGAGAACTGGCATTCATTCAGGGCTGCTGTTTTGTTTTGGTCCTCTCATGGAAGGAGCCACTCTCAAGAGAGCAGGCTGAGGTGCCTCTTCCTCCTCTGAGCCCCCAGCAGCCGGTGTTACCTCTCTTGTCACATAGATCACACTCTATGACAATCTCTCGTCTTCTTGTCTTCCTCCCTGCCAAGACTGTGAGCTCGAGAGTGAGGCTCAATCTAGGCCCTCCTCAAAGTTAACTTTGGGGCCTGACCTCAAGAAATGGCAGATTGTTGTCATTGTCAATAGACACAAAGAGAATCTTTGTCAAATGAAAGAGAATCTTTAGAGGACAGGCCACCCCTGCTCAGAGGGACAGTACCACCCTATGGGGAGGGTGGATTTATCCAGCTGTCAGCTCAGTTATCAGAGTCACCCACAGATGAGCTTGAGCTGAGAAAAGAATGAGCACAGATTCTCATTAACTACAAGTCATTAAGCTGTGATTAGAAAAAAGGGGGCAGGGAAGGGACGAGCATTTGTAAAGGGATAGGACATCTATATTCATCTGTGTACAGATACCACGCCGGCCCACTGGGCCACCTTTAATGAACAGCATATGTTATGGTTTCTGTGGACCATATTGTATACCTGCTTTGTGTTAAGTGTTATGCAACACAAAGATGATTTCATTTCAGGCCCCTGTCCCCAAGGACCTCACAATTTCAAAGAAACAGGCTGTTATAATAATGGATAGTATTTACTGAGTGTTTATGAGGGACCAGGCATGGTTTGAGACATATCAGAAATAGGACTTCATTTAATCCTCTCTGCAACTGTCTGAGAGAGGTAATTTTACAAACGTAAAAACTGAGGCACAGAGAGGTTTATTAACTTGTCCATGGCACACAGCTTCAAAGTGGGAGCGTCAGGATAGGAACCCACAGCCTTTTCACCTCGGAGCCCTGTGACACTCCACAGAGCAATGAGTACTGCAAAGGGATGGAAATTAAGTGCCATGAGAAGCCAGCTCTTCTCACTGGAAACCAGTAGCAAATATCCCACCTGCACATCAAAATCAATGTCCACGATGGAAAGCACGCCTTTCTCTTGATCATCGGCTCCTTCTCCTCCTCCTGTCTTTGTCAATGCACTACCATTCATCATCTCCATCTAGGACCTCAGAGTTGCCCCTGAGCCTTCCTTCTCCTGTAATATCTGGTCACTAAGTCTGCTGAATTCTAGATGGACACAGCTCCATCCCTCAGCCACCTCTCCCCACACTCTTTGCCCTGGCCTAATGGAGGCTCCTAACCTCCTGCTCGGATCATTGTGGAGTCTCACTCATTCCCACTTCAACGTGCCCTTCCCACCCCTGCCTTCCTCACCTAATCCCCCAGCCACATTGCAAGCCTCCAAGAAGCGGTAAGGACTCAGGTCAAATCCACCACAGAAGCCTTGGGCTCTGCCTTTTTAAGAACAGTTCTGGCTGGGACTGAGGAGTGACTCATCTCCCCAGGGGCAGGGCAGGAGAGGCCAGCTGTATGCACTGGAAATCACACTGCTTCTCCAAAGTGAATGCCTGCATGAATCACCTGGGAATCTTCTTAAAGTGCAGATTCTGATTCCGTAGGCCTGGGGTGGGGCCCGAGAGTCTGCATTTCTAAGTTCTGTGGTGAGGTCAGCCCTGCGGGCCCCCAGATGATAATCCGACTAGTAGGGTACAAGAGGGCAGCTTCAAGGATTAAGGCAGGGGGTCTTCCGAGATCAGGAAAAGCAGAGCTATAGAAAAATCACCAACAGTATACTTTATCAAGCACTTAATCTACCCTAAATGCTAAATGCTTGTTCCATGTCATCTCACTTAATCCTCCCAATAACCCCTAAACTGAGTGTCATTATTTTTCCAACTTCATATATGAGAAAACTGAGGTTTGGTAAGATAAAGGAAACGACCCAAGGTTACCCAGAGAGGAAATGGTAGACCTGCAGCTTAAGCCTTCACAGCTCTGTTCTAAAATGAGTCCTCTTAACCCACCTGCCACTCAGAGGCAGCGCTGAGGAGCTGTGAGGGTCTGAAGGTGAAGGGAAGGCTAAGAATGAGGACTACCAAGGGTGACTACTGAAGACCTAGTACAAGCTGACACCTTGGGTTCCTGGGTTCCTGACACAGATTTTCTCTAATTTTTGTGTTATTGCTAAAAATAGATACTATTTTCAGAAATGGTCTGAGAGAGCTTCAGAGGCAGGAAGAGTCGAACTGAGATTCCAACATCATTGCCTGCATTTTCCGTTACCTATAACCAGGGGCTGTTGACCACCGTCAAGCCCCACGTGGGCTGCCGCGGCCCCCCTGGAGCAGACAAGGCTGCAGAGCACAGACCCCCGGCGCTGAGCCAGAGTCAGAAGTCATTGCCCTAAACAGAGACTGACGGCAGAGTGAGGTTCAGGGTGTGGTGGGAAAACCCTGGACAGGGGGTTTCATCCTGGTTTTATAACAAACAAAACCACTGTGACCTCGAGTGGCTGTTACCCCTGTCCAGGCTCCCTTTTCCATCTGGAAGGCCATGGACAGGCCTGGCTATGTAATTTGCAGGGCCCAACGCCCAATGAAAATGTGGACCTCTTGTTAAAAAAATTATTACAAATTTCAAGATGGTGGAGGCAGCACATTAAACCAAGAGCAGGACCCTTTTAAGGGTGGGGCCCTGTGTGACTGCATAGGTCACCTGCCCATGAAACCAGCCCTGGTGGTGGCCTAGGACTGTATGATGTCTAATGTCCCTTCAAGCTCTGTTGTTCACTAGGGTTGGTTTTCTGCTGTTATCCCCATCTTGTCTGCTTATAATTTATATGTCATCCAGAAAATATCTGTGGCAACCTCTCTACCTGGCTCTGGCTCCCTCTGGTATCCCACAGGGTCATCTTTCCCCTCCTCCTGTCTGCTCTACCCCCAGGGGCCTTGTAAGGACTGCTGTCTCACGAATGTGAAAAAGTTGCCCAGATCTGGTGCCATCTTGAAAGAGACAGGGGAGGGAAGGATGAGAGCATGTCCTGAAACTCCTCCTTTGCAGAGAGCTCCTTCATTTCCCAGCTCTTTCCCGACTCCTCAAGAACGGGAACAGAGAGATAGTGAGAAGGGTGAGTCAGCAGTTCAAGTCCTGTCCTTGCCTCCTCCCTGCCCTCCAGGGAGTGAATACCTCAGTTCCCAAACTCTCTGAGTCAGGGAGGTCGCCTTGAGGACATCCGCCTGTTTATCTGAACTGCACCGAGCAAGCAACAGCTGCTGACATGAGCCCAGGAGGCATCACTTCCTGTGGCCAGGAGACCAGACCAGGTGGACTCCTTGCCCTCTTCCTGGATGCCTGCCACACTGCCCAGGTGGCCCCAGGACAGGGAGGGCACTGGTTGCCTGGTACTGCTCCAGAGGCTCAGCCCAGGGCTCAGGAGAGCCCCTACCAGCATCTTCTCCGGGGGTGCTGAGTGTCAGGGCTGTCAAAGGGTGGGAGGCAGCCCACTGTGCAGACTAGACTCTGCACAGACAGATGGAACACTGGCAAGAGCGTCTGGAGTGCTGGGGCCTCTCTCTTGGGCTTTGCCACTGATGCTAGGCAAACAAACAAAATACGAAAACAACTAAAAAAGCTTTTCAAGCTTGGCTCTCCAGGCCTCACTTTCTTCATCCAAAAAAGTAGAAAATCCTCTTTGCCCCCTTCCCAAGGCAGAATGAACTGGTCCCTTGATCAGGGCACTTAATACGTGGTGATAGGGTCAGTTAACATGTATCTGACTCTCCTCTAGGCAATCGGCTTCCTTAAGGGTGGGAAACAACTTTCAGTCTTTCCTTGGTGCTCTTTTTAGCCCTAACAACTTATCCTTCTGTCTTATATGCTCGAACTGCACTGGAGATGCCAGTATACAGAAAACAACTATATGTCATACATCTGTTAAGGTGACAACATTACATAGCCACTCCCTGCAATGCCTGGGGAGAGATTCAAACAAAGGGAAACCCAAGATCTCCAGCTCCAAAGCAAGATCAAAGAAGAGTATTGGAAATCTCTGTCCCCTGCCCCTCCCTGGCCCCTCCATCATCCCATCTCTCTCTGACCCACGCCTGCCACCAACCATTACTGAATTTTGTCATTTATCATCTGACTGTCATGGCCCAGTGTCCCATTGACATATGACTGTTGTATGGAGCCCAAAAGGAGCAGCACTGCTCTCGAGGGAGAGTTGAGGGTCTTGCCCAGAATGGTGAGGCCATTCCTGGTACTGGGCACCAGAGCAGAGGTGTGAACTTCAGACTAGGCCTTGGGAAGGTATCTGAAGACTGAAAGGAGATGAGGAAATTCTGGAGGCAGCAGCTGCTTCCCATGGGAGTCCGAGAGGATTGAGAAGGGGCCAGTAAGACCTCGCAGAAGCCCAGAGCTCTGCCCTCAAGGTGGACTCCTGATGCTCCGTCCTATCACCCTCCCTTCGTGGGTAAGGAACTCTTTGGGGAGTTACTGCCCTGGGAACCAAGAGAAGGCTGTTATTGTGGACTGAGTCCCCCTGGATTCTTATGTTGAAGCCCCAAACCCCAGTGTGAGTATATTTGGAGGTTGGCCCTTTAGGGAGGTAACTGAGGTTAAACAAGGTCACAAGGGTGGCATCTAATCTGACGGACTGGTGTCCTTATAAGAAGACATCAGAGACCTCGCTCTCTCTCCCCACACGAGCACAGAGAAGAGACCATGTGAGCACACACTGAGAAAGCCAGAAAGAGAGGTCTCATCAGAAACCAACCCGCTGGCACCCTGATCTTGGACTTGCAACCTTCAGAGCTGTAAGAAAATAAACTCCTGTTATTTCAGCCACTCGTCCGCGGTATCTGGTTAGGGCAGCCCAAGCTGACTGATACAGTTGGCTTGTTGGTCGGCAGTGCCTATGAGGCACCAGGGTGGGGACAGATGTCCCAGTGCATGGGCTGAGGGACAGGCTTTATGGAGAAAGGGTAATTGCAAGCTGTCAAGGACTGAAGGCACAGATCCACTTTCTCCCACTGTGCCCATGGGGAGGTTTTCTGGGCTGGTGAGCATTTTCACTCCCACATAGCGATTCTGTCCTTCCTGAGGATCTCCTTTCTTACAGGACCAACAAGAGAAAAACCATGCCACTGGGGCAGCAATCAGACCACTTGAGTACAATGCAGGCTGGCCCTGGGGGCCAGCATTTCCCAGCAGTGTCTGAGGACAGAGGCTCCCAGCACCTGGAGCCCTTCAGACCCACAACTCTCAGCTCCCTCCCTGCCGCACACACCATCACCTTCCTCTAGCACTGCCCTTCCACCCTGCTCCTCTGGCTGACGTCACCCACAGGGCTTTTTCTCCATCAGTGTTTTTCTCTGGAGCCCAACCACAAGCGCGAGGCCCTGACTGCCTCCCTCTGACTGCCTTGTAGGGTCTGACTCTATGGGAAGGTAGTGGAGAAAGCAACAAATAAAACAGGACTCTGGACAGTTTCACCCATTGCCTGTCCTTCCTCTAGCCTGGGTAATATCCCAGCTTTGGTAGATTTCAGCACTTTCTGATATCATCAAATGTTAACATACATCAAAATGTGCACTAAGAAGTCCAGTCCAGTCTAATCCCAGAGCTTCACTTTCTCACCCACTTTAAAGCCTCTCCCTGCTCCCAGCTCCGCCCTGACTCAGGGGAACGGGCTGTGGTTAGCTGCACTATTTTCCCTTCCACCTCCTTTTCTCCCAACTGTGCAGCTTCTGGCTCCTCAGGGGTGGAGCAGAGGAAGAGGCGTGACAGAGGGCAGGAAGGTCCTTCATGCTGGACTATCGTAATCTGGCACTTGGGACCCCGCATTTTGGCACCTGCACAAACACTGGCTCATTTCTTGTGATGAGCCTTTGTGGGTCCTCTTGGGGTCCCCTGCTGTGCCTTTATGTGGCTGGGGAGACACAATCTCTAGCTGACAGCTTATGACCTGCCCCTGTCAAGCTCTGTATTTGATGGGCCACCTGCAGCCTCTTTCCCCTGGGGCTGCCTTGGCCCTGGCAGGAAGCCCATTTGGCTGGAGACCTTTCCGAGACAAAAATAAAACCTTCCTGTCTTCCTGGCCTGCACCCTTGTCCTTTCTCTGCCTTTGGTGGACACACAGTTGTTCCCACTGTCACCTTCCGTCTCCTGCATCAGGCTGTGCTTATCCAGCTGCTCACCCTCGGGCCTCTCCAGAGGAGCTTCAGTCATCAGAGAAGTGGCTCCCACTCCTGAGTTCCATGTCAGGCTCTCTTGAAGGCTCCCTTCCTGAGAGGCTCCTATTAGTAATCACTACAACTCAGAATTCTGTGGCTCAGTAAGCATCTGGCCAGAAGGGTGAGGTCACCCTCTCCTCGTGGGAAACACACCGGTCCATATGCATGATCCTCTCGAAGTCCCCTTGTGTGCCTGGAGTTGGGGGAAGTCCTCTCTTCCTCCCTGAGGATCAAGGCGATCACAGCAAACTTACAGACGACACTCTCGTTCTAAGGAAATTCTCCCCAACAGTCTCTACTCGGCAATGTTCTTCTGTGCCGCAGGGAAGGGCGCAGTGGTGGACTCAGGGAATGGCCTTCAAACTTTTTTGTTTGACTGTCTCCTAAAAGGATTTTGCAAAACTGTGTAGCCTTTCAAGCATTTTTAAGCATTTTAAATGCTTTTACTTTTAAGCATTTAAGACTGACATCTAAAATGTTTCATCGCAGGTTTAAATAGTTACAAAGGGTGAGATTTCTGGTGTGCTGAACATGATATACGTGCTTTAAATATTTTTTTCATCAAAACCTTGAAGTTGCAGGTCTGGGTTATTTAACTTACGGAAAACAGCCACCATGCAATGTAAGTTGGCAAAAACCAAACAGCTAGATCAGAACTATTTGTAAAAAAGGAAAATTCCGATTTCACTTTTTAGTTCAAATATATAAGTTAATATGTCCTGGAAACATCTGCTTTTTTATCTCAAGGTGGACAGGTGGTAGGCAGGGAGGCACAGAGTTTGTATGGGCCACCCCTGGCTTGGAATTTTACTGGAATCTTTCTTGCAGTCCAGTGTTTGGTGCCCCGAGGATTTTACATCCCAAGGAGACACACCATAGCCAGATTCAGGACGCGCAAGGCCTTTCTTTGTTTTGTGGGAAACCTGGAAACCACTAGTGTATGTTCAGACACATCGGTTTTAGGAAAGAATGCCTAAAACAGAAGGGCTGGAAATTGATGTCTTCAAAGCTGTCTGTGCCTTTGTATTCTTGTAAACATCTCCACGTGTCCCCAGGGACACCCCACTGGAAGACTGCTGGGCTTTTGTGGTCACCCCTTGGCAAGTTCTGCATAGATGGTCCGACACCCTTCATTAGCATGTAGGCGTAGTCACATCTTCTGTCTCAGACCTGAGGTCTCATCCGAGATGGGAGTGACAGGCAAGTCGCATGTGAGGGTCCTGCTCAGCTCACACAGTGCTGGGACCGATGGATGTGTGATGCTGGCAGTGAGTCAGGCCCTGCAATCCCTGCTGCCACTGTCCCTGCCTCCTGCCCCTCCCTGTGTGGGAAGGGGTGTGATGGGGAATTCTGGGCTGAGCCACTGCGTCCGTGTGGTCAGGCCTCTGGAGTGGGTGGTGGTAGGAGACACAGCTGGCCGGCAGGGGCTGGGGGACGCCTCTAGGGGATGGGGCCTGGGCCAGGGCAGAGTGTGTCAGCCAAGTGGAATCCCCATGGCCCCATTTTCAAAGCCATTTGCAAGGCTGAGCTATTCCTTTGTCTGGGTCTGAGGACCCCCCACTTGCGGCTGCAGCCTGGGAAAATGTGTGCAGTCAGGGCCACGGTGGCCTCCAGGAGCAGCAGAAGTGGAACCGGCAGCTGTTCTGCACAGAGCCTCCTAGGAGTCAGCCTGTCTGGCCCAACACCAACCTTCTGCTGGAGCTGGCCTCTGCCTGGGTGGTGAGCTCGGACGACAGAGAGATGTACTCGATCCAAGTCTCTCCCACACCAGCCTGTCACGGTGCCTGACAGCCCACCAGGAGAGAGAGATAGAGACAGAGGCAGAGATGAGAGACACAGAGACACAGAAAGAGAGGGCGGGCAGCCTTGGGGCTGGTGCTTATCACTCCCCTCCTTCACACTTCAATACTGGAGATAAGGTGACCCTGGGTAAGCCCACTAACCTCTCCAAGCCTCAATGTTTTCACCGTAAAACGAGGACAGAATTCAGGGCTGAGGGGATCAGATGGGATGGAGAAGGTGGCAGTCTTTTGCACACAGCAAGTAGCCAGGAAAGCCTTGCTTCTGAGGCAAAGATGTCCACTGTGTCCTCCCTGACCACTCTGGCTTGCACACGTTCTGAGTGCTGACCCTTGGCCCCTGACCGCAGCCTGTGGTGTCTGCTGCATCCCCTCACCCAGGGGATTGACACATAGGCTGCCCTGAACCAGTCACATTTGCCTTTTTGGGATTTAGGGTGAAGAGGACAGAGGCAGAGAGCTCAGGAAATGGAGCTGTGGAAATAGCAGAGAACTAGGGGGTGGCCTGAGACCTCAGATGCCAGGACCCAGCCCCGAGGTCCCCCCTCCCCACATCTGGTCTAACACAGTCATGACCAAACTTCAGTGGAAGGCTTATTACAATGCAGATTCCTGGGCCTCACCCTGAAGAGCCACTTCAGGGGGACAGGCTGTGTGGACCTAGGACAGAGAGGTGGTCCAGCTCACTTTGAAGCAGACCCCTGTCTCCAATGCCTCATGCCCAAGGCATTCTCCGACCCATCCTGATAGAGGCCTGGGAAGGGGCAGGTTAAACTCAGCAAGGCTGTCTTCTAAAAATCCCACTCGCTGGATGATGACAGCATCTTATAATGGACCCCATCCTGAAGGGGGACCAGGGCTCAGGGGATGCAAGACTGACAGGAACAAGTGAGGGAGAAATTGTGGATTAAACGCTGGAGGAGGAGCAAGAGAAGCAGGATCTGGTTAATTCCCATGGCCACAGAATATCGAGGACTCACCTAAACTGGGGCTTAATGTAGCATCTCTCCCTTCTGGAAGATGGTGAGTTGACTAGTCTCTCTTGGGTGTGGAGAGGATCACTGCTTACTCCTGAATGCAGGGCCACCCCAGGTCCAGCTTCTGACCACACAGAGCTCCTGGCAAACGAAAGAATAGTTGCCTCAGACTCAGCTTCATTGATTCCCCTGCGCTTGGAGGCAGCCTGGGAACTGAGCGCTGGGTCTAGAGCAGCTGAGAATGGGCATCAGCACATCTGACAGACCCATTTCTCTGCTTCTTTTCCTCCAGGGTGACAGCAAACTCCTCCTCCAGGAAGCCTTCCCTAATTACTTTCACTTCTAATGCCCCTCCCTCTGTGCCTCGGCTTACCAATCAGGTTGTTCTACCTTGTGTCATGGTTCTGTCTCCCCAAGGTCCTCTCCAGGATCCCAGCTTCCCTGTCCTGGGCCAGGACAGAGCAATCTGTCTGGTCCTGGGAGGCCGGATCATGATGTGACAGTTAAGAGCTTGGCTTTGGGGTCTGAGAGACCTAGATTTAAATCAAATTCTGCTAATGTGAACCCCATGGAAATTACTTAATCTTCCTAAGCCTCAGTTTCCCTATCTGCACACATGGAGGTAATACGCTAGGTTTTACCATGTATGGTGTGTTGCGAGGATTAAAGGAGATAAAGAGATGATGAGCTGAAAAGAGTCAGGAGCTTATACACAGAACGATTAGAATATACCTGGAGCTCAATACATGTGAGCTATTATTATTAATGACTCACTTTACCTCCTCCTCTGAGGTTGCATGTCTGCCATCTGCCAGGTGCTGAGCAGGTGCTGGGGCCAGCAGGGTGCAGAAGAGACCTCCTTGCCCCCGAACAACTTATGTGACAAGAGTTACCACGTAGACGTGGCCAGAGAATCGGAAAACTATGAGGAGGGTGCTTTTCTGGGGCTGAGCTGAGATACGGGGCAGGGGTGGCTTCTGTCAGGGAGGTGACAGGAGGCAGTGACTCTGGGCAGGGCGTACACCTTGCGGCCACATGGAGGAAGAGGGAGAAGAGCATTCTGGGCAGAGGGGAGGGCAGAAACAGGAGCATCTCTCCCAAGAGGGAGGGAGTTGCCAGTCACACCACAGGAGGGAAGGGTGATGGGAGAGGGTCAGAAAAGTAGTTCAGGAGAACCCTTTCCTATCTCCCAAATTGGGACATGAAAATCTAATCTCTCAAATGTTGATTAAAAGCTCTTGGTGTGACCCAGGAAACCCTGCACCGGGACCTCATAATGGGTCGGGTGAGGCTCAAGGAACTGCCAGCTGCCTAGAGCCAACCCTCCACAGGTGAGTGGCTCTTAATTGACGGGGGTGTCCCTGAAAGTCCCTCACAAGCAAGGAACCAGGTTCTAAGCACAATGGCCCTGTCTCTGGACCTCTGGACACTTAGAGAGACGAAAGACCATCTACGGATCTTAGAAGAATGATAGTGATGGGGCACGTGGAGGCTCAGGTCTCACTTGGGGAATTGGGTTTGGCCCCCACCTGGCCCCTCAGGTCCTCTAGGCTGAGGTGAGCTCTGTAGGAAGTGGGCCACAGCCGGAGACGTGTCAGGCAGCGGGAGGAGCTAGTGCCCTCACCATCCCCAAAGCGTGTCTTATTATTAAAACTCATACATCACACACTGAAGCAAATACCTGGCGTGGGGGAATTGGAATCCTGCAGCATGGACTAGATCCATCACCTTCTAAATCAGGTACATCAGCCCGTGAATCAAACACATCACCTCTGGATTCGATGGGCTCCCAGTCGGATTAGATGCATCACCTATTGAATCAAATGCAACTCTGATTGAATCAGAAACTGCGCCTCACCTAGTAAATCATCTAAATATTACCCACATTACAAGTTTGGAATGGCTGCCTCACCAATACATTTTAACGGACGACATGTTAAAGCTGCTATAACATTTAAACAATTACCTGCAGAAACGAACTCAATACATCACTCGGGCTGGCTGATCAACACTTCGAGTGGGAGAAATCGCCATCCGGATGCACGGGCTTTCCATTTTTCCCTCTCTCCTCGACCACCCTCCTCCCCCACTGGAGTCCTTTCTCCTCCAAGCACACATCGATGTGAGGCAGGCGGGAGCTGTGTGGGTTCCTGATCCCAGCCCCGGGGAGGCCGGTGTGACACCTAAGGCAGTCGACCACATGTGGACTGGTCCAGCAGCAGACAGACATATTTTGCTTAACCTGTGCTTAATCTGTGCTTAAAAAACAGTAAATATTTCAAAAGTCAAAAAATTCACCTTAAAATCCTTAATTTTCTCGAAACAAAGTGAGACTTGCCAATAATAAGCCTGCATGCCCACTAACAAGTGAATCTAGTAATAGTAACTACTGCCAGGTGTGCCTCGAGGCATTCCTCTGTATTACGTCATCTGATGCTCACAACGACCCTAATAGGATGATATACAGTAAGAGATTATCATTATTTCCAGTTGAGGAAACCCAGAGCACAGAGAGGGCAAGCAACTTGTCCAAATCACACAGCAGGACAATGGTGGAGACAGACATGCAGCAGTATTGTGCTGAGTGGTGTGGGGGGATTTCTGAGAGGGTAGGGATGGGGAAGCTGACCCTGCCAGGTGACCTTCTAACCTGCCACTGTGTCCTAACTGTCCCCATCAGCCAACATCCTCTCCCCACAGCGGGGCCTAATCAGAGAGGGCTTCAGCTCCAGACCTGGATTTTTATGTACAAAATTGTTTATGCAACCAGAGTGCGCTACTGGCAGAGCTGGAAGAAACGTTCATGACGCTATTTTAGAGTTGCCTCCGATTTACTGTATTATGCTGAATATAGTGCCCTATCAATCTATATGGAATTTTAAAAATAAATCCTGTAATTGCATTGAAAATTATACTGCACTGTATTTGTGTGCATGTGTCGTGTTAATTTTTTCTAAGTAAATGTTAAAATACAGCAGTTTTTGAATTCCTATTTTGATCTACGGCCATACCACCCTGAACGTGCTGGATCTCATCTAAAGTCCTGTTTCGTTCTTTTTTTTTAATATACCAAAAGCTCAAGAAGGGAAGTGGTCTTGCCCTGGTCAAGGCTGCCACCCCTAGGCTCTGAGTCCGTACCCGCTAGGCCTAAGCAGTCTGGCTCCTTCTGTCAGGAGCTCTGCAACCACCCCCTTCCCCCACTGCCGTCCTTCCTCAGTCTTTGGACTATAAACAAACCAAATAAAATAAAGGTGACAGCTCTGCATTGCATGATCTTTGCATGTCACCTGGTTCATGGAAAAGCTTAGTAAAGATGACAGGTGTGTTTCCAGAGGAGGACCTGGGAAAGGCCGGGCTCAGGGTCTGTGTAAACCCAGCAGCATCTGGAGGCTCTGTGAGTGCTGCCCCTGAGTGGTACCCAGGGCTCCGGCCACCCGAGCTGCCAGCTGGGAGGCCACAGTCAGGATGGGCCAGGATGTAGCAACTAGACCATAAGTCCAGCCCAAGGCCTCCCCTGATCCACCAGGAACTTCAGGAAGCAAAGGAAAGGGCTCAGGAATCTTCTGGAGGGCAGCTCAGAGCATCCTCACCGGGCGCCCCACACACAGCCTCTGCCCTCCTTCCCTCCTCACCGTGCTGCTCTCCGCGGTCAGCAGCCTCACCGGCCCAGATGCTCAGCAGACAGCATGAACTTTTCTGCCCAAAGTAGCCTTGGATGCTCTGTAAATCCTGGTGGTGATTCGGGCCCCAGAACTGGGCTTCTGGTTGACACCAGGACCCCCTCCCCCTCAGCAAGCAGACTCCAGGTGCCCTGCCCCACCTCCACTTACTTTATTCCCAGAGAATCCTCAAAGGCAGGTCAGGACTTGGCTCAGGGGCCTGGTCAGGAGGGCGAGGGCCCTGTCTTGGGAAGACACCATCTCCAGGCCACACGGTTTCTTGTTCTCCGGAATGAGTGTAGGGCACGTGGCAGCCCCTTTGTGATGAGTTGGAGACCCCAAGTCGAGAAACTTCCTTGAGAGTTAGGGGAAGCTCTTTGAAATGTTTGATTTTCTATGTGGCATCTTTCCTCGTCAGAGGAAATCAAGATACTCTAACTCACAATCTCATCCCACCAAACCAGCCTATTTCT
The DNA here is from genome assembly GCF_048773025.1 of Camelus bactrianus. NCBI lineage: Eukaryota > Metazoa > Chordata > Mammalia > Artiodactyla > Camelidae > Camelus > Camelus bactrianus. Next base: position 21,664,883 of record NC_133542.1, read on the forward strand.
CCCTACCAACACTTTGCTCCCATTTCCTTGGGTTTGGGAAAACATTACACAGTATGTCCTCTTCTGCGTTTTTCGTTGCTAATAGATGTGTGTGACAGGGTAAGTTCTGAAGGTTCAGTTGTCCTATCTCCTTCTCTGTGCTTTCAGAGGAATGGTTTTACCTGGGGCTGGAGGCAGGGCCCACGAAGAAGCCTCCAGAGGCTGCCCTAGGGGTGCAGCCCTCAGGACAGAGGCCACAGGAGTTCAGGCCTCTTGAATGCAGAGGCTTTCGGAGTGTAGAGATCTGGCTGTCTCTGTGGGCTGCCTTGGGAGGTGGCCTGGCTCCCCCCAGGTGGCTACTCAGATTGACCTTGGGTTTGGGTTGCAGTCTGGTCCTCAGCCCAGCACTGCTCCAATCTCAGGGTCCTCAAGGTGGTCTTTGGAGAGGGCTGCTCCAGAAAGCCTGCAAATACCTGCAGGGGGACATCCCAAACCTGGGCACCGATGGGGCACAGAGTGGGCAGTAGGGATAGAGAAAAGGGGAGGATGGAGAGTCAGGACAGACAGCTCTGCAGGCGGCCAGCACTGGGCTGAGCCCTGGGAGTCGCCAGGAGAAGCTGTCGACACACCGCTGCTGACGGCAGTGAGGAGAGAGCCCGTCGTCCTGATGACCTAGTTAACTGAGGTCAGGCTTGTCCTCAGTGCTTTCTTCCCACGCGGTGTCTCATTTCATCCTTACAACCCAAGGATATTGGTTTTGGTTTTATTCCTACTTTCATATAGGAGAAAACTAAATTACAGACAGTTTAAATAACATATCTCCATTTTGCAGGGTATAAAACTGAGGCTCAAAGTCATTCACTTGCCTAACAAAAATCTCAGAGTTAGCAGAGTGGCTGAGTGGGGGTTTAAATCCAAACACCTCAGACTTCCCAGACTACGCCCTTCAAGACCCAGGAAATGAGTGTGAGGTTGTGTGGTTGGCCCTGGGTGTGCAGCGGACGTGGCCAGGAGGGTGCGGGAAGGCCGGGACTAGTGCCCAAGAGGCGGGGCTTTGGGTGCCCCTTCCAGGAAGAGGCTGTGCTGCTCCCCACATCACTCACTGCCCCCCTGAACACACCCAGTTTGAACCTGGAAAAAGGGACTCGTGCCTGTGAGTGCCTGAAAATGGCTTGGGTTGTGTTCTGGACCAATGGGGTGGCTCTGGCGTCTTTTCATGTCCCCTTCCGACCAGCCCCCTGCGAGGCTGTGGCTGGTGCAGCTGGACGTTGGAGTGGGGTCTGACCCAACTCCTCTTAGTGCCGCATAGTTCCTGCCCGTCCTCCCTCCTCACAGTGACTGCTCTGCAATCAGCTGCCTCACCAGCCTGGACACTCAGCTGACAGCCTTAACTTTTCTGCTCGAAAGTAGCCTTCGATGCCTGAGGTCCCAGGAGATTCTCAGAAGTTACAAAAAAAGGAGATGCTTCTTGCTGGGCTGAAAGATGCCTGGCTTAACATCACCCTGCCTATATTCAAGGAGCCTCACTTTTTGAGGCCAAAAGGGTATGACTGGAGACACATTAAAAGAACCCTGTTTCTAGCCAAAACGCCCTATTTGGCACTGCCAAAGGTTAGGTCATTTTCTTAACTTTCTTTAGTTGCAAGATCTTTCATTCAAATGATACCTTTGTAGAAGCCTGATTGAAGAAGGCTGTATGTTGGGGAGACTGGCACCTTATTTGCTGGACCTTCCCTCGTCACAATAGCAGGACCAAAGGTCCCTCATCTGGACTTCCCTGCACAGTTTGAAAACCACTGATCTAGTTCAAACCCTTTGATTTACCAGCAAGGAAACTGAAGTTCAGAGAGGTTGTGTGACATGTCCGCTATTTCAACAGAAAATTTAAAGCCGGTTAGACCCAAGTTCATTTTGAGGGTATGGTGGTCAAGTTGGAATTCATTACTCTTCTCATGTGCTAATTATCAGCCTTTGAAAACACTGCTAGAATCAGATTATGCAGTTGATTTTAGTTTAATAAACAGTTACTAAGTGCCTCCTGGCCATGTACAAGGCACCAAGCTCTGGACACGGTGGGAGGAAAGCCCAGTGGCCACCCTAAGGAACGGGGAAAGAGACCCACAAGTAGGCCATTCCAGTATGGGTGGGGGACTAGGACAGCCACTCAGTCCTGCCTGAGAGTTCCGGGGGGCCTCCCAGCCTGAGCGGCGCCATAGAGGATGGACAGACTCGGCCAGTGAGGGCAGGGGGCAGAGGCATCCCAGAAGTGCTAAGGCCCAGATTGGGGACGAGTATGGTGTTTGCTGTGAGTGGACCAGCACCGCTAGAGGGAGGGAGGTAAGGTGGGGAGAGGCGGGAAAGGGTGCTGGGATCTTGGACACTGTACTAAGGAGCTTGGGCTCCATCCCCAGGGAATAAGGATGAAAGGTTTTAAGGAGAAGAAGCAATTTAGGATGGGGCATTCTGGTTGCTGTGTGATGACAGATTTAAAGGGAGGGGCTGCCACGAAATATGTCTAATGAGGACATTATTACAATGGTCTAGGTGAGCCTACAGTGGGTAGAAATTCCAGAAATATTTGTGAGATGTTTTAGGGAGATGAGTGACTCCATTTAGGGAAGGGCTGCTGAGGGAGAGGGAGGAACCAAGAATGTGTGGCTGGTGACCTAGAAGGGCCTGGAAAGAACAGGACACGGGCTAGAATGGTGCTCTTGAGAGAGAGGAGGTCTGGAACACGAACAAGTCAGGGAGGCATCTGGGTGGGATCAGGTACACGACCAGGAGTGGCTCTACGTGGCCAGGAGGACCATCAGGCCACAGAGAACTCCCCGAGTCCCACCACCTCAGGCCAGCACACCTGTGGAAGCCTTTCAACCTCAGACCACCTTTCTTTCCCCCATCAGTGGGAACCAATGGAAAATTCTGGAACTACAGGCCAGCTGAAGTGAGGCTTGAGCTTTGTACTCACCATCTTGGCGTCGCCTACAAGATGCTCTTTGCGGTCCCCAGGTGGTGCTGGCCTGTGTGTCTCCCGGAGCAGGCAGAGGAAGGGCAAACCCAGGCCGTTGAAGCCAGCCGTGGTGCAGGAGGCAGCCCGGGCTGCTCAGTGAAGAAACTGCTAACTCAGGTCCTGTCGCCCCCGATCGACCTCTCAAAGCAAGGGGTTAAACCTTTCCTTAAAAACCCTGCAGTGCCTTGGAAATCAGCTGAATGGCCTTTCTGTACAGCTTCTAGTGTCCCGGGTGCCCTAGCTGGCTTTCTGACGAGATATAAATGATAGATTTTATGGGCAGCAGCATGGGCCAGTGGGCTAAGGACAGGCCGGGGAGCCAGCAAGGATGCGGCCTCGGCGCCTCGTGACCGCTTGACTCAAGGTGTGACCTTGGGCTGGTTGCTTAACCTGTTTACACCTTAGTTTCCTTGGCTGAAAAATGGGAGTCCTGATACCACTGGGCCTCACAGGGGGGCCGTGAGCAGAAGCTAATTGATGGCTCAAGTGTACCCTGGGTGTCTCCAATGCTAGTAAACTGCTAAGTAATTATGCGGCGCCTCGGAGCGCTGGCAGCCGACATGCAGGGCACTCTTCCCAGGCCGAGGGGGCCAGGGAGCGAGGCCGAGAATGCCCGGCTCAGCTAAATGCCAGCCACTCACCTGGCTGACTCCTCCCTGGTGAGCCCCTCAGCAAGGTCATCCTTCATCTCCTGGAGATCTTTCTCCTCAGGGCTCTGACAGTCTCTCCTCTCAGACCTGCTTTTAACCTGATTTTCTGCAAGATGTGGCTTTTTCTTTAATTGACAGCTGGGTGAACAGTAAGTCTGCAGAATCGTTGCTCTCTGCAGGACATGCATGCTGCAAGGTGCTGTCTGTGTCTTCTCTCATGGATTCCGCCCCGCAGGCACAACTGAGGGGAACCCTGCTGTTCCCATTTCACAGATGCAGAAACCGAGGCTCAGGGAATACAGATATTCCCAAATTCTTTCAGTGGGTCCTTTTTAATGAAGCTTCTCCATCAGTCTGTGACTCTCCGTCACCACTTCACGGTTGAGCCTGTGCTGTCCTGAGGAGTCAGGAGAAGGATTCAAATCCAGAAATCCCTGGCTTCAAAGCTCAGGCCTTTCTATCACTCTGTGCTGTCTTCCTTGTTAACTCTTTTCTACGTGGAGCCATGGGGTGGCAGACAGGGTAGAAACATCACTGAGCTGGGTGCAAGGACCCCAGATAACTTTTCTCATCCCTACCACAAATCTGCTGTGAGGCATGGGACCTTTCTGAATCCATGCTTTTCTACTGTAGTCCCTCCTGTCTCTACCATGTTATGACCCTCCACCATGGCTGTATATCACAGTAACAGGTACCTGCCTTCTGTGTGTTCTGACACATAACAGCTATTAGTATACCTGCTATGCTCAGTGCAATGGACCGTGCTCCTCCCAAATTCATATGTTGAAGACCCAATGCCCAATATGATGGTATTAGGAGGTGAGGACTTTGGGAAGTGATTAGGTCATGGGGTGGAGCCCTCCAGATGGAATTAGTGCCCTTTTGAAAGGGACTGCAGAGAGCTCTCTCACCCCCTCCACCACATAAGGATATAGTGAGAGGACAGCTCTGTGAATCCAGGAAATGAGCCTTCACTAGACTTTAAATCTGCTGGAGCCTTGCTCTTAGACCTCCCAGTCTCCAGGACTCTAATAAATTTCTGTTGTTTATAAGTCACCCAGCCCATGGTATTCTGTTAGCCCAATGGACTAAGACATCCAGCTAGGCTAAATGATCCTTACAGCCAGGGATTGTGCTATGCCCCAGTGGAAGCAGCCTTCCCTTCTCTTTTAGCTCTGCTTTGCCCAACTTGTCAATGGGCAAGAGTTACTGATCTGGGCCCTAGGGCTCCTTAAAAAACCAAGTGATTCTTACCAGCTTATCTGGGAAGGGGGCAGTGGGTGGAAAGAGAGTTAAGCTTGCCTTGAGTAATGCCCTGGTATCCACCTGGTAGGGAGGTTTGTCTCTGGGGCTGCATCAGCAGGGCTCTCCTTCAAGGGATGCACAGGGATCCTGGAGCAAGTCGGCGATCTTCCCCTGTTATTTGTGGACAATAACACCAAATCTCTGAGCTGTGGCAAAAGGGCCTTGATGGGTCCCAAGAAATAATGAACAACACAACCATCTATTTGAGCCAACAAAGTGATGGTGACTCTGCTTAATTTTGTGCTCCCTGAACTATTGGGGAAACTGCAGAACAGCTCATCGGTCCAGGCATCACACTGCTAAGACTCAAAACTGTTTGAGTGACCCCAGGGTAGCAGCCCGGAGAACCTGTATGCCTGCTCTCCGCCATCTCTGCCCCTCTGGGAAGGCTTTGCCAGCCCAAGAGCACTTACCTTTGTTCCCAAATATATCCCCTTCTCTCCCACTGTTCAGTCTGAATAAAGGGTTTACAAAAAATAGCACAAGCCTTGGTGACTGGCAGGGCCAGTGCAGGACACACCAGCCCCACCTCTCCTCTTCCCCAAATCGCAAGGCTCTGCTGCATTTGAGTCCACGTTTCTCATCCCTGCGCCTGAGCTCCCAGGAGAGGTGCTGTAGGAACATGAGCCTCCTTTAAATCCTGCTTTCCCGGACACTTACTACTAAATGGGATCAACCATCACTTCCTATTAGTACAACTTGGCCTTTCCAGTGGTGACGGGCAGCCAAGGGCTGCTCTGTGGATCACTTAGAGTCATAAAAACTGTGCTGTGGGCTACCCCTGCTTCACAGAGGGCTCCTGGGAGCAGCAGGAGGAGGGCGGGGGAGTAGAACACAGAAAGCTCGAAATCTTCTGCTAAACGCTGTCTCAGGCGCCCCCACCCCCGCCCCCGCCCCTGACCCATTCTGCTCTAACCTCATCCATTGGCCCCAGGAACTCTCCAGGGCCGAGGACATGGAGGCCAGAGCAGGTAAGGTAAAGGGCTGCCACCTCTGGTGTCTGCCAGGAACTGTTCTCAGATCTCTTTTAATCCTGCTGTCAAGTCTAAAATGCATTTTAGTGTGGGGCTCAGAGAAATTAAATGATTTGCTCAAGATCACGGAGAGGGCAGAACTGGGATTCCACAGGCCATGCTCTTTCCTCTCCTGCAAGCTGACTTGGAGAAGCAGCCTCCACTCCACCTGCCAGAGAGGACCCTACAGAAGAACTCAGGTCAGAGCCAGCTCTGCCCAACCGGGGAGACAGGTTCCTTCCAGAAGGGCCACATCAGGGTGGAACAGCCAGTGTCAGCTCTCTGAAGGTCACATAGAACCCTCTTCAGGGTCTACCCAGGCATTCAGTGGTTAAAAGCAAACATGCAGGATTTATCCCCTGGTCTCCACAATGTGTGGGGACAACCAGGGTGAAAATTCCAGCTTCAGGAAGCCCTTGCACGGAGCATGCGGTATGGACGGTAAGGCTGAAGGTTTACAAAAATGAAACAAAAACTGCACAAAAATCCCAAAGCAGAGCTGCCATGAACCTGACATAAAAGCAAGCACGTGGGAGGTGGACCTGAAGCTCAGTCTCCACTCCTCCATCATGACTGTTGCACAGGGAGGCTGGTGGCTGGGCCCCTTCAGCAGACGTGGACTGCGGCCGTGGAGTGCTCCCAGCTTGGCCTGCATCCCGTTACTTCCCAGAATGACCCTTTACTCCTTCATTCTTTTGGTACAAGTTTCTGCCAAAGGAACACAGATGGAGAGAGAAAAATCAGGGCTGGGTTTAGATAGGGAGAAAAAATTCACAAAATGTCAATATATTCATCCTGGAAAAAAACCTGAAAATGTTAAACGATTTTAGGGTTTTTGTGGGATCACACACACACACACACACACACCCCATACATACACTCAGAGAGTGGTTGTTTGGTTCTGTCTTCTGCATCTGTGAGCTGTTTTATTAGACAGCACTCATGCAGAGGCGCTGGGCTCACCTGCAGGCTTTTCTTCCATTCTTGTCCTAGGCAGCCTCTCTAGGACCTCTTCCTTTCTCTGTTCTTTTTTCTCCCACAAACACTACCTCCCTTTCTTCTCTGTGTCCCATGTCCTCAAGCTCTCCTTTTCCAGCCCAACAATAGCCCTGCTGAAAAACTCTAGGATATTCAGATCACAGGGAAAATGAGGAGAGAACATACTATGTTCCCCTCGTGGAGTCCATGGTCTCAGAGACAAATGGCTATGTGTGTGTGGGGTCTCTTGCCTCTGGGAGCTGACGAAGAGCCTTGGGTAGGGCAGAAGACATCCTTGGGACCCTCAAAAGCACCCTACTTAGAGGGCTGCTAACCCCACTAACCCCAAAGGGCTTCTCTGAGTATAAACTCTCATCAGATGCTCCTGGCTCTTCCCATAGGCTATGCACGCGCTTGGTGGGGAGAAGTCTTTAACACTGGTTCCTTCCCCACGTTCCAAATGACACCTTTATCCTCCAAAGAGGTGCAGAGAGAACGGGCATGGATCTGCCTATGGCTAACTGTGTTTGAGGGGAACAGGAGTATCGACCTGGTAGAGGGCCGTGCAGCATGGCAGCAACTGCCTGAGAGGTACGGGGCCGGTGGGGGCTCCGCCTGGTAAGCACTGCTCTGGCAGCAGGGAAAGGGCAGGAGGGAAGGTGAACGCGAGATGCTGAGAGGAGCTGATAGAAGAGCATGCCTATGCCCTTTCCTCTCCTAAGAGACTGGTGTCTGGAATTTGAAAGCCCCCAGATGTGGCATGGCCTGACCTTTGGCCTCGGGGTGACGGCAACTGGTGGAATGACAGGAGACACTGCTCAGACTGAGATGTTTCATAACTTGGCACAGCATTTCCCACACACCTTCATGAGGTCCTCAAGGGTGATGTGAGCAGAATCACTCAGCACCCTGAGCATTAAACTTTCTTCCCAGGAAATGGGGGTGAGGGTTGTTGCCAAGGCCACAGGGTGTATAAGTATCTGTAGAACCAGGACTAGAACCCAGGTCTTCTAACTCCCAGAGGTTTAGGAAGTACAGCAGTCCCCATCCACAGGTCTGCTCTCCAGGCTTTCAGTTACCTGCAGTCAACCCTGGTCCAAAAACATTAAATGGTACATTCCCAAAATAAACAGTTTATAAGTTTTAAATTGTGCACTGTTCTGAGTCCCATGACGAAATCTCTTGCCCTCCTCCTTCGTTCTGCCTGGGATGCGAGTCATCCTTGTGCCTAGTGCATCCTGCCCGTGAGCCACTTACTAGCCTCCTTGGTTGTCATACCAACTATTGTGATATCACAGTGCTGGTGTTCAAGTAGCCCTTACTTTTCTTACTGATGGTCCCAAAGCACATGAGTAGTGATGCTGGCAATTTGGATATGCCAAAGAGAAGCCATAAGGTACTTCCTTTAAGTGAAAAGGTGAAAGTTCTTGACTTAATAGGGAAAGAAAACAAAATCATATGCTGAGGTTGCTAAGATCTATGATAAGAACAAATCTTCTATCTGTGAAATTGTAAAGAAGAAAAAAGAAATTTGCTAGTTTTGCTGTTGCACTTCAAACTGCAAAAGTTACAGCAAAAGGGTGTGATAAGTGCTTAGTTAAGATGGAAAAGGTATTAAATTTGTACAATATTTTGAGAGAGAGAGAGATTTACCTAACTTTTATTACAGTATATTGTTCTAATTATCCTATTTTTAGTTATTGTTAATCTCTTACTGTGCCAGTTTATAAATGAAACATTATCATAGGTATGAGTGTATAGGAAAAAACAGTATACATGGGGTTGGGTACTATTGGTGGTTTTGGGCATCCACTTGAGGTCTTGGAATGCATCCTCTTTGGATGAGGGGACACTATAATCTCAAAGGTCCAGACAAAGTTTGACAACAAATAGCATACAGGTCCAAGTGACACAGACCTTCTCTCAACTGCTTCTGCTCAACCAATCTGCTACAGCTGCTCTTCAGCCCCTTCCTAAAATATATTTACTGATGCCTATGTCACCAGGAATGACCCTGGCTAGTTGTCATTCCATAGCACCTCTAGGATATTCTCTCCCAGTACACCAGCCCTTCTCCAGTGTGCACTTCTGCTCCCACCAGCACCAGGTGAAAGCACGCTTGCTGAGAGTCAGTGGGTCCTTTTCCCCAAATCTGTCTTATGCTTGCTTTGCCTGACTTTGTAAATGCCCTATTGCAATTAAGTAATTTAATGAAATGTTCTGCAAAGAGATGATATAACGAGAGTGAAATGAAAAAGTCATCATTCCTATGCAAACGAAGTTAAATACTTTGGGAAGATCAAACGATGCTGAGTTGCTAGGAAGTATTGCTGATGAGTTAGGTGTAGGCAAGCTAACATGAAAGATGGGTGGGGGGCAGGAAACACACACATCTATAATGATTCCTCACTCAGAGTACTTGGCAAGCGTAAGCTCTCATCCCACTTTAAAGAAACGGAAACTGGAAACGGTAGATGTTGCATTACTGGGTGTGGTTTAATCGGGAAAGCTGGCTGGACACGCCCATCCATGGACCCATACTCAAAGGCAAGGCGCTGGACTCACATCAAAGAACAGAGAATGGATGGACATTTATATGTTTTAAGTTAAAATAAAATGTTGAAGGTGCGTAGGATAATTTTCTCTGATTTTCCTTTTCAACCAACTTTTTCCATTAACTGACCAATACCAGTCCGTACTGTGTCAGATAAAAGGGATCCTGATCTAATAGCTAACAGTTATTGAGCAATTATTTGGTGCCAGACACCATACTAAGTGCCTTTTATGTAGCATCTCTTTTAATGCTCTCAATCTACCCATAAGTGAGATACTGACGTTATCCTGCAGTGGCATATGGACCAGTCTTTACAGGTCTGGGTCTCTCCTGCCTCCCACCCACTGTCCTTTCTTTTGCCAGGCAGCAGCCCATTACAGACAGAATCACACCTCTATAACTGTGCCTCCTCACAGCCTCACTCCTTGGGAAGACTCTGACGTGCCCCTGATGGCTCTTTTGGGAAGGGAGTATGGTTGTTTCAATACAGCCCAAGTAGGTTCTGGGTTTCGTGCATGGGTGTGAAGATGCAGACAGGTAAACACCACGCATGGATGGGGTGGGAGCTGTGAAGACAGGAAACCAGCAGAGAGTGCTCAGGAAGACTAAGCCCAGCACAAGGCCTTGTCATAACATGGGGTGGTGGGTGAGGGTGGGACTTTCAGGAGCAAGACACTGGAAAAGCCCACCTGAGGCACTCTGGTGGAAGAGGGCAGGGTGGGGAAGAGGGGATGGTGGCAAGTATTCCCAGCAGTGCGCTGGCCAGGAGGCAGAGCTTCCTGATCAAAGCAGGGTCTGTAAATGGGCACTGCCAGTAACGGTAGCAGCAAGAAACACACAGGAAGGAACAGAGAAGAGCACCCTCTTCAGTTAGTAGCATCGGGGAACTCTTGTCTTTGCAAGAGAAATGTACTTGGTGGACTGCTTGGTTAAGCAGAATAGAAATGTACTTGGTTGAGGCAGAAATCTGGTATCCATCAAGGCCGGCAGGATCAGGATGAGCAAGATGATACAGAAAGGAAAGTTTAAGGAGCCACACATGCTGGGCGAAAATATTTGCCACACATGTACCTAGCCAAGGACTTACATCCAAGATATATAAAGAACTCTTATGGCACAATAAGAAAACAAATCACCCAATTAAAAGTAGGCAGAAGATCCGAACAAGTATCTCACAAAAGAAGATACATGAGCAGCCAAAAAATTCAAGTTCATCAGCCATCAAGAAAAGGCTAATTTGAACCACAGTAAGATACCAAAACTCACGCACTAAGGTGGCTAAGATGAAAACAACAGACCATACCAACTGCTGGGCAGCAGTAGGGTACCAAGGGTGGGCAGTGCAAACAGTCTGCACAGGGCAGGGAATAAGGGGGTGCATGGCCTGTACAGAATTTAAAAACAAGAGCAAAACCACTAAAAGTCGGCCTGATTCTTATTATCACCATGCATCAGCAATTCTAAACAATGTCAGTGATAAGATATTCCTCCTCAGTGAGGACAAACCCCTCCCAGGCCCCCTCCCTTGATACCTCACTCTTGGGGGTGTCATGTGGTACGACCACCCTGGAGAACTGCTTGGAAGTTTCTTTTAAAATAAAAATAAATGACACTTCTACATATTTTTCCAGCAGAAATGAAAACACATGAAGTGAATGTTCATAGCAGCTTTCTTTACAATAATCCCCAAATGGAAACAATCCAAACGCTCATCAACAGGTTGAATGGCTAAACAACATGTGGTACATCCACACAACGTGATTTTCTTTCTTTTCTTTCTTTCCATTTTATTTCTTTCCTCTACTCGGAAGTGGAAAACGAATAAAGTACCAAAACAAGAATGCAACAAAATAACAAATCTTAAAAACATTATGCCGAGCAACAGAAGCCAGACACAAAAGAATATACATGGCTTGATTCCATTTATCTGAAGACCAAGAACAGGCAAATCTAATCTATAGTGACAGAAAGTAGAACGAGGTTGCCTGGGGCTGGGGCTGGGGATGAGTACTGACTAGGTAGGGACAAGGGAAATTTCTGGTGTGTGGGTAATGCTCGTTACAGGCATACCTCAGAGATACTGTGACATCAGCTCCAGACCACCAAAATAACATCACAATTAAGTGAATCACATGAATTTTTTGGTTTCCCATATAAAAGTTATGTTTACCCTATACTGTAGTCTATCAAATGTGCATTACATTTTAAAAAACAACTGACATATCTTAATTAAGAAATATTTTATTGTTAAAAAACGCTAAGCATCATCTTAGCCTTCAGCAAGCTGGGGCAGTAAATCAAAGATGGCTGATCACAGAGCACCATAACAAATAGAATAATAATGAAAAAGTCTGACATATTGCGAGAATTACCAAAATGTGACACAGAGACATGAAGTGAGCAAATGCTCTTTGCAAATGGCGCCCATAGACTTGCTCTAGGCAGGGTTGCCACAAATCTTCAATTTGTTGTTAAAAACGTAGTATCTTTGAAGCACAATAAAGCAGGCTGTGCCTGTAACTGACTGTCATGGCGGCTACATGAGTAAACACATTTGCCCAAACTCAGAAAAAATGTGCGTATTTTGTTGTGCATATTTTGTTATGTGTAACATTGTGCTTTAATGAGGTTGATACGAACGTTTGAAACAAAGGGAAAAGATCTAGAGTTAGGACCAGGATAGATAATGACTAATCCGAGAAGACATCCCCAGCTCTTCAGGGGCATTCCTCAGCAGGACTCCATCAGCATTCCAGAGATATGCCTGCAGACCACATTTGGAATGTTCAGTCTGGATGTAGACTGACATTAACTGTCATGGAAAGCAATGTGTAGTTTAATCTATAGGTATTTCTGTTTCTTTCCTCAGAAGTGTTTTTATGCTTCTCTCAAGTTCCTCTATTTTTAATTCCTTTAGACGTAGGCAAAACTGCTATTTGGATGATGATGATAATAATGATAGCAGCTAACGTTTATGGAACATTTACTAGGGCCAGACACTTTGCTAAGGGATTTACTTGCATTGTTTTATGTAATCTTCATATAACCCTGATTCTCTGAGGTTTTATCCCCATTTTTCAGATCAGGACCAAGGTTCAGAGAGGTCAAGTTTCTCGTCAAGGGTGCACAGCAAGTCAAGCCCAGACTGGCATGCGGTTCTGTCTGATTTGGAGTCTGTGTCTTGTCCTTGCAAACCAGAACCTCCAACAATGGACCCATCACTACCTGGTAAACCAGACCACAAGGCCCTCTAGAAGGGGGCGCTAAACATACCTGCAGCTGCAAAGTACTCAAGTTCCTTCTCCTGCCAACATCCTCAGGGCAGTTTTCCTTCCCTGCTGAGCGTTCTTAAGCACCCTCTTTCTTGCAGTTACCATGGTGCCTGGTAGATTGATGCTCCATTTATGGCCAGCAATCAACGCACAGCTGAACTGCCTATCCTCATGGACTCTAGGGGTGGGGAGAAAGATTCCTTCTTAACCTTCCACTCCTCTCCTGAGCTTTACTTCCTCCCTTCCCTAGGATTCTGGGAAGTTGATTCTTTTGAACTGTGACCATGACCGTATATATCTCTGGGTATATTCTAACAGGAACCTGCGTTCCTTCCACTAAGGTCTGGCCAGGGAAGTTATGCAGGACTCAGGGGACTCCTGGAGGAATTTGCTCAAGTCGGCTGGGGTCGGCATCCCGACACTCAAGTGTATTCATGCGGCCAGGCCTGTTTGACAATCAAACCCAGGTATGAACAAAGCAGGAGGGGAGATGCGGGCCAGTGCGGACCCCAAGTCGGGCCAGTCTCTTGTTTGAGGAAGTATAATAATGCTAGAGGCCCTGGAGGAGACGTGACAGGGAGGAGGGGGCCCCCGGCAGAAGAAGAGAGGGGAAGATAATGGAGTCCAAAAGAGCTCCTGAAAACGTGTCATCTTGCTGTTGCTGAAACCCTTTGAATACGTTAAATCCTTAATCAGAGTAGCCTAAGACTGCAATGACTGCATGGAGACACGTTAGTCCAGATAAATCCTTGCAGGTTTCAAAGATCTGAGGGGCCCCGGCACTTCCCTCTGCAGCGCTGCCCCCTGCCCTCTCCTCCATGATGTCATGATTGAAGTTTCGCTCTCACCACGCCTGGTGCAAGTTGACATTGACAGTTGTAGCACTCTCACACCGACTCTGGAGGATTATTAGCTTTGAAGCTATTTGGCCTTGAGCGGTGAATTCTTTTTTGAGCTCACACTGGCTTATAATATCCGAGAAGGCTTGCTCCACTCTGGCCCCGGCTTGAATTAGGAGAGGAGGCCGCTTTCCAACTTGGAACTGATACCAGCAGGAACAGAACGGGGAATATTATCCATTTCTGATGGGCAACAAAGTTAGTGTTCTCAAATCCCCCCGAGGCCTTCACACCGAGTTTCCATTTTAACATCAGAGTTGGAGCCGCAGCCCGGGCTCGCCTCTGCCTGGAACCGCCGCGCAGCCTCGCAGCTGGACGCAGAGGAGGACTTGAGGAATACATGCTCTTCTGGCCTCTAATCTGTTTGTTATTAGGCTGTTGGAAACCCCTCAGTGGGGCTGGAAGCTGATGTCAGAACAGTATAATTCAAGTGAATGTTTGAAAAAAACAGTAGAAGGGGGAGAAAAAAAGCTCCCTTCTGTGATAATTTGCATGTGGTGAATGCAAGTGTCTGGGGGGATTAATTAGCTGAACAAAGCTGGGCAAGGGACTGCCAGGGAATTGGCAAAAATAGTGACCTGGAGAGCGTCTGACTCGCTCTTAATTTTGTCTCAGGATTTAAGCAAATGTCTTGCAAAGCTTATTCCAGGCAAAAGGGAAACCCCCCATCCCCATTCCCAGCCTCAACCTACGGCTTTTTCATACCGAGAGAAAACGTGCTCATCACTCCCCACAGGCTCTGCCACTGTCCCCAGAGCAGCTTGGGGAAGGGGGTGTCGTCTCAGCTTTGCTGGACCATCTACTGGAGTAAACTGTGGGTCTGCTCTGGAGTTCTCGAGAGCTCTCTTAGGAAAGAAAGAAAGAACGCCCAAGTTTTCAGGCTGCTGATGTAGGGAGAAGAAAAGTTTTCTTGAGATTATCACTTATTTATCTACAAGTTCTTATTTGTCTCACTGTTATCACTTATTCATCTGTCTGTGTGAAGGTCAATCTTCCCCAATGCTACTTGTGTCCATAATTCATGGGCTGTATCTCTCCTGATGCAACTGGTTTTCTGGATGTGCCAGCCTAGGAGCTTAAAGAAACCCAAATGATACACCTTCAGATTAGAGCTGGCCCTGGTGTTTCCACTGGCTGGAATAAACTCGGCACCACTGCCAAACATCAAAACCAAAGAAGTCAACGTGCCAGGAGAAGATGCTAACAGTGGTGAAAGCATAACGTTCATGAGAACAGGGTGGCTGGAAGAACAGCTGGAGGGGGTGGAGTAAGTGATGACGCAAAACATCAAACAAACATAAACTCAATTCCCCTTTCCAGTGGTTCAGCTGCAGAAATTTCTTGCGTTCTGTTTTGCTGATGCTCAGGAAAGTAAACTGTATCTCTTTAACTCTAACGGATGTTCCCACCCCCTTAGCCTTTCTGAAATTGGGACCTCTTCCAGCTGACACATCCATCAAATGTATCAGTGCCCACTAACATGTGATATTAACATGATGAGATGTCTTCCAGTCAGGGTGCTTGCAACAGGGAAATATGGTAAGAAGGGCAGTATTTAATCTTTTAAAAATGCCACTGAGACCTGGAATCATTTGTTCCACAGTGCAACTCTTGGAAAGTCTGCATGTGGCTAGAATCAAGTGCATTGATGACATGGGTACATGCCAAGGCAGGACTCTGAGAACTGGCTGTGTCCACTGAAATCCAGACAACAGATGAGTGGTGTCCATGTTGACATTCCTATTATTAACTTACTTAAGCAACTGATGGGTGCTCACCTCATCAAGGCTTACTTAGTTTGGCAAAATGATAAATTGCACCCACATTTTTTTTCTGCCCCAAGGCAAACTGGTGAGCTTGAAAAAAAAAACATGTAACTCTTTTCAGTCTGTTAATAATTTCCAAAGAAAAGGGCAGCCAATGGTTGAATAAATAAACCATTCTTGATGACAATTTAAGAAGTGGAGTAACA
This sequence comes from Camelus bactrianus, assembly GCF_048773025.1. Lineage (NCBI taxonomy): Eukaryota > Metazoa > Chordata > Mammalia > Artiodactyla > Camelidae > Camelus > Camelus bactrianus. Next base: position 21,680,515 of record NC_133542.1, read on the forward strand.
ATATGTGTGCGTATGTGTGCTTAAGTGTATGGGAACACACAAGAGTGCAATCCACTCCTAATTAGTCCCGTGAATTTGAGAAGCACTGCAGTAGCTGACTCTGTATTTGAGTGTGGACATTTGTATGTACACATATAATATTTTGCAAAGAACAGTAAAAAAAAAATTAGCTAATGTCCAGTGTTAAATTAGCTAAAATTAGCTAATGTCCAAAGCATAAGAATTCCCAAGACTAATTTAGTAATTCCTAACCATAATTTCAAAGCTAGAATGGGCTGCCTTAGGAAGTAGTGAGTTCCTGGTCACTGGAAGTGTTTGAGTAGCACGTGCTGAAGGACCACTTGATGGGAACATTTTGGTTGGAGCCCTATTATCAACTGTTGGGTGTCAGATGTGGTGTTTTAGTCCCTTCCAACTGGAGAATCTATGATTCTATGACATAAAACAGGCAATGTCATCTTAAATGAGAGCACACTGATGACAGGATTATATCTTAATTTAGCACAGTCCATAGGACATATGATTAATGTGTATGGAAACGTGAATGGATTGAACTGAATGATTTCTGATACCCTTTCTTACACAAAGATGGGAGTTGATGAGTTAATTGTATTAGTCAGGGTTCTCCAGAGAAACAGAACCAATACGATGTGTATCTTTATATCTATAGTTACATATGGATATCCTAGTGGCTACCTACATATAAATATGAGAGGAGATTTACTACAAGGAATTGGCTCACACGTTTATGGAGGCTGATCAGCCATCTGCAGGCTGAGAACCCAGGGAAGAGGGTGGTGTCAGTCAGTCTGGGTCAGAAGGCCTGAGAAGAAGGGTCACTGCAAGGTGTAAATCCAGTCCAAGGGCGGGAGAAGACTTATATCCAGGCCCAAACAGGCAGGCAGCAGGAGGAAGAAGGGGCAGATTCTTCTTTCGTCCACCTTTTGTTCTATTCAGACTCTCAATGGACTGGCTGATCCCCACCCACACTGGGGAAGGTGACAGCCTCCACTAATTCCAACACTAATCTCTTCCAGAAACACTCTCACAAACACGCTCAGAAACAACATTTAACCTGGGCACATTGTGGCACAGTCAAGTGGACACATAAATTAACCATCGCATGAACGTACGTCAGCCAATGACAACAACGTACGTGGAACACATGAATTCCTTCCTCAAGAATGTATTTCAGTGAACCAGAACTCTCTCCCCTCTTTGAGTCTGTGCTCTGTGAATCTGTGACATTTGGTAGTGCTCAAATGATGGGATTAAGTTACACCCAGGGTTATTTCACTGTTGACCATCTCTATCACACACTGTTACACACTCCTGAGGAAAGTTCTCCCACGTCCCAGCCAACACCAGCCTGCCCCGAGCACTGGCTTCTTGTCATGCCTCACGTCGTTCACTTTCTCCCAGGCAAGTGGACCCCACTCCACACTCTTGCATGGCTGGCACTGCTCACCTCCACCTGACAGACATCACAGGAACAGAATGCATCCGTTCCTGTTTTAACAAGTCAGTTTTACACACCGGTTGGAATTTGGTGGCATGTGAGTAAAAGGTAGGAGAACCATCATTCTAAATGTTCCCATGCTGTTGAACATGATGTTTGGCAATAAAACAGACCATGTCATGCTGTAATCTTTCACGCTCAAGTCTGTCTATAATGTTTAGTAGAGTTTTTCTGATGCTTTGTGTTTTGTAAGAAGTCAGGCTTCTCCACGTCCTGGCCATGATTTTCAGAAACTTTGCTGAAAATCAATGAAGGCTGGCAGAGACAGGGGAGAGCAACTTCTCAGTATGGGTACCTTAATGAAACAGCCTATGACAATAACGTAGGCATTCAGTAACAGTTAAGCACCTTGGAGAAGACCTGACATGTGCAACCATTTTCTTGACTTTGTCCCCCAGATTTGGTTTGCTCTTGAACGTTAGCTTTTAGGCATCCTCAAAAGGGCTCTTGGGCTCTGCGTGGGCCACACACATATATATGCACACAGCCACATAAGCACTGCCCTGCGCAGCCCCAGGGGTGGAGGGGGCAGAGATGTTTACGGGAATGGAGCTCTGCTCTCTAACTGTCACTAGCTACCTCACATCACAAAATTTAATCTTGCTTTCCTATGCGGATGTGACTCTGTCTAGTTGGTTTCAACATATTGTGGGTTCAACTAAGACTCTTACAGGGAGATAAGCTCTTATGATTTTTCATTCCACGTCTCCCACTTCCTTCCAACAACCTCTTCCCCACCCCCCGACCCCAAAGAATGCTGACCTCCACTTTTACACGGAGCACAGGGGCACTCAGCAAGTCTTCCCAGCGGCTTTTGATTTTAATTCAAGTGATGCGAGCATTGAGGACTTCTCAAGAGAATATCTTGCAAACTTCAAATTGCTATTGCCTTTTTGGGACATTAAAGAAAGTTTCTCGTGCCCCTAGGCTTCCCAGAGGACACTTCCAAACACCAAATTTGCTTTGACTTGAAGGAAGATGACATGTGTACGCTCAATAGAATGGTAAGAAGCAGGGAGGAATAAAGATGTAGCAGGGTTGCAAACTCACACTCCACTCCGATGTGCAGTATCAAATAGTTTCTGTCCTTCCTAAAGCTGGTCTGATCTTCCTCTGACACCTCCCCCCACATGCCAATTAACAATATCTGAGTCTCTTCCAATTTAAATGTTCTCATTTTCATTTAAATATTTTATTTATTAGAAATTCAATTCCTTTCTGGGGTCTGTTTAAATTTTCCCTTTTAGACTTATGGTTCTCTGCATGCAAAAGCCCTTTCTCCATCCCAAAAGGGTGGCAAAAGAGGTTTCTGTGCTTTTTGGTGGGAGAGGAGAAAGGGGACCAGATGGGATCCTTGGGATCTTTGCTGGTCTTTGCTGCAAAGTGGCAGGGCTGGTCAGCTCCCTGACCTGGGATAACCGTCCACCTGTCCTTTGAGGTGACAGTAATGGCACCCATTCCTGGCCATCCTTCCAGGTCTCATGGGCTATTATAGCCTCTTCATAATGATCATTGTTTTCATCCCTCCCACCTTCTCATTGCTATACCCTGGACCCTCTGTGGGCCAGCCCAAGGACACAAGGAATATAGAGTACTGTCTGGGGCTCCCAGGACTGGTGCCCTTCTGCTTCCACTGTGTCCCATGTTCTTGTATCATGTTGGAGGTGACCAACATAGACTCCAGGGACTTCTTGAGTCTGGAAGCCACCCCCTGGAATCCTCAGAGAAGTGTGACAAGAAGTGAGTCACAGGTCTCCTGATGTTCTCAGCCTTTCCTCAGTCTTTCTACCATGCCTCCTGGTTCCATGTCTTAGGACTCAAGAGGAGAGTCCAGGACCCAGCTGGTTTCCCTTGTCTGCCTGCCCTCTTTGCCTTCTTCATCCAACCCCTCAGGCTCAAAGCCTCCAGTTTCCCACCCCTCCATACCCCACCCTGACGGCACAGAGAGTAAATCTCTTTAGGATCTATTCTACCAGGCATGGCTCTCAAGATACTAATGGAAGCTAAAGGAATTTAGAAAATCCCTTGCCTTCTCAACAATGCTTGGCTTTGAGGATGATTTTCTTGCTTAAGAGGTCAAGAAAGTCAGCTCTGAGATTCAAACTGATCAATGGTCTCTTTGTTCTAGGCAGTATCCCTGGGGCCAGAAGCCCCGTGCCTCAGCCTTGGAGGTTGGAAGACTGCAGGCGAAGGTGATTTAAGAGAAAACCAAAAAGTTCGAAGTGTAATATTTGCAAAATATTACCCCTGTTACAGAAATATGATTCTGCGCTTTCAAGAAGCATAGTCACACACTTCCCTTTTAAGAAACGTCCATTCATACAATTTTCCTGTTTGAAACGTCCATAATTTTCGGCTTCCTTCCTAAAACACTTTCCCCAGAGTCATACGTACTTTAAAAAAACTGCCTTTGAAGGATTTTCTTCCACATTGATTTTCTATTTTTCTGGTGAATAAACAACACTGAATCAGCAGTAAGTGTTACATCTACCTGTTTGCTCTCTCTACAACCCTCAATTCCCCCCTTGCTAGCACCCTGCCCCCCACCCAGGGAACTCTGAAGTTACAAGGGCACCATGCAGAACAGAATCACAGTCCTCGTGACTGGAAGGAAGTAGGATAGTTTGGTAGCATCGTGGTGGGTGGTTGCTGTGATCATTACAAAGAAAGGATAGCCAACTTGGCTTTCATCGGGGGAATAAATTCTAGTTCTTCTTTGCATGTCATCTCTACGGTAATGGCCATGACCCCAAAGAAAATGGACATGGTGCAGAGAAGAGTACATTTTCCTCATGCTTGTCAAAGCATGTCAACATTCTCCCATGGAGCGTGGTACAATTCTCCTAATGCAATTAAGCAGCACCTTCTTTTTCCATGGAAATGCACTCACAAATGTCAGCCTGGCTTGCAGTCACCAGGCTGGGAAGAATTTTGTTATGGAACCCGAAACCTGGCCTGATTACATGTTTTGCAACAAACCCCCGAAGTTCACATGAACTTTTTCAACTGGTGAGTCTGACTGTGGAGTCACCATTAGGTTTTTAGATGGAAGACTTTGACTCAGTGGTGCTTAGTATCTGGTAGTCTTCTCAGTCTTCCCAAACCTTCTGGGAAACATGCTCACCCTCATTCTCTGGATGTGACAGGAAGCCACTTCTCCTCAACTAAACTCTGTGGATACGATGCAGCCTCCACGAGAGGCTTCCAGTCGACATCAGCTGGTCGCTGCTGATCAATCAACCACCAGCTCTGCCCACCAGCTCCTCCCATGACTGGTTCTACCTGGGCTGCAGTGAGCCTTGCCTTCCATGGAAGTGTGTGTGTGATAAGATTCACAGCTCCTTCAAGAGCGTAGATATATAACAATTACCCAGCGTGTTCATTTCATTCTCACAGATGCCTGGTGAAGGATTCCCTTTGTCCCTGCCCTGCTTCTGAGGAAACTGAGGCTAGAAATTGCAACTCAATGTCATGACCAGAGGAGTACATGACAGACACAGGACACAGCATATGGTGGCTGACATAGCCCTTGTCATCAAGGTACATACAATGGTTACAAGAATGGGACCTGTCTTGGGGATGTGGCACAGCGTAGCACTGAACAGCACCAGCTATAGAATGTCCCTTCCAAGACCACCTACATTTGGGGGGCCCAGTGCCAAGTGAAAATGCAGGGTCTCTTGTTCAAAAAAGCACAGAAAAAAATGCCATCGAAGGCACTAAAACACGAAGCTTTTTCTTTTCCTCTCTGGTCTCTCTCTTGACTTACCCTGGTGTTTTATATTTGCTATTTAACATCAATCCACATAAAGAGAAATTAAAATCTTAAATTATTAGCATCCCTTTTACCATTCGACTTTGTGGAATTTTAAATGTAAACATAAGAGCATTTAACTCATGAGGAATCATCAGAATTACACAGTTTCTATTTCGTAGCTCACACATGTAATTCATTGTTGCAAGAACAGTGGAGACATTACACAAAACGAACTCAACTATTTCGTTTCACTTGATCTGCCTGCATTCCAGCAACGCTCTGTATCTGGCCCACTGCTGAGTGAGGGGACTGAGCAGAAAAGCAAGTGTGGGTTGACCTCTCTCTCCCTTTCCTTCTCCGGCATCATTTTCAGCATAAGTGGTTGGCTAATAAGGGGAAGTAACAAGAGTACAAAAGGATATGATAGGGTTCATTGATCGTTTGTTTCATAGAATGCTATTACCCCTTTCTGCGTTAGAAGCAAGTTCTGGTTCAGAGGGAAACGACGGAGCCTCTCAGGATTGTCAGCACCCCGCTTACTCAGCCGTACACGTAACACACTTACCTCGTACTCAGTTTTGAGCCTCACTGACCCACACACATCAGGGCCACCAAAATTCTGTGCGACAGGGCCTCCCCAATGCCACATGTAAATGAGGAGGCAGATAGTTTGTGCACATCTCCTCAGGCCCCTGTTCTACTGCTCCGTCAGACTTTACTTACACACCCAAGTTCAAATATAAAATTATGATGAATCTCAAAATGGTGACAGGACAGCATTAAACCCAGTATGGGGTCCTCCCGGGCTCGGGGACCTGGGCCTGCACAGGCTGCATTCTGTGCACCTGCGCCACGCCTCTCTTTCTGGCCCAGATTCAAGTCATAGTCATACCATGTTGTGACTGTGTGAACTTGACGGTATTAGTTAACCTCCTGGAACCTCAGTTTTCTTCACAAATAGTGCTTATTTTCAGCATTGTTACAAAGGATTCGTTCAGCGTCTAGAATACTCCTTATACTTCCCCCGTACCTCTCAAACGTCTGAGCTAAATGTACAGCCGACACATGCCTTTCTACCAGTACCCCCTCCCAGCTGACCACTGGCGGGAGTACTAACAATTGCACGGCCTGCAGACCCTTTAAAGACAAGGAGTCTGTCTTGCAAGTCACAATATTCCCAGTGCCTTGCACAGGTCCTGGCAAATGGTTGGTGCTGAGTCATGGATGCAAAGCTGCATGAGCTGACTGTCTACATGACATGCTGGTGACATCTGTGGTGAGCGAAACTGAGATTGTCTTTGTCCCCACAAAGTCTACAGTTGAGGAGGGGAAAAAGACCTTAATCTAAGCAGTAGTGATGACCTGTGACCATGAAGACACATTACAGGGACCTCTGAGAACATACAGTGAGAAGCCCTGACTTAGTGTGGATCAGACAGGTGTTCCCTGGGCAGCTGGTTTCAGGATGCTGAGATCTTGAAGGGACAGTGGGAGCCATCTAGACAGTAAATCCAGGATCCTCCTGGATTCTGTTCTGTGAGGACTACTTGATCACAGCGCTAGTAAGGAGAAAGGAACGTTTTATCTCAAGGAGGGAGGGTAAGTGCATTCTTGAGCCTTCAGGCCCAGGAAAGATTTCCTGTTTCCTACAGTGTGTAAGTGTGTGAGTTTCTACACATTTGGAGAGGTGCCAGCACTGCCTGCAGTGTCCCCAGGTGATCAGGACATGAGGGCTGCTTCATTCTACCCCCGTGAGAGTTGATGACTTCTGCTTTTGGTCAGGTGGTAGCTAGAATCCCAGCTAGCCTGAGAGACAGTGGGAGCCAAAGCACTTTCTACTTAGCAGCTTCCCAGTGACAGTCCTGCAGCTGTCTCACGCTTTTACTAACTCTGTTTATTTTTTGAAATGAGGAAACTGAGATTCATGGAGGTCAAGTTACTTAACCAAGTTCTCACAGCTAGTCAGTAGCAACTGCACGCATCATGTAGCTGTATTACCATCACTGGAATATGAGGAATGCTGACACCGGCGCATCCTGCAGTCTTCCCCATTCCACTATCCCCCCAGTTACTGAGGCCAAAGACCTGGAAAACGTCCTTGATTTCTCCTTTTCCCTCAAATCGTATGTCCAATCCATCAACAGTAAATGTAATAAGTCACCATTTACATATACATAAATGATACTTATGCATCAGTTATTGCATGCTCAGGATTATCTCACTGGATGCTTACAAAAACCCATGAGATTGCTTCCATGTCTTGGCAATTATAAGCAGCGCTGCAATCTAAATGTCCATTGACAATGACTGGATAAAGATATGGTGTATATATACAATGGAATATTACTCGGCCATAAAAAAGAATGAAATAATGCCATTTGCCGCAACATGGATGGACCTAGAGATTATCATATTAAGTGAGTCAAAGACAAAAATCATATGATAACACTTATATGTGGAATCTTAAAAAAGGATACAAATGAACTTATTTATAAATCAGAAATACACTCATAGACATAGAAAAAAAACTATGATTACCAAAGAGGAAATGGGGGTCAAGAATAAATCAGGAGTTTGGGATCAACAGATAGGTGCTTCTATATATAAAACAGGTAAAGAAAAAAGACCTACTGTATAGCACAGGGAACCATATTCAATACCTTATAATAACCTATAATAGAAAAGAATCTGAAAAGTATATAAATACATGTGTATATATATATGTATATGTATAACTGAATCACTTTGCTGTACACCTGAAACTAACACAACATTGTAAATCAACTGTGTTCAATAAAAAATAAAACAACCCATGAGGTACATGCTGTTTAAGTCCCACTTTTCAGATTAGGACAGTAAGGCACAAAGAAATCGAATAGTTTGTCTGAGTGCCCATGGCTAGTATGTGGCAGAACAAGAATCTGAACCCAGGACGTTTGGATCCAGAGTGTATGCTTTTAAATCATTACATTTTAAGTACATCTAATTGACTCTACCTTCAAAACCCATGTTGAATTCATTTTCTCCAATTCAATAGCTGCAAACCACCTTCATTGTGCTTGGATTTCAGCCATAGTCTTATAAATAGTCTCTCTTTTCCCATTCTATAATTCCCTACAATTCCTTCTTCATAAAGAAGTCAGAGAGAGCTTTAAAATATAAATCAGATCATGCCACTTCCAAGCCAGAGCCCTCCAGACACCTTACCACAACCTGCAAGGCTCTCCATGATATGTGGCCTGTCTCCCTCTCTAATTGCACCTCATACCACGATTCCCCTCATTCACTAACCTCCAACTCCATTGGCTTCCTTGAATTCCTTGAATATACCCCCCCTTTCCTGCCACAGGGCCTTTGCACATGCTTATAAGATTTTGTCCCAGACCTTTACATAACTCAATCTCTTATTATTTTTTTCCAGGTCTTTGTTCAAATGTAACCACTTTGGAAAGTTCTTTCCTGACTACTCTGTAGTAAGCAAAATTCTAAGATGCTCTCCACGATCCCCACCCCCTGGTGTAATGTCCTTGTGCTGGTGGAACCTGTGATTTAGTGGGATCTATCTGCCCTGATTAGCTTACTTATCTCTTGACTTTGAGTTATTCAAAGTGGAGGTTATCCTGGGTGTTGCTAACTTAATCAGATGAGTCCTTAGAGGAGGAACAAGCAGTAACAGACTTTCTCCTTTTGCCTTCATGATTTCTACAGCTGCAAGGAATTAAATTCTGCCAACAAACACATGAGCTTGGAAGAGGACCCTCAAGCTCAGATGCAACCCAGCCCTGGCTGACCCTTTGCCTACAATCTTGTGAGACCTAAGCAGAGAACTCAGCTAATCCATGCCTTGATTCCTGACTATGGAAAATGTGAGATAATACATTTGTGCTGCTTTAAGCCACGAAGCTTGTGATAATTTATTAGGCAGCAATGGAAAATGAATGCAACAACTAAGATGTCTTCTCCACCACCACTCTCTCTTTTTTCCTGCATTATTTGTCTTCATAGCATTTTGCACTACCTGAAATTATACTATGCATTTATTTACTTGGCTAGTCTGACTGTCCCACTGGAATAGCATCTCCACAAGGAAAGGGACATTGGCTTCTCTACTCTTCAATTTCCAGCTTCTGAGAGCAGTGCCTGGCACACAGTAGGTACTCAATAAATACATGTTGAATAAAGGCATAAATGAATGCATGTGCATTCACTGTTGACCTAATTTAAAAAATGATTCTTAGGTATATTTCAGTTTAAACAAACTTGGCATGGGAATCTCAATTTCTATATAAAAAGAGTTTAGTACTGAGGTTTTTTGTTTTTGTTTTTTTTTTTTTTTTCCTAAAAAGAACATAAAGTATGAGACAATTTACCAAAAGTGCCATTTAGGTGCAACTTTTTAGGAATATATGTATCCCATAAACCAAGGTAAACCTGGCTGTCTAACAGCCTCATTATTGTTACTTTTAACAAATGTGAGTGTATTTTAACGTATTAGAACAAGAAGACAGGCATCACTGACAGTATGCACTTGTTGAAGGACATTTCAGAAAAGCATACTGAATGGATGGAATGTGATCAGAGTACTAGCAACACAATGTAATGGCTGTCAGTAATAAATTTACTTTAAAAATATCCCAATGATAGCAGTGCCCAGAACAATTTGACGGATTATTTAAAATTGTTGTAATGGTGAATTGCTTTTTGAATTAAAAATTTATAACCAAATGAAAGTAGACAAAACAAAGCTGCTAATACCCAGTACTCTCCCCTGCTGGTTCACTGGTGATGATAGATGATGACACACTGGGATGTGCTTTCACTCATTTTTTTGAGGGGAGACTTTTAACATTTAAAACAAACAACGGAAAGAAGAGGCATCTGCTACTCTGAGAACGAGATGTTTCCCCTTGCACTGGAGCTCAAGTGTGCTCTCCACATAGGCTGCCTGCTCTGTAGGTGTCTCCTGGCATCAGTGCTGTTGCTCTGGGGTGGAGGAGCTCACAGGTGGGTGACTTCAAACAGGCCACCAAGCCACGTCCCCTTCGCCTCCCGCAGCAGACCAACAGTGATGCTGTGAAAGCACAATTTGTTTTGAAATCCTGAGCTACTTCTCACAGCAGAGATGACGTTTACCATAGCACAGGTTCTGAGATTTCGGAGTCACGTATGACCCACTACACTGCTGGGTCTGCAGCCATGCATGTTTTCGCCACCTCCAGCAGGGGGCGCCTGGGGTCTGACAGTGAGACGCAGCCCTGGAGCAAGAGAGCGTTCAGGGAACCCTGATTGTGCACATGCATTCCCATTTCCAAATACAGAATGAAATGACTTCTTTTCCTCAGAGAAAACACCTGATAAAAGAACAAAGTGTCTTGCAAAGTTACTAGGAGGATAAACAGCGCTGCTCTAGCTGAGCAAAAACTTTTCACCCATGTATGTAGCTGAGGGTCCCAGTAGTTCTCATCTGCATGTCCCCTGGAACCCTGGGATATCAAGGCCAGCCTCCTTGCACCCCCTCGGCTGACTGCACCCCCAACGTACTGTCAGGGTAACCTCCTCAACAGTGCCCCCAGCCAGCTCTCCTCACTGGCCTGCTTTCGTTTGGGTCTTATTAGCTCTCCTTCAGGATTACCACTAAGTTTACTAACTGGTTTTCTTACTTCTACCTGGTTACTCACACCCCCACCTCCACCCCAGTCAGCCTCCTCGGGGGTCTCTCCTTGGGGGTCAGCCACACTGAACTTGGAGTCGTCAGAATGTTCCAGGCTGCCACATGATAGGGCACATCTGCTCATGGTTGAATCTCACTTCCCCCCTCCTTGCTTCCCCGGAAAATCAGTTCCAGCTCCCCTCTCCAGCAAGCTCTCTTCAGGCTCTGCTCCTGACTTCGTTTTCAGCACAATAGAGCACTGAGCCCAGACTGAGGCAGGGGATAAAGCAGTGAGCAAGGGAGGTACTTAGAATAACCACTCCCCCTGGGTGGTTCTCCACAGTACTCTGTACCGAGGCTTCCATGGCACTTGGAATGCTTTACTGCACTTGTGTGCTCACTTCTCTGCCTTCCCTCTTAGACTGTGTGCTTCTTGAGGGCAAGGACAGCTGCTAATTCATCTGGCTCTCCCCAGCACCTGGGACACCAGAGTTCACAACAATGTGTGAGGATGCATAATACTAATAGTAACATTACTATTATTATAATTACAAAGGGCTTATCATATGCTTGACTTTGAGTGCTTTATGTCTAATGACTCACAACAGTCCTCTAAGATAGATACTATTAATATTACTATTTTTCAGGTAAGGGAACCGAGAACAGAGACTTTAAGTAACTTGCCCTACATCACACAGCTGATAAGTGACAGACATGTGGCTCCAGAGTCCCATCTCTAAACATTGTCCAGAGGTAAACAGCGCTGGAAAGAGGGAGAGGCAGGGAGAGAAAGGTAAAGCCAGAAGGCATGAGCTTCATCTTCAAGCTCAGTTTCACTTTCAAATCTGAGGCACAGGGAAGCATCAAGCGGCACAAAGGCTGGGTAGGGGAAACCTGCAGGCTGACCCACCTAACTGAGCCCTGTTTGACTTTTCAAGGAACAGACAATCTCATACAGGGAGTGGGTACAGGAAGTCACCTGGTCCCTGCTTCCTTAGTCGTCTTCCTCTGGGAGACATCCACTAACCCTGTCACCAGAGTTCTGAGGTCCATTGTGAAGACTCGTGCTCCACTGCCAACTGGAGAGGACCTGTGCTGGATTCTGTCAGAGGAGCTTGTGCACTACCAAACATTGCATAAGCAGTTCCCAAGAACAGCACTGGGGGAAACCCAGACCCCTACTGCTTCCCACTAGGACTTGCCATGAAGCCAACAGAGCAAGGCTGGTCCATACTTCATGCTGAGGCTTTCTGCTCCAGGCAAAAAATACCTTTCCTTTGGGGTGGGAAGAGCTACGGTCCTCAGTGGGAGTAGAGTTTGGTCAGGGCTGTGATGGTGCAGCAGCAGTGGAACCAGATCTGAGCCCACCTGGCTCCAGAAAAAATGGTCCAGTGGAAAGAAACGGGCAAGGATGGAAAAGGTGATCCACAGATAAAACATAAGGGCCCAAAAAGCACTGAAAAGGCATCCAAGGGTCAGACAAACCTGGCCTCTCCTTCCTAGCTGTGTGACTTGGCCTAAAACCTGAGGGCCAGTCTTCTTAGCTATGAGAATGAGAATAATTATCGCTGCAACCTCCTAGGATGGCTATGAAGATTAAATGCGAAAACTGTCTGGCCCTTCAAAAAATGTGATTCCTTCTGTTCCCTGAAACTCAAAGTCTAATTTCTCTCAGGACTTCTGTTGACCCGGGAAAGCAGGGTGAATGGTGACAGGAAATTGGCTTTGGTAGAGAATGGAAGTTCAGGCCTCCATCTGACCAAGATGGCCCAGGGAATGAGTAGAAACAGCATCTGATTAGGAGCAACAGTAATCCTAAGGGCCTCTGATAATGTCCAGAGGAACCAAACCTGCCCTCAGATACCCCGCAGTTGCAGTGTCCAGCACCTTCCCTACAGTCAAGAGGACCACAGACAAGGTCAGGGGCCACACCTGGATACCGCAGCTCATCTTTGGGCTGCCTCGTGGGGCTTACAAGCGGGCTCTTTGCTTTTTGCAAGCTTCACTTAGAGCAGCTTTAGCTAAGCATGTGGCCTCCACCCACTTTGTGATCGGTGCCTCATACAATCTCAGAGGAAGGAGATCCCCCACAGTTCCCGGGCCCTCTGCTCAGTGGGCTATAAAACGCTATTGCTCTCGGCAAACCTTGGTCATCAGTAATAATGAGACGGCTTAGAAACTGCCACTCTGAAACCCTAAACCTGGCCCAGACCTGCGTGTTGGGCCAAGCACTCGGGAAAGGTTGGCCAAGGTTCGCAAACTCTAGACTGGGTTGGAGGGAGCTTTCTCAGCCTGGGTACCTTCAGGGCCTGCGCCTGTTTCAGCAGATGCTGGTCTGGGTGGTATGCGGACTGGATGATTTACTGAGCTTGGGCAGAGAACAGGCAAAGCCTGGGGCTGTGAGTAGTTTTCACTTTGAGGTTTTGGGGAAAGTGACTGAAGCCTGAGTTTCACCTCCTGGAGGGAACTCTGGCCTGTCTCCCCATCCTCATTCCCATAAAGCCCATCTGTTTCTTTCACCCGCTGCCCCAGCCTTCCAAGGGGCAGGGAGTGAGTGAACCGAGGTACCTGGAGCAGAGTGGCTTTTCAATAACTTAGACATGGAAACCCCAGAGGAGAATGGCTTTCATCTCAATAGAGTTTTTCAAGTCAGCCTTGTGATGGTACAAGTCAGTACTCCAAAAGATAGTATTAGGATTTCTCCTCTTACTTGGAACAAAATTGGGTAGATGTGTACTGCCACTGCTGGTTGGAGCCCAGGAAGCGCTTGTCAACTGTCAGCCTCTGAGTCTGAGCAGCTGGATAAAGGGCTTAGCATGGTCCTATTAGCAAACTCCCTAGAAAGGAACCCATGGTGGCCCGTTTTATACCACACCTCGTGTGTGTGTGTGTGTGTGTGTTTTCATGCACACACATGGGTACACAAGTGTGTGGAACTTCACAGACAGAGTGCCAGTCAGGGTCCCAGCAGGAAGCAGATAGCACATTTAAGTGAGAGATTGAAAAGTGGTTAATTATGGGACTATTTTCAGGGTAAGAGGAAGCTCAAAGGGGTGCTGAGGCAGCACCCAGGCTAGTAACAGCAGAGAAGGAGAAGGGCTAATGGGGTGAGGGAGGGAGCCATGACTGGCTGATAGAGGCTATCTGATGAGCTTAGCCTTTGGGAGAGGAGGCTGTCGTGGTCCCCTGTAGCTTGGTGGCAAGGGAGCTGGGGTATGAATATCTCCCCTTCACTCTCCTCCTACATCTTGATTCCTCGTCATGGCTGGACCCAATCAGCAGCCAGAGGGCAGGAGCCCATATAAGGAGGCTGCATGTATGAGTATGGTCTGTAAAGTTCCCCATCCTTGGGCACAAAGCTGGGGGAAGGAATCCCCAGTCAGTTCTGCATGATGATCGCCTAGAGAGGTTAAAGAACAAGTACAGGCTCCCAGGCTGCCCCCAGAAGACTCTGGTGCAGGAGGTCCAGGAGGAGCCCAGAGAAGCTGCACCTTTACTACACTCTGGGTGGTTCTGCTGCTCAGCCAGGGAAACTCATAGTGATGTTCCTAATTCACAGTGACATTCTTAATTCATAGTGATGTTCTTGTGAGCAGGTGTCATCACCTGGATCTCAGTTACAGGTGTCCACTAAGCCCTGACAGCATGCTCAAAGCTGACAATAAAGTTGCTGATCCACTCCTTCCATGTACATTTGCTGAGCGCCCACTGTGTGCCAGACACGTTGCTAGGTGCTAAGGGGCCAGTGGGGAATAAAAGGATTGCCCCTTCCCTGAACAGGCTTCTCAAAGTCTCGCTTGCATCCAGGGGAAATTCTGTATTCTCTAGCAAGACGGGGACATCTGTGTGAGATCATCTGTTATTACTGTGGGGGGCTTTGAGCCTGTGGCTCAGTCTCTCTGTGCTTCCCTCTCCTTGTTTGGAATACAGACATAGTAATGGTGCTTTCCTCAAAGGTTATTATGAGGACTGAGTGAAACCTTAGTTCAGAGCCTGGTACATCATGAACATTCAATATGATTGCTATCATGATGGCTTTTACCATTAGTATTTCTTAGTAGGTCTTTGTCAACCATCTCTTTCATCTGCTAACTCCAAAACAACAAGTAAATGAGAAAATGCCAGCTCTAGATCCCGACTTTCACTACTTTGGAACACTTCCTTCAGAAGAAATCCTGGCCACGTCTGTAATGTGATAAGTGTTTAATACCTACATGCCATCCTAGTCCTATGTTTACTCGATACGTTTTTATATAATTTTCAAGATAGGAAGGAGGTTTGCAGGAATGTGGGGAATTTGGAAATGGTTTCAGGGTAGTGATTTTTAAGGATTGGAAAACAAGACTGATGGGAAAAGATGAAAGGAAGTGCAATTATTAACTTGGAGAAGGGATGGCTGTTGGGGAGGGGAGCCATCCTCTGAGACAAAAAGATTATTAAAGGGAGAATGGCAACTGAGGCTTCCTTAGAGAAGACAGAACAAACAGAAAGCAGAGAGTATGGCAAGAGGGATTTCAGTTCTGCCTAAGGATCATTTCCTGACAGAGATGGTTATGAGCTCCAGAATGGGCCAGGAAACCCTTCACTGGTTCAATAATACGAAGGATTTTCATGGTGATCTCGGAAAGTCATCTGATGGGATCACATTTGACTAGACAAAAGAGGCAGCACGGTGGTGGTGGGGATGGAAAGGCAGGAGTGGGGCCCACCCCCAGCTGAGACACTAACAACTTGGACCATGGCCCTTGGCCTCTGAGGCTTCCAGTCTCCTCGTCCACATCCGGCCTGATACTCCAGATCCCCTGTGCAAGCCCCCAGGACCCCCCTGAAGTTTCCAATCACTGTGGACCACCTATGTGGCAAACACCTTGCTGGCTGGCACACTGTCTGAAATGCTGAATTCCACTTTGAAGATGAAGAGTCTTTGTTGACTGGTCAGTTAAAAATTCATCATCCCCGCATATGGAAATTGTGTGTAGCTCTAGATGGTTTTTGGGGGCTCAAAAATGACTTCGCTTTGTAGCATTTTGCAGCATTTTCTACCTCCGGCTCAGTAAAGAATTACTTTTTCAATTAAAAAGGTGCCTTAGGTGGGAGGCCCCACCAGGTATCATCAGTGAGGGCCTCCCGTGGGCCGGATGCTTTCCTCGGGTTATAGAATGACTCTCTCCTTTGCCCTTTTCATCTCCTGGGGTCTGTACACACAAGGCTGGGATAACGAAAGGGGACAGATGCTCTTTTAGCAAAGTTCTGGTGTAGAAGGAGCGCCATGAGTCTGGGCCCAGCGAAAAAGGCCTATCTCATGGGTTCTGCACTGAGAGCCCTGCCCAACCTCCCAATCCTGCCTGGCCCAGGGTTCTACTTGCCTAAATCATACAGAGAAAAACTTGACCTAGCTGAAGGAGTAGCAAGCAAGAAAAGAGGAAAACCCAAGGGAAGGGATAAAAAGGGGAATAAAATGCGTGGAGGGCTGAGAGAGAGACAAAGAAGTGGGGCATCCAAACAGAAGAGGCTCCCCTGCTAGCATCAGGGATGTGGCTTTGCAGGCTCTCTAAGGACGGAGAACCAAGAACCCCCAATCAAAAGAAACTGGAGAAGGTTAAACTAGCAGTTCGCTTGAAGAAGTGGTCCTGAGTACTGATTCCTTTTGTGGTGTCTATAGCACTTGTCGTGTCCAGTTTGAACCTACAGTATTCTTTTAAAGCATTCTTCTAGAGCAGAAGTTGGCAGTCTTTTTTTATAAAGAGCCAGAAAGTAAACATCGCAGGCTTTGAGGCATGTTGCAACTACTTGACATAGACTCAGACGACACATAAGCAAATGGGCGTGGCTGTGTTCCAAGAAAACTTAATTGACAAAACAGGCAACTGGCTGGACCTGGGCCACAGATTGCCACCCCCATCCTAGCCCAGGGCTTTGCAGACCCTAACGTGCAGAGTGATCCCTCGGAGATCTTGTTAAAATGTAGATCCTGATTCAGGAGGTCTGGCCTGGGGCCTGAGGTTCTGTCTCTTGAACACACTCACAGGTACCGGCCTGGAAGTCTTACACTGCAGTGGCTTCAGGGGCCCGCGGTGAAGATGCAGGAGGGCAGGGGCTCATGTGGGCACATGGGCAGGCTGAGAGCCAGGGACCGTGGGACCCGCAGTGAGCCTGTCTGTCTGCAGGAGGTCTTGGAGATTCCTGCTCTCTGGGGATACCATCCATGTACCCAGACGTTCCGATTTGTCAAGAGGAACGAGAAGTAGTTTTTTTTCTTTTTAAAATTGAAGTATAATTGATTTACAATGTTATGTTAGTTTCTAGTGTACACCATAGTAATTCAGTTTTATAAGAAAAATCTCTTGATTTTGAAAGTTTTTTTTTTTTTTTTTTTTTTTTAATTGAAGTATAGTCAGTTACTCCTGGGCATATATCCGGAAGGAACTCTAATTCAAAAAGACTTTGAAGGGTTTTTCACCTCCTGATTATCATGGTTTGTAAAGGCTTGGGCTCAAACATTTTTAAAACCCTGAGTGAGCCAAATAAACCCCATGTATGGAATGGCTCTTGCCCACAGGCTGCCATCTTGTAATCCTGGTTCTAGCGACTGTGGAAGCGTGGGGCCTCCTCTCCATGGTAGGGGTATGGGGCTGGGTGGATACACAGCATCTCTCAAGCTCAGGACTTGGAAGAGAAGGTATGCTCTCTTGATTTTACGGAAGAGACTGATGAGCCTTGGAGAAGCCAGGCAGCAAGGGCTGTAGTCATGCTCACGGTGGTGTAAGTATTAAAACCACCCTCTTCAGGTAGATGGATTACAAAAAGGCAGCCCTCTCTGGGCAGATTAATTACACAAAGCACTTTATTTTTTTGCAGGGCAGAAACTCCACACCTGTAGGGGGTGAACTGCCAAGCAACTTTCCTGAAGTCCTGGGCTAGTAAATGAAGCTGGCATTTGAATCTAGGCCTTGCAGACTCCAAAGTCCATGCTGCTTCTACCACCACCCACTGACTCTCGTTTTGATGGATATTTACAAGTGAAAAAGTTCAACCTATCATCTTCCCCCGGTCCAGACATAAGCCACATTGGTAAGACACAGGCACAGCCAATGTGATAGTTTTATCTGAAATATTTACAGGTGGAAAGGATTAAAGCCAGTGATGGACTATTGAAGGTTAATGCCATCTTTTAATATGGAAAAACTACTCTCTCCATGAGAAATATACTTGTGGGATAATCTTGAGCTATGTGTGTGCGTGCTCAAAATGTCAGCCTGAATTTCATTAATTTCAGCCTCCCCCTAGAACACTACGTTATGGTTCTGAGGCTGTGCGTTAGCATGCTGACACAGGCGGGACCCAAGGCGCCTGGCCCTCGGGGGTAAATTTATGGGATGATGTGTGAGGAATCCATCATGCAGTTTGGCCCGTGCCCCTGGCTTCTTAATCAGAGATGGGAGATGCAAGACAAATGTTGCGTCCATGGCTTTGGGTGCTGCGTCTCGACTTCAAGCTTTGATCCATCAGGACAAACATTCCCACCAGGCAGGCCAATTAATAAGATGCCTTAACACCCAGCCTCTCAGAACACAGAGGAGTGCTTCACCCTCAGCTTCTCCTGGGCTGCTAGTTAACAATTCTCTAGGCTAAAGGATCATGCAGTAGAGTTTTTAGGCAAGCACAGGGCCTTGTGAAGGTGCTGGAGACATAGCCTCATTTATTCTGGCCTGGTTGTGAAGATCATGCTCACAACGGAACCCGAGCCAGCTTCTAAAGATTACGGGCCCAGCAATTCCGTCATGGGCGTCTGCTTTACGAGCCCATTTTAAGGGCTCATCCTCCTCCCAGCGTAGCACAGAGATTAAGAGGCGGCCTCTAGAGGCAGCTGGTCTGGGCTTCCGCTCCCAGCTCCTCCAATTTCAAGCTGAGTAACACGGGGAATTACACAAGCGTTACTTTCTTTATCTGTGACATGGGGTCAATATTGCTTCCCACTTTGCAGCCTTGTCGGGAAAATTAGAGATACCGTGTTGACAGTACCCAGCGTCGTAACCGGCATTCAGTAGACCACTGCTGGGCTGTAGCTTGTGTTTGCAGGTTTCCCTCTCTGTGCTTTTGCCCCTGTGTGATGTTCTGGCACCAGTTTTGGTGCAGCTGGCCAAAGGGTTTGAGTTTCTTCTCTGCCCCTTACCCGCTGTGCAATTTTGGGTAAAGTTTTTAATCTTACAAGAGTTTTTTTCATCAGTAAAATGGACATAATAATAGAACTTGCCTGGGAGATCTGCGGTTAAGCCTGAAGTAGGCAGGGGTATATAAAATGCTTCTATTACGGGGGCGGGTATAGCTCACTGGTAGTGTGCGTGCTCAGCATGTACGAGGTCCTGGGTTCAATCCCCAGTTCCTTCATTAAAAAAAATGCTTCTATTACAGTGCCTGGCTGGCACATACTAAGCACCCTATAAATGTTTGTTACAAATACGAAGTAGGTATGCACTTTGGAATTTGCAAAGGCTTTGGCTACATGTGTAAGAGGGTATTTCTACCCTTCCTCCAATTACATATCAAGGAAATCCAGAAAGTCTGATCAACCTTCAGAACTTTTATTTTTCAACTCTGAGAATATACCAAATGCAGACTGGTTTGCACTTACTGGGAAAATAACTCTCTAGGGTGTAAAAAAAAAAAAAAATCAGAGCCCAGTTCTTTCTGAAATAAATGCATGGGCCCAATATTGGGGAAATGTAAAAACCCAAGTCAGAGCAATTTTCACTGAGCAACTCTAATGTATGGAACAGAGCTGGATCCAGGGCAGTGGATGCTAAGTCCAGTCACTGTGTGAGGCCACTCTGACAGTCTCGTGTCAAAAGCAGGAGGAGCCTAAAGCTCACTAGAGATGAGTAACCAGGGTCTCAGAGCTCAGGAGTGACTGAGTTTGAACTTGAACTGCCTCACTCCAAAGCTCCATGCTCATCACTGCCATCAGGGCTACCCCCGGGTAGCCCTCACATACCTGTTCTCTCCTTTGAGCTTACTAGCTATGCCGGGACATGAGGTTAGGCAGGTGTTCATGTCTGTTTTGTAGTGGAGTAACCTGAGGCTCAGAGAGGCTGTGGAACTGGTCTGTGCCAGCACATAGCTGGGGGCAGAGCTGAGACCCATACCCCTCAACCACACCTGTCTCGCTCCAAGCTCAGAACCCCAGATGGCTTCGCTGCTTAGCAGAACCTGCCCACCAGTGTGCCTGGGGCGGTGGAGGACAGCTAAGTTTATCCAAGAGTCCCTCAAAGAAGTGATATTTTCCTATGATTGCTGTCTTGCTGGTAATCCTTGTCATCCAGAGAAGAGACCCAGAGATTGACAAGTAGGCTGGTGTTGTTGCCCCAAATAAACCACGGAGGGCAGATTTCCCCGCGATGCCGAGACAGCTAGCTTGGGTCTGCAAGTACATATTTCTCACTATAAAGCAAACAAGCCGACTGGCAGAGCACTGTAGGGAAAATGACATCACTGCAGAATTTCAGGGCTAATCATTTAGCTGGATTAGCCCCAAAGTGCTGTGTCTAAAATCAGCATCCCTGCCTCTTTATGTACTCCAGATGAAACACATTAGCAGAAATATGGCAAGGGACACTCACAATACTCGGTTCTACACTCTCAGCAGTTTTTGCAAATCTGCAATTAGTCTAAAGGGCCTGGGTAAATTAGGCCTCTTGATAAATGAAGCACCTAGACAGGCCTCAGATTTATTGGATCCTGCTGTCCTGCTGTCCAGAGCCCTTGTCAGCTCCTTGCAGAGCAGGGACTGTGCCGAGGGAAAGGAAGGAAAGGGAGCCAATTTCAGGCCTAGAATTGCCCTCCAAATCTTGGAATAGACCGAGCTTACGGCCACCACCTCTTTGACTTTCAAAGTTTCTGCTAAGAACATAGCAGATGAAGTAGGAAGCCTTAGCCAGGAAGTTTGGGGCAGGGGACAGAATACCAGAGACAGGAGAGGTGGGGGGCAGCGTCTGTGGAAGATGTGGTTTGGCTACAGCCTGGAGGGAGGGGTCACCAGAGGTCTGTGAGTTTCACCAGCAACTTGTCCCACTCTGGGCCACCCAGCTTTCTCCTGATCCTGGGAATTTGCCATGGGTACCAATGGACACCACCGGCCTGCCTTCCCAGGGCCCTCTCTATGTGTTCTGGACTTTAAGCCATTACTTCTCCAAATGTAGTTTTCCACATGTTTGTCCCAATAGACTATATGGGTGTTTTAACTACACAGATTCCAGGAAAGTCCCCCAGCCCCAAATGGGGACTGTTGGTAATGTCTTACAGCAAACATGCAGGGGCCAGAAGGCTGTCAGTGGCTGTGGTACAGGTAGAGGGGACGAATGGGGAGGGGACAGCATGCACATATTATTCTGATTTATGTCTCCAAATCGGAGGAAGCGATTCGCAGCCATATTGCGGTGACACCTGCTAGCTTGGCTGCTGCTGCCGCCGTGGCTGTGGGTGCTGAGGTCAGCTGAATCAGGCCAGGAGAGGGGCCCAGCAGATGTGCAGATGTGCCTGGGGTGGCAAGAGTTACTTTTTGGGAAGTTTCTGATTTACTTATTTTTATATTTTTCCCCCTGATGATTATAGAGTAATGCATGTTTGGGGATGGAGGTACCTAGTCTGAATTCTTTTAATTTAAAAAGTAGTGGTCATACAGGCTTATCTAGGTCATTTAAAACTGAGGTCTGTGTATGTGCGTGTGTGTGCGTGCATCTTCCCATCTCTTTGTTACAATGTCAGGATCTCTCTCTCTGTCTCCACCTCTGTCTCTGTCTCTGTCTCCCTCCTCTCAGGAACCCTCCAGGCATGCTGTGGCCCCCTGGCCCCCAACACCATCCCCCTGAGTGCTTCGTCACTCAACTCCTAGCAGCCCAGCAGGCCAGGCTGACAGCCTAGTGGAGTCAGGAGCACCCCAGGGTGTGAGCTTTCCAAAACCGTGTTCTCCCAGAGGCAGCAGCAGGCAGTGCTGGCTGACTAGACAGCTGCAGCCTGCTGTGATCTGGTGTCTCTGGTCTGCAGATCAGTTGGGTGATTCTATTGTCAGCCCTCATCGATTTTCCTGTAGATTACAGTACCTCCAATCACAAAAGAAATTGTGCTCCTCTCCTGGAGTGTCAGGGCAAAATGAATAGCAAACATTTTTCTGCAGGCAGCTTAGCTCTCTCGTCAAAGGCTGCCTGAGCAGGCAGGCCACTATCCATGCCTCACCATCGCCTCCTCCCCAAACCTTTCCTCTCTGACTCTGAAAAGTTCTGGGTTGAAGCATAGCATCAAATCCAACTTGGAGTGTTCAGGATGCCCAATTATGCTGCAGTGAGAGCCTTCTGTCTTAAGACCTTCTAAATTATGGAATTAAGATGGTTTAGCAGGGGGGAAAGAAAAGAGCTGGTGACACCAGATGTGTTCAGAATTGCGAATGGGCCTTCTCATTTATTAAAAAAGACTCTTTGAGTATCATCAAAGAGATTGAGCAATTTTTATTCCCTTTAAAAGTTGCTTTAAGTACTGATTGGGGTCTCTGCTCTCTGGCTTGTGTGTGATGTGTATGTGTGTGTATGTGTGTGTTTGTGTGTGTGTGTATGTGTGTTGTCACAAGGGCCTCTCTTACTCTGGTTGATGCCAGGCCCACCTTCTGAAGCCTTGTTGTGCAGGGAAAGCTGCGCTCATGGGGTCAGCTTTGGCACAGGGCCCTGGCACTTTTCAAACAGCAAACTAGCTGCAGAAGGCAGGCGCCAATCTCCAAAGTTGGCTTTGTGGGAGAGGTGAAGTCCATGGCTGGCTAACAATGAGACTGTAAAGACTGGACCAGACACTTGAAAACTAAGGTGGCACCTTCTCTCTCGGGCTCTGGAGTGGTTGCGTAAACACACATCTCCACCCAGCAGAGCACGGGTTTCCCCACACCCACGAGAGTGCACTGCAACAGCAGGAGCAACCTGACACCTTAGCCAATATGTAGCTAGCAACGACCAAGTCCCAGCCACTGGGCAAGTGCTCCATCACCTACCCACCCTCCCATTTATTATGTAAACGGAATCCTCACAGTACGGAGGCCGGTATCATTCCTGTTTTATTGATCAAGAACAGAGCCTTAGAGAGTGTACATGACTCTCCAAAGTGTTATGGGTCAAATTGTGTTCCCCTCAAAATATGTTGAAATCCTAACCCTCAGTACCTGTGAATGTGACTTATATGGAAATAGGGTCTTTGCAGATGCTTAAGCTGAGGTCAGCAGGACTGGTGTCCCTATAAAAAGGGGAATTTGGACTGGAGGGAAGACCACATGGAGGCACAGGGAGAAGACAGTTATTTACAAGGCAAGGAAAGCCAGTGATTGCCAGTAAACCACCAGAAGCTAGAAGAGAGGCCTGGACACATTCTTCCCTTACAGCTCCAGAAAGGACTAACCGTGCTGACTCTTGATCTTGAAAGTCTAGCTTCCAGAACTGTGAGACAATAAATGTATGTTGTTTATGCCATCCAGTTGTGGTACTTTGTTATGGCAGCCCCAGGAAATACACTGCAAGGTCACATAGCCAGTCACTGGTGGAGGTGGGTGTGTATCAGGCTGTGCCTGTCCAGGCTGCACACAGCCTTTCCCCAGGAGGAAGTACACAATGCCGAGGCTTGCTCAAGTGGGCCTTGGATCTGTTGCAGCTGGTAAATTGGGGAGGCTGGGGGCAGAGACTGAAGGGAGAATTTATTATGCATCTAGTGTCTTCTATATACTTTAACTTGAGAAACCTAAAAACCTGCTAATTTGACAATTTGTATAAAGGACCTTAAAATGCTTATATCCTTTGACTTATTTTTGGAAATCCATCCATTTAAACGGGAGAAAATATTTGCAAAAAATGAGACTGACAAAGGCTTAATTTCCAGAATACATAAACAGCTCATACAACTTAACAACAATAAAAAAAAAACTCAATCCAAAAATGGGCAGAAGACCTAAACAAGCAATTCTCCAGTGAAGACATACAAATGGCTAACAGGCATATGAAAAAATGCTCAATATCACTAATTATCAGAGAAATGCAAATCAAAACTACAATGAGGTATCACCTCACACCAGTCAGAATGGCCATCATTCTGAAGTCCACAAACGATAAATGCTGGAGAGGCTGTGGAGAAAAGGGAACCCTCCTACACTGCTGGTGGGAATGAAGTTTGGTGCAGCCATTATGGAAAACAGTATGGGGATTCCTCAAAAGTCTAAAAACAGACTTACCATATGATCCAGCAATCCCACTCCTGGGCATATATGCAGAAGGAACCTTAATTAAAAAAGATACATGCACCCCAATGTTCATAGCAGCACTATTTACAATAGCCAAGACATGGAAACAACCTAAGTGTTCCTTGACAGAGGACTGGATAAAGAGGTTGTGGTATATTTATACAATGGAAAACTATTCAGCTATAAAAAAGAATAAAATAATGACATTTGCAGCAACATGGATGGACCTGGAGAGTGTCATTCTAAGTGAAATAAGCCAGAAAGAGAAAAAAATACCATATGATATCACTTATATGTGGAATCTAAAAAAAAAAAAAGACAAATGAAAATAACTTGCAAAACAGAAAAAGACTCAGACATAGAGAACAAACTTATGGTTACCAGGGGCGGGGAAGGGGTTGGGAGGAGATTAAACTGGGAGTTTGAGATTTGCAGATACACATAGAACAGATATAAGTTCACACTGTATAGCGCAAGGAACTATATTTGATATCTTGTTGTAACTTACGGTGAAAAAAATATGAATACGAATATATGGATGTTCATGTATGACTGAAGCACTGTGCTGTACACCAGAAACAGACACAACATTGTAAACTGACTACACTTCAATTAAAATATATATATAAAGTAATAAATACAGATATATATCTCCATAGGACTACTTATCACAGTACTGTTTATATAACAGGCAGCAATGCCCCACATTTCAAAACAGCAATGCTATTTTCTTTATTTTTCAAAGTGAAATTAAATCTGGCTGAAGCCAATACTGGCCAAGCGTGTTAAGAAGAGCTCTCAATTCCTCCACCTTAAGCTGGACTGAGGACCTGGCAGAGCCTCCTCAGTCCTATAGACAGTCATGCAGCAGACCCGCTCTGAGGTCACCCAGAGTACCCGGCTCAGATGGGACCATAGCCCAACCCTTATTTCTCTTCTCAGTCTTAGGGAACCATTAACCAGGGAGGAGGCAGTCTTTCCTCAACCTCTGTGGCTCCCAGCCTCCAGCCCTCCCCTTGGATGATGTGGCCTACGGAGCTTCAGGGCCTCCACCTTTAAAAACACAAAGGGTCCTGCTCTCCCCTGAAGTCTACTTTCCATCTGGCAGCAAAGAGAACCCTTTAGACATACCTTGTTTCCCTCTGTCTCTCTCTTCTCTTTCTTGGATGCAGTACAGCGCAGCACATATTGGGAAACAGACGTTTCATTTTCCTTTCATGTGACAAAAACAAAACAAACACAAAACAAGAAGACAACACTTAATTTTTAAAAAACAAATCTTTAACACCTATAATGGCTCAATAATATAGGCTGGTTAACATCAGTTACTATCCAGACACATTAGATGGAGAAATGAACATTTTAGTTTACAATAATAGGAAAAAAGGTTTCAGTTGCAATGTGAATGAAAAAGTAGAATATTCTGTTATTTTTCTTTTGCTGCAGAGCAAATTACTACAAACACAGCCCCTTAAAACCACACCTGTGTATTATTTTGTGGTTCTGAAGGTTCAAGGTCTCATAAGATTGAAATTAATGTGTCAGCCAGGCTGAGTTCTCATCTGGAATGGGGGTCTTCTTTCAAGCTCATTCAATTTGTTGGCAGAATCCAGTTCCATGTGGTTGTAGGACTAAGGTCCCTGTATCCTTATTGGATGCCAGTGGGGACTGCTCTTAACTTCCGGAGCAGGCCAGCATTCCTCCTCCCACCGTCTTCTCTGTCTTTAAAGCCTTCAACAGAGAATCTCCTTCATTTCAAATCCCTCTCATGCTTCAAATCCCTGTCTCCAGGAAAAGCCCAGTCTCTTTTAAAGTTCCCATGATTGGATCAGACTTGCCTAGGATAATCTTTTCTTCAAGTCCACTGTAACATAACCTCATCGTGGGAGAGATACCCCCTCATATTCACAGGTCCCTCCCGCACATCCTCAAGGAGGAAGAGATTAATCAAGGATGTAGGGCCTGGGTGTGTGTGTGGGTGTCATCTTAGAATTCTATCTAACACAGATATCAACCATATACATAGCACGATCTGAGCCATGGAATATTTACATGCTCAGAAAAACACTAGTGTGATATAAGCCTCAATGTTAATAAGATATTTCTGTTAATAGGATTATGGATGTTTGTATTTCTTTTTTTATACTTTTCTGTATTTTCCAAGTATTTTATAATGAGCACATGTTAGTTTTATAATCAGAGAAAAATCCCCACATTTTTTAGATAAAGAAACGATCAGGCCTCCAACTAGGACAGTAAGGCATGACTATCTGTGGTGGTCAGCGTGTGTAGCTGAGTGGCTTTCTCATTCATTTATTCTTTCTTTCGTTCACTTGCCAATGGAGGAAGTGCAGGCAGACTGAATTTTTCTATAGGAGTGTGTGGTGATGGGGACCCTCTGTCCAAAATCTCCCTGGAATAGCTTCATGCTTTTCAGCAAAAAGATTCCACAAGGCAAGTGGCATTTATCTTTCTAATTACTCCTGGGAAAAAACATGGAAGGCAAGTTACTCAAACTGTTGAGAAATACTCTGCAATTTCTATTTTCCCATCATTACCCCAATAGCTCAGTAATTTTTAGGTTTTGAAATTTCCCATTGTCTTCATTAGCAGAAAATACCAGCTTCTCATAAATAACCAAAATGAAGCAACAGAACTCTTGGCTCAAAATCACTTTTCAGCCTGACATGTCAGAAGGAGCCCAATGCCAAAACTCTCTCTCAAGACAGAAGTGTGGCCCTGGGAGACCCAGTAACACAAATGAACCAGAAACCCTTATGGTGGGAACCCCTTCCCTGCCACTAACATTAGAAAGAAGAATTGCTCAAGGAGGCTGATCTCAGCATGTGGCAATGTCACCGGGGCATGCTGACTGGCTATTTTGGGGCATTCTGTGCCAGTAATAAGTCCAGGGCTCCAATCAGAAGTGAAGAGTGTGAAATCAATGCGGTTGTTCAGAAAAACCAGGCACAGGCTGCTTGGACCAAAGGCGATGGTGGCCTGGCTTGCCCTTGGTGCTCTCTCACCGAATTCTCCCTGGCCACACCCCTCCCCTGAGTCTCACCCATTCAGCGCCCAGTATTAATGAAGATCATTAGAGTGTGGGGTTTGATGTGGCCGCTTCCAGGGGTGTCTGCCTTGTAATAAGGGGATATCAAAGGTGCAAAAGCCCGGAGGACAGCAAAGAACAGTTTGTTAAGTGGAAGGGCAAGCAAGGAGGTTATTTTTGCTCAAGGCTCTACCACACTGGGTAGGCATCTCTTTCCGAACAGTCTGCACAATTATAGCATGCTTTTGCACAGTGTTGACCGGACTCAGGAACAGGCCCCAGGGCCTCTAGGCTGCAGATGTTAAGTGGGCCGGGCTGGCTGGAGGGGGCACTCTGGGGCACTCCTGAAGAAGGGGGAAGCACACTGTCTTTCTAAGACTGGTATGTTCAGGCAAACTGAAATTATGCCAGTCTTACTTTTTTTTTTCATTACCAAGTTTTATACATACAAGTGTATAAATTGTTAAATATAAGAAATAAACGGGTAATCATGAAACTGCTACCCAACTCAAGATAAGAACGTTATCACCCCCCATTCCATCCCCATGCTCTTCCTTCTCTCTGTTCCTTCCCTTCCCACTTCCCTCTAACACTTGGCAAGTAACCACCATCTGAATGTTGCTTTTACCATGAAAAAAAAAAAAAAGACTTCTTACTCCTACTTTTTTCTTTACAGTTTAACCATATATCCACTAACCACATGCTATTTAGTTTTGCTTATTTTCTGAACTCTATGTAAGTGCTATCATAATGTTATTTTGTAACTTGATGTTTTTATTCAACATTATGTTTGTGATTCAACCATTTTTAGGCCAAAAGTGTTGGTTCATTCATTCTCATTCCATTATATGAATATACCAGAATCCAATCATCTATTCTCTTATTGATGGAGCGCCTTTAGTTTTTAAATTGGCTTTAAACATGCTTTCACCATAGGATTTCTAGTAGTGTTTATTCAAACAGGGATAAAGACAAGGTGTGTTTCATAGGACTGGGTGATCTGGTAGAAGAAAGTAAGACACATTTTGAGGGTAAACCAGGTACTGGTCCCAACTCTCACAATAGTTCCTTTGTGCATATTATTTCACCATCCTCAGAAACACTGTTTCTATAAAATAAAGGATTTGGAAAACCTTCAGGTTTCCCTCCAAGGAAACCCTTTAATTCAATGAGTTACTCACTCACTTAACACATAGTGAGCACCTGTCACTTGCCCCTACTGCTGAAGACGCAGTGGGAAGTAAAACAGGTCTGGTCTGCTCTTTTCCTCCCTGGCTGCTTAAAGATACTCAGCCGTCAGGAACGGCACTAACTATCTAGACCACGAAGTTCATGACCCACCCACTACTTCAGCAAAAACAAGCAGTCATTGATGTCCTTCAGCCTGGGAAAGCAACAGTACCTAAGACAGAAATTCAGGAAAAACTAGCCAAAATGTACAAGACCACACCAGATGCCATCTTTGTACTTGGATTCAGAACTCATTTTGGCGGTGGCAAAACAACTGGCTTTGGCACGATTTACGATTCTTTGGACAATGTGAAGAAAAATGAGCCCAAACACAAGCTTGCAAGACATGGCCTGTATGAAAAGAAAAAGACTCCAACAGCGAAAGGAATGGAAGAATAGAATGCAGAGAGTCACAGGGACTGCAAGGCCCAGTGTGATGCTGGCAAAAAGAAGGAGTAGATTCTGCAGTGGCTGTATCTGGAGTGATGGTGTAGATTTTTCACGAGAGGATTAATAAAGTAAGAACTTATTAAAAAAACAAACAGATCTGGTCTTTGCCATCACAGAACTTAGACTCAGGAGGTATCAAAGAAAAAAGGAATAGTCCAAAGTAAGTTTTTAAATTTATAAACTATAAATTTAAAAGTTCTATACTGGGAACACAGCGGGTGAGGATACAGACTTCTGGAGGGATCTACTTTAGATAAAATGGACCAGAAAGGCCTCTCACAGGGTGGATATTTAAGTTTGGGAGGAACCAGACACCACAGTTAGGAGGAAGAAAATCCCAGACTAAGGGCACCGCATGTGCAAAGACCCTGAGTAGCACAAGAACTTCACGCGTTCCAGAACCTGCAGGAGTGGTGTGACAGGAAGCACAGGGCCAGGTGAGCCCTGGACACATCTGGGAGGGGTTCGGTGGGCCGAGGTAAGGGTTTTAGATCTTATCCTATATGCAAAAGGGGAAGGTGTTAAATGGTTTTTAAACTGGGGAGTGGCTTGACCATGTCTGTGTTTTTAAAAAAAGTACCATGATTGGTGTGGAGAAAATGGGTGGGAAGGGGCTGGAGTGGAAAGAGGCTCTGGTGGGAGGTGACAGGGGCTCAGACCACAGCATTGGCCATGGAGATGAGGGAGAAGGCAACAGTCTGTGTTCTGTGATGGTCTGGAACCAAGAAAGGGGCACTGTTACGATTTGCTTTTAATGAGGAACATCATCAATGTTAGGAGCAAAGAGGAAATAATCAGATTGGCTGAAGCAAGAAGCGTCCTGGACGCTGACTGGCTCCATCATTTGGGGGAAGGGGTTTCTGGAGCCAGTGAAAAGTAAATCCAGGGCTGTGGCAGCAACCAGGTTCTGAGGGGGCCCAGGGAACCCACTGGACCAGAACCTTCTGGAACTCCTTCCTGAGGGACTCATGATTCATTATAAATAAGAAAGTATACACACACACACACAGTAAAATGTGACCTAATGGGGACAATCGGTGGCTGTTTGGTACACTTTAAAATTCTTTAATTTGCTGTATCACAGTGACTTGCAGTTTAATAAAAGCAATCTCTTGTCTTAATAGGCACACAATAAAGAGTTATTTATAGGAGGCAGTGTGCAAGCCCAAGCCTTCCAGGTGTGCCCCAGATTTGAAGCAAGCATGCGGAGAGCTCTGTGGGGACGGCGCTGCCTGATGCAGCCTGAACAAGCCCTGAGACTCTGCTGCCATTTCGCGGTGTCACAGCTCCAGGGCTGCACCAGCCCCAGGCTCCAGGCCCGGCACAGCATGCTCTGTGCGCTGATTTATTTCAGTATTATGTTTAATTGTTTCCTTCTTGTTGAAGCCTTAACATGCGATGCTTGTAAATCTGACCCGAATCCTCCATATGGCGCTCTGGTTTTCCATTTTCAAATGCATTCGCCCTGGAATAATGACTGTGGTATAACTCAATTTGAGTTCTGCTGCTGGGGACTTTATTACATAATGCTTTCTAATTGACCCTCATAGTTTAATAAGACAGAACATTTCACCAGAACATTGACAAAAGTTATTAATTTTCACTTCAGCAGAGACCCATGTCCCAATTAAATCCCCTGAGAATGCCTGGCTGACTGACTGACCTCATTACGGCTAATGCTTATTAGTCCTGCGGAGAGGACAGCATCACACACTGTTAAAATGCCTAAATGAGCACATACGACCGTCCAACGTGATTACAATTTACATACATGACTAATTTTACTCCCCTAATCCTTGTCTGGTGCAATGAATGTGGTGTGCTGCTGTCACACCACGCGATCAGCCATCGAGGATTTGGAAGGTGTCGTAAAAGCGCCCTGTGAGTGCGCTAAGCTACACCCAGTTAAATCATCTCTGCCTTTCTAGGAAACTATTTCAAGAGCGTGGGCGTCTTGAAATGGGGAGACTGACTTGGGCCCGTTCCTTCTTTAATATGGAACAACTAGTACCCATTTTTTTTTTCTTGTTTTTGTTTGATTTTTTTTTTCTTTGCCATAGTAGTTTAAAAAAAGAAAGAAAGAAAGAAAGAAAACAAACAAACCGCACAAAAAACCATCACCAGCAAACAATTATCCCAGCCTTCCTGCTTGGATAGCTCATGCTCCCTGAAGTAGATTTTTCTTCCCCGAGTCTAGCTGTATTTGCACATTTTCCTTGAGCTTTCATTTCGAGCAAGATGGTGGGTCGGAGCTGGTAGTGTCACCATGCCTGCCTTGCTTCGTCAGCTTCAATGTGAGGGTGTCCCAACTGCCATCCTGCCTACCAATGACGGGACGACCTGCTCAAACTAGTCCCCCTCTTGTGGGAGAATCAGCTGGGAAGTCAGTTGGATGAAAAATGCGTATCTGCCCATGCTGGTAAAATGCAAGGCTCAGAGTGGCAAGAAAATGAAAGTAAACCTCCCA
This sequence comes from Camelus bactrianus, assembly GCF_048773025.1. Taxonomy (NCBI): domain Eukaryota; kingdom Metazoa; phylum Chordata; class Mammalia; order Artiodactyla; family Camelidae; genus Camelus; species Camelus bactrianus. Next base: position 21,711,898 of record NC_133542.1, read on the forward strand.
GTGTCTGAGGCTTCAGATTATTCTCTGACCTTTCTTTCCCTGGTCTACAGGATGCTGTTTATCTTTCAGGCACTTGGACCATGGCTCAGCGTCTGCTTTTCCTGTGCATTGTACTCATTCCCCTTGGGCTGTGTGATTTGACACATGACAACAATCTAACATCGGAGATCAAACTTCTCCTCAGACTCTTTGCAATGTGACAAGTAATGTGTATTGACACAGCAAAGTGCACTCTGGAAATAAGAGTGGTCGGGCGGGCACCCGACCTTCTTGCTCAGCTAGAGATAGCTTAAATCATAGGCTTCAGTTGCCCACAAAGATAAAGCCAAAATTTAAATAATGATAACCAGCTGTAATCTGCAATTCACTGAACTCTTTTCTCTCCCCTCGCTTTTTTTTTTTCCTTTTGGTGCTATCATATTGAAAGTGGAGATTTGGTAGGAAAAACAATAGTAACAGCAAGAGCAGAATTACAAAGGCAAAAGAAATTAAACTAAATCTCCCCAGGGAATGTTTGAAATGACTACACATTCTGATCAGTCCCCATTTTGCAAGCAGTTACTAAATCCTTCCTTTGCAGCAGGCTCTGTGGACCGGGACCCCTGCTCTCAGGAAGCTCGTGGTCCACAGGCAGTGCTGTCAAAGCTGAAATGCAGGTATATAGGGTGATCCAGTCTACTGATGACAGAGGCTGATGAGAGCCCACGTAAGAGGCACGTAACCCACCTTTGGCGGTAGGATGGGGGTTAGGTGGTGCAAGAAGGGCTTCCGAGGAACTGGACCCCATATGATAAGTAGGAGAAGGCGAGGTATACCAGGAAGGAGGGGTGGGGCTCCAGGTAGACAAAACATTAGTTCTTTCTCTCCTTTATTCATTTAACACATGGGCATTTAGTCCCATTATGTGCCATCTGCTGTTCAGGTTCCTTGTCTGTACCTGATGCTGAAGAGTGCCTCCTGGTGGCACCCTGAGGTGTCGCAGCCTCTTCAAGGAAGCAGGAATTCCACGGGGAGTCATGGAATGGAAGGCCCTCAGTTCCTCTTTTGTGGAGTTAATGATTGAGGGAATGCACACTGTGAAAAAGTGCACTCTGTCACTGAAAATAAGATTTTCAAAAACACTGCTGTGGGAGAAGAATCATCAAAGAGCAGTGTGAACTCAGGGAAAGGAGAGATCTATTTTGAAGGGAGAGTGTTGGTTCAGAGATGTTGCTGCTAAGCTTTGTGTGTGGTTTTGGTGCTTAGACCTGATCATACATCCTTCTTCCCTACTGGGGTCTCCTGCCGTTGTACTCAAAATGGCTCTCCAGAGCCAACCATGCCTCTTTCCAACTCCAAGTTCAGTTACATCACGTAAGTAGCTTCAATTTGGTCATGGAGTATTTACATCACATCTAGAGACCAGAGCTTCCCTTCCCCAGCCACCGCATTCCCAGAGAGCCAATTGTTAAGCACTGATCAGCACAGCCCTGTCTGTGCACAAGGATCATGAGCTGTATGGCGTGGGGACGAGGGACTCAGAGACGTGAGAAATCACCTTTCTAAGGGTTAAGGAAGAAACTTGAGTGGAGGGGCAGATATATGCCTACTCCCTCCCCAGCAATGAAGGCTGAATAAATGTTCAGTAATGGGAAGGGCGATTGGGCAGTGGGAACAGCATGTGTAGAGGCATGGTATTTTGGGGTTCTGTGGGATCTTAGGCATATATTCTGGGCAGGGGGGCAATGACAAGGAAGGAGCATAGTTAAAACAGGACCCAGACTGTGGGCTCAGGTATGTGTTCCTTATTCTACAGCCAGTGAAGATTCAAAAGGGATATTTAAAACAGGGGGACAAAATTGCCAGATTTCTTCTGGGGGATACAGAGGGTAGAGTAGTGGGTGAAGCTGGAAGACCAAGACCAGGCTGTTGCAGACAGTTGTCTGCTGAGGCAGCATCGGTTCCTTTTTCTTCCTTACCAACAGAATCACCCCCAATTTTATTCAAGGAGGTAATGTGCCCTGCTTAAAAAACAAACAAAACTCCCATTGCCATTCCCAGAATTCCTTGCAGAGTGGTCACATAACACTTTGGCCAGTGGGAAGTCAAGTCAGCTCACTGGGGGGAGCTTCCAGGACAGGTCTTTGAAAGGGAACAAACTCAGGTGGCATTTGCCTTTTGCCCTTCCCCCTTTCTTCTTGCCTGGAATGTAGATGTGGAAGAGAACCAATCATTTAGTAAGCATGAGCTGTGATGAGCCTACAAGACAGTGGCCACCTGTCAAGGATGGATGAATGGAAAGAGAGAAGGAAACGGAGGGGCAGGCCTGGGGCACATGCCTTGGAGGCATCATAGGGCTGCCATATTGGTTCCAGATCTTCTCTATCTGGATTTCTTACTGCATGAAAAAAACCCTCTGCTTGAGTAAGCCACAGCAAGTTTCACTTTCTGTTACGACGGCTACATCTATTCTTAACTACTTCAGGTACTATTTTAATGATGCAGGTGACAGACCCCAAGGACAAGGTGAAAGTGTAGGAACATTACTCAGGTAAACTTGGCAGCAGCATCTTGTTAGGGAGAACGAAGCATGAAAGATCATTTAGCTTCTGAGATCAACTGAAACACAGAAGACGGAGTAGGCTGCAAGGATTCAGGTTTCGGCGGATGGACAGGACATACACAAGAAGACAATGAGCTTGGTTCGGGCAGGCTGAGTTTGAGGGGCTTGACATACAACTGGACGGGCATCCTCTGGGTAGTCAGAAAGGCAGGCTGGCTTTCAGGAGAGAGGCTGAGAGAGGTCTGAAGTAGAGAGATGGCAGTTATCAGCTAAGAGATGGTGGCTGGATATTTGGGAGTGAATGGAATCACTTAGGAAATGGATGTGTGATGAGAAGAGGACCAAGGGAAAACTCTGGGGAACACTAGCAGGCAATGGACAGGCAGCAGTGGGGGGCAGGACGGGTTTGAGAAGGGAGCTCGAAGGGTTGGGAGAGCGGTAGGAGAAGGAGACACAGAGGCAGGTCCCAGGAGCCAAGAGCAGACACAGTCTTGAGAAGGACAGAGCAGTCAAGAGTACCATGGAGTAATCAAGTAGGGTGAGGAATGAAAATCAGCCTATGGATTTTGGCACTTACGATGTCAGCATTTTCTGTTCTCACTGAGGTCACTACTGAGAAACAGTCTGCAGAAAGTGGCATCATTAGTAACGAATCTAGCGTTAGAAATGGAGGCACCTGGCTCCCGGTCCAGGGCCCTTTCTCTTCTATTACACATCATTTAAGTGGCCCCAAATCACCAAAGCAGGTTTTCATTTTAGAAGAATAGCTTGGGGGTAGGAGGAGTGTAATTCATGATCAGATGCAAACAACTTCTGTGTTCATTGATAAGCAGGTTTAAATAGGTATCACTGTGTCCCCAGATTAAAGTATCTCCTTAATTAATATTTTGACGTGCTGAAATCTACTGAGAGAAGCAAGCCATGGAGAGGAAGAGCATCAGGACAAGGCCATCGTCTCACGTGCTAATCACCCCACTGCTCTTGTCTTGGCTGGAGGCTGTCTTCCATGGAAGACATGGAACGGCATGTCTGCAATGAGAATTCCACATCTGTCCCACGGCAACAGGCTTAAAGGACACTGCCTGAAATAGAAGTGCTGTTTCTTTCATCTCAAGCAAGGAGGAGCCCTTTTGAAGACGAGCCCATCCTGAGTGGATGTCCCACATCCACCATGGAGACCAGAAACAGCCTGAGCATGGGACACCCGCAGGCGCTATTTTAGCCAAAGTGCTGACTCCAGTTCCAGACTAAGGCACGTGACTGTCACAGAATCTATGAAAGCCATGCCTATCAACAGCACGAGAGGCCGGGTTCAGAGGGAGGCCAAGGAGTCCATTTTGAAATTCTTAAGGCTAAACTGAGCCTGGGTAGCTTTTTTCTCTTTTTGCCTGAGAGCAGAGGTCAGAGAATTGAAACTTTCAAGGGCCAAAGGGTCGCAACCCCAGTGTATTTAAACCACCCAATCCCCAGGGCAATCCCACACCTCTCAGTACTGAGGTTAGAGCATCAGGTGCTGATGCTGAAGCCCTTCTTGTAAAACACTGTACAAATGAGAACAAAAGTAAAGCAAATAACCTCCCCAAGGCTGTGAAGTTCTTCCATTGCCCTACTTGCCCCAGGCTGACAGGGGGTGAAACAGTGGCTTGGACACAGAGCTGGCAGCTGGCAGGGAAACCAGGCGGCTGTGCTGGGGGGCACTGCAATCCATAGAGGAAAAATGGTCCAAGCAGAGCAAGTGCGCTTTGTTGTTGTTGCCCTTCCCGAGCAAATGAGCACTCATGTTCTCTCCCATGTGAGAAAGCTGCTGCTGGTCTGGAGACAATGTTTCCACCACGGACAAGGCAGTGAGGGGCTCTGGCTGATTAAAGCAAGTAGCTCATACTCACCACCTCTCAGAAGCGAGAGCATAAAGAAGGGGATGCAGCCAAAATAAACAGATGGCTGGATCAGGTGGGGGATGCAGTCAGGCGCCAACACACAGGTAGCTCAGGCCGCAGGCAACCGCGCAGAGCCACTAAGAGGAGCCAAAACTCAGCACAGACTTCTCGAACCCTGGGAAACAGCATGTGCTCTGCCCCAGGAGGGGTTGCCTTGGAATTGTCACCGATCCAAAGGTAGGAGAGTTTGCACAGAGTGGGACAGACCCAGCAAGCAAGCAATCCTGGACACCAGGGAGGACTGGGGGAAGATGGAACTGAGAATGAAGGGTGAAGCTAACCAAGTCAGCAGAAACTCAGACCCCTCGAGTGCCCAGAAGATTGAGTGGCAGATAACGTGGAGTGCCCCCTGGCAGGCCGTTTCCAGAACCAACTCAGAGCCACTGAGGCAACTCCTCAAACCGACTGAACACCTTCTGGGTACCAGGCACTAAGACACGGTTCTGTCTTTGAGGACCTCGTGGTCTGAGGTGTGGAGTGTTTATAAACAGATAAATCACAGGACAATATAATGGTTACGAGCAGAGTTTTGAAGGATCACCAGGGCGGGAGCTGTCAGGAAAAGCTTCAGAGAGGAGGCAACATTTAACCCGGATAATGAAGACCAGGCAGGTGTTTGTATCAGAAAAATTGCACCAAAAGGCTATAGCTGGTTAACTGGAAGGTTGTATTAGTTAAGGCTCTTGTTGCAAAGAAATCCAGTTAAACTAGCTGAAGTTAAGAGGAATGTTACTAAAGAAGTACAACAGATAATCTTTCAGAAAAATAAGAGGAAAGAAGTACTGTTGGGCTCTGTGAGGCCTGGAACCAGGAAACCATGGACTGATGTTAATTTATCAGATGGGCACAAGGACTTTCATCTGCCCTGCTCTGTGCATCTGCTCCGCTCCTCTATCTTCCTGAGGTTCCCCTCTCTCTCCATTTACTCATGTCTTTACAATCCCATTCCTTTGCCTCATTAGTGGATCTGGTTTGGGCTGCCATCAACTTCAAGTTGACCTTTCAAGTCAAGTACCCATCATCCTGAGGGTACACCTGACTCCATCTCTCAGGGTTCTCACTCCAAATTCCCGTGACAGAGAACCCCACTGGCCCAGCATAGGTCATTGATGTCTGACTGGTGGATTGGTGCCTGGGAGCCAGAGGGGGTAATGCGGGTGGTTTACAGTGTCACTCTTCTGAGGTGTGAGTCGGGGTGGATGGGGAGGCGATGCTTGGTGTATTTACTATGGTGAACTTACTCTTGTGAACACTCTGGGAATGTAGGAAGCCTGCCATAAACATCCAGGATGGACGACCGGCTCCTCCTCTCTGCTCCCCACTGCCCCCAGTGCAAACCTTTATCTTAACACCAAAAACAGTATGATCAAATTTTATGTTCATGTGGATCTTTCCTTCACCAGAACTTAAATTTGAAAACAATGGTAAAAACTTTAATCATGTTTACTATTTTAATTCTAGAAGATAGCATAGCATCTGGCACATGTTAGGCTGAATAAACTTGGATTGTACTGATTGTTGTAACAGCCATCACCATTCTTTTTCATTCACTAAATCATCTGCTGCCTGCAGCTTTTCATGGTGGGAGAGCAGCATATCTGGGACGCTGCTGACAACCGAGAACAGAGATTCTACTGGACTATGGCAGATGTCAGATCTGGGCCCTACTTGTGTTCAAATCCATGTCTAGCTGTGGGATCTTAAGTGGCGACCACTGTGGGACAGATGTACCTGGGTGTGTTCACCCTAAGTCCCATGCAAGTGGAACTAAGGAACCACTTGCAGGAGGCCTCATTCTACTGAATGATGGGATGGACAGATATCTGTTGACTCAATGTCAAAGAGGCAGACAGGGTCCAAGTGTATCTAGCCCTGTCTGAGAACTAGTGAAGGAGAACTGGAAGTAAAAACGAAACACTCCTCACTCACTTTCAGCCTCACTGAAAGCTCTGCAAGACTCAGGCAACACCATCTGGGCACCTGTGGACAGGGCAAATGTGGAAGGAAAGAAGTCTTCCACCCAAATACAGCGTGGCTTTGAGATATGGAGAGCTGCAGTCTTGACCATGGCAGTGTAGGAGTCTGGTAGCAGCTAGGTGGTGACACCAGTCAATGTGACCATACCTAGCAGAGGTGGCAGCAGTGCCCACAACAGAAAGGCATCCAGAAGGTGGACTTAGGCCAAGGAGCCCAGAGGGTACCATTCACATCTGACTGGTCTTGTCATTGAGCCCATAGGATCCATCCAACTACCCGGGCAAGATCCTTGCAGGGCATTGAGGTCCTGCCAGCGTGCATGGGGTACCACTCACTGTAAAGTCTTGTATCCACAGGCAGTTGGACATGGAGGAAGCTTGGGCGATGTGTTCATCGAGGTACTTAGCTTCCTCTTGACCTGAAGCCCAATGTCTGGGGGAACTGCCTATTCCAAGGCCAAGCAGAATCAGGACCCTCTCAGAAGGATGTGCAGGGAATCCAGAGGGAATAAAAGTTGTCAGCTCCCACCGAGAAAATCCAAGGGCACTGAGAGACTGGAAAGCACAGCTGTGGATGGAAGAGTGTAATCAGAGAGAAATGCATAGAAACGGCCCAAGGAAAATACGTGCTTCCTAGCAACATGCAGCACAGAAAACAGGCCAAATAGCTCTAAAAAGGACGTGGTAGTGGTAGGGGAAGTAATCAAAACTGGGAAAGCAAGACAGTGTGAAAAAAAAAAATCAAACAGCAACTCAGCTGGAGAAATTATAGTACCAAGTTAAGAAAGTGCAAAAACATGATAAGGAAAGCTAAGGTGAAGAATGAAAAGAAGATTGCGAGAGAGGCTAAGATAAATAATAAGGCATTTTTCAAGTACAGGAGGAACAAGAGGTCAGTACAAGAGCCAATGGGGCCTCTAAAAGCTGGCAGAGGTAATTTATTGATGGAACATGAAGACATTGCTAAAAAATATTAAAAGGCGTTTTTTTCTCTCCCCTTTCTGCCTCTCTTTTCACAAAGGAAGATGGGGACATATGTCAGAACAGACATAAATTTCCCAGGAGTGGAAAAAAGACATATTGGAGGAAATCAGGATCGTGTCAGCACAGGTGATCAAGAAATCAGGATGTCAGAAAAATTGCAGAAAGTCTAGAGCCAGGCCAGAGCCTCTTGGAAGGAGGGACCGAGGGGCCAGTGAGGGCCAAGGCCAGGGAAGGGAGGGATGGGAGAGGGTCTGCGGCGTGTCAGAGCAAGGGGGCGGCGACCCACCCAGGAGCTGGCATTGAAAGCAGTCTTGGGTTTTGCCTGTAAGCTCATCGTGTTGATGCTTTTTCATCTCTGATACAGGGAATACAGTCAGGGTTTTATCAGGCCTTTTGCACACCAAAATGTTGGCAGTGATCCCTGTTGGTACCCACCATGACCCAATTTGGGGTAAAAATTCACTTTCCATCCCATAAGAAGACTCCAGAACAGAGGCAGAAAACCTGGGTTCCAGTTATGATTCTGCCACAGACTGGCTGTATGACCTCAGGCTAATCACTTAATCTCATGAAGATGTAGGTACCTCATCTCTAAAATGAAGATAAGAACTACCTTACAGGACCACGATGCTCACATGAAATTACTTGCTTCTCCACCGATACAACAAAAAACACTGAATGTTTTTAATGCGTCAGGCACTATTTTTGGTACCAGGGAGTCAGGAGTAATAAGACAGGTCCCTGCCCTTGCAGGACTGACATTCTAGTCTGGGGAGAGAGGTAGCCAGCAAGGAAACAGAAAAATAAACAAGATCATTTCAGAGAGTGATGAGAGTTTGAAGGGGGAGGGGGGAATACACAGCTGTGTAAAGGCCTGCCCATTGAGGCGGGCAGGGAAGATGACACTGAGTTGAGATCTGAATTAAGAGGAGAAAATTCCTGGGAAAGAACATTCCAGAAAGAGGGAAGCCAGCCTCAGCCCCAAAGCTAATGTATAAAAGCATTGTATAAACTGTACAGAGTCACCAAGGTGCTGGCCCTGAGTGGTATTATCAAGAGTTTTGTCCAAGGCTGAGAATTTTACTTTCTCCCCAGTTCCTAAATCTGAGAAGAATATAAGAAATTGTCAAATCAAGGCAGACTTCAGCAAGACAAGCCCGGTGACCAAGAAATAAGAACAAAGCCTACGCTTACGGAAATATAAACAGATTCCAAGAGGGGCAGGAATGGCATGTCCCTTCTTTCTGAATGTAGGGCCTGCCTCTCTCACCACAGGGGTTCTGAGGCAGTGGTCACTGCTTAAGGCCGGCCTCAAGGTCCCAGACAAAGAACTGGCTTCAGATGTGTTGATTACCTTGGACTGTCCAGGTTCTGTGTAAACATGTCCAGGCTCTGGGGTGAAAAATGAAACTGTATGAATTTGCTTCCCTGTTCAAAAGCTTTATTTGAAATTTACTCCATCCCATTCCCAAACTGTAATAATTGAGATTGGGTCATTCAACAACTGAAGAGAAAAACTTCATTCTTATGTTTCCAAAGGTACAGTTTCATTTTCACAAAACTAGTCAAGCTCTTGGTCTCGGAAAATGATCCGAATGCTGAGAGAGGAAACTAAATGGAACCAGAAACTTCTAACGCTTTGTCTTAACACAGGAGTCTGATGAGACAGAGTCAGATTTCATTTCACAAACACTTATAGAAAGACTACTAGTTTCAGGGCATCACCAAAATAAGTATTATTTGGTCCTTGTCCTTCACAAGCTCATGGTCTCTCCTATGAATCACACTATTTCAAAATATCACACGGTGTCTGCTGGATCAGGAGATAAAGCCTTTTTGGTGATCTTCACCCAGAAATAAAGCAGAAGCGATCATACTTCAGATAGGAACACTAGACATTCATGGATGAATATTTTTTTCAGTAAGTGCACCTTCAGATGTTTGCTGGAGAGTGCAGGAGGGGTCTTAGGTGGGGCCAGACAGGGCACGGAGATGGCTTTGGACTCAGGCCTGCACTGAAAGCCCAGCCCATCTGCTCACTAGCTGTGTGATCTTGGGTAAGATTCTTAGCTTCTCAGTTTTCTCATCTGCAAAATGGGGCTGTTCACATCTTGTGGAGTTGCTGTGAGGTTAAAATGACATCATGCATTTAAAACCGAGAGCTTGGCTATTATGGGTGCCATACAGTCACACCTTAAGGCCTTTTAACTGGAGAAATTAAAACACAGGAAGTTAAGTGATTAAAATTTTACAATTTATTTGTATCTTTGTTTTCAGAAAGGAGGTAATACCAGCTTGACGTTTTACAACTGATACCTACAACCTGTTCCATGTCTCCCTCTCTTAAGAGAGAACAGCTCCCTATTTTATAGCATGATCCTCAGCTTTCCCAGGTCACACAGGAAGAGCAGTGACAGACAATCACTGTCCTGCTTGTATGGCAGGAAACACCCTTCCTGAAATCCTCCTCACTTGGTTCTGGAGCTTCTAACTTTAGTCACGACGAGGTTCATTGAATGTCTGCTGTGTGCTGATGAGGGTAAAGAGGTGAAAAGCTCCATGCAGCCACTGGCCTCACAGAACCTGGGCTTGAGCCACTGAGACACGATCACGCAGATGCATGTCTGTGATCACTTGACTGCTTCTCCTTACAGCACAGTGAGTATTAAGGAGAAGAGGTACGCGGTGCTGCAAGTACCTGAAATGGGGCCTTTGTCCTAGGCAGGGAGATCAGATTGAGTTACCTCGAGAAAGCAGTGCTTGAGCTGAGTGGAAGGCCTGGTTGGAAATGACAAGGTGAAGAGGGGAGGGAAGAGCTGTCTGGGCACACAAAACAAACGAGGCAAATGCCAGCGGCTGGAGTGAAGACAGGGGGAGGGCTTGCATCGTAAAGGGCCTGGTCACCCCTGTAAGGAGTTTTGTACTTAACATCGATGAAGCTCTACTGAAGAGTTTCGTGTAGGGAAGTGACACAATTAGATTAGTGCTTTGGCATCATCACTAAAGCTGGAAACTGGAAGGGAGGTATATAAACCTGTTAGAAGATACTCCAGGTATCCTGAAACGAGTCAATGATGGCTTAGGCAGGGTGACGGTAGAAGTTGATGTGGGAGAGTTTTATAGATTTCAGATACGTTTAGGAGATGAAATCAACAGGAGCTTGAATGGAGTGGGAAGAGGGGTGGGGTGTGTGTGTGGAGGGGACCGTCAGTTGAAAGAGAAGGAAGAATGTTGAGAGAGTCCTAAGATTCTCCCTTGTGAAGTGGATGGGGGTTGAGGGGGTAAAATTCATGAGCTAGGGAACTCTGGAAGGCATTTGAGCTTGGGGATATGGGAAGACTGTGACTTTGGGTATGCTGACTTTGAGACCACCTTTGAGAAAGTCAAGAGATGTCAAGGAGAGATTCAGATCCCTGTCTGGAGCCCAGACAAGCCTGGCGGGAGGTATAAGTGAAACCATGGGTATTATTATGAGAAGAGCCCCTAGAAACAGACCTTGAAGTGAGGGGTTGTATGCAATTTATCAGTCCAGGCTGTGCTCCCTGGGAGCCTGGTGAAGGAAGGGAAGCCAAGCAAGAGGACCATCTCGGGCAAGCCCCAGCAGTGGGGAGGCATCAGCCTGATCCCCAGGGGGCACTCTGGAGGATCTGTTACCCGCCACAGCTTCCCTGCCCACTGCATGAAGGACCTATATTTGTGGGGTGATACAAACCCCAGGCTTGTCTCCTTCCTTGACATGCAATCAGCCTGATGGCAGTCCTCCTCCTCCTAACACCTGTAGGTGAGGCACAGAACCCTCAACAGGGATCCAAAGCCCACTGGATGGAGTGCTGACACAGTCACACTTGTGGTAGAGAACACTGCCCAGGGGGAGAGAAGAAGGAGTAGGGGCAGGGCCCCTGCGCCAAGGAACTTCTACATCACCGACTAATTAGAAGAGAAGCTTATAAAGGGGATTGAGAAGGGTTGTGGTTTCACAACCACCTTTCAAAGGGAAGAGGCGTTATTACCCCCACTTGAAAGATAAGAAAACCAAGGCTTGGGGAGGTTAAGTAACCATCAGATTAATGGAAGAGCTGGGACTTGAACACAGATCTCCAGACCCTAAGCTCTTTCAAATGCAACATGGGAAGGTTTTCTAGTGCCCAAGGGTCCCAGGAGTCAAGGGAGCTGGTCCTCCCTCAAAGATGTTTATAGATGCTCATGCTGATGGTTAAACACTTTGCTTTGTGACTCAGACTCTGAGAAACCAAGGAGGAGGAGAAGGGAGGGAAACTCCATTTTCAGCGAACCTAAGAATCTCCTTTGGAGACTCTGTCATCAAAAGGATTCTGATTTTGCCTCTGGGAGGTGGAGAGAGAAGATGGAGAGGTTTGAACCTTCAGCCCAAGGTCACCACTTTGAACAGCTAGCAGCCTGGCCGGGGGTGGCGGGTGGTGGGGTGTAGGAGGCATGAAGATGGCTGTGAGGAGGGCTTGGGGCAAACAGTGAAGGGTCTCAGCTGCTCTGAGCACAGGCCCAGCTCTGCTCAATGCACCAAGGCTCTGAGTTTATTTTCTGACTGGGGCAGTCGGGTGGGGCGGGGAGGGGAGCAGCTGTTGACTCTGTCCATTAAACAGGCTCGCCAGATGTTTGCTGACCCCAGGTTCTTTCTCCCCCAAGGCAGCCCCACTGCCTCCGAGATCAGCAGGGGTGTGCTAGTTCCCAGGGCTTCCCCAGGCCGCAGGGAGGGAGCCTGTCTGGGGTGGGGTGGGCTCTGGGCTGGGACTCAGGGCCGTGCCTGCGGGACACAGAGCGTGACCCCCTGTTTGCCGAGTCTCCAGGAACGAGGAGCAGTGAGGAAAATTGGAAGTAATAATCCCTGCCCCCTGAATTGCCTGGGATTAATTAGGAGACTGATAATGTGCAGCGTGTGCCTAGGATGAAAATGAGTTATAGTCTCGTTATTGATATAGCTGGATGGATGATTAGTTTATATGAAACAAGGCCACTTCTCAATAAGCCAGAGGTCATTCGGTGTCCTCATAGGGGGACATAAGGGAATAGCCGGTGGGTGTTTGTGCAAGGAACTCCCGCTGATTTACTGGGGAGGGTGAGAGCCAGCAAATCAAAGCTGTTTTGCCCAGTTTAGTAAATAAAAGGCAAAGACCCAGCACGAGGCTTGTGTTTATTCCCTTCCTTAAAGAAAATATTTTCCATAAAGCTGGACACTAACATTAAAAGTCAAAAGGGGGCGGGGAGGAAGAAACCTAAATCCGATGTAAATTGGAAGCAAACTAGTGTTCATTTCCTGTGGAGCAATTCTATATTTTTTAATGGAGTTACTGTGGCTTTTTATTTCAGCATAAGGTGAAGAGTCAAAGCACGAGGATTTAAGGCTTCCAAGTGTGTGTCATTATATGAACAGACCCTTAAATTTGCCAGCACGCCCCAGGCACTGCTCCTGCATAACTAATGTCTCCCTGCCAGGGCCCGGGCTGAGGGCCCTTTGACTCCTCTGGAAGTTATGCAGGGATAAGGGGAGTGTCAGGAATGCAGGATTAGGCCCCATAATTGAGGCTGTCATTAGCTGAAGAGGCAGGCGGGTTTGTGAGCCTTTCCAAGTTTGCATTTATTATGGCTTGAAGATATAGTTCCTTAGGTATAGAGGAGGTAGGGGGTTCTGTAAGTCAGCAATATTTTCTTCTCTTTTTAAGTTGGCTGGTTCTGTAACATTCACTCTGCTCTTCTTAATAGATCCCAGAAATGCTGATATAGTCCTTCAGAGGAAGCATTCACTTGAAACAACAAAAGATTAGAGAGACTTTAAAAATGTTGGATTCTCTTTACCTTTTGAGGAAGGCCAGCTGGAACCTTCTGAAATTGTTCCTGTTCAATATGCAGTCCTCAATAGTACTGATGGTGAGGATGAAATATTATTTTTGTGGATACAGCAATGGTGGGACTAGAGACCACATGGGGCCAGGGCTGAGGATCCTGCTACGGGACGAACAGGCCGGGGGGGGGGGGGGGAGGTCTTAAGATTCTGAAGAGAACAAATGGCCCGTGACCACTCATACGCATGCATGCCAGGGGCATGCTAAGTAACACCCATTCATTCATTTTTTTTTTTAATTTTTTAAACTGTAGCAAACTATAAATAACATAAAATCTCTTTTTAGGTGCAAAATTCAATGACATTAGGTACAGTCACATCATTGTGGAACATCACCACTATCCAGTTCCTGAATTTTTCATTTTCCTCAAGTGAAACTCTATACTCCTTAAACGATAACTCCACAATAACTTCCCTTTCCCACCAGCCTCCAGCTTACTTTCTCTCTGTACTTTGACTACTTCAGGTACCTCATACAGACAGAATCATGCAGTATTTGTCCTTTCATGTCTGGATTATTTCACTTAGCACAAATGTCTTCAAGGTTCCTTTATCTTGGGGAATGTACCAGAACCCTATTTCTTTTTTAAGGCTGAATAATATTGCACCATGTGTATATTCCACATTGTCTTTATCCACTCATCCGTCCAGGCACATTTAAATTACTTCTACCTTTTGGCTACTGTGAATGATGATGTTATGAAAATGGGTATATAAGTATCTCTTCTGGACCCTAATTTCAATTATTTTGGATACATATCCAGAACTGGAACTGCTGGATAGCATGTAGTTCTAGTTCTCATTTTTTTGAGGAACCACAATACTGTTTCCCATAGCAGTTGCACTAGTCTATATTCCTATCAATTGTGCACAAGGGTTTCAGTCTTCAACAACACTTGTTATTTTCAATTTTTTTAATACTTATAAAGTGGTACCTCATTGCAGTTTTGATTTTCCTAATGATTAATGATGTTGAGCATCTTTTCATGTGTTTACATACAAGTATCTGTTGGAGCCCCCATGTTTAATTCTTTGAAGTATGTGCCTGGAGATGGAAGTACACATCATCAAATGCTGAAGCTGCCCCCATTAAGGACTTGCTGGACAATACTTCCAGTGGGTTACTGTGAGTCCTTGAGAGTACAATAAAACTTCTGATTAATCAGAATGCTTAGAGGCCAAGAATTTTCTGGCTAATGGAGGGTTAATAAGAATTTTCCATTTTTGTTCCAATCACTCTTGCTGAAATTCTTCCCCCAATTTTTTTTAAATTTGTTTTTCAGATGAGTTATGCAGCCTGCCCTTGGAGGATTTTTCTTTATCCTAGGGGAATTCTATGAAATGAGCACCGAGGGCCTAGGTTCTTAGTGTGCTATCCTGGAGGTTTAGGTTAGAAGGTATCAAATATGTCGTTATGTTATAGACCAAAAAGTAACTGCTGTATGGGACTGTGAACTCTGAGTCAAATATTCAGAGATGTGGTTTCGGAAACGAAGCTCTGTAGCTCGTCTTTTTGGCAGTAATTGGAGAGCAGGGCCTGTTGTCTATTAAGGCCCCTCCTAGTTCATGAAAATAAAACCATGTCAACTGCAAATAAAAGAATGTTTATCTTTCTATTCTCCATGGAGGCAGTTGGAGGGTCCAGGCTGGGAATGTGTCCTATTCATCCAAATGAGATAGCACATCAATGAGGTTTCACTGGGAAAGAAAGCGTGTTCATATTCATCCAAGTTTCACTTCATCGGCAATTGTGACTGGGGCTAGATTCTGTGTTTACGTACTGAGGTACCCCTGGCACTAGCCCAAGGCCAGGTACCAGGTAAGTGATCAAGTGATCAAGCGAATGAATCAGTGTGGCCTGAGCCTTTAAAAGACTGCCTTATTGCCTCTCGCCCTCATGACGTGTTCAGGTGGTGGTTCTCTGCCAGCACTGGGATGGAGCACTTTGCTGGCCAAACTGGGTCCCAGCTCCTGGATGCTGCCAGTGAAGACAGCCCTACTCTTCACCAGCTACTTGTATCTGTGATCCTTCTTTTAATTGCATGGGAAACGTCTTTTTTTGGCAACTAACAGGGGAAGGAGGCAGGAGAGAAAGGAAGATACTGGCTAAAATGGTAGAAACAACCATTTTGAGTATGATATGGTGGACGGGTTTGAACTCAGGACCAGAGGGAGGCAAGCCAAAGTACAGAACTGTCCTCCTGAGAAGGTCTGTGAAATTCTCGGCATGGACCTGCTGCTCTGTGTTCTGGGGGTACAGCGTGGCTGAGGAGGTCTCTGTTCTCTCTTCTGCGTGGGTTGCCTTCCTGCTCTAAGCACACTGGAGACAGCAGCCTAGGTGGGAAATGGCACTGGGGGTGCTCACTGTCTCAGGGCAGCATCTGCGAGAGCCAGAGTGCGAGGGAAAAAAGACGTGGGCACCTGGTGCCCATGGAAATTGATTGACAGCCTGTGGGCTCATGCAAGCTCCTTGTTGGGACTTCCAGAAGAAAAAGGAGGAACACTTTGAAATTCACTTGAACATATGTGGGGTTCAAAATCATAGCTTTTGTGTGTGTGTGTGTGTGTAAAATCATCAGCTGGTAAGACCTAAGGGATATTTATTTGTGCTTCAAATTACTAACTTTGTATCTACAAGCAACCAAGTCCATAACAGATGCCCATTTAAGCAGCAAATGGATAAAGAAAGGGCAACCAAATCTACACAAAAAAATTATCTATTATTTAAATTTATCTACAACTTGGTATAATTAATGGTCCTTGTACCAAATAAGAAACTCAGGTTTTAATAATAATACTTATAATAATAATACTTATTAAAATATATAATAATAATACTTATTAAAATATATAATAACAATTATTATAAAAATACATAGTACCTTCTATGTGTAAGGCATGACTCTAAGCAATTTATATACTTTAACTGATTTAATCCCCACAATGGTCCTAAGAGACAGGAGTCTTATTATGAGGAAAGTGAAGCACAGAATAGTTAAGGAACTTAGTCAAAATCACACAGCCAGTATTTAGCAGAGTTGGAATTTAAACCCAAGAAGCTGGGCTCCAGGGTCTGAGCTTTCATATATAAAGATATAGATATAGATGATGACAGTTTTATTGAGATATAATTTATATACCATAAAATCACCCCTTTAAAGTGTGCAACTCAGTGATTTTTAGTGTAGTCCCAGACTTGTACAACAATCATCACTATCTAATTTTACTACCTCGGAAAGAAACCCTGTACCTAGGAGCATTACTTCCCAATCTTCTCTTTGTCCTGTTCCTGGTAACCCTTAATCTACCTCCTGTCTCTATGGATTCTGGAAGTTTCACATAAATGGAACCTAAAAATAGAATAAATGGAGACATATATTACATCTTTTGTGTCTGGTTTCTTTCAATGGGCATGGTTTTTCAAAGTTTATCCATGAGGTAGTATGTATCAATTCTTAAATCTTTTTTATGGCCAAAAATCCCATGGTATGAAAATTACATTTTTAAAATCCATTCATTAGTTGATGGACACTTGGGTTGTTTCTGCTTTTCGGCTATTATGAGTAATGGTACTTTGGACCAGCACACAATAATGACTACTGTGTTTACAAGCATAGAACCAGCATATATTTCACATGCAGTGACTAATAACAGAGCAGGCACACCTCTGCCCATTTGTATCCATGGAGCTGATGAAGGTCGTTGTGCTCATACCAGACGATGTATGTGGAAGAGCTTTCTAATACCTGAAAGCATTGGTCCAAACTAGTCATCAACGATGTGAGCTTGGCCAATTACTAGAGAGTTTTACCTAGATCCTTGAGGATAGTTAGTCGGCTGATTGAGATTTTATTATTAAAAACATTATTTTCAAAGCTTCCAAGGTGTATTATTTGAGAAACAAGACAAGGGTCCCCATGTGTGTCCACAGCCAGCCACCATGGGCTCTTCTTCCACAAATGCCTTTGTGGGTCCCAGAGATACCAGCCTCTCTGCTACCACTTTCCTCTCTCCTACCATTTTCCTCTCTCCTATTTGTTGTTTGCTTTTGGTGTTTTGTTGATTATTCCTCATGGAAAGTTGAAAAAACAAATTTAAATATGTTTAAATTTAGGAATATGTTTAGCTGCAAGTAACAGAAAACCTAACAGTGGCTTAAACAAAACAGTGGCCTAATCCACAAAAGTGGATTTTTTTCCTCAAGAAGTCAGAGGATTGTTTTGGTGGCTCAGTGATGTCAGGACTCATTTCTCTGTTTTTATCTTGATCTTTCTCTCACGTCCACAAGAAGACTGCCCAACGTGAGGCATCACTGTCTATATTCAAGACAGAAAGTGGGGGTTGGAGAGGAGTGGTGCCAGGAAAGCAAAACATTCTCAGAAGCCCCTAGCAGAATTTCAACTCTTGCCCACAGAGATCAAACGGCCATCCTTCCTTACTAGGCAGGCTGAGAGAAATCATAGTTAGCTTTTCTAGCTGCTAGAGTGGAAGGATGTGAAAGAAAAGGGAGTGAGAAATAGGTATTGAGTTAACAACAACAAAAAAAAGTTAGCCACATTTCCTTAAAAAGAGAAGGTTAGGAAATCTAGACAGATAAGAGGAAATGGCCACAGCTCAGAGGGAAGAGTGTGGCCAGTCTCCCTCTCTTTTCCAGTTGGTGTGTCCAGTGAAGTTCTCCCCTTGCCTTTTCTGCTTTCAGACTTGGGATGACACCAGAACCACTCATCTCCCCAGACACTGGTTTGGCTTCATCATGGCTGAATGCCCGTCTGGATGTTTTAGCGATGTGACCACAGCACGTTGTGACATGATGTGCTCTTGAGACATTGTGACTGGAACCAATCTGGCTGGCTGAGCAATGTCTAAATCCCAGCCAGCTCGTCCAGGGCCCTGGGGCCAGCTTGGGATGTCAGAAGGATTCTGCAAAGTGTTTTCTGAATCTGCCCCTCTTCGTCAGGATTAAGATGCTTGAGGACAGGGCCAGGGTCTCCCTTTCCCTCTTCCCCTCTCCCATCTGTTGATCAGTCCTGGGCATGTAGATGGGTCTCAATCAACACTGATGGGTAAACTCACATTTCTGGTCACTGGTCAAAGATGTGTCACTTGTTTATGAAGTATGCCAAGAAAGTCACTAAACTCATTTGTTCAGTAAGCACTTTAGTGATTTAATCTGTGAACCAATTACTTCAATACAGTTTCCAGAAATAGAGTTCTCCATCCTTTGAAGTGGGTTAATTGTCAGTTGGTATTTTATCTGTGTTCATTCATCTGACAATTAGTGAGGGCTTCCAAAGTGTCAGGCATGGTGCTAGGCACAGAGGGACACAGAGAAAAGTGCAATGCTGCCTGCCTGGACGCAGAGGGAAATGGGCTAGGCAGGCATGTCAGCAGCGGGACCGGGGTCTGACAAGGGCTGCATCACAGTGCTGTGGGCTCACGGGGGGGCGGGTGACTCACGGCCCGGAGGAGTTGTGGGGTTGTGCAATTAGATCGGCTGCCAGAGCCTCCTTCCTCAGACATTCCAAACTGACTGCTGGCTTGGTTATACTAAGGGGGTCGGGGGGACGTGACCTTGTCTGGCTTCCCCCCTAGTTGGGTTCACTAGTGAGAGCAGGCTACTCCCTGGAGACCAGTGTCACACATGTTCCAAATTGGCTCTTTTCAGAAATAGGACAGAGAAAAACATTCAGGAGAGTATGGATGAGGTTTGGGAAGCTGGAAGGCCAGGTGCCTTCTCTGAGCGAAAGGGGGCTGCTTGAACCTTTTTCATTCCCCTAAGTCAAGAACATGTACCTTCATTTTTTCAGATGGGATGGGGTGAGGTGTGGGAGGGTGTCTGGGAAGGGCTGTCTCTACAGGACAGCTCACTGGATGAGATCATCTGGGGGTAGGGCACATAGGACATAACTTTCTTCACAAAAATGTCAATGAAGGAAAAAAAAACCCCAAAATACTTTTGGAGGCATCTTATTCCCTCATTCAAAAGAAAGTGGTTTTATGGAGTCAGGGAGTGTGGGGGGAGGCACGATGTGTGTGTATGTATTCTTGCAACATAAATGACCCACTTATATGCATAGTGGAATAGCACTGAATAGAAATGACATCCTTTTGTAACTTCTAAGTGTTAACATTAGGGCATGTTTGAGACTGAGTAGCAAAAAGTCAGCCTTGTGATCTTTTACTGTGAAATACGATTGGAGGCCATGGCACAAATCGGAGGAGGGGGCAGCATGGAGTGAGTGACCCCAAGACTGCAGGCCCAGGGCCCCCATCACACACTGAGGCTAGTGCCTGAGTTAGACAAGCAAGTAGGATGAGGCCAGAAGCTCAGAGGGACACTTCTAAACTGGCTGTACTTCAAGTCCTTTCTGCAAATAAACTTTGGACTTCCCGCTATTCTTTAATTTTTAGTATGCATTAACATAACAGATTTGTTAACTCTGGAGGTGGGAAGGCATGTATGTAACCCCTGGTCATTCTTTATCCAAGAGTCTCACCGAATTACTTGACGTAACAGCCTCACTGATGCCTGTTTCTGCCTGTGAGTCTCTGGCCATTCTAGACACCACTCACTGCTATTTCATAGATGCCGAAGTTGAGGGACAGGAAACCAAACATCTTCACAGAGCACTGATCTTACAACAGAACCAAGAGCTCCGAGGTTCTTGGCTCTGGCAGCAGCACCAGGCTCCCTTTTCTTCTTAGGGGAACAATGGCTAACACTGTGGCTTCAGACTTTGACTTTACAGGGCTGACGAAAAAAATTATCATCTGTTGAGAAGGTAGTGAAATGCCGACTTCTTAGCCCTTTGGTCAAGGCAACTTATTTGAAAGTGCTTGAAAGTAAGCTGACGGACTCCATATTCAACCATTTTGTCTCAGTTGCAATTCTGGTTTATCCACAAATAACCAAAAAAAGGGGGGGGGGGCCAAAATCTGTGGCTATACTGAACTCCTTGTTTTTGCTTTGATTGAATTGATCCTTCTTTAAAATGCTTATTGAATTTACTGGCCAATTTAATTAAAAGAGTTGCAAAAGTACAACCTCTGTGGAAGAATTGTGTCCCTGCCTTTCTGTGATTGCCCTTAAGCAACATTTAATTTGTAGAGCTGGGCTGGGGGTCAAGTAGGTCAAAAAGAATTCTTTTTGAAGGCGTAAATGTGTCCCCCAAAGAGATCCCTAGGTACCTCAAAGCTCTTAGACAATGGATGCCAATAGAGAGTGAAGAGGTGAATTTAGGGATTTTTAGACACAGCTGGGAGACTGCCTGATTCACAGTGAACTGTTCAGACCCAAAATGTGTTATTACAGGCAAGAATTAGCAATTGGCCTACGAAATAATGGGAACCACTTCCGGTCAATTAAACCTAGAAATAATCAGATTTATTTTTAATTAGAGTCAGAAATTAAGCTGTAAGCAGCTACAATCCTGTCACGTGGAATTTGTTCCTTGTCTATTATATACTGTTTAGTAACAACTATTGTTTTTGAATATTTTGTACCAGACTATTGGCTCAACTTTTGTGCACATCATGTCACTTACATCAAACATGTAAGACGGGTACTCTTACTTATCTTTCACAGAAGAGGGAATGGGGTTTTAAGGCATCTCGCAGGATTTGAACCCTTATCTGCCTGACTCCAGAGACCACAGTCCTACCTAGTTCTATGTGGCATCAATATTTATTACATGCCTGCCACTGAACAAGGCACTTCTCATGTGTCTACAATTATACAAGCCATCTAAGATGGCCATCCTGGTTTTGTCTTGGGCTACATCATGCAAGTCAAGAATTTCATTAGCCAGCGTGTATGAGACAGACCCTGAACGAACACACTTCTGCCGAGAAGGAAGTGGAAGAATGACTTCTGGAGATTCTTCGGGAAAGAGGAAAACAGGGTCTCAATCTGAGAAACCTTAAGGGTACTTTAGGCTTGGAGATTAGCACTTGGGAATGAGAGAGAAAAGGGCCTCAGGCAAAAACAATAAAACTCTATTTTAGTTTGACATGGTGGCAACTTGCCTTAAAAGAGAAAGGAGGAGTTGGGAGAGATATGGCAGGGAAGAGAGGGACCATAGTGTTTCAGGTCTTTTTTTTTTTTTTTAAAGACATTCCCTGGAGTCTGCTACAGTTAAAAGTGAAGGGATAGAGGGGGTCAGATAGAAACAAAGTGCAGAGAGAGAATTGAAGGGAGCTGGGAGAACACAAGATAAAAGATCACAGGAGAGGTAAGAAGAAAGCCAAAGGTAGCACAAAGCCCCGGGGAAGAAGCAGAGGAACTGCGGAAGCGAGTTTAATCAGCTTCGCCTAAGGCAGCCGCAGTTAAATAAAGGATGCAGGGCGGAGAGGAGCTGCCATTCTGGAAAGGAGAGGGTCAACAGTGGTTTCAGTGACAGCTTTCTGGGGCCAAAGTGACAGAAGGTGGGGAGACAATAGGAGGAGCCTGGTTGCAGGAGTGGAGAAACAAAGACCAGTGGAGAAAATGATGCAGGGATGGAGGAGGGAGAATGGATGGCTGCATCCCTAAGGGGTTGCTGGCTGCTGGCAGGAGGGGGACAGTTAAGGCAGCAATGACCACAGGAGGGAGGGGAAAGTGTGGGGCAATCATAAAGTGAATATTCAGATGCGTCTCAGAAAATGTAAGTTCCCTGTGGCTGTAAACTGCGAACCAGTCTGCCCCAGACATGGTCAGCTTTGGTTCATCTGGCTAGCTTAGCGCTGACCACAAAGACATCTGATCTGGTTGTGAAAGTGGCTATAACACCAGCCCAATTCTGCCATAACCTGTCTGTGAGTTTGCTTTCTGATGGAGGAAGCAGGGGGCTGGGAGGAGGCACCCGAGGGATAGGTATAGATCAAAGTAAAAAAATAAATGCTACAAGAAATGGCTCTCTTAAAATAAAAGTGTTTGTTTTGTTTTGTTTTTTTTCAGAGAGAGCCCAGTGAACTTCATTTGGGAACAGAATAGAATCAAGGGGAAACTATGGGTTCTGGGTCAGAAAGGCCAGGGGTTGAAACCCGGTCCTGCCACTTTTCAACTGAACATGGGCAAGTTATGCCCTTGCCTGGGCCTCCTGTGTGGAAAAGCAGCTCCTGACAGGGCATCGTGGGTAGGTGTTGTACAGAGTAAGCTGGCAAGAGATGGGCTGGCAAGTCCGTGGTAGGAGTGACAGTGGGGTGTGAGGGCAGAACAGTCTGGAAGGACCCAGAGAGCGAACCTCTTTGGGCCAGATTTTATTACACTGCTGAATAATGAAAAATCTAATTCCAAAGCCACCCTTTCAATA
Source organism: Camelus bactrianus (assembly GCF_048773025.1). Classification (NCBI taxonomy): domain Eukaryota; kingdom Metazoa; phylum Chordata; class Mammalia; order Artiodactyla; family Camelidae; genus Camelus; species Camelus bactrianus. Next base: position 21,734,502 of record NC_133542.1, read on the forward strand.
CGACTGTTGGGCTGCACCCTGCAGGCCTGCGAGTCCTGTGCTTGCCCAGCTTCAAGACTGAATTCCGAGAATTTACGTACGCACTTAATTTCTTTTATGCCAATTAAACAGAGTTCATCCACAAACCAATCTTGGCTGTGACATTTGGAGGCAGAGACACATCATATTTCTAAGGCACACACAGACATACATATACCTACATGGACACAGATCTCACAGTTTTCCTGCTAGAGTTTAAAAGGCCTCCCCCCCCCTTTCACTCTCGCGGATTACAGTTCCTGAGAGCCCATGTAGATCATTTACATCTCAAACGCACACGAAGAGAAATATCAATTCCTTCTAGAAAGCTAACTTCCTCTAACCGCGTACGCAAAAACCAGTTTTAGAATGTCAAGACAGTCAAGACAAGGATTTTTTTCCCCCAGTTCCTAAATAGCCAATTCAGTTTAAACGAATAGCAGCAACAGACAATAATAGGTACCAGTCAGTCACATTCACAATGCCTCACTCACAGAGGAACAAGAACCAGCATTTAAGTAATCCCCGCCTCAGCGGTAGCTCAGCCGACGCCTGGCGTAACGTAAAAAGCGCGGGCCAGCCGGCCGCCGCGGCCGCTTCTTCCTCCCAGGCATGGAGGCCAGCATGTCCGCAACAGCCGCGGGGTGTCCGTGAGGCCTCTGTGCTGCCTTGGCGGCCCCTGTTCATCAAGGACAGCCACCACAGGGCCCCACATACTAGTGGAGGCCGCCCCAAGACTACCTCTGCTACTTTTGGGGGTCACCCCTGAAACTTTTGGGCCCCACATGTTGGTGGACGCCCCCCACTCACTCCCGAACTTTCCATCCCGCGTCCTTCCTTCCCCACCTCTCGTGCTCACCGGAGTTTCCTCGTCTCCTGGCTGCTCCACCAAGTTTTGGCTGCACAGCCCAGGCGTGCGAGCCCCGTGCTTGCCCAGCTCCTGGACCGGAAACAGGGCCCGGTGTCCGAGACAGACGTGAATGGTTTTTAATGGACGGGGAAGCTTACATGTCTGAAGCAAGGCTCTGGAGGATACCGCACCGTGCCCGCAGGCAGACAGCGGGCAGAACATGGCGGCAGTCCTCGCTGGGGGGGGGGGGGGGGGGTTAGCGCAGGTTTGGCTCATCAGTTACCAGGGAGACCACAGAGGGGCACGCCCCTCCCCGCCCCTCTGATAAGCTAACAGGTGGAGATGTTCTGATCTCAGAGGTAGAACAAATCACTAGCTGGGGGGGAGGTCAGTCAGGTGAGCCAGGTGAAGCGGGCACTGACAGAGCAGGGGATGTACAGAGAGCAAGAGAACAGCCATCTTGGGTGACCTGACCCCAGACGACCGTGGAGGACAATTCATATCTGGTTTCAAAATAACAAACGCAAAATTTTTGGAGTCTGAGTGTTGGAGATTATGTGGTAATAGCATGAGGATCAATCTTTTTTAAAAAGAAGCTTATCATGGGATCTTTATTAAATATTGCAATTATTTCTTCCTATCTATCTACCTATCTATCATCAATCTATCCGATCATGCTTGGAGACTCTTGGCAAACTGAAAAATCCCTATCACTACCTTTTAAACATGCAACTTTGAGCCTATGAGGTGCAAGGAAAGTCAATTTTATAACTGTCTTTAGTGCCACATTCAGACAGTAAAAGCAGCCGCTTAAAAAACCTTTAGGTAAATATTTGAAATATTCTAAAACTGACATTCTGAATGATATTCTGATACCACTTCAATAATGTTTTATAAAATTCAGAGGAAAAATGGAATTAAGTAAATTTGAACTTTCCTTTTTCCGAGGCAGTTAAAGGCCGTACTATTTGCATATTCTAATGTGGGATCACCGTAGCTCAAGGTACAAAGCTTCACAAGAAACTGTCCCTGGCAGGCCAGCAGAGCACGGGCCATTAACCTTCAGCCTTTCATCTGTATAAGACAAAAATCAGTCTCTTCTTTTCAAAGTGGCTTCTGTGTAACCACTCAGCACAGCCCATGGTTTCCAGAACCATCTTTGGAAACACAATTAGAAGGTTTAAAAAGCAGAAAACACAAGCTCCATCCTATTTACACATTTAAAGTAAAGGTCATTCTCAGAAACTGGGCTTCCCAGATTTCTCCCCTTGAAATCCCTTAAGATATGTAATACCAACATAAAGGGAATCACAAATCCAGTTTTCAGAAAATGGCATTAAATATAGATTTAAACTTTGACCTTTAGTCCCAAGTGAGAGGACAAAAAATTCTCTTTACAGTGAAAGGCATGTTACTACTAAGCTTCAATGAGTAGGGGAGAACCTGCCTGGTACTTGCCGGGATTAAGAAGCACCAATCGATTTACCTCCAATGCAGGTGTGCTGCAAATCCGCTGGGTCGAGATGCAGCATGTGATTGGGCCAAGCTCATCTATATTCTAGAGTTTGTAGAAGTAGCTTCTGGGAAACGGAGGTCTTCTTGGCTTGGGGAATTGACGTTTCCACGGCAATATTTGAAATGCAATCAGAGTGAGCAGCAGTAAGAAATGGAATACACAGGGTCTCCCACTCCACATTAGGGTCATGAGCAATAGTGGGAAATCCGTGGGTAGCATGATGACAGATTGGGCAAACAGGGAAATCATGGAGACCCAGAGCACTCATATTTTTACATCCCTTATTATCCTGAGTGCCCTGCAGCTGTCGGCCAGGGCCCCACGCTGACGACCCACTCTGCAGCTCACCTCCCTGCTACATCCTTGACAAGTTGATATTGAGGCCCAGATAGGGGAGGAGGTAGATGATGGACAATGGGAGACAGAGCTTATTGGAGAAAGGGACCATCTGTTATGTGCACACCCAGAGCCAGAAGGAGAAATTCTCCCTGACTATGGAATTTTCTGGAACAGGAAAGAGCACTGGACTGGGAGTCAGTTCGTTTCACTCTCGCTGGATGAGCTCACATTTACTAAGGAGCACAATTACTCATTTGTCTCTGTCACTAGACAGTGACCTTTCGTACAAACCTGATCTTGCTGATTTTCCGTACGTGACAGCTTACACTTGGGGCTCAGCAAGTGTTTGTTGATGGGATTAATGAGGGGAAGAAGAAAATTATTTGTTGGGAGGGACTGAGGACTTAGCCAGTCCAAACCTTTCACTTTAAAGATAAAGAAATGAAAGCCTGGAGAGGTGAAATAACTTGACTGAGGTCCCACTGCTTGTTGGCTGCAGAAGTAGTAACAACAAGAATGATGATGATGATCAACATAATAAAGTGCTTAAATTATGCAACTGCTCATGTTGTTGATTTCTGACTTGGTTCTTAGGTCCATCCTCACTCTTCTGTTTTCTCCTCTGTATCCGGGGTTGGGAAGGCTGGAAATGACATTTCCCAGACTTCCTTGCCAGCTTGAGTTAGGTTCCGTCATTGGGAAACACAGAATCCTGAGAAACAGGGACAAGAGAGAAGTCATTATATCAATATTTTAACTAAATTACTTAAATCTCTGGTCCAGGGGGCAGCAGCAGCAGGTGATGGAAGGTGGCCAGAGGCCACTATAACTGGTCTGTTGGGCTCCAGCAGCCTCCGCGAGGGCACAAACTCCTGGCTTCCTCATCGTGGCAGCAGTGCTGGCTCCAGCAGCAGGGACAGCAGTGGCACGTTGGTGGCCTCATGAGACAGTGTTTGTCAGCATGAGTCACCCCACCTTCCTTTTTGCTTGTCCTGTCCCAGTGGGTAGGGTCTTCCTGTGGTTACTAATCTCTCTCTGAGTAACACTGCCTCCCCAGTTTTGCTCCAATAGCCAGTCCAAAACCTTAGTAATCTCTGGTATTAAATCTCCCCTGATGAACCACCCAAAGTGCTTCATATATGGATTGCCTCATGGAATTCTCATAGAAACATACGAGATGTGAGCTTTTAGAATTATACTCCTGCTTTACTGATGAGGAAACTGAGGCTAAGAGACACTAAGTGCCACGCTCACATGGCTAAGTGGTGGCAAAGCAGGGACATAAACCAGGGCTATCTGATGCCTAAATCCACGTGTCTAACTCTGCACCTCAAGAGCAGCCCTGCTTCCCCCATCAGGTTGTCATCCTGAGGTGATCTAGGGGCTCAGCGAGGGTTTCTTCCTCCCCCGTGCTGTGGGACTGATTTCGGTGGGCACTCTTCTTTAGAATGCCCTTTCTCCAGGACTCTTGTTTTCTTACCCCTTGCCCTAAGCCTCGTGATGAAGTAGTTTCCTCCATTAAAAGCTTTATAGGGATGGTCTATCTTTTAGCAGCAGAGTAGCTAAGGGCACGGCGCTGTTGGCAGGAGAGCAAGGAGGTTAATTTGAGTGAGGGTTTGAGGGAAGAGGAGAGGGTAGGATTAACAGGCCCAGGGTTACTACACAGCAGAAGGGGCCCCTTCTCTGCCAGGCCCAACACTGAGGGCCTGACCCCTGGCTGCAGGTGGAGATGAACCAGAGGACCGAGGACTTGTGGAGTGGGTTCCTGTAAACGGCTTAGAATGGTGCCTGGCTTACTGTGAGCGCTCAACAAATGTTAGCTTAAAAAGAAGCCAGGAGGCATGAAGCGCTGCAAGAGATACTAAGACAAGTAAGAGCCAGGCTGGCCACAGGGGACATTCAACCAGGAGAGGCGGAGACCCTGGCCATATCCACCTGGGAGGGAAGAGCTGGGACCCATGGGAGTGCTGCCAGGGCCTGGGGAAGGGAAGCGGTCCACACAGGCTCTGGGCGTTGAGTAGGCTCTTAAAGAGGGGGGAGATGTGACGAAGTGGCAACAGAGGTGGGAAGCACATTCCCCAGGCAAAGAAACTGTGATCAGTGGCATCTCTTGTTAAAGCCTAAACTCTCAGGGTAATTTTTACGCAGCTTTCCCTTCTCCCTTCTAAATGTCTGAGACCAGTTTCTGTGGACCCCCAACGACTTCTGTTGTTGCTCAGGGTTGAAGCACCCTCCACAAGAAATGAATTCCAGGACAAACTTCATCTTTTCCACATCCTTTCCAATTATTCTCCATCTTTCCTCAAGCACTGTCCATCTTCCCCAAGACCCGCAACCCACAGACCCCAGGACTCCGTCACTGTAGTGACTCAGTGGGGACAAAGTCCCCTCTCTCCCAGCAAAACCCTCGCCTATTCCGTTAGGTCCCTGCTATTGGACCAGATAGCTATTTTGATGAACTCACTTGGAGCAAGATGTCAATGGCTTGTTATAACCGAAAATGTTCCCCTCTCAGAGAGTATTTGTATTTTAACACTGGGCTTCAGCACTTCATTCAACAGAATGAGTAATGCGGAATTTCAAATGACATAACATAGAGCTTATGTCAGTTAAGAAGGCATTTGATGGTAACACACACACACACACACACACACACACACACACACACACACACACACAGAGAGAGAGAGAGAGAGAGAGAGAGTGCTGATTTTCCTGTTCAGGGTGAAAGGGAGGAGAACATGCCACACCAAAATACGCCACTTTGGCACGTGGATTATTCTGAACTGAAGGCAATCAAGACCTAGCAGACTCAGGAAAAATGTTTACCTCTCCCTTTACTACCTAAAAGAGTTTAGATAGGGGCCGAAACCAAAAAAAGGATGATTACCACAGACAATGTTTTTATCTGAAAGACCTATCTGCATGGCACAGCAAACTTCTAACTACCCCACATTAGCTCTTCTCACTGTCCTGCGACTCGCCCTCCTCCCCTTTGAAGCCTCGGCCCCTCTCCCATTCCAACAGCACAAAAGCTCGACTGCCCAACTTGTCCTTGAGTCTTATATCTTTGGGACACCTGTACATATGAAATTAAATTTGTTTTTCTCCTGTTGATCTACTTTACATCAATTTAATTATAAGACTAGTCAAAAGAACCTGTAAAGAAGGGAGCATCTTCTGCCCCTATAAGGCCTGGTATGCCAGCTCTGTAATGTCACCACCTGCCTTCGCTCTTTCTGCATCATCCCTATATCATCTTTGCTGCTGCTCCTTCAGGCTTCACAACCATAGAGGAGCAAAAGGTAGAAGGAGAAAGACAAAAGGGCACAGAGGCAAGGTGGTACCTCCCCAGGATGCTGCCTACATCTCATTGGTCAGAATCGAGTCACACAGCCAGCCTCCAACTGCAAGGAAGGTGGGAAGGGAGCTTTCAGTTTTTATTTAACGGTTGAGCAAAGCAACACTCAAAATCTGAATTCATTTTCTGTTAGTCAGAAGGAAAGGAGAATGAATGGGGAGTTGGCAACACCAGGGTCTGCCACAAAACGGGCACGTGTGGGGCTGGGGAGACTAGGGGACGTCCTGTCCCACCCTCTGTCTATAGAGAAGCTTCAGAGTAAAGCGCAAAGAAGTGAAGCAAGTGTGAGCAAAACCAGACGCCACCCTTTCCACCATGGGTATCCACCCTACCCACTGCATATAGTGTCCCCTGCTTACCTCTGACACGGTTAGAATGGCTTCATTTTTTTTTTATCCTCCTCTTTTTTTCTTTTAAACCATTTCAGCCATTTTCAAACATACAATTCAGTGCCATTAAGCAGACTGACGATGTTGTGCAACCATCACCACTATCTCATCCTTTACTCTTCACTGCTAATCTAATGTTGGGTTTTTTTTTCAGGTGTGGGGTTCAGAGATGGGGATTTGAGATAAGGGCAATGACATTTTAATTGATTCAAAAATACAAAGTATTTTGACTTTTCAAAGTGAAGAACAGCTTGGTAACATATGTATTTTCTGCTTGAAAAACATGTGGTTTCTTATCTGGATTATTTATCCCTGCCAATAAACGTTTGCTACATGTAACTCTCTCGCACAGAGAGCCAGCATCAGGACTATGAGCTGCTCCATCTTTTATTCAAGGGCATCAATATCAATCCCCTGGTGTTTATACTCAGAATCTACAAATAAATTATTTCCTTTGAATGTTTCCGGGGCCATTTTGTGATTTTGGACAGATGAACATTCCTCTGGCTTTCTAATCCCTCTGAATTGGGCCTTAACCAGAACAATGAGGACACATTTGGGGGAGGTAAAGGCAGCCCCCAGCCCACAAATAGCCTTCCACTCCTGGAAAAATTCCCACCGAGTCTCATAGGCAGAAAATCGAGGCCCGTAGCTTCAGTAGACTGTGGAACTCTAGAGGGAGCCAACTGGTGCAATTTCCATCTCTTGAAACATTTAAAATGTATCTGATCAAAGGAGGAGAAAATTAACCACAGTGTAGGAAGCTGGCAGGGGGACGGACAAGATGACCTAATTTGCCTTTCCCATTACTAATTTCAGTAGGAGTCTTCTCTGGGAATTCCACACTGAAATTCCAAGGCAAGATCACCTCAATGGGATTCTGATGGTGCAAGAATGACAATCAGGACCTGCGAATTTCGAAGACTCTGCTATTGCCTCCACCGGGGTTCAGCATGGAACTAAATTCTCCTCAGATGGATACACAGGGCCCCATTCTTATCTACATAATAACTATGGAGAAATTTTCCCTTTGGGTTTCAAAGGACGTGAGTTTGGTCTATCAAAGTTGGGGCTGTGCAGTGAATTTATTACTCGCTGAAATAAAAATCAACACAAGTACGTCTTTGCCTTAAGAAAAAAACCCACACCACTTAGTTGCTTTACCAAACTCTGGATTCAATTAATTTTTAACATGGAAGTAAAGTTCCCTTTTATTTTTTTTCTCCATTTCAAGCCAGACATTTATTTTTAACAAGGGATGAAATCATCTGAGAACAAAACGGGACATCTGTTACTTTATATCTGTTTATTTTAAGTACTTAAATCTGAGTTTGATTTCACACAATTTTGACATTGTTGCTTCATTAATAATCCTTACGTAATTGTGACCTCTGAGTGTGCCCCACGATTGCAGCATTCACTTCCCATTAGGGCAGAGTCTGATAAGAAAGCCAGAGTCGCCCTGGGATGGGCGAGACTTCCACGTTCAAAGCTGGTCTGAATGCTGACCTCAGCAACAGCAGGAGACTACCTCCAAAAGTGCAAGGAGAAGGCCTCTCACGGGGCCCAACACAAGTAAGGAATGGCCTGCGGTCTGCTGTCAACATTGGCACCGTCCTATTTCACAAGAATTGTTGGATGGGCAACCTAGAGGCAGCTGTTGTTGCAAGAGAGTTAAGAGATGGCGTATGAAACACGTACGATTCATACAGGCACAAGTAGGCAGAACCTTGTGTTGGAACAAAGGTATCCTTCATGCCCCAGATCAGCCACCTGCCTTTCAACGGCACTGGGATGCTGGTGGAGCAACTGGAAGGTTGGTGCAGTGACGGGCAGAGATGGAAGCTTGTGGGTCTCACCAAGAGGGGCCTCTGTGGCCACAAGGGGGCTGGCAAAAGTAATGGCCTGGTACCTGTGGCTGAGAATCAGGGTATGGGGCCCAGAGATGGGGATTTGGAATAAGGGCAGTGGACTTTTTAATTGGTTCATTCATTTATAGGCTAAATATTTCATGAGCTCTATGGGAAACATTGGCTATCCACAGGTAAATAGATGATTCTTGCCTCTCTGAAGGTTAACAGATCAGTGCACTATGAGAATGACTGAGGGGCCTATTTGAGATGCGGGGTATCACGGAAGGGTACTCAGAGAAGTAAAATGTAGGTTGAGACCTGAAGGCTAAGAAGGAAAGGATGTGGGAAGAAGAGGGGGTAGAGAATTCAAGCTGGAGGAAACAGCCTAGTGGAAAGCCCAGAAGGGGAAGGAGGCTGGCTTGTCAGAGAAATGGAGAGGAGGCTGCATTGTCTGCAGTGCAGTGAGGAAGACAGAGGGATGGAGAAGGGGAGGAGGGTGAGGAAGGCGGGAAAGGAGACAAGAACCATGCCTGGTCTTATGGGCTGAGGGGAGGTGTTTGGATTTAACTGGACATGCCAGGGAAGTTACTGATAGTTTTAAGCAGGCAAGTGACGTGATGTGGTTTGTGCTTTAAAAAGATGGTGCTGGCTACACAGGGAATGGATGACAAGGGAGATTAATTTCATAGGCTGTTGTTGTGGTCCAGATAAAAGTGGCAGTGGAGGTGGTGGGAAGGGGGTGGATCAGGGAAATCTTTAGGGTCAGATCAGCAGGGAATGCTGATGGATTGGCTGTGAGGAGTGAGGGAGGAGAGGGATCAGGACTATCTTGAAGGTTTCTGGCTCAAGCATCTGGGTGAAAGGTGGTGCTCTTTACAGAGATGGAAAACGTGGGGTGGGGCTGGGGCAGGGAACAGGATGTTAGGGTCGGACTGGGATGGGGAATCAAGCATTCCATTTGGGACACGCTGGCTTTTAGATGTCAAATTGGCAGTTGAATATTCGAGTCTGAAGTTCCTACGAGAGGTCTGGCTTGGAAGATATAAATAGAGTGTTGTTGGCAAGTTGATGGTTTTTTAAACCAAGACAATGAATGATATTACCTAGGTTTTGAATACATATGGGTAAGTGTTGTGCTGGCTAGAGGTTCTCCAAAGAGGAAAAGGTACCATATTTACTTCACAATATTTTTTTTTGAAATTTAAAAGTAAATTATAGGTATGCTATTTCACCCCTAAAATTCCTCAGTCTTCAAAAAATAAGGACATCTTAATACTTAAGTAAAATCCCAGGAAATGAGGCTCAACAGGCACCTCTCGTCTGGGCGGCCTGCTGTTGTCTATGGCAGCGTACCCCTAACAAAAGCCTTTTCTATTCTCAAAAAAAAAAAAAAAATCCCAGAAAATGACACTTATGGTCATCAACTCAGTGCCAGCCTCTTTTCCCATGCCCAGAATTGTCCATTTATATTTTTCTTTTAATATAGATGCCTGTGAATAGGTGTAATTGGCCCAATCTACCAGCGAGGACATTATGGCTCAGAGAAGGTTAGTAAATGATCCAAAACCAGACAGCTAGAGACCTGTGGGTGCAGGATCCAAACCCAAGTCTGACCAACTCTAAAGCTTTCCCTCTATCCCCCCTTAGCTGTCTACTGAGGCCTAGAACCCCATCTTCATGGAAGGAATATAATTCTTCTCCCCCTTGTCTTAGCCTCTTTTTCTTAGAGGATCATCCTCTCCTCCGAGCATATGACTCCATGGTTCCTATTCTCTGCTGAGGCCAGAGAACTATGCTCTCCTTCAGCCAGGCAATGGACCACTCCCTGAAGGCACTAGGGGCCTGGAGGAATCCAGCAGCAGGCTTCATCCCAATTATCACAGGTTCAAGAAGCCAACCTTCATTCAATCCTAGGCTGCCCAGAGGATGCAAGGGGTGGGGGCAACGGCCTTTACCTGGAGCTTGGCAGGTGAGTGGTGATGGAATGAGGGTTCTGATGCAGGGACAGGATGGAGCAGAGTGCGCCACCCTTTTGCTTCCTGTAGTCATATCAGTGCTTCATGCTCCCAGGGCTGCACTCCGGGGAAAGCCTGGGGTTGTGCTCCTTCCTGGGCAGCTTCCTGCAAGCCATGGCAGGGATGCAAGCCATGGGCAGGGGACAGTCTGCTCCAGTGCGCTGCCAGCTCTACTCTCCCCAGGAAGAGTGTTCTTAGCTCACCCCCATCATCACCCTTATTGCAGAATTTAGATGGAGAGAGGCCTCTGTCATTCAAAGGAGCATGTATATACACAAGAGCACTTATGGGGGGCTCCCCATCACTCTCTGGCCCCTTTCCCTGATTTATCTTTCTTCATACTATTTATCATCATCTGCTATAACTTTTTTTTTAACTTTTTATCTCTCTCTCTTTCTGCTACAATTTAAGCATCATGAAAACAGAACATTTAGCAGTTTGGCTCACAATTCATCCCCAGCACCTACCTACTTATGTGCCTGGCACATGGTAGGCACTTCATACATACTTATTATATTAACAATCCAATCAATCAACCAATCAAGCATATAGAATCAAAATAGTTCGTAAAACACTTCTACCTACCCACCTCCAACAAAACTCAAAAATATTTTCTTATCCCACAAATCTTAATGATAAAAAGAAAAAAGTGATGAATGAAAAAAAAGGAAGGAAGGGAGGGAAATAGAGGCCAGAGAGTGAATACAGGGACCATCAGAGCCACTAGAGGGAGCCCCATTCTGAGCAAAATGGAGACCCCCGGCTGGTTTCTAAGACTGCGGGTGGGGCCCGGCAAGGCTGCACTACTCTACAGCCAGAAACCTCAAGGAACCAGAGCTTCGATCATCAACTTATTCCAGGCTGGCTTAGGGGTCTGGGGAGGACATTCAGGTGCTCTGAAATACAGCGATAATCAAGAGAAAGAGGGAGTCTTAAATTGAGGATGGAGAGCAATATAGTCAGGTTAATGGAAGCACTAGCAATATTAAATGAAATTGCTCTACCACTTCTTCATAAGACGGCACCGGGGAGCCTGTTCTTTGCATAAGCAGGGAGGGTCATGGGATTTAGCGGGAGGGAGGAGGAGTTGGGGAATCAGTCATGCAGCAACCATTACAGTTCATGGGATCCCAGCTCGCAGCCCCTCGGCGCACCTGCCTCATATTTACCCAGGCCCACGCAGGAGCCAGGCAAATTTGGGCAGGATTTCAAGGGAGTCTGGAGCCAGGGGAGGCTGCTTTAGTCCAATTAAATGAAGCAGTATCAGGTGGAAAGTAATTCCGAATATTCACCATTACGGGGAGTTTTGTGTTTAAGCCCCTCTATGGACCTTCTTTTAATGAAGAACTAAACTGCGGGGTCTGGAGGTGGGCAGGGGGAGCTGCTCCAACTCACAGAGCTGAATCTCCCCTCAAGGAAGGCAGACAAGGGCCTGCAAAGTTTCCAGAGGACTGCGTCTTCCAGCCTCCCCCGACCCCACCTCTTCCGCACTCCCACCTGGGCCCTGGGACACCTCTGTGGATGTGTCTCTTCCGTTTTGTAAAGATAGCAAGAACCTCACCAGGCCTGCAGGTCTAAGAACCTGCATCTGCGTGATCACAGGTGGAGCCAATGCACTGAAGTCTTTGGAGGTTTTCTTCCCACTTCCTGTCTTCTTTCTTCCTTCCCCAGTGTTGGTCTTCCAAGGCAGTGAAGGTGAGCTAAGAGGTTTGCAGAGAGTCAAGACTCTTACATAACCGTGGTAGGGAAAACAAGCCCACTGGTGTAGGTAATAAATGCAAGAGGAGAAGGGTGTGATTCATGAGTTCACACAGCAGAGAGGATGAGTTGCTTTTAAACTGGTGAAGATATTGATTAGAGAAATCTCTCTATCAGTGGACATTTACAGAGAACATTTACAGTGAACCAGGCCGTGTGCTACATCCAGGGAGCATTTAGAGGAGGGAGGCAGTACAGGCTCTGGGCCTTCCAGTGACTCTTGATGACAGCACCCTGAAGATATTCACAGCACTGAAGAGATAAAGCCTAAATGTGTGAAATGGAATAATAACCATACGTAATTTCTCCCCTCAAACAACATAGACCCTTATTTCAGACCCTGATTCTTCCTTGCTTGCAGGAAGCGCACTTCTGGGCATGCCTGAGTACGCGCTCCTACTTAGCACCCCCGTGATGGTCCAGCAGTGGCCCGAGGGTAGCGGGAGCAGAACGCCCTGACTACAGGTGTGATGTCGGCCAGCCTTTTATTTTCACCATGCACAGTGATTCTAAAAAGTGCCAATATAAAATATTCCTCCTCCCACCCCCCAAAAATCTTTTTGTTGGTCTAAGTTACTGTTGAGTTTTAGTCATATATATATAAAATGTATAAACACATTTTTATTACTTACCATTTAATAATTTTTGTATTTTACATGGGAGCCAATTCAGAAATTTTCATCCATACAGTCTCCAATACAGGCAGACACATATTCATGTTCCTTTTGGGAGTAAATTCTTGGAATTAGGACTATTTTGAATTCACACTGTGTGTAGTTTATGTCTTCAACTCCTATGATGAAACATATCCCTGCATTCAAACAGTAGATGAAAAAAAACAGCAACAGTACAAGATGGTAAGTACGAAACAACACAATTCTGTTATTTTATGTGACCTCTCAGAGTTTTTGTTTTAACAATTCAAGACAGTGAAATGGAGTGCACACTCTGAGGTATAATTTTTTTGTTTACTACGTGTACATTTTAGTGCACATGTGAGATATTCTGCTGACTGATTAGTATCTTTAAAATTGAGATTTCCTCTTTTTAAATTGCTAATTGTTAGTTTAAAACTAAATGAGAAATAGAAACAATTACTATTGAATACTACATGCTGATTCCTGAATATCAATATTGTAACAGAGACGAGAGGCTGAGAAACAGTGCCCCACGCTGCATGTCAAATACACCAGGGATTCCACCACTTTCCAGAGATTCCAGAACTTGTCCTGGAAGGATTAGGGCCTGAACTCACCCCACGGATGTTGCTTGGGCTGGCAGGTTCCCTCAGTTTCACACACCGAGGCATTTCATGTCCCCTTATCCTACGTTGTCTCTTTCTCCTCCCTGCTCCTCAGTGTTTTCCATTCTGAACCCCCTCCTACTTCCCCTTTCTCATATTTGGGGAATTCCCAAAGAATTTGGGAAAACAGAGTTAGCTATTTTTTCTCTTCCTAAGCCTGCCACTTGTTTTACCCTATTTCCACTTTCAGATTTCTTTTGGCCCTACTTTAGTTCTTTGATGTCAACCAAGGAAGCCTATCCAGGAAAGGTTGCCCTTGGAAAGAGTACGGATCAGTAGATTGGAAGGAATCGCCCTCCCCAAAGCCCAAATTAGAAAACTGATCGAAACAATTGCTTAAAAAGCCCACTTATTAAAGGACTGAGAACTGTGAATCATGATGAGGGGGATTTATCAGAAGTATTCAAAGAAGACATGTGGGACCAATTTCCAAAATAGGAAAGCATTATCTCCTTGGAAATAATCCAGGGAAAATACAGAACTGGGAATTTCAATATTTTGCAAGAAAATGGAACAAATCTTAAGAGAGAAAGGCTCAGTGAGCAAGACAACAGAATGATGAGAAGTTAACACAGTGTGTTTATGAAAAACTGAGCTTGCCAAACAAACGGGATATCTTCTAACATTTCAGCTTCAGGATTAGCAAAGGAGGTGGCTTCAAAGTACTCTACCTTCATTCTGTGATGGATTTGATACGAAGATTAGAAAGGGGTTTGTTGTAATGGTAACTGGAAAGTAACGAAACAACCCACAAATAGGTGACGTTGCCTCTGACTTGGACAGGAAGTTTTCAGCAACGTGCCAAAAGGATCTCTCTGGCCAGGGCTGTTTCACTGATGCTCTGGAAAGGGAATCGAATAGCATCTTACTGGATGGAGGAGTCCAGGTATAAGAGCAAATCTGTGTGATGGAGACCGAGGAGGACTGGCAGACTCTGTGGTCAACATGAGCCAAGCTCTGCACACCTGGTGTGCCCTCAAGTGAGCTGACATGGCGGAGAAGGAGAGTCTTGGGCTGAGAAAGCGGGTCCTCAGAGTCCAGCTGGCAGAGTGCCACCCTTCCAGGCACTGACAAAGACACTGCTAGGACAGAAGAGTCTGGCAAAAAGCTGGAGATTGTAAAGAGAAGAAGAAAAGCCTCAGGGAAGGCACTGGCTCTGCCCCCAAGTGTAAACGCCCTAAATCCCAGGGGAAGCCAGGGTCTATTTATCCTGATAGAGCCAGTCAAAATGAGGAGTAATGCGGGAAATTAAGGTAGATGAGGCTTTAGAGAAAGAAAAAACTTCTGTTCAGCAGGATCTTTTAGATAATGAAGTGGTCTCTAACGAAGCCTGAAGAAGCCCGACATTGGAAGGAACATGGAAAGGGGCAGTCGCCCTGCCTACTGAAACGTGCGAGGGCAGAGCGTCCACCTCCTCTGTCTCTGCAGTCTCTCCTTTCTCTTTTAACTTTATGCTTTTCCCCAGCATGTTCCCCGCTCTGAATTGCTCCTCACGAGGCTCTGATCCAATTCCTGGTGTCATTTAAATGGGCTCGGGTTTGCAGGATCTGGTGATGGAAGAGTGGCCGCCCTCCTCGCCCGCCCCCTGCCCTCCTGCCGCCCCACTCCAAGTGCGCGGCCTGCGCCGCAGCCCGGCTGACTCCTCCGCCTCCGTGTCGGCCTCCTCATTAGACATGCTCTGGAGCTGGCTGGTGTCAGAGCCGCCGAGGCATCAGAATGCAGGGCATGCCTCAGGCTCCTGGGAAGCTGCACATTCCGCATGAAATATGAAGGCAACGGCCAGCCCAGGGGAGACCCAGGGTGAACTTAGTGGAATCACAGCAAAGGTGGCTATTGGGGGAGGGGGGCCCTGCAGGGTCAGGGGGAAGACAGGGGCACTGTTTGGTGGTGGAAGGGGGAGGCTTGCAAGGAGGGGACCCCTGGTTTCTGTGTCCTCTTGGCTGCTCCTGACTCACACCCCCCTGTTCATTCCTTCTGCATATGCTCACCGTGTAGCCGTGATTATGGTGATGTGCCCTTTTGAGATAGGCAGCCGGCTCCCTCTCCCGCTGTGCTCATCACTGATTCTCGAGTTCTCTTTTGGGACAACCTGAAATCATAAGAGCAGTCCATGAGGATTCCGGAGGACCTGACAGTAAGAAGCATAATAAAATAATGATTGTCCACAGGCCCTGGGGAGACTTGTCACACAGCGCTCAGGGCCTGCAGAGGTTAAGCGTGCTTACAAGCGGTGGCCTTAGATGGCTCCGAGGCCTGACATGAAAGCCTGCCTTCACCTTTCTCCCAAACCTCCCGGCTTCCAGCCAAGCTTCCTTGCTGGGGCTCCAGACAGCCACTCTGAGGTGAGGGGAAAACTATCCATTTCCACCATAAGCACTAACACCCACCGTGTGTCTCAGACACATGATAGTGTGTGTGTGGCATCTCTCCCTTAGACACGTACCCACAAGAGTGTGGTCAGTTCAGACGGAGGTCCCTGTGCTTGTCATTTTATCCATGAAGCAGAGATGCTGGGTTATTTGTGGTCATATATCCAGGGATCGGCACATAGTAGGTACTCAATACATATTGAATAAATCACATTTGGTGAGTCCCCCCTCCTACCCCATCACACATCTAAGTCATCAAGAAACACAAATCTACTGGTTTCTCCACACACAGACATTTTGAGAAGCCATTTTTTTTCTCCCCAACCTAAAACCACAGTACCCTTTACAAGGCACTCCAAGAGGGTATGGGGTTGATTCCATTTCCTGCTGTTGATTATAGAGCATCACACCTTCTTCTGATCAGAGAGTAATGATATTTTTTATTTATATTTATTTCCCCATATATTATATATGTATATTCCCCTCCCCCCGAAATATATATTTTTTCCTCTTAAATATATATGTATCTCCCTGTGAGAGTTTTCTGCAGGAAACCCCAAAGCCATGATGTGTCCTCAGAAGCTAAGCCATTCTGACTGGCGGTACTGCCTGCTGCACACCTCCAGGAGGCACCATTTCTACTGAGGCTGCCCTGCTGGTCGGAATGTGGAGAGACATGGATGCTTGTCTGATATGTGAGAGCCTTCAGCACATATAATTGTACTTGGTGACTTTCTGTTAATTTTGCAAAGGAATTAGCTTCTTTGTGAAGAGAGAGGACTCTCTCCTTCTGTTTGGTTCCGGATGCAGAGCAGCAGGAGGCAGCAGCATTCAGCTCAAATGCTGGCCTCTTCCAAGACTGTCAGCTCCCTGGGGGGAGAGCATTGTCTCTCCCACTCACTGCTAGGTCCCCAGTGGCTAGATGAGTGCCTAGCACAGAGCAGGCACTCCACAAACATTTTGGTTGACTTTTGCAAGATATAGTACCTTATTTTCTAGCCAATGACAGGTTCAGGGCTGGGTCACTTAGAGTCTTCCCTGGCTTTGATATATACAGATGTTGAGAAAGAGAATTTCTCTGCAGCACTGCTAAGGTGAGAGTAAGAAGTTAATCACAAAGAGGAGAGAATGAGACTATCAGACAAAATGAAGAGATGGTGAGAGAGAGCGAGAGAGAACAAATGAGCTTGCCCTGACACAACTGTGTATTCAGCCCCAGCTGAAGGTCTAACCCAGAACGTC
This sequence comes from Camelus bactrianus, assembly GCF_048773025.1. NCBI lineage: Eukaryota > Metazoa > Chordata > Mammalia > Artiodactyla > Camelidae > Camelus > Camelus bactrianus. The sequence goes on from NC_133542.1 coordinate 21,751,515, forward strand.
TTAGTAATATGAACCAATAAATTCCTTCTTTATTTATTTGTTTAAGGTAATGTTAGAAGAGGGTTTCCATCATTTAAAACCCAAAGCGGTCTGACTAATACACTGGTTTCATACTACATCTCCTTTCAAATCTATTCATTTACCCCATGCTGTCTCTTTATATTTTATGCATATGGGACTTCTAAATTTCAATTTTTACATAGCAGTCATCTTGCCCATTTCTTTTGCTCGCCTTTAAGCAGAACTGCGTTTCAGCCACGTCTCTCAGGGCAGATGTATCTTTCCTATACCAGGATCTGGACAGAAGGTATTCTTCAGATTCCCTGGATAACAGACTGAACAGTCCCACTGGTGGTGACAGATCCTCAAGTCCAGAGTGTATTCAGCACCCCCTCAACAGCTCCTGCTGACTCTGCCAGGGACCTTGGCAAGGGCACCCTGCTCTGTGCTCACCTCTGCTGGGACAGAGCTCAGTTGTTTGCAGCTTATTTTGCAGGAATGGGGTTTGTCTCCCCAGCTAGACAGGATGTGGGCCGTTTTCAGAGAACAAAAGAGGGAAGAAGATCAAAGTTCCTTGGACATTCAAAATGTGACGAACACCATCCATGGCACTGCACATTCCCGGGAGATAAATAACTCCCCTCGTCCACAGTTGAGGGCACAGGCTCAGAGTGGCTCAGCTGCCACCCACTTGCCCGTGGACTGAGATGCTCAGTGACAGAGAAGATCTGTTTGGTCTGAGCATCCACGTGTTCTCTCCCTCCACTAAGTTGCCTCTAGGGCCACGTTTTGCTAGGGTTTGCACAATCCAGACCACTCAGCACCATGCCGGCCATGCTGTAAGGCCAACGATGACAGCACTGTGTTTATCGCCATTTCAGACTAACCTAATGAGGAGGGAATGTTACAGACCACCCCCTCTGTGGTGTGAGAGGATTGCTTGACATGGAGATGCACAGAAACAAGAGACGTTTAGAGTCCAATTTCCTTCCTCTGTGGCCCACCCAGTCTCTGGGGTTGAGAGCTCGGCCCGGGAGAGCGTTCTGTTCCCAAACAGGCAGGGATGCCTCTGGCGGGGTGTCAGCCACGGACCCACCTCGTTTTTGTTCTGCAGGTGCAGGAAAGAGGATGCGGCCCTCCCCAGCCCCCAACAGGGAAGGGTGAGAAGTGTTGCACTGTGTAGGGGCGAGCATGCACATGTGTGTATGTGTGGTCCTTGCAGCGAGGGCCAGGCAGGGGCCAGTCTGCAAAACAACATCAAGACACCGAAACATTTTCCACTGAGCAACAGAATTACTGCCCATGGAATTCTTACCCAGCCTGAGAAGAGAGCAGCAGCCCCTCCTTTTCATTAGCTAAACAAAGAGGGTTATTTTTCAAATGAAAACTTTCAGCGTGGAAAACAAACAATCTAATTCCCGGGGCTTTTTGAGAAGCGAGATTCTCAGTGCTCGAATAAACACGTCTATGTGGACGACTGCCTACAAAGGGCTGTGCATGTGCCCTGATCCAGCAAAGGGGCAAGGTCTGGCCAGTAGGGGACCCAGGCCTCTTGAAACAATCCCAGGTAGGAAGGCCGGCAGAAGGCCTGAACTATGGCCTGGAAAGATTGGACTGTTCTGCTAGGGGAAAAAAATCGGTCAAAATAAAAACATTTTCTATGTCCATTAAATGATCCTCTTTCTTCCTCCAACTTAATGAACTCCCTCTGGTTGGAAAATAATCTGCAGGTTCAAGCCCTGCTTGGTTTATTGAACTCGAGCCTTCCAACTTCCCTCAAATACAAACCACTCACAGACTCGCGGGGTGGCATTCTGGCTTTCTCTAGAGGTGTTCTCTTCGTGGAAGCTCCGGGTACCTGCATCTTTTTGCAGACAGCTACCAAAATGGCAGCAGACTGCCAGGGTTCCAATTCCAGCTCCGTCAGTTAAGAGCAGTCTGCCCGTACTTCCACAAGGCCAAAGTGGGGTAGCAACAGTACCCACGTCATAGAGTTATCAAGACTGAATGAGAACATGTTTGGAACACGCCTTAGCACAGTTTCTAGACAAAAGGAGATCTCATTACAATTGTGGCCAAGCTTACGGAGTTACAGGGACATGGCATATGGTCACAGGCCCAAGCATTTTTGCTTTTTAAAGTAATAAATATTGTTCTTCAAGTAATAAATATCCTACTTTTCCCATCTCACTTGTGGAAAGCGTGTGGTTTAAAAAAATAAAAGCAGGCATAAAACAGCCTCTCTTCAGGTTGGAGCTTCCTTCTCCACTCAGTCGTGAATGTTTTGGGGAGCGCTCTATTTAACTTGGCTGCCCCTGGCTTTGCCGTGAGTAATATGTTGGGCTTAATTTCAAACTCCACACAGCCAAGATCACTGGATACTTGAGCTTCCCCAAGCTGAGTTGATACAGCTGCTCTGCCCCTGGTCACTGGTGAGCCGTCCCTGTGGGCTCCAACGGGTCTTAACACTGACAGGTCAAGATGCATGGGCCAGCCGCCCGACCAGGGACAAGGGCTTCTACAGAGAGGTTCCTAAGGGAGACAAGACCCAAGAGCCCAGGGGACAAGTGAGATGAGGCTGAGGCAGGAAGAGGAGGGCCAGACATGGGAGAGAGAGAGGGCTCGATGTAGGGGTGGGGAGAGCAGGCTGCTTGCAGCATCCTCGCTCCTGTGAAGGGAGCACAGGAGGTGAGGAGAAAGCATCCTGAGTATGGAGTAACCGCGGTGATAAAATCCCCCGAATCAGGATTTCTGAGACCAGTTAGTGCTGATGATGGATACTTGCTTTAAAAAGGTTTGAGTGGGGCTTCCTTTTAAACCCAGACTTAATTTCAAATGAAACTGAATAAACCAAATTTAATTTAGGTATCTTTTCCCCAGGAACTCAGCTCTGGCGTGGAACAAGCCCTGTGCGTGTGCGACCACTTGAGAACACATTCTGAGAGACAACGATGGACAAACAGAGCAGAGTGTTAATGACAGGCGGGCTGGTAAACAGAGTGAAGGAGCTAATGACTATTTAGTGCTTTCTTTCCAGGCTAGCAAGTGCCTCTTTGGCTTCTGAGGTAGCAACACCCTCACCTTAAAAGGTTTGGATTGATGGGCCTAATAAAAGCCCCTTCCCAAGTCTGCTGGGAAATGCAAGCACTTCAAAAGTGAAAGACAATAAAGGTATTCTAGAAGCAATATGATTATGAGTATACATTATAAATGATAATTACAATGAATTGTGTTAGCCCTCGTAGTCTCCCAACATGATCACTTAACACTGGTAGATTCATATCCCACGTGTCTCTGAAGAAAAATCTGCGTCAAACTACAAATTTTCCTCTTTGATCTCTGTCTCTTGAAGACAGGCATATGCTGGGGAGTGAGGACTGGGCCTTATATGAAGAGGGGGTGTTGTGATGTTCTGTAACTGACATGCCCCTGAATGAGGCTCTCAAGGTCACTTCAGTACTGTCACATGCATGCAGGCCCCTCCATGCCATGCATGGGAAAGCCTTCCCTGATGCTCCCTGCTTTCTAAACCAAGCTCCTCTTATTCTCTCTCATAATCTCTATTCTTTTGCCCCGACCACTAGTCATGGTTTTTTTTTTTAAACTGTGTCTTTATATTTGTTGGGTGTTCAGCACCCCTTCTAGATGTAAGGTCAGTAGGAGAGGAATCTTGTCTCTTCTGTTCACCACCATACGATGAGTACCTATCATGGTGTCTGACAAATGGAAGGAGCCAGTAAATAATTGCTGAACGGAAGAAAGAGGGAGTTCACAGGTAGGCAAAGCGGGTTGGTTCTAATGAAGCTCCCTCTTCTCTTCCCATCGACCCCAAACATTCACAATCTCCTGAAATACCACGAAGATCAGCAGTGATTTCCCACTGGATGCTAGGACCAGTAGCTTTCTCAGTCCTCATCACTCAGCCCCTCTGTAGAGGCCAACGTAGTGACCTCTCTCCAGCTGGAAACCCTGCTTTCTTGGCTTCCACGGCTCTGTACTCCCTTCTCTCTCCCACGCTCACTGGTTCCACTGTCCTCTTCCTTTTAAAAGGGAGCTAGTCAACGGCTCCAGACTCAGCCTGATCACCTCCTAGAGCTGCTTCTCTGATAACTCATTCAGTCTTGGCTTCAGCCTTCAGCTTTATGCTGGTACCCATGAATCCACATGTCTAAGCCCTGAGATGCTCTTTCTCCTGCCTTCTTTTTTTTTCTGGAAATGTCACCATCCTCCCAATCACCAGGCTGGAAAACTTGGCGTCTTTTCTCAACATCATTCATCACATTTACCCAATATTCAAGATAACAGCATATTGAAAACATTCACTGCCTTCTCATTGTCTATGACTCAAGTCTCGTGATAGTCTGGATCTTCCCACCTTCCCCAATTCTTGGCTGTACTTTATCCAAATGACTATTTCCAAGTTTCCCATTGCCAGCAATGCCCAAATGCTTCTTTACATTGCCCAAATTCTGCCTTTCCTTCAAGGATTACCTTGAAGACCTCCATTTCATAAATCTCTCTTGAGTTTTCCAATCAATTATAATTTTTCCTCATGCTTTAAACCACAAACTCATTATATACTTTTCAGCTGGCATTCTCTTAATCCTTTATTGTATAATGGGTTTCTATGTATTTGTCTGTATCCTTTAGAGAAAGGTTAATAAAGAAATCTCAGGAAAGACTAAACAAAATAAAAAGTTAGCATAAATTACCAATTATACACCATATGGACATTAAAAATATTAGTGGATATTATAAATAATTTTATATTAATGAATCTGAAAATCTACATAAAATATAGATCATAGGCTTAAATGTAAAAAGTTAAACAATAAAGCTTATAGAATGTACTGCATGAGAATAGATTCATCATTTTGGTGAAGGTAAAGTTGAACAAGACATAAAATTCACTCTAGCCCTAAAACAAAAGGTTGACAAATTGGTCTTATTCAAATCAAATGAAAGAAGAAGAAATAAAAAAGAAAGAAATATTGTAAGATTCTATGTGACTTTCACAAGCAGGCATGGCTCACCAATGATGGATGTTTGAAGACAGGTCACACTCAGAGAGCAGGAGTAAGACAGCAGCTTTGCGGGTAATGGCAGTGTTCCAGGACCAGAACCAAATGGGTGTGTCTGCTCTGCAAATCATCAAACTGTGTACTAATGAGAGGCATGTAAGTTACAATTCACAGTATAAAGCTCATCAAAACAACAACAGCAAAAACCCTGGACTGGAGGACCTGTGTAAACTCATTCCCATCCTAGCATTCATCTTTTGCAGGTGCTTTATGTTGTTTTGTAGCTCCGGCGCTGTCTCCACTCCTTTCTGTTGACATGGTTCTAGCGTTTTCCTCTATTCTGCCCTTGGCTTTCAACCTGAACTTGATAGACTGATCGTGATGCTTCCTCTAGGTGTTTTGCCCTTGGTGCTCATTTCTCATTCTCCACTTCTGTTTCAGTATTTCACTAACAATGCCCCCTATTAGGTTAGTTTGACTTCTTTTATAAATTTTGTTGATGTCCTTGTTTTAAATATATTATTTAAATGTTTACTCATTCTTTTTTTTTTCCTGTTTTTCCTAGCAATTTTTTACGTTCTTGTTTTCTATAATTTCATAGTTACTATTAGAGTCTTTGCTTGGCTACCATTTTAGTCCTCAAACTCACAGCTTTTTCAGAAAGCCTTCATCTCCACTTTTCTGTCCCATGAGGTGAAGTGGGGAGGGGGGTTTGAGTAGGAGAAGCTCTTACTTATTCTTCACCTTCCAGCTCCAGCAGTGAGGAGCCAGGTGATCTGACATGCAATAGGAAAAGGGTTAAAAAAAAGAAGAAGAAGAAGATCCAAAAATGACAACTAAAGCAAGTGCTTCCCAGTTGCCCTAAGTGGTTAAACAGATAACTTTCCTTACAGATTTAGCTAAGAAACTGGCTGACCTGGGTCCACTTATGGAACTATTTGACCCTGCTTTTATTTTTTTTTTTCAGAATAAATCCTCTAGTCCTCAATTGGAGACACTGCAGAAACAAGGGAGTCTGTATTTTTTCAATCCATATGAAGGTTTGGGCTGGGAATTTTTCAAACACTGGAATAAATTTTTAATTTGGACTTTGATATCCAGACAAGCCCAGCTCGTGTTCTCTTGGGTCTCCTTCCCAAAGACCAGACTTCAAACAGACACTGCTCGCCGTCTTAGCAGAGGCAGCAGAAAAGCACCAGGCCAGCTACAGCGGCCGCAGACAGCAGAAGCCCCGCACATTCAGCCTGTCTGGGCTGGACCCTGGTTTGCTACCTAGCCCTGGAAACCAGCACATCCTGTTCTGTGGACCTGAAGCACAGTTCCTCATAGGAGAATGAATGAGCCTGTCGTCCACTGGGGCAGGAAATGCTGGGATGCTGCGTTTCCACCTGGGGACTCTGCCTGGAGCACCCTCAATAACACAGGGTTCCCACCTCCCAGGGAAAAGGCCAAAGGAACGTTATTTCTTTTGGTTTTATTATTTGCTTTTTATTCTTTCAGTCCCCTACTTTGCCTTTTAGAGTTTGGATTGTGGGAGAAATAGATGTGTTTCTTACAGATGAGACCCCAGAGAACCATTGGTTTAACTCTTAGTTGAACTTCCTCAAAATTGACCAAACCAAGAATGGGAAGGAGGGAAGAAGAAACTGATTTTCTCTGACAACCACAGAAGAAGCTCATTTCCTTTTCCTCTGACCTAGATCAGAGACTATAAGTAATTGAAACTTAAAACGCAGCATCCTTCAGAACAGTGGCCACCCTGAGGCTGTTACCATCATTTCCTGTTAATTGTCACCTGAAATAACCAGTTGTGGAAATGGCATGGGGGCCCCAAGCTAAGGAATGTAGTTTGGGGAACGGCTAGCCCACTCATGTCCCATAACAAAATACAAATGATTTAACAGCAATACCGACAGGGTTCTCAGAATAAATCATTTCCATTCCCACCATTACAAATCACTTACTGTGATTGCCTTGAGACAGATTTGGGGAGTTGGCTAGTGGTCACCCAGGCTCTGGGACAATTCCCCCTAGTTACCTATGGAGATAAATTGCATTTCTGACCTAATTTACTGCTCTTCCCCACGGCTAAGGGGCAAGTACTCTCTGTACTTCAGGAAGTCTAGAAGCTAAAGGTGACCAGAATAATTGTGAAGTCTTTCCAAGAATCCTCCACCCCCATCCAGCGGTGTTGACTCTCAAAAGCCTGAGCCCACACACGTGGTACTGTGGCTGGACCAGCCTGGCTTTTCTACCAAACAGAGTGCCTGGTCAGACTCAGTCATGTCTTGTGTATTAACCCCACTTTCCCCCAAGCCTTCTTTCATCCTGTTGCAATGAATAAGGTTTGGAACATCTCTTTTACTTTTCTGCAGAGGCCAAGTCCCTGTGTGCAGTGCAATTGACCACCTCAAAGGTATGAACCTCTGTGAACTGTGCTTTAGTCCCATTGTCCCCTCATTGGCCTCCTCAGCACTTGGGCATGTCTGTGTATCCATTTGTCTGTCTGCTGAGGTCTGAGAAGATCTGGGAAGAGGGACTTGGAGCCTTGCATCTTTGGATGCCCACTACCTGCCAGAGCGCACATGAGATGGATATCTGAGGAAGCAAGAAAGAGGGAAGGATGATGGGAAGAGGTCTTGGCTCAGCGATCCAGTTCTCTGCACCTGGTCGCAAAGTGATAAGATGCACAGAAATAGAGCTTCCAGGAAAGCTTCCTGGAAAGTCTTTATTTTGACTTAGAAACTCTGATTTGAATGCCTCCCTGAGGATCTGCCAATATTGTATCATTTCTTTATCTTGACACCTGGAGCCTGAGCTCTGGCCCTTGTTAGTCCACATCAGGTGGTACTAGACAGATCATGTGTCCTGGCCCCTTGTGGCTCATTCATCATCGTTCCATTGTGGCCAAATAATCATTCCCAAAGGACAGATTCTTCCACTCTCCTATTCAAGAATCCAATGCTCACTCCCAGGCCCCATCTGGCATTCAAGACTCTTTGACATCACCCCATCCAACTCTCCAGAATCCCTGAGGACCCTTGGGCCAATCTTCTTATCACATCTTGCTTAGTTCTACCTTGAGTCTTCTCTACCAGTTGGTATGCATCTATTATTTTGTAACCCAGTTAAGGTATTGTTTCAAGAAACCTTCCTAAGGGGCCATAATCCAGCTGACCTTTCTGCTACTGGGCATTCCTGCCTTCCCTGCAGCCCCACCGGCACCACATCCTCACCATCCGCCTCTTCCTCACTCATTCATTCAGTCAACGCATACTGAATGAGCCTACGCATTGTATACAGGAGAATTGAGATGCAAATCCAAGTCTAAACAACTGAAGAGCCCAACTCTCCACTGTAACACCACTTGGCCCTGCCTGAGATGAGGGCTTGATTCCCTTGGCTTTTGCACTGACCTCCTGTCTCAGTGAAAAGAGGTGGCACTGGCCAGACAAGCAGGAGTCTTGCCAGTTGGGCTGCAGTTGCCAGGGTCCCTCTCTTCAATAGTTCCCATGCACCACTTTTGAAATAAAATCGCTAGGCAGGCTCAGAATTTGTCCTTCTTGGAAAACAAGACTGTAACTGGGCTTCTGAAAGGGACCTAGATGGGGCTGGAAAGAGAGAAGCATTCATCCCTCATCCAGTAATTCCTCCCTTACACACCAAGTGAAGAAGCTCAGACTGGGTCTTGGTCCCATCCTTGGGTAAGGAAAGAAAGGAAACAAGTGAGGGAGATGAAGGCAGTGATGACCAGAGGAGGCCACGGCCAAGAAGCAGTGGCCAGACCTAGAAAAGGATCTGGATTTGGACACAGAGCTGTTCGCCTGATTCAGCGCTGGCTGGGCCTGTGGAGAAGGAATCTTTGGACGTGGGCCGAAGGTTCTGAGTTCACTCATAGTGGGTGACAAAAACGAGATGCTTATTTGTTTTATGGTAATGATCTCCAAGAGGCTCCAAACTCCGGGGCGGCAGTCAGCACGCCACACGGCCGGCCTTCCTCTGGGGGCAAGAGGATTTCCTTGGTTTGGTGGGAGTCATTTGTTTTTTAAACGAGGCTGTTTATTTTCTCTTCTTTTAATGTTATCATTTTCTCCCCCAGACTCACAAGGAGGATACATAATGTAGAAACGAATCTGCAATCTCCTATTTTGTCAGCTGCCTGTGTTGATTAAAACTTCAATAAAGATCCTGTGATAAAACAGAGCTATGTTCAAAGGATCTTGTTATGTTTTTAAAAGGCTGAGCTTGGCAGAAAAGATGGAGGGTCTAGGTTTGCCACCTCGATATTTTTCCCCTTTTCCAGGATAGAACAGAAGCAGACCAGTGGAGAAACGCACAGGGGGTTCTAGTAGCCGCAGGATAGTTCCAGAGCATGTGTTTAACCAAGAATCCTAAATAGTAACCAAGGTCTGATTTAAGTGATACAGAAATTGTTTATCGGACTGGTGTTAAATGTGTGACCCAGTTGCCGTCTCCCCACCCATGGGTCCTTCAGACAGCCTCTCTCTGCAGGAAGCCTCAGCCTTCCCCTGGAATTGAGTAGGAGAGCCCCAAGCAGTGTGAGGTCACAGAACTCCAGGAATTCCATACCCAGTGATTCACCCACCTCACCCGAGATGATCACTTCCAGCACGATTCCACAGCGAGAACTGCCAGGAACACATTGCTTTAAAGACCTGGGATCACTTAAGAATCCCAAGGGGTGAGTGTCAGCAGTGCCCACCTGCTCCCCACCCCGCCCACCCCTTTCCCCTCCATACAGCCCATTCCTGGCAGCCACCATGGTCTCTCAATTTTTATTCCTAAAGAGGCCGAGAAATGTCTGTGTGTGAAAATCAGGCTAGCCAAACTCGCTGACTTTATGCAAAGCAGGCTAGTGCAGTCAAAACACTTACAGCAATCAATTCAAGTTGTTGGGTAAAGTTTTTCCATGTCCCATACATTATTGAACAGTTAATTTCGTCTTTGTGCCTGCAAGACATTCCAGCTCTCAGATGACAGCTTTATCCATTAAAGAGCGCTCGGTGACAGCCGTACAGTGAGAACTTTGCCAGCCCTGCCTGCCGGGAGGCGAGCCGGCATCACCACCGAGAAATCCTGGGACACATCAACATCTTAATCAATATGCGAGAGTCAATTACCGGGGAAGCGAGGGCTTAAGCAGGAGCTGATGATGAGGTTCACGTGCAAATGGGCTGGATCAATAAGCAGCTGAATCTCACACGTGGATTCGCATCAGTCCTTCTCCCCCAGCACCCAGCTCCCACACTGGCGGGCCAACCACGCCCTCTCTCAGCATCATTTTCAACCTGCCAATCACCTGCTTTACTGAGGCTTCTTTGATTCATTTCTTTGATGGATGTGTTGGGAATGGAGAAAGCAGGGTTAAGGGGAACAACCAAAGTCAGATTTTGCCTTTGGATCCACAAGCCGGGCTCTTAGGATTGACTACTAGGTGTCAAGAATTCTTCCCTAGGCACATCCATGAGGACAATTAAACCCAGCCTGTCTAGCTGAGAAGGAGGCCCTGTACTCAGGCCTTGATCCTCTCACCTAGGCGACTACAGAGACTTCTCAGCTGCTCTCTGAGCTCCTCTTGTATTACTCCTCCAATCTGTCCTTCACTGGTTGTCCCATTTGGTTGGATTATGTCACCTCTGTCCTCAAATCCCTTCAGTGTCTACCTGGGTAACAAAATCCCATCTCCGTGTGGTGTTTTCAAGACTCCCCCGGTAGAAGCCCCATTCTTGTCATGAGTCTTGTGATCTTACTCAGCCCCACTCCCTGAAACACCGATGTGCTCTTCTATACCATCATGCACGACCTTACCCTTCTCCACCTATGTCATCTCTCAAAGCTCTCAAAGCCTTTTCTGATTTCCCTGGTCAGAAGTTGGTGGCCCTGACATTACTGGTTTGAGGTCACTGTGTATGGATTCAAGCTGGGTGTTTGCTTTTTTGTTTTTTCCATCATATCATCTGTTCCATGAGAATGGGCATCGTAAAGTTCTTCACAATTGCCAGGAAGGTAGGTAGTTCTCAGAGCACACTGAATTTACAACTGAACAGCCTTTAAGGAAACTTCCCTGACCCTGACTCCTTTCCTTATGATTGTAAATGTTGTCACCTTGGAAGCCAAGCATCCTCCAGCACCTGCCTCTCCTCAGGCTCTCTGTATTGTTGTCCTGCACCAACCCTGGAGCAGAATTCAGCTCCTAAGGGAATTCCTGAGAAAGAATCCATTGGCACAAGTGCTTTGGTGATCAGTGTGGATCTCGCTGAAAATTTGGTAAGGGTCCGCAGGGACTCTACAGCAAACAACATAAATACCTATCCATATTTCTGGTCTCTGTTGTCCCTCCTCAGTGCCACGTCTGGTTTCCCTCCTGCCCCTCCATCCCCTGGAGCACATTCTTCAGCTTCTTGCTCCTGTCCTCAAGCTGTTAACCTCCTTCTTCTACCACATCACTCCCCTCTTCAAGAAGCACTGTCCTACAGTCTACCTAAGCAATAGAAATAAAAGCAAGAATAAACAAATGGGACCTAGTGAAACTTACAAGCTTCTGCACAGCAAAGGAAACCATAAGTAAAACAAAAAGACAACCTACGGAATGGGAGAAAATTTTTGCAAACGATGAAATCGACAAAGGCTTGATCTCCAGAATATATAAGCAGCTCATATGACTTAAAAGAAACAACCAAACAACCCAATCCAAAAATGGGCAAAAGACCTAAACAAGCAATTCCCCAAGGAAGAAATACAAGTGATCAATAGGCACATGAAAAAATGCTCAGTATCACTAATTATCAGAGAAATGCAAATCAAAACTACAATGAGGTATCACCTCACACCAGTCAGAATGGCCAACATTCAAAAATCCACAAATGACAAATGCTGGAGAGGCTGTGGCAAAAAGGGAACCCTCCTTCACTGCTGGTGGGAATGCAGTTCCATTTGGTGCAGCCACTGTGGAAAACAGTATGGAGAGTCCTCAAAAGACTAGGAATAGACTTACCATATGACCCAGGAATCCCACTCCTGGGCATGTATCCAGAAGGAACCCTACTTCAAAATGACACCTGCACCCGATGTTCATAGCAGCACTATTTACAATAGCCAAGACATGGAAACAGCCTAAATGTCCATCAACACATGACTGGGTAAAGAAGAGGTGGTATATTTATACAGTGAAATACTATTCAGCCATAAAAACTGACAACATAATGCCATTTGCAGCAACATGGATGCTCCTGGAGAATGTCATTCTAAGTGAAGTAAGCCAGAAAGAGAAAGAAAAATACCATATGAGATCATTCATATGTGGAATCTAAAACAAACAAACAAAACATAAATATAAAACAGAAACGGACTCATAGACATAGAATAAAAACATGTGGTTGCCAAGGGGGTGGGGGGTGGGAAGGGACAGACTGGGATTTCAAAATGTAGAATAGATAAACGAGATTATTCTGTATAGCACAGGGAAATATATACAAGATCTTATGGTAGCTCATAGAGAAAAAAATGTGACAATATGTATATATGTTCATGTATAACTGAAAAATTGTGCTCTACACTGGAATTTGACACAACATTGTAAAATGATTATAACTCAATAAAAAGTGTTAAAAAAAAGAAGCATAGTCCTATATATCCAGAGAAAACTCTAATTTGAAAAGATACATGCACCCCGATATTCATTACTTACAACAGCAAGACATGGAAGCAACCTAAATGTCCATCGACAGATGACTGGATAAAGACATTGTGGTATGTTTATACAATGGAATACTGCTCAGCCATATAAAAGAATGAAATAATGCCATTTGCAGCAATATGAATGGACCTAGAGATTATCATACCAAGTAAAGTAAGTCAGAAAGAGAAAGACAAGTATATGATATCACTTATATGTGGAATCTAAACAAATGGCACAAATGAACTTACAAATCAGAAACAGACTCACAGACATAGAAAACACACTTGTGGTTATCAGGGGGAAAGTGGGGGAAGGGATAAATTAGGAATGTGGGATTTGCAGATACAAACTACTATATAGAAAATAAACAACAAGGTCCTACTGTTTAGCACAGAGAACTATATTCAATATCTTGTAGTAACCTATAATGATAAAGAATATGGAAAATATATGCATGTATAACTGAATCACTATTCTGTACACCAGAAACTACCACAACATTGTATTTAAACTATACTTCAATTTAAAAAAGAGGTATTTCCATGCACACTTCTAAGATAACTGAATGTTCTTACATTACAATTAGTTGTCTGTACCCTCCTCCATTTCTTCCCAATTGTTTCTTCAGGATCTTGAGAGTCCCAAGGACATGCGGTAAGAAATGTTGAGAAGCCACTATGGAAACCAGAAATAAGAGGCTGGGGAAGGAAGACAGCACTTCTGTCCTCTCCATTCTCTGCGGGTGAGGAGAGCTGTGTGGGCTCACTGGGAGTGGAGACGTGACAGTCTAGACTCAGAAAGCCTGGAGAACGGGCACCAGTGAGGCTGTTTTCAGGGGGGCTGTCTGGATCTTTAGAGATGGGTACTGCTGGCTCTGAGAGCCAGAAAGGGGTCTGGTGAGGGGCGGTGGAGAGAACAGGCCACACTGGTTCCTTCTGACTGCAGGCTCTAAGGAGTCGGGACAACCGTGCAGGCTTAACAAGGAAAGAAAGGAAGTCAGGACTTGGGGGAGGAAGAAGAGGACTGCATTTGCTCCTGTGCTGATGGTCCAGAAAGCTGAGTGAATCCTCATAAGAAGAATCCTTTTACCTCTTATGGGATTTAGAAACCCATAAGGACATTTGGACAGTGTATCATGTTCTTGTACATAGAGCTCTCCAGGCTTTCTGAGTCTAGACGGTCACGTCTCTGCTCCTAGAGAGCCCACACAGCTCTCCTCGCCTGCAGAGAATGGAGAGCACAGAAGTGCTATGTTCCTTCCCCAGTCTCTTGTTTCTTGTTTCCGTAGTGGCTTCTCAGCATTTCTAGCCCTAGGAGGAGTGCGGGGCCTCTCTGCAGGAGGACTGCGTCCTGCAAGAAGGGGAAGAGGTGGGGGAAGAGGGGAAAGAGGGGTAGGGGAAAGAGGGGTGGTGGGTGAGGGAAGGTGAGTTAAGAAGAGGAAGTAACTATCAGTTATTATACACCTACTCTACAAAAGGCCTGTTCACAAATGCTATCTTCTTTTCTTTAACCTTCACCACAGCCCAGTGACATGTGCACTGTTAGCACCATGCCATAAGCATGGGAACAGAAACCAGAAAGAATAGGTAAAGTGGCTTTACTAAGACTACTTGGTTTTGAAATTCGGGACTTAGAATTCCAACTGGGGGTCTAAAGGGTGCCTGGCAAGTGGAGTAAGGTCAGCTCCTTTTCCATGATGGACAGTGAACACGACCCTAGAAGGCTGCTAGGCTAGTCACACTTGAGCATGAGGTGCAGGAGGGCCCATCTGATGATTAGCGGGCTCTGGTACCATCTTCCCTGCTAGACTGCAAGCTCTTTGAGGCTGGAGACAAGCCACCCACCACAACAGCAACAGCAACAACATCATCTGCCATTTATTGGATTACTCTATGCCAAGGGTTTTAAATGTGTTATTGTATTTACTCCTCCCAGTCACCCCGAAAGGTAAGGATTATAATTCCCACCTTACAGGTAAGGAGACCAGAACAGAGAGGCTAAATCAGTTCCCCAGGTTCACACAGCTAATAAATGTAGAAGATTGAAATCCAGGTCTACCTGACTTCAGTCCTTGATCCCTTTAAACTCTTACCTGGAGTAAAGAACCTAAAGTAAGTAAGGTCCAAATGGAAGTCACCTTTCAGGAAATGCTAAAGTACAGGCACAATGAAATTTTAATAAGTATTGTAAACGGAATGATCTCTACATTAATTTTAACCAGAGCATTTCACTGTTCATGCATGTGTTCCTTGAACAAACTCTGTTCCAGGTTCTGTCCAGGCCCTGGGATACAGGTGGGCAAGGCAGGCCTGGTCATCTTGAAGCTGACAACCAGCTATACTTAGCACGTTGTCAGGCTTTGGGGAAGACCTGGAATAAAGAAATGTATTCACTTTCCTTCAATGCTATGTACACCTATAAACACCCTACATATCTTCCTAAAAGAAATCTCCCTGATCAGCTAACTTGATGAGATTAGCTTACCTTCCAGGGACTCCCATAAGCATTCTGCACTTTCCCTCAAAACATTCATTGTCTCTAACTTTTATTTAATGTCTACCTTTTTAACTAGACTGAAAGCTCCATTAGTCTGTCTTGTCTGTCCCCTTCCTGGCAGAGCAGACTCTTGCCCCTCCAATGAGGAGACATATGTGGAAGGTTCCAGAACACTTTTTCCATAAGCCTGCTCTCATGGAGAACCACTAGAGGTTGGTTATTGCTCAAAATAGTAAACAAGGTATCTCAGCAAGATGAGCTCTTGACAATGTTTCTGATGGGAAAAAGCTGAATCCAGGGAAATCATGGTTTTAGGAAATCAGTCTAGGAGAAAGACGGTAAGTGGCTAGGTGGACTATACTAGACCAGGACTGACGACTTCAAGAGACATTTCTTAGGAATTTCTGGTCAGACTCCACCTGATTGCCAGACAGTGTAGAGATTTACGTGTGGGCTCTGGAGAAAAACAGACCAAGATCTGAATGGAGACCCACTACCTGCAGTTCCACTTGGTAGTGTGACCTTGGACCAATCACTTCCCATCTCTGAGTTTATTCCTCATCCATAAAGTGGGACTAACAATAGTATCTACTTCATAGAATTGTGATGAAGACTCAGACTATGAAGCAAAGAAGGCAAAGCACATGGCTATTGATTAAACTAAGACAGACCAAAGAGCAGACAGTCCAAATGGTTTTAGTATTCCAGATGTGGGTAACTGGGAAAGTGGGGACACTGGCTAAAGTAGGGAACTCCGGGAAGGAAAAGGTTCGCCTGGGGTTATGCTGAGTTTGAGGATGGCCACCAGGTTTAAAGCCCCACAGGCAGCTGGGCACACAGGATGGATGCCCTAAAGAGAGGTCAGCATGGGGCACAGAGATTAGCAGAGAAATCATGGCTGAAATTCTGAGGATAGTTGAGCAACTCTAAAGGGAGAAGAGAAAGAGCAAGCAGGGGAGCAAGAAGAAAAAGTCAACCTCGTTGTCAGTGCCAGCTGACGCTGTGGCTCTCAGTTGCTTTAGACGGTTGAGTAGCGTCGCACCAGCACCGTGGCAACTGCTTGCTGAAAACCTTCACCCTAGTTGTTTTCCATTCTTGCAGAGACATCCCAGTGTCCCTCAGGTTAGGATATAAATATTTTACAAACTACAGAGGGTTGGTATATCTTAACACTTTGACTAAAAACTTGTTTTCTTGAAAGTTAAAGGATGTATATTCCACTTGCAAAAATACGAACCTCTACATTAGACAAAGAAACGGAAGTCGAATATTGCAATATTCTATGTAGTGCTTCTCAGGGTTTCAAGGTACTTAAAATATTAGTATCATTCCTTTCTTCATGAGGTTTTATAAGATTCATTGTCCAAGTTTAAAATTGAGTCAGGACTAAGTGCCCAGAACATAGTAGGTGTTGATTGAACAGGTGTCTGTCCTCTTTCCTTCTTATAGGATGAAGGTTGAAATGTGGTCTACAGACTCAGGGAGGTGAGCTGTTTGAGAGATTTCCAGCTATTTCTAGACTAAACTTCCATTAGCTGGGGTTAGGGGAGAGGAGAGAGAAGAAATCTGATTACTACCAGTAGAGCAGGAAAAAATTCTGAAAGGGAACTAGAGGACTCTGTGATGGGGCAAAACTGCAGGAGCCCAGGGTAGAAAAGACCACCCCCAGTTCATGAATGGCGTACAGACACTGATACTAAAAAAAGGTCCTTTTGCTAACTGTGCAGAGAGAGTTGAACATCTTTTGCCCAGTCAAGTTTCTGGCAAAAACATCCGAGAGACCACGAAGTTCAACTCTCCCTGTGGATCAGTCAAGCTATAAAAAACACGGACATGTACAGCCACCAGGGAGTAAATGCCACCCAGGACATGTGCATCCTGCCCGTCTGCCATCTCCAGAGAGTGCGCGTGCCCTACTCCTTCATCATACCTGTGGCTTAGGAAATTAGGCAGCTTTGGGGAGACATGGTTTCTGATACCAAAAGAGCATCTCACTAACTCAAAGTCTGTGTGCTGGCCTTGGTCTGCCTTCATTTTTATCAGAAAAGGGTGGGTAACATATGAGAAAAAAAAAATTGGCCCTGTAAAGGGATCCCGAAAGAATGACATATTTGTCTGTTAAGTATAAATATGAACAGCCATGGAGATACGGTCCTGCGGTGCTAGGTTTTCACTTCAGTAACATTCATCTAGTGCCAGGAAACACTAGATTTAGTACCTGAGGGACCGGAGTTTCAAATACCTTATACTTTTTTTTTTAATACTCTGCCAAGAATTTAAATTGGTAAAAGCTGGGGACTGACAAAACTTGATCCCCAAGAGCTTTTCTGGCACTGGTTTATCAGAGAATATGGTGCCATTATTTTTATTATAATTATTATTTTTTTCTTTGGTGGGGTGAGAGCTCATTTATAACCCAGCGACTTCTACTCCCAGATGTATTTTTCTTAAAAAAAATCCCAGCGCTTAAGTAAACAGGCTTTGCCTTTTGTGGTGGCCTTAGAAGCTGTCACTGGACTTACATGCAAGGGAGTTGCAAGCCTTTTCATGTTTTTAGATCAGATCAGGAAAAGTTGAAAGGAGAAAAAGTTAATTTTAGGGTCCGTGTTGCCACCAGCATCCCACACACATGCCCCCTTCCTGAACTCCCCACTGCGTCCTGACACCCAAATCACTTAGCGGGCTTTGCAAAGATGGTGTGCCACCCCAAAAGAGGGACACAGCAAAGGCCAGAAATGAATTAGATAGCCCGAGCCTGAGCCCTGGTACCATCCCTTTTTAGCCATGTAACTTTGGACAACTTTGCCTTTCTTGGATTTTTTTCATCGGTAAAATGATAATTGGATTTTCCAACAAGGGGTGTCGGGAGGATTAAATTAAACAAGATAAATTATGTGCAAAGGCTTGGCACCGGGAGTTTTTAAAAAGACAGTGTACAGAAGATGAGAGCCGGGAAGTGGGGAGAGAAGGAAAGCACATCGTGGGGGCAGCATGTGGATTCTGTTCCAAGGTTGGGCTCTTTACATAGACTTTGGAGGTGAGAAAACAACTGCCACCACGGAGACACATAAAACCAGAAGATGCTGTTTACAGGCCAGCATCTTTACACTCCCTCATCGCTCCCTGCAGCCATATTCCCGACTCCCATCAGTTCCCCCTAGGACTTTACCCACAAGCAATTTCCAGGGTCAGCTCCCCGCTCTCCTGCCCAGGGCAGCAGCAGCCCGAGCTTTCTTGAACAGACCTGGCAGGTCTGATTCTGCTTGAAATGGTTTGAGTTTTATTATACAATTAGATCAAGTCTCTTAGGTGTAGTAGCCCTCCTCATACTTAGAAGAATAGATTAGCCATTAGGACTTTGTATATTTTTCCCAGTAATTGACACCACATCCCATTTTCCTCACCAAAGGGAAAAAGAACCGCATAAAACAATCATGATTTGGGGGGGCAGGAGTGGGGGCACTCGTAATGCAACAATGTCTGGGTCTTCGTCTGCATCCGTTTCCCTTCCCCAGCATGGAACAGATCCAGCAGCCGGGCAGAGCAAGCCTCATTCTGTTTGGTCTGGTGGTGGTTGCCATTCCAAGCCCCTGAGGCTCTCACTCCCCAAACACTTGACTAAGAATAAACCAGGTTCTGCCGTGTATCGGTTCTGCCACTGATAAATAAGCAGCAACCAGCAGCCGGGGGCCCGGGCACGCCGAAAACCCCACGGAACCAAGACCCAGTGTCGCCTCTCCTTCTCTGTCTTTTCTCTTTTCTTCCAGTGCCTTCTCCCAGGAATGCTCCATTACACTCCCTCTCTCGGCATCACCCTTCTTGTCCTGGTCCGGAAAGAAGGAGGCTTTGTGGGGTGGTCCACTTAGCTGTGATTTGAGGCCTACTAGCATCCCCAGTTGGGAAAAGGAGAGGAAAAGAACACTCAAAGCCCAGAGAACAGCTGGTGCCTAAGACACCCAGGTCCATTTGTGTCCTATCCCATCAAACACCATACATTAACATTTAGAACAAACTAGGAAGAAACTCATCTCACTGAGGGATTTAAATAGGGGAAGATGCCATCACCTAAGTCGGCTGGCCCATGTTTGGCACTGCCCACCTTGGCAAATGGGCCTCCATTTTGCACCTCAGCCGAAAGCAGACACCGCAGGCCAAGCAGGCTGCCTCCGCACGAGCAACACAAAACAGATGTTCCCAGATGTCTGATCACACACTTGTTTCCTCTGGTCATGCCCTCACAGCCCATGTGCCCAGTCCAACCACTAGCCTGGTGACACCAGCAGATGCTTCGCATGTTCTACCCTTGCTGCAAAACATCTGTGAGACGAAGGTCCTCCCCAACTGCAACAGTCTTTGTGCCAAGGCTCAGTGGGACCCTGACCGCCTCCACAACTGCCCGGAGGCCTGTCTGTGAGGTGCCTGGTGCAGCCACGAGCTGGAGCAGTTTGCAGAGAGAGGAGAGCCCTGCTTCCCCTCCCTCCCTTTCTCCCCGTGTGGCTTGTCAGACAGTGAGGCCAGTGGCACCCGCGTCAGTAGACATGAAATGTCGTATGTACATTTTTCAGCTTGGGTCGATCTGTCCAAAGGAACTCTGCTGATTCCTCAGAAAGAGGCTGAAGAGCCCAGTTTCCAATAAGATCAATAAACCCGCTCATCCCTGATTACAGAACTTTCTTCAGGTACCTTATGACCAAGTCAGGCCATGCTGAATTCTCATAACTGTAAGGTGACCTAAGGTGTCACCCAAGACTTACACATCACCTAGGGTGTGCTTTCCTGAAGAAAGAAGTCCTAAAGCTTGTCATTTGGTCCCCAAGGACTGTGGAAAATCATAAGATGGTAAGTGACTTTTCTTTGGCCACAACTGGTGATGACTTGTGAACATATCTATTTTGCCCAACTTGGCTTAAGCTAAAACCTACTGTTTTGAATAAAACTTGGGTCATTCTCCACCCCCTTCATACCTTACCTCTAGGAACCCCCTGCCAAGTCCTAGAAGCACCCCCCTTCTTGGAACTAGGAATCCAAAATGAAACTGTAGTCATAACCTCTCTTGCTGGTTCTGAAAACATGCAGATTTAACTTTTATTTTTACTTTCAACATACACATGTCCTTTCATTATTTTTTAAAATTTCCCTCATGCTTTCCCCAAGTCCTGCCTTCACTGTCATGAGCCAGGGGCCAGCCAAGCTGAGCACACTCCTGCACCCAGCAGGCACCTGAGGCTGATGGGCTGCCGTGCGCCTTCCCTCCGGGTCCTTCTCCCGGTTGCCAGAAAAAACCCAGCTGGGTGCCGCAACTAACACAGGCCCCTAATTTAAGTTTAATAGCACAGCATTTTTACTGTTTTTGGCCAGGGTGTTTTGAGAAAGGTTAAAATATGTGAGAAATACACGCTAAAAAAAAAATCTGTTTAGAAAACAATTCCAGTCTAAATGCTCCATGCTCTCAGCTCTGGCCCCCTTTCCAGGAAAGCAGCTCCGGCAACCGCACAATTTAGCTCCATTTGGGGGGTAGGGGGTTTCCATTTCCTTCCTCTGGGGGTTTTTTTTTTATTAGTTTTTTTTTTTAAACTGTTTTTCTTTCCCTATGCTGGTTTACTGCCTTGTATCTATCTACCCCCAAGGAGTTTAAAAACCTCAAGTCAGTATTATTGGATTTTTCTTAGTGTATTTTCTGAATTTTCTGGTGTGAGAGCATGTGGTTAGGATCTGTGTGTTCGTGTGTTGGTGAGGATGGAGGGTGGTGTGCCAAAGAGATAGAGAGAGAGAGGCCCAGGGAAGTGTCAGCTGAGCCTTCTAAGTGTGCACGGAGAAATGATTGCCTTGTTCTTTTCATTGCTGTGCACAGCCCGCCGGTCAAAGGCCAATGCAAACAGTAGGCCCTGAACAAGTATCCACTATATGCATAAGGAATAGCTGACTACTAGGCACCATTTTTTGAACTTTTACTCTGCTTATCATAATTGGTGCTTTATGTCATTTTTTTCATCCAGTCCTCACGATAGTACCACAATGATGTTGACTCAACACGATGGAGGAGTAAACTTCAGAGGTCACTTCCTCTGATCACATGTGGAATAAGGCAGGATTCTAATTCAGTCCTATCTGTCCACTGGAAATAACTTAAATTGGGAGAAATTATGTATATATCTGACCCTCACTCCTCCCCCAAAGACAAAAGGTATGGATGAGCAAATGTTTGGACCTGTTAGAAAAAGGCTTCTCATTGTAGAATTATGGACTCAAAACATTTGAACGGCTCAGTGAATTTCTCTGGGCTTCATCTTTCTTTGGGAAAGAAGCAGGTTGGTTTGATCAAAGAGCCCTCACAAGTCACTGTGAGTTTCCCCCAAGCCCGCACGGTGCCCCAAGGCAGGCATCACTAATAGATAACACATGCGGCCTCAGAATCTTTCTCAACACAAAACTCGAGGCAGCTAGTAACAATACCCCTGCTTTCCTGCTCTCTGAGGCCGTGTGTCTGACAGTGGGGTTCGCCAACCTCCAGTCATTTGTTCACCTTTGTGGTTTTTGCCGTATCAGCACTCTTCACCATCTCAGTGTAGTTTACCTCATTGGTTTACGTTGCTTCTCCAACTTTTTAACCAAAAAGCAGCCCTTTTCAGAGAATAATATTCATGAAATAGGGAATTTAATGTGGTAGCAGTAAGACTTTTAATATTGGTTAAAAAGAAGCATGTAATTATATAATTTTCTATCAGTTTGTTCTTGGCATGTTTGCCGTACTTGTGCCTCTGGCACGGTGGGAAGTCCACAGACTTTGGGGTTAAAGAGACTTCATCATACGCCAGCTCTGCGACCTAGGGCATATCATTTAACCTTTGGAATCTCAGCTTCCTTTTTCATAAAATAAGTCTTTCTTTGTCGTACTGTCCAGAGGATTAGACTCAAGTTAACGCAATATAATCTAAGTTAACACAAATAACCTAAGTTAACGCGACAACGCGCACAAAGCTCCCAGCAGAGTCTTTGGTGCCTAGTAGATGTTCAGTAAACGGCGGCCACTGTGACTCTCCCTGGCTAACGCGTTGTGTGGCCAGCATCAGCACACCCCATACTGTTTGAATGTCCCCTCCCTTCCCTGAGCTTCAGGCTAGACCGTCTCTGCCCAGATGCCTGCAGGTCCGGGAGCACCGCAGGACTGAGAGCACCGCAGGACAGTCTTCAGCGGCAAACATTTACCCAAAGAAAGAAGAGCTCTCAAGACTTCTGCTCTCGCTGTCCTCTCAGAGGGCTGTGGCCTCCCAGTCACGGAAACATGGGTTCAGTAATAAGACTCCCTCAAAATTAGGGAGCCGTTTTATATTTGTGATAACTGTCATCCCCAGAACTCAGCACACCTGATTACACAAGTGGATTTTCTCTCCTGCCTTGCCTCTGTTATGACTCCTAAGGGTTTTCTTCTTCTGAGGGACAGGAAAAAGGACACACATCGTGAAAAAGGTCTCTAAGGCTCAGGACAGGAGTAGAAATGACTAAACAATCTTCGCCTGTCCCTAGGCCCAGAGGCCTGTGAGGCTGCACCTTTGTTCTCTAAGCCAGCTGAACACACCAATTTTCTCAGCTGACTTTCTGTGGATCCAAAGCAGCAAGTGACATTGAAAAAGCCCTATGTAGAAGCCCCTGTCATCTTGATTTGTCTGTGAAGAGTGGATGACAGAGTGCTAGGACTCTCCCCCACGCTTTGGTCTGAAAGACAGCGGCTGTGTTTATTTACTTAGGGAAAGGGAGGGGAGGCAGAGGAGGGCACGTCGCAGTGCTATGAAGGATGTCAAGCTTTTCCTGCGCTGGTCCTCTGCGAACTGCAAAGGTCGGGCTGAGACTCGGGAGAGACGAGAAGGGAAGGTGTGTCTCCCTAGGAAGCAGTGAGGCTGTTTTCAGGTTACCCTGGGCTCACTCTCCTCCTTCCCATGCCCGTAACCTGTGCTCTTTGGGGTCTAGAGCAGCTGTCCTCAGGACAGGGCAGAGAGGAGCCCTCACCGACAGCGCTGGAACGAGACTGAGGTCAGAGGGGGATCATTTCTGCCAGGTGGAAGGCAGGGAAATTCCTGATAAAAACAATATGACTATGAATCAAAGAGAAAGGCAAGAACCAAAATCACGCCCGGAATGTAGGGAATTCACAGTGATGGGAAAGAAGATGGACGAAAAGAAATAGTCCGAAAAGGATGCTGGCAGACAGGCAAGCAACACACCCCTGACACTGAAAACCAGACAGCAGTAAACACTCAGGCCGGACTCGCCACCTTGTTTTCTGACCGTGAACTGACACCCTCACTTTGTGTGCGTGTGTGAGCTCGTGTAGGCAGAGCAATTAAAGAGGAAGACCGAAGACCGAACAAATCGATGTTTACAGATTCATAATAAGTTCCTTTCCATATATTTATTTATTTTCTCTTTAGCCACTAAAGAAGCAACAGCACACTTGCAAGGGAGCAGTTGTTGCCAGAGGGTGAATCATGGCTATATTGATTTGATTATGTAAAAGCTCAGAGGAACCTAAAGCCAGATACAGAAATATCTCATAGCTCTGAACCCTATGGGACACACACTAGTAAAAAAGCAATCTTTATATTGTTCCTGATAAAAGCATCATTAGTTTCCTCATAGTGAAACCATTTCTCTGCTGATACAGTATATGGTTTTCTTTTTCTCTAGAATCCACTCAGACATAATTAACACTCAGTTACCAGACTTTAGGTTCCCTGGGGTGAACTGCTCGAGTTGGGGAGGGGGTCGGGGCTAGAGATGGGAAGAAAGAAAGACTGAGAGAGGAGAGGGAAGGAGGGAACAGAGGAGGGGCCAGGGAGGAGAGAAGAGACAGGGGCGGGAGGGGGTCAAAGGAGTTGGGTACAGTATTGGATGATCCATCTTTGGCCTTCCTGGCCCCCCCCCACCCCGTCTGTACCGCACAGCAACACGAGAGTCAGCGTGGTGGCGCCCTCTGCTGCTTCTGCTTATCATCCCATCTGCCAAGCAATCTGGTCGTCCCTTCCTTAGGGAGATCCCCCCAGCTATCACCTTCCAAAGAGAGAAGGCTGGACTGACACCCCTGCAGACAGACAGACGCCCACAGTCATGCTCACTGTGTGTGCTAACACGCAGCAGCCACAGCGTTCTCTGTTTCCTTTCCCCTGCCTGCTTGTCGGCTGGTAGGCAGCAGCAACCTGAAAAGCTATGCTTCTGGGGAGAGCAGGGCTGGCCTTGAATAGCGTCTTAAAATTTCAAGGGTTTGGGGAAATGGAATCTAGAGGGCCCTCCCAGGCCCCTAGCTCCTGGCCAATGGTTCACAGCCATGAGACAGAGATAAAGTCCTGGCCGCCGACAGAATGGGCTGTGGTTTGAGGGGCCAGCATGCTGGGAGGCACTGTGGGCCTCTCCACCGGGCCTCGGGCTTCTTTACAAAGGTGGGAAAATCACCAACTGTTCTGCTCCTCCGATGAACTTCTGAGCAAACAATGGCCCTTTCAGGAAAAAAAAAATAGTTCTGATTTAAGAATTCTCTTTTTCCTCTCAGCTTCATTTTCCTTTGGCTCAAGGAGAAGGGTGATCAGAATCATTCAGGAGACAGGGAAGACCAGCTACTCCTGGGGCAGAATGAACCCAGAAGTGGATATGAGCTCACCAAGCAGGCAGAACCCAAGGCACTTTAGGAGTTTAGCAAGCCCATGGGTGCATACACACATGCACGCACACACACACACGTACACATGCACACCGTGGGTATAAAAACATGAATGCATGACACTTCCACACACAACCAGGACCACGTGTGTGCAGACCTTCAAACACATACATACATATGTCTTAATGGGATCCCATATGGACTGCATCTTACATCCTCAGCCTTGCCCTCATCCATCTTTCTCCCTCTGTTCCCCTAAAAGCTGATGTTCTGTGGAAAAATCTCCCTTGGGTGTCTTCTAGTTGTTCCGTCCTGAAGACCCTTCCAGGGAACCCGTCCCAGCCACCAAAGTCTCTGTGCTCTCACCAGCACCACTTGGCCGCATGTCTGTTAGGTGGATCACAGGGGATTACAATGAAAAGCTTCTGCAAAAACAAGGGGCAGAGCTCTGTAGTCAGGCCGATGTAGTGGTTAACAGCACAGCTTCGGAGCCAGACTGTCCGGGTGCACCCCAGCTCTGTCATGTTGCTAGCTGTGTGTCTCCCTTTCCCCATCTGCAAATTGCAGACCCCAAGAGTACCTGCTTCGTGGGCTTGTTACGGTCACGAAATGCGTTCACATTCAGAATCTGCCTGGAATAATGCTTTTCCTGTAACAACTGCCATATAAATGTTTGTCAAACAAAGGCACATAATCCAGGCTGGGTGTGTTATCCTCACGAGTAATCCTGGGTAATCACAGGTATTCATGAGTAATTCCTCTTCCTCTTTTTCTTATCAGGTAAAAGAAGGGAAAGAACACACACACAGATGATGACCAGATGGACGTGTCCTTCAGACTTTTCCTATCTTGGGGATCCTTTTCCCAATCTCATTGATTATCTCCTAATTATATGTTGTAGTAGCATTGTAACCTGCATCACGTCACTTTGGGCAGCAGTCTCCTCATCTGCAAAGCCTCTTAGATCATTTTTAAGATCCTCTTTAGTACCGATTATTTTAAAACCAGATATAGGCAATTTTCAAACCATATTTTAAATACTAGTTGCAACCTCTTCCATTCATTTCCCCCCCTTCTTAAAAAAAGCACTGTTAAAAGTAGAACACTTGACTACTTTAGATCCCTTTTCTACTTTTTTATCTTTCCCGCTTTCTGATGGAAGCATAATCAACAGTGAAATAGCAGAAAGTTGGGTGACTGGGGTCACATGATAAATTATCCAGTGAGCTTTAAACAATCAGTGTATTAGAAACAAAGCCAGACAGAGACATGACAACCTTCATGGAGAGCCTCATAATTCAGTGTTCTTCTAAAGTGATTTTCTTTCAATATCTGTTCAACATTATATGGAGCGGAAGGAGGAGAGGGAGAGGACAACCCTCTGTTCTCTAAACAATTCTGCTCAGTCCCAAATTTGCATACCCCATTCAGGAAAGCAAAATGTTGGCAGCCAACCAGAACTGCCCTCTTTGGAAGACAAAAGATCACACAACTATTGCAAAACCCCAACCCACTGCAAACAGTTTTCTTTTAAATACTTCAACTGCACAAATACTTCTGATAAATATTACTTTCTCAGTCTTATTTTATTTCCAGTAAGATCTACTGGAAATAAAGGGCAATGCTTTAGTGCCCTTCTCAAGCAATGCCTCTAGAAATGGTACTCTGACCCACCTCTGAAGCTGTTTTGATTAGCAGGGAAGTTTTCAACAGATGTCTTTCTAGCCATGGGTCAGGAATCTCCAAAACACTATCTGCAGTGGCACCTGTCCCCGGGCACGGCCCTGTATTCCTCTTTGAAGGTTTGCTCATTCCAGAAACAACCTGGAAGATGCATGACTTCCTAAGAGTTGACCTCCACACTGAGAAGCCATAGCAAGCCTGGCAGTTTCCACAGGGAAACATTCTTTGCCCTCTTTTACCTTCTCAACCTCATCTACCCAACTTTAACCATCATAATGTGGACTTTAAGAACCTGTAACATCTGTAGTGCCTTTGAATCTTCATAGAAATATTAAATCATGCACAGAGTTATTTAAAACAAAGTAGTGCCTGACTGGATGCTGATTCTTTGAAAATTAGTAATGTATGTATAACCTCTGTAGTAATCCTTTGATAACCAAAATATTCAACTAATCACCACAACCTTACTAAGTCAGGGAAGACGGGAGTTTGCTGTGGCCATGATGTGCTTCATCACAGAGTGTCCTTCATGTAGAAGGATGGTTCTTGTCACTAAGATGGGCTTTAGGGCTTTGCATTCACCCCTTATGAACTGGATGAGGTTTAGCCAGCTTGAGTGTGAGCAGCCAGACATGCCAGTGTGGACAGCTGGCCAGGCCAGAGCTGACCATGGTCACTGTGGTATGGATCAAAGAAAAGCAAACTAGACCACGTAGGGAATGAATGTGAGAGGACAACCTCATCATCTCCTGCCTGCTCTGAGCAACACAGCTAACTACACACAGGCTAGACACAGACCTTTTTCTCTTTCTTACACACCCACAACTGTCCCCTCAAAGATCTATTTGGTGCAGGAATTTCCATTTGGGGATGGGCCAAAACCAGAGCATGGGCATGACCTGCATAAAGCTCAGATGTGAATAGTACAAAAGCTTGCTCCCCTCCACCAGGACATATGAGAGGATTGTGGGAAAATTCCAGAAGCTCTCCACTCCCTAGCCTCAGTGTTGACAATTTACTGTCCAAATTGTGTTTTCACATCTCTTTTACCTTGTCTTCTTAACGAACTCCTACTCATGCTTTACAGCCCAACTCAAACATCTCCTCTTTCAGGATGACTTTTATGGCTCTGACCACCACCATCACTCAGGCAAAAAGAGGCTCTTCCTCTCTGGGCCTCCCCAGATCTTAGTTCATGCTCCTTTCATCTCAGCTCCAACAATTACTAACTTCCTCTGTCTTGTTTTAACTGTGCTCATAAGTCAAGGGGAGTCAAATTAGTATCTCCTCTGGGGTTGTTGTGAGGGTTGGGTGACTTAATATAAGTAGAGCTCTTCTGACAATGATGGGCTTAAAGTAAGTGCTCAATGAATCTCATGGTTGTTAGAGCACCAGATACAATGTACTGTGATTATCTGCCTGCTCTATTTGTGGCTGTGTGCCTCTTAGAAGAATGACCACATCTTTTTCAGCGTTCCATCAGAGCAATCCCATAATCCAGTGTGGACCAGGTGCATGACTAAGAGAAATCTCCATCCTTCTGGTTTCATGACCTAGATGCTGTTAGAGTCACACACGTCTTGAATGTCATTGAGATCCCTCAGCATTCTAGTGGGCTTGTATGGGGGCTGTAAAATATGACCACAAATACTTTGATACTCCCTCCTTCAAGAGGTAGGCCCTGATTCCCTCCCTTGAATGTCTAACGAATGGAGTGTGGCAGAAATGATGGTGTGATTGGAACCTAAAAGGCACCCCCAGGGCTTCCCTCCTGCTCTTCCTCTTGGGTCACTTGCTCCGGAGGAAGGTAGCTGCCATATGGTGAGGATGCTCAGGCAGCACCGTAGAGAGGCCGTGTGGTGAGAAGGTGGGGCCTCCTGCCAACAGCCAGGTGAGTGAACCATTTTGGAAGTAAATCCTCCAGCCCCAGTCAAAACTTCATATTCTGCAGCCTCAAAGAGACCTTGAACCAGAACTACCAAGATAGCTCTTCCTAAACTTCTGACCCACAAAAGAAAGATAATTAATGTTTATTGCTGTAAACTAGTTTGGGTTAATTCATTCTGCACCAATATACAACTAATACAGATGGTGACTAAATCCATGACACACTCTGGGTGAGATTTCTGTCTAAAAGTGATGTACCTCTGAGAAGATGAGAAGGCAGAGGAGGGGGTGACAATTTCCTATAAGGTTTTCTGTCTTGGGGACAGAGACAACTCACATCATCTCTCACTAGGGCTGGCCAGGCTGCCACTCACCTGGGGGTGCTGTGGCCCCCTGGAGGCTATCCTCAGAGAGAGGAGCTGGCCTGCTCATGGGAATAGGAGGACCCACTGCCTACTGTCACCCTAAACCCTCCTGGCTTATGGTCACTGGCCAAAAAGCTGACCTAGGACAGTTTGTGAGTATCTTCAGTTCCCTGGAGAGTCTACCTAGAGTAGAAAAAATAAAAGCACTCAATCCAAGGACCTGATCATACCTAGACTCTGCCTCTTTTTTATAGACTTTGAAAAAGTCATAGAATTTCCCAAAGCCTCTCAGTATTGTCATCTGAGATATGGGAATAATAAGAACGTCTATCTTATCATTGGTGTTGCTGTGGAGATGAAATGGGATTATATATGAAGCATTTTGCACACCACAGATTTATAGTGCTGTAGAAATACTAGAATTGTGTTTGGTTTTTCTCCATAGCCCACATAGATGCTCATTCATCTCAAATTCCTTAGTAACTCCCCACTGCCCTAGAGAAGAAGTTATTTAGTAAGTTTATATAAAGATGCAAAGAGGATGCCTGGAGACATGTAACCCAAACAAATGACTTTCAATCTACAAAATTCCAGTACACAATGGAAGAGAGATTTGGAAGAAAGGCAAATACCTGGTATCCATCTACACAGACCCTATGTAAGGTCAACTCTTCTTGGCTAAATGACTTTTGGTGACTTGAGATGGATGAGGAAAAGGGAGTGGTATGTGTGTATATATATATATTGCCCTCAATGCAAATTCGAAACAGTATTATCGACCCTGGTTTCAAGGCAGCCCTGCCTGCAAACAGGGCTGCAGCCTTTGATCCCATGAAATTCCTTCCACTTTCATGATTTTGTCTTCACAACATCTTTTCCCTGCCTCCCCTCCCCACTTCTCTCTCCATGAGCTTCTACTCTGTCAGACAAAACCCAGAAATATTGAAATGTGGTTTAGGTATCAAAGCAGCCAGGAAGTTGAGAGAACAAGTTAAAACTATTTTCTTAACTCACGGCTTCTTTCCAGGAAATATAGCACTTACCATAGATAGATAAATAGCCCGAGCCATTTAGATAATTTCACCTGTCCTTTCCCACTTGTCAAAGCATTTAGCTACAAGCATGACGGGCCCTATTTAAGAGAACAGATACCTCCCTCAGCTACAAACAGTGGCTGCTCTCTGGGGTTTTGTTCATAGAATTAGGTCACAGGCAATTCAGGAGATGATTCCCAACCAAGCAAGCTGGGATTTTCTCCTTAAAGACCTGAAAACCCAAAGACTCTGCTTTTCTGAATTAGACTCTTCATTTAAGGTCATAAGATGTGCCTCTTTTCAGGACAGTTTGTTCTTAGTAAGAACAGCTTCCAGGCCACAGCCAAGGTCACACCAAGCGGGGCCAAATTCAACTTCGAGACTTCTGAGACGCATTGGGAGACAGACTTTCAAGGTCTCCACCTCTGAAAATACCCTCACGGGGTGAAACACTTACCACCCCAGGTGCTACCAGGGCTGCGGCTCGAGGGTTTGGCAGCTTCTAAGGCAAGAGTGGACCATGGAGCCTTGGAGCACAGAGCAAATGACATGGAGACATGCTCTGGGGTTTGTGTTCAAGTTGCATCTAGACTCACCAGCCTCCCCTCCTCATTTGTCTGTTGTGATTCAGAACCTTTGGATTGCAGAGGACAGACCAACTCTTAAGAAAATAAGAGTTAACTGTGAGGATACACAAGATCATGTACAAAAACTGGAAACCTGTTAGACAGTTTCAGGGCTCAGTCTTTCTCCCTCCTTCCCTCCTTCTATTTATCCCTGTGTATCTTTCTCTTCTATCCTTTCAATGACCAGTTTTCACCCTGGACACCATGTCCTTTCTCTGCCCATGGCTCCAGCTTCCTTGTGGTATCTGCTTCCCCATCTCACTCGGAATTTATTCCCCCAGGACCTTGTCTAGCCCTCCTCTATCGCATGGTAGCCCTTCTACTTCGCCTCCATTGATGATACTTCATTCTCTCTTCTCGGCTGAAACAGAGGCTTGGTTGACTCAGCTCATCTTTGGGGGGCCAGGCTACATCTTTGGAAAACTTTGGCTTGGCTTCCTTGGGTCTGTGCCCACCCCTGTTCCAATCAGCTGTGCCTGGAACAAGTCACATGGTATAAAATATGGCTGCCTCAGGCTGTCTTTTATCAGGAGCTGTAGGTGGAGAAGCATCTCTAAGAGGGATGGGGGCATGTCAGGTGGTCTCAGTGCTGCATCAAGGTACTCGTGGAGAAGCAGGCGACTAAGGCAGAGCACCTGGCCTTAAGCCAGGGCCACTCAGATTTCCTTCATTAGCCCCATGTTAGAAAGTAAAGGCCTTAACGCCACCCCAAACTTGGCTTCTCATCAGGCACCACTTGCAGGTGTACAGTGTTCGAGTTAAATGTGTATGAGGACTGAGCCCAGGAGAGCAGGATTCTGGGCCTGTTAACCCCAGGCCTCAGCACTGTTGAGTCTGCTTACCACTCCCAACTGGGCCCCAGGTACTCTGGCACTCCCAGAAACCCCACGAGCTCCCTGACAATGCAGCTGCGGATCTGAGCATCTGTGAGGCCTGATTTACCTCTTTGCTAAACCTGGTTATCATACACTTGGGATCAGGTTCCCTGGGTGTCATCTAATAAACCCATGGTTTAATTTGGAAACTCCTTGAAGCATAAGCATATACCAATGATGTCCTAAAGAAAAACAATTTTGTAACTGTCAGACACATGATGGAATGGCCAAAAGGACATGAAATCAGCTATGCAAATTGTGAGACGTAAGTCACACTTCTATTTGTACCGTGACAGTGTGAAAATTGGAATTATTTTTTGTCAATAAAGAAAAAAAGTCAGAGACTATATGCATTGCCTGATGAAGAAAACTACTCTACTACGTCCAAATTATCTGTGACATGCCCCACAACACATTTGATTTTTTTTCCCACTTAAACTATGGCTCAAAGACCATCAGGGTTGTGTTTAATTTGATATTTTAAGAAACTAATACAATGAAAATATATATGTGACTATTTAATAAACACCCCACTGGCTGAAAATGAAGAAATATGTCATGCTATATTCTGTCGATAATCAATTGGTTTAATTTTGCCAATTTAATTTCAAAGATGTAGGAAGTAATAAAAAAAGTAAGTTAAAGTTCAAATGTCACCATCAACAGGTGCATTGGTTAAAAGACCCCCACACCACTGTGTTAAAATGTAAGTTCGACAGATAGGAGTGGCATTAAATCGCCTTTTGGAAGAGGGCATAGTTTTGCATTAAGAATATGGAGTCAGCAGATTAAAATCTTCTGCCAATTACATAACTCTTCTAAGTCCTGGCTTCCCTATATGTGAAACCATGATTGTGACAGCTCGCTCTGGAATTCTTGCAAGTACTTAATGGAACGATGCCCAAGAAGTGCTCAGCATAGCATCTGGCACATGATAAGTACCTGATAATATATAGCCTTTATTAATATTTTACCCAGTTTTTCTTTTGGAAAGAAAAAATAAAGAGCAGCTAACTTGGGAAGTAAAATTAAAAAAATAATAAATAACACAAACCCTTGTTATTAATCACAACCTCATTTAACTTTAATTCAACTGAAAAATAGATTCATAATTCTCCCTGAATCTTTCTGGTAACATCAGATCTTTCCCAGGCTGGCACGTTGATGTTGACATTTGATGTTGAGCTGTCAGCAATGTGCTGTTCTTGAGTGAGTGAAGGAAAAATAATGATGTCAACACCACCAGCACCAGCAGCAATAGTGGAGGCAGGGCAGCAATCTACTTACTAGTGACCCTGCTGACGGGACAACATCAGTTTGCCCGTCTAGTCTCTTTCTGAAACTCTTTGCCCCAAAGTTCCCGAGGGCACTTGGGAATGATTATCCATAACTGGGCCAAAAGGCCCCACTGCACGTAGAAATTTACTTTGATGTTTTATTTTTAAAATTCACATGAGTTTTGAATTCTGCTTTATAATGTATTGGTATTAGTTTTAAAACAAATTAACACTTATTCTCTGCCTTGGATCATCCCAGTGCATTAACCCAAATGTCAGTGTATCAGTGAAAAATGTTTTCAATTACAAATAACAGAATACTCAAATAGAGTACATTAAATCACAAGTACTTATGTGATTGCTTAACATGGTTAGTGATTCACTTCTATCATCAAGGATCTGATTCTTTCCAACATGGGTTAATCCATCCTTTTAAATGTGTTAGTGTTCCACGATTATCCTGTTTTTCTTTTTTTTCATGATCACAAAATGACTGCCAAGCTCCAGGCATCACTTCTCACACTATCATCCCAAGAAGAATGAAAGGGAGGGAAAGAAGTCCTCCAAAACACATAGCTTTAAGTGTCTTTGGCCAGAACTCATCATGACCCTCCTTTGCTAGAAGGGAGGCTGGAGAGCAAGTTCTGGCAAAGGGAATGGAGTTTCCTTGACGGCTCAGACTAATCCTAATTCCTCCCCTGGAGCATGGCTAACCAGGAATAAGGAGGCAAGCACGTTCACTGAATAGGCAAATAACAGTGTCTGCAACATTCAGTTTGAAAAACATAGAGGTAGGAAATTTTGCTTTTCCTGCCTCCTCTGAGTCCTCCATCTTCAGGCATTGAAGAAGAAAGAAATTGCACAGTTTTGTCTCATGAAATCTATACATCTCAATTTCTCTCTCTCCCTCTCTCTCTCAATCAGAAAGAAATAGTGTTCCAGTTTTTCTTTAAAAAGAAAAGAAAAGAAAAGAAAAAATTTCCCTTCCCAGGAGGATTTTCTAGCACTAAATGGTGTCTTAGGAGTTGCTCAAGAGCAAATACAATTCCAAGAGAAGACTCCCTGCTTTAGGCACATATCCCCCAGCTTGAGAGAGGTCTATTGCTGAGCCTGGAGGGAATCTGCAGGGTTTGGTTGAAAAGAGAAGGGTTCTTGAGAAGAGGTGCAGTTGGGGGACCAATGAAGGGTAGCTTTCCTGAGTCACATTTTCAGCACTAGGGAGTCCGTGGAGAAGGGGAATGAAGCTGCGATCTGCCTTTGAAGGGCTCTGGGGCCAAGACTCTTTCTCCCAGGGCTGCCTGAGTGGGGCCAGGCATCTGAGCCCACGGAGCCCTCAACGCAGACAAAGGAACTGCCACATCTGCTGGCTGTGTGCAGCCCTGTGAGGGCCTCTCAACCCGCTGGTCCTGGCTGCCTTCAAGGGCAGCACCAACCTTGGAATGAACAGCTTCCCTTCTATGGCTTGGGGATAGCACATCCCTGCAACTAATGGACAATCATAAGGTCCTGGAAGGCCACCCCCATAGCCCAGGCTACAGAACTCAATTTACTGTTCTGTTTCCAACTGGTGGGGGAAATATTCTGCTTCCGTTTGATTACGTGCCAATTTTCCACCATGTGTGTATGGCCAGGAGACACGGGTAGCCTTACCTACACAAGTGCCCCCAAAACTCACATCTGCTAATGTAAGTAAGCAAAGAAAGATTGCAAATGAAATCAGTATCCTCCAAAAGAGGAGACCAAGGTGGAACCATACAGGTGGCACCTGTTAAGAATGATTTAATGATAGAAATAAGGTACACTATGACAGGAAACAAAATAGAAAGCTAAAATCAAAAGTCCTATAGTGATACGAGATGATATTGCAACAGAGCAACCCAAGAGCATAAAAGTTTCTGAAAAAAAAATAGCGTCTAAATGTTAACATTGAGCAAGGAAATTCAACAATAGACTAGACCATGATGACTGACTATTCAACTAGTGATTTAGAAGATTAAATGGACAAACTCTCTCACAATACAGAGTGAAAACACAAAGAAATGGTAATAATGAGTGAAAAGAAGAGAGATGTGGAGGACAGACCCAGGAAACCTAATATGAACTAACGGGGGTCCAGACAGAGCAAAAGGAACAGTTAGGAGAGAATAATCAAATACATGCTAGGAGAAAATTTCCTCGACCTAAGAAATGACTTGCATTTTCATATCAAAAAGGATTACTAAGCACTAGGCAGATTTAAAAAGAGAAAAAGAAATCTAGATATATCTGGGTAAAGGTTCTGAAATCAGAGGATAAAGAGAAAACCATTTACTTACACAGAGAACAGAATGAAACTGGCATTGATTTTCCTGTCTGTTAAATAAAGGATGATAATTTCAAAATTATCTGACCAAGATACTGGGAAGCCAAAAAGAGACATTTCTACACATGCAAAGAATTTTGTACTCTTTCTAAAGAAATTACTTAATAAAATGTGCAGCCAGATAAAAATAAAATTAGAACACAGACCTCAAGGTAGCAGATAATAGAGGACAAGAATGAGGGGAGACCAAATGCCATAATGCAAGTTTCCAATTAAATCTAATTAGACGATAATAATACTCTCTTACAGTTTTTGTCTGCTTACTATGTGTCCCACATTTTAAAAGTATGTTATATACATTACTTACTTTTACTTTCCTCACACTACAGGAAAAAAATCACACTTTACTCTTACTTTTTTTTGATAACTTATCCAATGTCATATAACCAGTATTTGAACTCAGACAACTTGATTCCAGAGCCTGCAAATTTACCCTCCACCCTATACGACCTCCATAACTAGCCTTATAATAATGCCAGAATAAATTATAATGCAAGTGTTAAGAAAGACTATTTGAAAAGAAAGAGGTAACTTTAGTAAAAATTTAATAATTGGTTAGAAATAAAACCCCATATTCATTAAACAATACCCAGAAGTGGGGTAGAGGGTAGATATAGGAATTAAGAGTGGAGAAGCAAAAAACCTGCTAAAAATCCTGTGCGCTGGATAGCATCAGAGCAAAATGTCAGATACCACAATGCAAACGGCTTCACTTTTCTCATTAGCAAAGACTCTCAAATTAAAAAAAAAAAACAAAAAACCAACCAGCACCCCCCCCCAAATTTAGCTAGGTTTATAAAAAATGTACTTAAAATAAAATGAAAAACAAAGTTTAAAAATAAAGAATAGCTGCAGCTATAACATACAAACTAAATGAAAGAAAGAATGGCAACACTAATGTCAGAGAAAGTGGAATTTAGGCCAAAACATGAAGTTAGGTAAAGAGGAATAGTTTGAATGTTTGAAATCAGTAAAATAAATAATACAAAAACTTTTAACCATACAAGAATAATTTTATAAAACCATAATCAGGGAGGGACTTTGAAGGACTCTGGTTTTCTCAGATTCCAATGGATAAGTCTGGGGGGGTGGGGGAAAGGATATAAAGGTTTAGAATAACAATTAATAGAGTCTATCTAGTATATGTGTGTATAAATGTTTTTGTGCACGTGTGTACATATATGCACATATGTACATATATATGCACAAATATAATATGCATTACAAAGAATGACTTTTTCCTCTTATGTCTAATATACATTGACAAAAAAATTTATAGTGTGCTTAGCCACAGGTAAAACTATAAAATTGCAAACTGTTGGTCACATTCTTTTTTCATGATGAAAGCAAACTAAAAATCAGCATTAACAGCAACCAAACAAAACTCACTCATTGGAAATTAAAAGAACTCTAAACAATTCCTGACTCAAAGAAGAAATTAAACTGAATGATAAATTATCCAGAAATTACCAGAAAAATGACACTTAATATAAAAAATTTATGAGCAGAGGTTAAAGCTGTATTCAAAAGAAAACATATAGCTTTATTAATCAAGAAGATAAGTAAACTAAACATGCAGCTTACGGGAACAGGGAAAAAATAGCAAGAAATGAACTAAAAGGAAGCTGCAAGATAAATTGTTTAAAAAAAAGCTGGAATTGATTAATTTTAGAAATTTAAATAACAAAATATAAACAACTAGTAAAATCAAAGTGGGTTCTTTGAAAAGACAAATAAAATTTACCAACCCCTAGCAAGCCTCACAAAGACAGGAAATAAAAATGAGGAATGAGAAAGAAAAGGCACAATCACAGACACCAAAAGGACTAAATTCATTTTAAGAGACAAATGCAATCATATCTCTTAGCTGCTGAGGTTGCCTTGGAAAATTTCAACTTAATAACTGCCTTGGATAAAGACCTCTTTGTTTCCAGCTCCTCAGAATCGGTCTATAAATGGATTTGTATTTCTACCAGAATGAACCATTTTAAACCTGCACTAAAACAAACCATAACTAAGAGTTTAAATAGAGTGTTGCAGAGATTTTATTGCTATGCTCATACAACTCTGTTTTAAGTGACATCTGTCTTCTCTAGACTTCCAAGTTGTAATCAAATGCCCTAGGCCTTGCTTTGGGAGGAAAATCAATACGTCATTTTTATACTCAAATCACAGTGACCCAAGCCTCCCATCTAGTTAATTGCCAGAAACAGAGCCCCCTTGAACTGTTTCTCAGTTATTTCTTGGTGTCCCGATATGGAATACCTTACATGTCCCAACCAGTGACAACAGCTGCCACCTGGATTTGGCCCTGCTTTGTCTCTCTGTTACCTGCTTCTTAGAGACTACCAAGCGTTCTGCTGTTCCAGCCATCCAGTTTTCAATCACATTTTTTCCCTCTGGGGAACCACCTGCTCTGCCTCTCCCAACTCATGTACTTGGGGTAGATTTTGTTTCTGCTGACTCCAAGGGCCTATGACTCAGGCCTGACCAATCCCAGCATTCATGCCCCTAGACTTGGCGATTGGTCCCAAGATGGTCAGGTGGCCCAACCACAGGCAACGAGAGACAACGGCACCTTTGCTGGGTATCCTGGGAGAGAGGCTAACATTCTTCCCACTGGGCTCTAACTGCTGGCAGCCTTCTTGCCTCTCCATCATGAAACTATCTGGGAAAGAACAGAGCCAAGAGGAGGAGGAGGATGGTGATGTCATCTGGGTCCCCGGGACAACCCTACAGCTGAAACAAGCCTATTCCTCAACTTTTCAGTCCCATGAACCAATATGTTCTTTGTTTTCTATTCCTTAAGCCAGTTGAGTTGTCACTAGAGCCAAGAAACCTAACTGAATAATTTATTTGGCAGAGTAATACTAAGCATTATCAACGGCCCAAAGCAGCTATGCTTGTGTCCAGCAATTCACAAAGTCTCTTTTCAGCTGTCCTGATGGCTTTTGCCTTTTTACCTGTCTTTCCAGAGAAACTTCCAACCAGCCCAAGGAAATGGCTGCAATTCTATTCCTTCTCCCCATATTGCCCCCTGGTTTGCACTTCCAACCGAAATGCCTCTCATTTTCCCCATTTACACTAGCTTCTGTCAGAGAATGCACACAGCGGTGGTGCCCAGGGGAGGCGCGGGGTTGAGGGGTTGTTTACACGAGCAGCGTTAGGCTCTCTCAAAGCCAGCCGAGGTGTCCTAATTCACCACATTCTCAACCTGCGTGACAAGAAATCTGTCCCTTAAGCATGGAAAGCAAAATGACCTTAAAGAGAAGAAACAGACACGAGAAGATCTCCTCCAAGCTACCATCAAAAATTTTGGTTTAAGCTGCAGATATTGATCTTTAAGGCCTTTTAAAATTCTTCCTAACAGTTAAACATTTTCAACTCACTGACTCAGATTTTTAAAGATTAATAAACCTTCACAAATCTCTTCTTGTCAACTATTTTAATAGATTTGTCCTGCACTGGTCTTATCCCCACCTCCTCAAAATAAAACAAACCGAACAATAAATCAAGACCACTGAAATGAAATCTGGTCTCACATCACAGAGCAACAGTTTTATGGGTGAAACGTGTGCTCGCTAATTTCAAGAACAAATTATTGTACTTTATGTAGTGCAGTTCAATTTATACACTTTTAGTTACAGGAAATAAAAAATAAAGCCCACAGGCCAATTTTAATTTGGTCAGTTTTTTCTTTCACGAGCATCCCATGGTAGAAGAAACTGGCTGACATCAAATTGGAAAACCCCTCTCTGCTCTCTTGCCTGGGAGTAAACACAGCCACTCGAACTGAGAAGTTGTCTCACTTACAGTATCAATGATGCCTAATAGACTTGCATTATTAATGAAACAACGTTCCTGCCTGGCAGAGCTGGAGTCAATATTTAATAGATTTAGGCCCTATTTAGCCACTGGATTTGGGGGAAACCTGATAAAATGAAACTCAGTATGAAAGCTAATAGATTCAAAGATTACAAAATGAGCATTTCCATAAATATGCATTCCTCATAAATATTTGAGGCAATGAATGCAAGGCGATCCAATATCCTTTAATCATTTCCTAATTAATATTCTTTAGATAGGGTAATCCTGAGTACATATTAGGCCTCTATTAAAGAGCTCTGTTAAAAAACAAAACATCCAAGCAGTTTTCAGTTTTTTTTTGTGGTGGTGGTTGCTACTGTTGTTAAGGAGGTATTAGCAAGAGTTTTCTACATAAAACAAGTTGTTTAGCCTCAATGAGAAGACATTCCTTCCCATATTCTAACCACTACTAAAGGAGAACAGAAGGGTCATTTGTTCTAATGAATGAGAGAGATGACTTTCCAATTTGTAGGATCGAAAGAGCCGCAGGAAGGACCTTTAGGAATTGCCTGGTGGAGACCTACACTCTGCAGAGCCTCAGAGCTAAGGGTCTAGACTGACCAAAAAAGATGCAGGTTCCAGACTCCACTCTATCCTAGCCAACGATCCTTGGACATCTCTTAAACTCCGAGAGTCACTTTCTTGTTTGTAAAATGGGAATGTCATTCTTATCCTTCCTGATGCTATGTTGAGGGATCACTGAAATCGCTTTGCAAACTCTCTAAGTCTCTAAACAAATGTCACACTGCCTGGGCCCCAAATCCAGTTGTACTAATTGAATTGCTGAGTAACTTATTGGGCCTCAGTTTCCCCAGCTGTGAAATGGGGATAATGATTGTACCTGCATGGAAGGGTTCTTGAAAGATTTAGATGAGTTAACTCACACAAAGCGCTTAGGTGGTAATAATGTCAGACACATAAGAACAGCATAAATATTAGCACTTCTTAGTATTATTGTTACTGTTATTGTTGTCCAACATGAGGAAACTCAGTTCCAGGGAACTTCAGAGGCTTGGTCAAGGTCACAATTCCAAGGAGAAAGTATACGTCAGAAGACAGAGCTGTTGCATGTATGTCCCTTTCTGTAACGTCATGGGGTACCTGGTCCTGGCACTTTCTGGCAGGGCGCGCCACCCGGTGGTGTTGACGGTGCCCTCAGGGGAGAAAGCACATCTGATGGGAACTTGTGATTGGTGGAACTAAAACGAGACCCAGACACAAGAGGCCCCAGAATGGGTTGCTGCCTTCACAATGAGGACTGGGCATCGAAAATCAGCAGCTCAGCGAAGAGTAAGCAGGAAAAGTCTTCCAAGAGGCAGGGTGGGAAAGAGTGCAGTGGGGTCACCAGCATTCTCAGAATGAGGGAAAGCAAGAGAAGCCCAGCTGCCCTCTGGCTGACCTTGGGCTGGGAAGACAGCCATAAAAATCATCATTCTGATGGATGAAGAGGTGATAAGGTGTGGAGTGATGGGCCCACTTCATTTCAGGGTGGGTGTGTGTTCTTAGGCGCTTCCCTCCTAAGGCCCGGGCTTGTAAATCTCAATCGGAGATGGTCACTATAAATATGGGGCTGGTCTGGAGCATGACAGTTGTTTTATCTTCTAATGTGAGCACTCCATGTGCAGGCCCCCTCTGCAGAGGCCGGAAACTTCCTTAACAGAGTGTGGGAGTGTCCAGGCCTTCCTCCCAGCCCACCCACTTGGCCATCGTCTTTGACCTCTCACCTTTCCAAGCTCCGTAAACCACTCTCCTCACCCTCTGACAATCAGACTCCCACCCGCTCTCCTGTCATAACAACTAGGTGCCCATTGCTTTTGCTTCCTGAGGGAAAACAATCAGGCATCACCCGGAGATGCCAAGGAGATGCGGGGTAGGGGGGTGGGGGGAACATCCATGGTTGTTTTTTTGTTTTTTTTTTTGCCTGCAGGCTGAGCGCTTTCACAGTGGTCAGTAGGAACCATCCCCAGTGACCAGAACAAAGCCCTGTAATATTGGGGAAGCAGGTGGTGTGAGGACCAATATACTGGTGTGGGAGCTTCCTTGTTATTCCAGTCACTCCGTCCTCTCTCTGCCCCCTCTTCTTCTTCCTCTCTCCCAATCCTCTCTCTGTTTTTCCTCCCATTCTTTCTTATATCATTTTCTCTAAAATGTGGGTATTCCAGAGAGCAGTTTCACAGAGATTGAGTTATTTTACTCTTTTTTCTTT
The DNA here is from genome assembly GCF_048773025.1 of Camelus bactrianus. Classification (NCBI taxonomy): domain Eukaryota; kingdom Metazoa; phylum Chordata; class Mammalia; order Artiodactyla; family Camelidae; genus Camelus; species Camelus bactrianus. Next base: position 21,792,562 of record NC_133542.1, read on the forward strand.
TCTACTGTCACCCAAATTACATTACATAATCAAGGACATAATCACATAAGGAAACCTTTAAGTTTTTAAAAATAAACTTGATTTACAGCCTGTGTTTTAAGCTGAAACACCTCCTCATTGATAAAGAGGGGGACTGACTGTAAGATTTCTCAAGTTGCTTCTAGCTCTGATTTCCCAGGAAACTTTCAGAATTCATTCACTCTTCTTCCTTATTGTGGGCCTCTCTGGACTTGCAGTTACTTTCCCAAAGGAAACATACCCCAAACAATGTGAAATCAGGGAAAGGCACCAAGGAATACATGAAGGGATGGAAAGTCTTTGGAGGACAAACCCTTTTCATGTTGACCAGAGCCTGCTTCTTAGGAAAGTGCTTCAGAAAAATTTTGCATTGCGGGGAGGGTATAGCTCAGTGACAGAGCCCGTCCTTAGCATGCATGAGGTCCTGGTTCAATCCCCAGTCCCGCCATTAAAAATTAATTAATTAATAAATGAACAAACCTAATTACCTACTATCCCTCCCCCACAAAAAAGGAAAGAAAAATATTGTGCAGGTCTTGAAGGGAAGCTGTGCAGCACAGCAGCAAGAGGCCACCTCCCTCACCCTTAAACGCTCTCACTCTGACTCAAGGCCTTTTCGGCAATGTGTTTCAGTGACAAGGGTGTATTTCCACAGTTCAGTTGGGCTTTATTTGAGGCCAAGGCAATCGCTCAGAGGTCCCACAACCAGAACTGACTGAGTTTATCTAATAAGTCGCCTGTCTTTGAATTAACATCCTAGGGGAAATAGGGTATTTCTTGGCTGGTGTCCCACGTGTTAAACCTAGGCCAAAACTACAGCAGCATTTCCTTAACCTCCCAGGAAGCAGGTAGAAATGCCAATCTTCTTATTACGCTGCTGACAAACTTATCGATGAATTTGCCCCCGCTGGAATGAAAACAGACGTAGCAGGTACCATTACTGCTATTAACAATACCCTAAGCAGATCCAAAAGTGTCTGCATATAGAAATGACCATCAAAACCCCAAACCAGTGAGAATTAACTTTGAACTTTGCAGTATACAGTATATCACACTCACACAACCAATTAAAAAGGCATGTCAGCTTGTTTGGAAAGTATCTATTGATTTCCCAGTTCATCAGATCAGGTTGATGTTCTTTCAATGGCCTCGATGACATCATCAATATTTTTCTATTTAGAATAATGACTTATTTTATATGCCAACAGCTATAAAAAACAACCCACCTATATATATTTCTACCGACACCAGCTTAAGAGCCATCTGGTTTTCTCTCCTTAACATATGATATTGGTAATCTGGGGCAAAAGAAATGTTTTGGTCTTGTCATGAGACTCATTTAGAGACCACAGTAAATTTGTTTAGTTTAAAAACCAACCACTAAATCACATTTTCTCTGTTAGAGGCCGATGCTCTCCACTGCATTTGGTGTCCAAATTGCATTCATTTTAGAGTGAATTACATTCATTTCAGAAGCAGCCCCCCAACTCCCTTCTCCCTCCCGTCCAAGAAGGCAATATACTCACCAGCTGTGTGATCTTTGGCAAGTGACTTAATCTCTCGGAAACTCATTCTTCTCATTTATTAAATGGAAAAAAAAAGTGCTAGGGTTCTTAAGCATACTACCTCTTTTAACCCTCCCAGTTGCCCAGTAGGATGGATACTGTTATCAGCTTCACTTTACAGTAAGGTGGGAAACAGAGAAGCTAAGTCAGTTAGTTGCCCTAAAACAGCACCGCTAGTATGTGACGAAGCCAGAATATCTGGGCACAAATGTTCGTTACCAACTGCACCTGCCAGGGCCGGCTATGTGGGAATTCAGTCACACAATCAGAACAGCACACCATGGATCCGGCCCTTGGTAGGTGTTCAGGAGGCATTATGATGGGGGGGGGTCACACTGCTGGAGTTCACATTACCACCTTATCGTTCAGTGCCTGAACAACCTTGGGCAAACGACAAGCTTTCTCTGTGTGCTTCAGCTGTCTTGTACAATGGCTGTGACACACAAATGACACCTGCCTTGTAAGGTGTTGGTGAAGATAAAACAGCCTGAAACATACATGGCGCCTGACACACTGTTAGTGCTCAATAAAGGTAGCTCTCCTTACTCACAAGTCCTCCCTAAGTGCTCTGTTCCCTTCCCCTCAAATCCTCAGTGTTGCCCAACTGTTTTCAACACACAGTCAATCTCAATCTATGACTTGTGGCTGAAACATTAAGTACCATCATGACTTTGCAGGAAGCTCTCTGCTGGAAGAATTTATCTTTGTTTGGCAAATCTCTCCATCCCATTTTTCTCTCCCCTTTTCTAAGTCCAAGCCTCAAGGATTCAGTCTTTGCCTCTACAAAAATAAGCCCAGTGGCCCTTTCCCTTTGATCAAGCAATGGAGGGAAACAAAGCTAAGGGCCCGAGGCCTTGGGAAGGGCATCTTGGGGAAGAAGCTGAAAGCAGAAGGCTAGGCTCTTGGTCTTAACTCTGTTACTAATGATCTGGTCGCCCGGGGCCAGTCACCCCACCTTTCTGGACCTCAGTTCCCTCCTCTCTACAGACAGGAGACTGGAGCAGCTCCACAGCCTTCACGTTACGTCCCACAGAGCCTGGGGTCCTGTGGCAGTGCCCTTGGGACTGCCGCAGGGACCTGGGGCAGAAGTCAACATCAAGCAGCTCATGGCCAGCTTACTAATGAGTTTTTCTTGAACTGTACAAGGGTTTTGTTCTCTTTAACTATTGAGGTAGTGGCTAAACTGTCAAAACCAGGAGTTTTAAAATTAATATATATATATATATATATATATTTTTTTTTTAAATAGCAGTTTTAGGTTTACAGAAAAATTGAGCCAGAAAGCAAGGTTCCCAGATATGAACTCTTCCCTGTCACCTCTCTCTGACCCCCAGTTTCCTTTATTATTAGCATCTTGCACTATGATAGAATTACTGCAATCGATGAATCAGAATTGATACATGATTATAACTAAAGTCCAGGGGTTTACATTAGGGTGCACTCTTTGTGTTGTACACTTAATGGGTTTTGCACATGCATAATGTCATATACCCACCATTACAGTATCACACAGAATAGTTTCACTGTTCTAAAAATCCCCTGTGCTCTGCCTATTCATCACTCCATCCCCTCAACCCTTGGCAGCCACTGATCTTGTTATTGTCTCTATAGATTTGCCTTTTCCAGAACGTCATATAGTTGGAATCATACAATATGTAGTGTTTTCAGATTGGCTTCTTTCACTGAGCAATATGCATTTACGATTCCTCCATGTCTTTTCATGGCTTGATAGCTCATTTCTTTTTAGCGCTATGGATGTATCACAGTTTATTTATCCATTCACCTACTGAAGGACATCTTGGCTGCTTGTAAATTTGGGCAATTATGAATAAAAACTGCTATTAACATTCATGTGCAGGGTTTTGTATGGACGTAAGTTTCCAACTCATTTGGGGAAATACCAAGTAAAACCATTGCTGGAGTGGACGGTAAAACTGTTTTGTTTTGGAAGAAACTGCCAGACTGTCTTCCAAAGAGGCTGCACCATTTTGCATTCCCACTAGTAATGAATGAGAACTCCTGTTGCTCCACCTCTTTACCACCACTTGGCATTATCAGTGTTTGGGATTTTAGCCGTCTTAATAGCTGTGTAGTGGTATCGCACTGTTTTAATTGGCAGTTCCCACGGGTCATGGTATATGATGCTGAGTATATTTTATATGCTTATTTGTCATCTGCACATCTTCCTTACTGAAGTGTCGTTCAGACCTTTTGCCCATTTAAATTGTGTTGTTTGTTTTCTTATTGTTGACTTCTTTGTATATTTTGGATACAAATCCTTTTTTGGATATGTGTTTTACAAATATTTTCTCCCAGTCTGTGGTCTTTTCATTCCTTTAACAGGATCTTTCACAGAGCAGAGGTTTTAGAAATTAGGAGTTTTCACATATTCTAGCTTCCTGGCTTCCCTTAGATCTGGTAGCATGGGACGCAGTCCTGCAGGGCTGAAGCCACGTAGTGGCTGTCTCTTTAGACCAGGGATGTCCTCTCCAGTTCAACAGAACTGCACCCTGCCCACTTCTCTCACCCACATCACCTACCTTGAGATAGGTGTGACTCTGGCCTGGGGAAGTCCCACCTTTGTCTGATTTTACATTGGGTTCTTCGTAGGTTTGAGTGGGCAAACTCACCTGTGTCATTTAAACTGCTCTCTTTCTCTTTCTCCCCTGATCTGGTGAGGTTGACTTTCTTTAAGATATATGTGTACTTCATGAATTTATTTTACCGGGGCTCATGGAACAGTTGAAAACAATGATGCTCAGGTTCTAAAAAGTATCAGTAAAGACAAATCCTCCTTAACACAGGAATTCACAACAGATTCCAAGTAAGGAAACGTTTTTTGCATAAATGCCTTGTCCTGAGGCTAAGCTGGGATCGCGCTGTGTCTGTCTCTTGAAGTTTTTGCACGTGGAGGCCTGTTAAAATTTGCTGGGGCTGCTGGAACAAGGTACCACAAACTGGGTGGCTTAAACAACAGAAATGTTTTGTCTCGTAATTCTGGCGGCTAGAAGTCGTACATCAAAGTGTTTGCAGGGCTGGTTCCTCCTGAGAGCCGTGAGGGCAGGCTCTGTTCCAGGCCCCTCTACATGGCTTGTAGATGACTGTCTTCTCCTCCTATATCATCTTCCCTCTGTGCATGTCTTTGTGTCCAAGTTTCCCCTTTTTATAAGGACACTAGTCATATTGGCTTAGGGCCCACTTTAATGACCTCATCTTTAATCTAACTAATTACATCTGCAATGACCCGATTTCCAAATAAGGTCACATTCTGAGGTACTGGGAGTTAACACTTCCATATCTGAAACTGGTGGCGGAGGCGGGGGGAGCACAATTTAATTTATAACGAGGCCGCTAGTGTAGGAGGGCAAAAGAAATAATCCCTTGTCTCCATGAGCCAGTTGAAAACAAGTCACTGGGAAAGTGACTTGATGAAGAAAGACCACAGAAGCAAAGCTTAATGATGGCATTCTCAACTTTCCCCATTGTTCTAGAATCCTGCTCTTCTTTTTCAGCTAATATAGACATGGCAGAAACAAAGCAATGCTAAAAATAAAGGAAATGTATTGGCAGTCCCCAGTTCCTGCTCCAGGGTTTCCCCAACCTCCATGATATCTTTATAAAAGCTGTTCTTAACAGCTGCACCAGAACAGCCCTTTCCAGCTGCAGTCTGGACCAGGTAAAAAGGGCTCTGAAACAAAGGAGAGGCCTCCCTCCCCCTTGCACAGCATTCAGAGATACGGTCCCAGAAGGGCTTCATCTAATTTTCTGAGCTCTGCACTATGCCTCATTCCATTGTCCCGACAACCCGTACATCCACCGCAGTCACCACCTCACCCCACTGTTTTATCTACGACTTGCACCTCCAGAGACGATGATGCCCTTTCCCTGGTGACCCCATTCCATCAGCTTCTCATTTCGGCTCTGTTTTCATCTCATGCCCTTTGGTTTACTCTTGGGGGTTTCTGGCCCTTAGGATACCCCTATCTGTGCAGTGTCTCTCCTGGACTGGAACATGTTTGTTTCCTTTCTTTAGGGAAATAGTGAAGGCACAAATTAAAGTTGAAATGGTGAGAGGGGAGAGGAGGGGTGGGGGAGACATTAACAATGAGTCTGAAAAGGCAGATCAGCAGTTCCTGGGAGACGGAGAGTTGGATCCCTAGTGTGGACGAGTGGGTAAAGCAGGGGCTCTGTCATAAACAGATAGCGTTTGGGGATCCGAGCTACACCAGTACCTGGAATAAGGACCTTCTATCTCTGAGTGTGGCTTTAAACGCCATCTGAACATAGACAATCCCCGATTTGTATCTCTAGCCCTGATCTTCCCAAATTGGAGAGACAAAGTCCACCTTCCTTCTTGTCTGTTCTCTTAGTACTCAGGCCAGAAAACGTCGCAGTCATCTGTGACTCTTTTTTCTTTCTCTCACAGCTCACATTTTTAATCCATTCAAGAAATCTTTCTACTGAGGTATAAACAAGCTATGTGGATATATTGTGTAACGTATGGCATATAGCCAATATTTTATAATAACTCTAAATGGAGTATAACCTTTAAAAATTGTGAATCGCTACACCTATTAACTTATACAGTACTGTTCAGCAACTATAATTCAATAAAAAATTTTTCATCAAAAAAGAAATCTTTCTGGCTTTACTTTTAAATATATCCAGACTTTAAATGCTTCTCACCACCTACATTCCTGTCACCCTAGCTTGTGCCATCATTATTCACACCAAACTCACTTCCTAACTAGTCTGTTTACTTCCATCCCTGCCCCTCCTAATGATCTGTCAGGACAAGGTTTAGAGCAGTGTTCTAAAACCATAAATCAGAGCGTGTTACTTCACTCAGGCCTTCTGTGACACACTCTTACTGTCCCCCAACATCCATTCTTTCTTTCTTTCTTTAATAACAGATCCTCCAGAATTCACCTGAGTAGTGACTAAAGATTCTATTTCCCACCTGCATGGCGGAGGGTGTGCCCAGGTGACTAGGTCTGAGTCACGTGACCAGTTTGGAGCAACTAGGTTGGAGCCTACAGGCCGTGAGCAGAGGCAGCATGTAGGATGTCCAGACCGAGCACTAAGACAAGGGGAAGCCAGTCTGCTTCTTCCCCACCTCTTGCTGGTGCGCTGGTGTCCACCATCGCACGGCCACCCTGACAACTCTGGGCTTCCCGCCTCCGGATTTCCCATGAGAGAGAACTAGACTTCCGTCTTACTACCCTACTCCAGCAGCTGAGCACACGCCCTAGCTACACACCCTCCAGGGCCTTGCTTTTGCCATGAGAATAAAACCTTCCGAGACCCATGGAGCCCCGTGTGAGCTTGCCCTTGACCAGTTCTCTAACTTCATTTCTTATCCTCCACTCCCTTGTTCTTGTGCTCCAGCCACCAAGGAAGCTCTACCCTGGGGCCCGGCTTACATGCCACCTCATCAGGGAGCTCTGTCCCGGCCGGAGCTGCCTCACGCCCTGCTTTGTTTCCTTCACTTCCCTTATTGCTGCTGGGCTCACAGCTGGCTGTTTGTCGTCTATCACTGTCTGTCCCACAAGAGTGGGATCTTCCTGAAAAGGGGACTTTGTGATTTTGTTTGCTGCTTTAACTATAACAAACTCTCTAAACTATTTATTGGTTAGATAAATGAACAAGACTCTATTTCCTGATCTGTAAAACTGCGACAGTAATGTCTGCCATACAGGCCTGCAGTGAGATGCCGATGGCTTCACATGGTGGCTGCCTGAGGTGCAGCCTCAGAGACTAGCTGCTCAATCTGAGAGAAGAGCTCTGGCGTTCAGGCAGGTGTGTCCTAACAGGATATTTTCCTATTTAAATCTAAAAGTTTTTTTTTAATCAGAAAAGTCCCTTCTGTTAATATTTAATATTATCTGTGTTACAAATCTCCCTGTTCATTCATTACTGCCCCACAATCTCTCTCACATTTGTCCCCGTTCCCTGGCAATACCCGCCTGTTGGCTCCGTCACTGATCAGGCATCTCTGACTGGCGATGCTGAGAAGCAGCATGATCATACCCAAGCCTAGAACTTCCAGAAACAAGAGACATCCCCAAGACGGCAACCTCAGGGGATGCTCCCTGCTGATCATCTCTCTCAAAGCAGCGGAGGGAAAGGGTATCGCATCTTGTATTTCTCCAACTTGAACAGAGCTGTGCTGATTTAGCAGAAATTTCCCATAAAAAGCTGACCCCCTAGAGAGCGGAGACTGAACTTGGAAAGTTCTATCCCAAAAGGAGCATTTGTCGTAAAGTTATGAGTGACTGAAATCTGAGGGGCTGGAGCTGTTGTAAGGGGCTTGAATGGCAGTGGTTTTACAGCTCCCGCGATCCCATTTCCTCCCATGAATGCGCAACGATTCCCCCATGCGCCACAGTTCCCCACGACCCTTGGCCAGAAGCATCATTACCCTATTCATTCGCTGAAAAAGAGGATTAGGACTGTTACCAACAAAGCTACTTCCCATGGTAAAAAGAGGCTCTTGGCTCAAGTTTTCTCTCTATGGTCACTGATAATGACAATTCATTTCTTCCCCACTAGCCAAATGCTGTCTCCTGACCCACACATGTGGATCCTATTGAAGTCGGAGAGGGCCCAAACACATCTGAAGTCTCAAGAAAGTGGAGCTGTAAAGAGCAGGAGGGGGTGTGTGTGTGTCTGTGTGTACATGCACACATGGGTAAAGGGCTCTTACCAAGGGTTCTAAAACCCACTTTTGAATCTTCATGGTTTAAAAGCAGCCAGCCTGATTGTCCTGAGAATCCTCTAACATCTATGCTCCAGTCTAAGAGCAGAGATGATGGAAGAGTTCTTTTGATAGCAATTGCCAAATTTACAAAACCATGAGATCTGCAGGTCAGGAAGCAGACGCAGAGTAGGTGACAGCAGAGTAGGTGACACATACAAGTTGTGAGGTCACAGACCTGTGTTCATGATCCCAGTCCCATCACCTTCTATCTCTATGGTCTTGGGTCCTTAATGTCTCTAAGCTCGAACCATCGTGACTTCTTGCCTTTCTTTTTTATGTAAAAAGGAGATTAACATATGTAAATGCCTCCCATGTAGTAAGTGCTCAAATGGAGGCCATTATCATTCTATAACAGGAGGTTAGAATGCATCGTGAACCCCCCTCCAACACCTCCACCACCACACACACACACACACACACACACATACACACACTCTCAGCTGAATGACCAAGACTCCTAGGTGTGCTACACTTTCGTAAGAGTTGCTTTCTGGCCTCCAAGTCCTTCCCATTCACAGAGGTGGGACCTCTTATCTCTACCTCAGTGGAGAAGTTTCTGGAAGGCCCCAGGCCAGTAGCTTATGTAGTTTAGCCTCCAGCCATTGTCTATGCCCATTCCCACTTGGAAAGAGAACAGGATTCTAATCTTGCTTCCACTCTTGCTAGCTAGTCATTGTAAACTCTGTCCATTCTGGCTTGAACATGACCCATGATGATGGAGACTTGTCTGCAACCTTCATGAAAGTGTGAAAGTCAAGTAAAATAAGACATAACGGATACCCTCCTAATACTCTGTTCAGTTCACACATCGCACTATTTGTGGTTAAAATCATCTGTGCAATGATTTGTTTAAAATCTGCCTCTTCCACTAGACTAAAAGCTCCATGAGGCCTATTTTGCTTAATGTAGCTCACTGTAGCAGAACAACTAGACGAACACAGCAGCCTTTAGTAAGTATTTGCTAAATAAATACAAGAACAGGAAGGTAAGGTACTGCAAACGTTAAAACTGCAAAGCACATGCTAATGTCAGAAACTATTATTATTGAGACAAGCAAATACCAAGTGATCAGTTAACGGGTTGCCCTGTTCATGCAATTTATATCTGTATTTTAAAAGCTTTCCATTGTATGGCTTTTAGGCATATCATTGCTATACAAATGAGTATGATGTTTTCAGTCTTTCCTAAAGAAATTCAGCCTAGATCCCTGATTCAGGACTATAAAACCCTGTATTTTAATATAGCTCCTTTGGAAAAATAGATTTCCTTTTTGACTGGCCATATATATATAGGCCACTCTTATTTTATCTTTATTCACTCAGCAATTCATTCATCAATGCATTCATATCCCAAAGAACTATTTATTAAATTTCTGCGTTGTGCTGGGCACTGTATCAAGTACTGAGGAGACAATGATAAATATGGCCACTGGCCCTGGTATTTGGCTTGCTGGCTACAGACTGGGGGAGCCCAGTCTGTAAACACAGTCACAACAACGTGAGATGAACTACAATGGAGAGGGACAGGGGGCACTGAGTGCACAGAGGGGAAGTGCTTATTTTGGAACGGGTGAAAGATTATAAGGAGCCTTTCAGAGAAAATATTTGAACCCAGTCTTGAAGGATGAGTATGGGTTTTTCAGGTGAACCAGGAGAAGAAGCTGTATTTCAGGCAGTAGGAAGAACATGTGATTTGGTGAATAAAAGAAGGAATAAATGAAGGGATAGGCGAGGTCACACAGGAAACAAGCCTAAATGATCTGCCACCGGTAGTTCAATTGCTTGGGTGTCTGTGGATGGAGGTGGGTGTAGTGAGCCCCTTGTAACACCCTGTGCTGTCCACATAGCCAAAAGGCCACCTGGAACCACAAAAATAGGAGGGATGTCAAGGAAGAAATTTCAGGCAGATACTAGCCACTTGTCCACTTCCAGGAGAAGGAAAAGAAATAATCTTCAATGTGGTTTCAACCTATTTGGAGATGTCAAAACTCTCCAGAGGACTTCATCTTCAAATGTCACATATATGTTTCAAGGAATGCATGGAATGAAGGCCATTTTTCTCCCCTCCAGGATTCACAAATGCATGTTGGTTCAAAGCAGGGAACACTGTTAAAGACAACATTATTCTTCCAGAAAGCCAAATTAAGTCTTTTGAAAGCCTCCAACTCCATTCTGAATGTAATCTATGCATTTAAAATCACTTTCTGAGCTGGGACAATGACATAAACATCCACACAACACAAGCTGCCATGAATAAAGTTGGACTGCCCGGTCTAGTTGAGCTGAAAAGTGCTGGTGCAGGGTGTTTTCATTTAAAAATTCTTCGTATTTTTTTTTAAAAGAATTCTTGCTATAAATAAAAAAAATTATTATTATTCAAGGGCATGCTGAAACTGAATCACGCCATTCTTACATAATTTTTCATTGGATTGTTGCAACCCATAAAGAAATCCAATTAAATTTCCCTTGCAGGCACAGGCCTTCATTCAGTGGGCCTTGAAAAAGTGGGTTTGTTGTATTGTATGGCAGGTCGATGAATTGAGAAGCAGAGAGGGCCTGTCCCGTTTCTTGTCTTGTGTGACATGATGTGAAGAGGAGTCTGCCAGCAGTGTTTCAAAGAGCTGCATTATCAGCCAGCATAAAGGCCCTCCGTCCGTCCTTTCTGCTGCTGTACCATGGAAGATGCACACGCTGGTGTCTCCGTCCGACGAACATTTGTGAACACTGTATGGTTAACACACTGCTTTCTTGGTCTCATGAGCATCCGCCATCTTTCGCCCAGACATCGGACAAAGGTTACGCAGGGAGGGAGCCAGAGATAAGATAATGTTTTTGAAGAAACTTTAAAGGGAATGTCCTGGAAAGCAGACTGCACAAACATGTGTTTTCACTACCTACAAAGAAGGCAGAAGCCAACGTGTCACGGAATCATATGATTTTATGTTAATCTGTTTCTCAGTTGCTATCTGGATGGTTTATGCGTTTTCCCTCATTGATTTATATATCATGTGGGGTCTCAATTATTTCCAGGCACACACAGACGCATACATTTTTCCCCCCTTATCCTCCCTCTCATATAGGAAAAAGCTCTTATAAATTTCCACCGTGTAACTAAAACTTCTTTCACAATGTCAAGCATGTTGGAGAATTCTGTCTTCCTGCTGTCCGTCATACTAGATACGGAGAACGGAGGTCAGAGTCAAAACAAACAGAGAAACACTGACGGGCCTGAGGGAGGAAGATGCCGCTTTTCGTATTCCTCATCCAACTCCCCGGAAATGATTTTACATTCTCTTCTCCTACTGGCCTTTTATTTTTGGTTTTGTTTTTGTGTTACTTTTCACGGTATTTCAAAAAAAAAAATCACAACTGCCTAATTCTTTTCTACTATCATTTCTCAGCAAATGTGAGCAGCTTAGTTTACTAAGCTGGAATTTTGTAGGACAGGGATGGACAGTCAGCTCTGCTTTTTCAAACTCTTTCCCTCTCTCTCTCTCAACAGGCATACCTCACAATCCAATTTTCAAAATAATTCACTTAAGCTTTTTCCCCATGCAAGGAATACATTTGCCTGGCTTAAACACAAAGCGATGATTTGACTGGTGACAAGACACATAGGCGGATACAATCATTTTCTGTAAAAAGAACCTCAGGAGGAGCAGGCATGAGCGTTGGTCTCTGCTCAGTAATTGCGAAGCCACACCAGGCCTTTCCAGATCCGGTGTTTGCAAGTTATTTGTGTGTCAGAAATGCTTCTTTAAAGCTGGAGTTCCTAAGTGAGTGCTAGTGATTATCACCCCTCTTCCCGGAGGGGTCTAGTCAGAGCAGTTAACACGGGAGCTGATGCGGCCCAGGTAGGGCCCATGGCGAGCACACACTCATCTTTGTTTCGGGTTTCTGAATTCTTACCATAAAAAATGTCCTCCTTTATTTTTACGTACAGTTCTTTCAGCCTGAAGGCATCCAAGTGAAATGCAATTGGAACAGCCCCTCACACACAAATTTTACAAAACCCAGGTAAGATGTCTGTCTGTATATGTGTGTGGCTTCCCTTCAGAGGGACCTAAGCTGTTCCTCAGATCACAAGTAAACCGTCCTCTCCCATCAAGTCCTAATTGGACACAGACTCTCTCCCACAAACTGACCTGGGGTCCCCCAGAAACCAATCCTGATGAACTATCAAATTTGCCCAGTCCTCCAGGGTCACAACCGCAAATCACCCTTTTGCTGAATTTGGCCCACGTGCTGGGTTTTCAGCGAAACTTGAGCTCCGGGAAGAGCTCTTAACTTCAAATTTAGTTATGAACATTCCCTCCTGTGCTCTTTTCACCAGGACCGCACAACAGACACACACAACACAAACACATCACACAGACACACACAGCACAGACATATCACACACACACTTAGCACCCACATACACAAACAGCACAGCACAAACACATCATATACACACATATCGCACACAGAGCACAAACACATCACATGTGCACACATAGCACATACCCCTCCCACAGCACAAACACATTACAACACATACACACTTATCTCACATACACACTTATCTCACATACACACACACACAAACACACACCAGTTCCAGAGTTACAGTTTCACTGAAAAGTATAACTTCAAATAGAGTTGGGTTTCAATGAAACTATCTTATCCTTGAGAAGAACTGTAACAGACTGTTAACTAAATTATTTTCCCTCAGAAAAACAAGTCACATTCCGAGAGCTCATTAGAAGTTTAAAAATTAGATAAAGGCTCAAATGTTGTTGCTCTTTGTAATGTGAGGTTTTCATTTTCATCAAATAGCATTTATAAAACGTCCACTAACTGGCAGGGGAAATGGAGCAGAACACAGAACAAGAAAGACGGCTACTCTCTTTTCTGCACAGAGTGGGGACTGAAAGAAACGAGTCGCTCGAGGGAACGTGGCCAAATGCCTCGCGCCCCGGAAGATTAACTCCACGTCTAATCAAGCCCCTCATTTGTTCCGAGGAATCTATCTGCACCTCATTTTGCCATTTGTAAAGCAGAGCTCCTCGTTGTTGTGCAAGAAAATTAAATTACCCCAAGTACCTGGAGCCACAGGAGCCAAGGGACAAGGTTAAGGAAAGACAACATGTGCCGCTGAGGACTCCACACACTGAAAACCCCGACACTGGGAAGTCACACACCCCGAGGCGCAGGCTTTGGACCAATAGGAAAATTAAGGAATTTTCATTGTGCAAAAGCTGAGGGAGCTGGAAGGACTAAAAGACCTCTGTGCATTGGGAGCTGAGATAAATGACCAACATCCCTCCAGTGGGCAGAATGGTCATCGGGAAGGAAATGGGATTTCAGAAAATCTTTGACAAATAAAAGTGGGAGCTGGGCACACTGAGAAGATTAACAAGGCATTTCCAGGGAAAGACTAGAAAGAGAAAGTAGTCATGCCCTTTTCTTAGGGGGAGAAGAAGGAGAAAAGAGTGTAGGGCTATGGAGCTCTTCAGACTTCGAAGCTGACAGTAGGAGACTTGGTCCCTCTCTGGGTCTAAAGGAGGAAGAATTTAAGGGTATGGCCTGGGGATGAAGGTCTGTTGAAAAGAACATGTTTCCAAGGCCTGTAAGAAGTTTGAAAGACAAAATCCTAAAGAAACAGAAAAACATCTAGGGGTAACTGGCATTGAAGTAAAACATCAAATAAAGGATGGAGTGATGGGCTCATCGTTGTTCAGCAATTTCTAGGAGATTTTCACAAAGAACCCAAATGCCTTAGGAACACACACATACACACACACACGTGCATGTGCACATGTGACACAGGAGAAAATGCTGAAGTCCAGATTGTAGTAAGCACCTGGGGATTTTATTTCCTTTGTTGCTGGAGACCTTCAATGACTTTAGAAACTTAAGACTTCCCTGGGATAGTGACAAACTGGATTAAAGCGTCTAGTTTAAAGAGGGTTCCCAAGGCAGCTTATAGAGTTCCCAGCCATCCTCCTTCACCTGAAATGACGGGGTCTTTGGTTAAGGAGGGGAAGAAATTTTAAGAGACTTACTGAGATTCAGCTCCGAACCAGCTTTGCTGGGTGTTCTAGGGCCAGAAGAATTGATCTGGACTCAGGAGTGATGCAAAGAGAAAGACAAGAGTTCTCAGATGGGCACCACTAGAAGATGCCATCAAGCCATTCAAAAAACTATTCCAAGCCAGGCCAGTTCTCCGAATGAGCCCAAGTAAGTACCACCCAAGAGATAGTGGGGCCTGGCAAGCAGTGACCAAACATTATAAGCAAAATTAGCCAATTAATGGGCTCTCCAGTCTCATGGCTGGATGGCTGTGCTTGCTGCTGCAACACCAGCCTGGTCTTGGATCTGCAGACCTGCCCCCCGCCGTCCCTGGGCAGGTGCTCCACCAGGTGAGCGACAGAAGGGTGGTAGGGATCAGGGCTCGCCAGATGGCTGAGCTGTGAGGAGCTGTGCTAAGCTTTTTCTTTGCTGCAAGTTACTCTTAACGCAGGCACTCCATAACCTTCCGGAAGTGATTCCTGATCTGTATGTAAGTTGCCAAGCGCTACCTGAATGAGAGATTTTAACATGATGTCTTTTTCTTCCCCCATGCAAAAACTAGTTTTTGAAAGATTTTCCAACAATGAACTGAAACCTTGACTAATGCTTTGGGTTGCTATAGCAACTTGTTTTTTTTTTGAGGAATTGAAAGAGTTTGAGGGATCTTCTTTTATTCATCTTTACAACACAGCTGACAAATGACGATCAAGAGAACGAACACTGTCCCCATCTTACAGATGGAGAGAACTGGGTGAAGAGGTGTTAAGCAATCCAGAAAGCTAATAATGGATTCCTGATTTCAATTACAAACTGAACAATGCATTTCAACTGTGCACTTTGGGCTCTGTTAAAGAATGCTTTTAAGAGGGAAGAGGCAAAAATACTTTGCCCCTAAATTAAGACAAGTAGAGCTGTTTGCTTTATCTGCCACAGACAGAATAAAAATCCTGCCTCTTGTGACATCTGTAATGTGACTGATGTAGGAGTATGAATCAATGTGGCTCCCAAATAGGAAGCCATTATCATAATAATCTCATTTGTAATATTAATCGAAATAGTCCAATTAAGTGCAAGAAGTACATATCACACGCTGATTATTTTTTTGCCAGATGTCGAGCTAGGCTTTTAAGAAACTGTAGTTCATCCTTAAAGGGCGGTATTATTCCCATATTTTATACCCAGGGAAGTTGAGGAAGGAAAGGCTTATGAAGGTGTAGCTGGAAGAACACCTAACTTCCTGCCCCATTTCCCACTTCCCACCCAGAGCTAGGGAGGGAAGGACCTGGTCCAAGAACCTAGTTTGGCCATGACCAGCTCTGCATAGGAGGGTCTATGACGAGAAAGGAGTGACCTCCCATGAAGGAATCCAGAAGGCCAGAGGAGTCAGTGAGTGGGGCTCTTGGCAGAGCAAAAAGCCACGGAGGAAGGAAGGGGAGCAGAGGTGGGGAAGAGGGTAACACCACCCTTCACTCAGCTCTTCTCTCCACTATCACCACCCAAAACAGCACCATCACTCTGCACTCTGCGAACAGACTTGAGGGAGGCAACCCCTAGGTAGGAGGGGACAGTGGACCCAAATCCCCCAGGTGCAGCAGCCACCGTTCATTTTATCCATGGAGCCATGCAGAGACACCCCCACCCCCACCCCCACCCCAGTCAGTGGGGAAGGCACAGAATCCCACCTTTGGAAACTCTGAAGCAAACTGAAGTTCCATGACTCCAAAGGACACACAGCACAAGAACGATGGAAACCACACCACAATCCCGAAAGCGCAGGCTCCATGCGCCATGGAAATATGGAAGCTACACCTGTAACTCTGTTCAGGGAATCAGCCACTCAGCTAAACCTGAGCTTTCCTGAGGCTGTTTAAAGACAGCCAGACCAGGAGTCAGAAGCTTCTCATCCAAGTCTCGTGCATTGTTTCCTTTGAAAGAGCCCTTCCCTTAAACACAGGCCTCTTTTCACAGTCATTTCAGCCCTGCTCATTCTGCTTGTTACCAGGATGGTGCTAATTCGAGCATAGCTCACTTCAAAGCTGACACTGATCCCCCTCATAAGCAAGTGTTGTGCAGCCAGACCCATCAGTGGCTCCCGTCAGCCCCTTTCAAGCATGGCGCCAGCTTTTCAAAATGCTGACAAGAGTTCCCCTCTGTTGCCTAGGACAAGCCACGGTTGTCCTTTTCAGAGCATGTAATTGTCTCCCGCAGAGAGCAGATCCCCCCCACCCCATAGGCCCGGCCACCTGTCGTTCCCATTGCAGCAACCAGGAGCTCAGACTCCGGCAAACGCTGGGAAAAGTTGAAACAGTTTTAGAGGCTGAATCCACAATACAGTTATGAACCAGAAAACAGGGCTAATTAGTGAAATCCACTGGAATCTTTAAACTGCTGCCCTGGAGTATAAGACCATCAGACTAGAAGGGTTTCCTTTTCTGTCTCTAAGGAGGACCAAGCTGTGTTCAATGGCAATCTGATTCCTTTTTAAGGCAATGGTTCTCTAGCTTTAATCTGCATCAGGGGAACTTGTCAAAAACTCAGATTTCTGGGCTCCATCCCCAGAAGCTGTGATTCAGTGAGTATGGGGAGAGGCCCAGGAAACTACATGTTTGACAAGCTCCCCCGAGACTGAGATGTAGGTGGCCTTGAACTGCTGTAGAGTCTTAAGCAAACCAAAGTCTTCTCCCTCCCTTAGAACTCGTCTGGGAATTTTAAAAGCTTCAGAAAATTCTATTCTTCTATCTATTCCAGTGGGTGTTAAGACTTACAGTGACAGTCCTTGAAAATAAAATAAATGTATTTCTCTAAGTTGGAAGGAGATAAGAGCCAGATGTCAGCCCCTGCCTCCCATCCCCAGCTCTTCCCATTCTGATTTCTTCCCACATACATCTTCTGATGGGCTTCTTCTGCAAGCCCTAGAGGGCCTGCCACCAGTCAGGGTTGCAGGAAAGAATATGCTGAGCCTCAGTCCCCCACTAGGAGAGGATGATCTGGGATTGAGTTATCCACCGTCCAGACCCAGCCCCCAGGGACCGCCCAGGAGTGAGCATGCCCGCTGAGCTGTAACACGCCTCTCTGCCACCTCGGACTTCCCACCTCCACTCTGTGGGCTCAGTCTCAAATCTTGGGCTTCTGCCTTAGCCTCACCATTTCCCATTCTCCATATTGTCTCCCTCAATCTCCCAAACTCCCCTGGAAGTCCAACCCCAAATGGAACAACCCTCTCCTCATTATTTCCTGAGCACCCCACGGAAACAGAAAGGGGCTGCATGAATCATTAATGTTATTCGCCAAGTGTTTCCAGTTCTCAGCCCTCAACCTCCCTAGTCACTAGGACTGTACTTCCCTTGTATAGGCAGACAACTGTGAAACTCATTCTGGCCAGTAAGTTGTAAGCAGAATTCATGTGGGTCACTTCTGTGATAGAGCATCTGATACCCAGTGCAAGACCCCCCAGAGCCCACTTTTCTCTCAGGCAGAGTGACTGGCAACATTTGTGATGGTGCCCACTCCACCAGTCCGAGCCCTAGAATGACCATGACCAGCTGAGCCTCTTACTGATGCAATACACATTTGATATGAATGAGAAACAAACCTTCGTGGTTTTAAGTCACTGAGCTTGGAGATTATTGGTTTCCACAATGTAACTTAGCTTGTTCTGGCTGTGCAAGGTCTTTGTGTGTTTTTAGCTCTTGCTAATAATTTCTTTCCCAGTACCTGTCCTTTCCTTTTATCCCCAGCTATCAGCTGAGGCACTTCCATGAATCAACAGATAGACAGACTGACCAGAATAAGAGCCCAGCCCTGCTTGCCACTGAGGTCATGATTCTCGCCAATGTTCACTGGCACCATTGCCTTTTTATCGCCTGTACTTTTACACCCTGGGGATGTTGCCGACTCTCCAGCCAGGTCAATGTCTTCCTTTCATGTAGCACCTTGGTAGGATCACTCTTCTTTCTTTCCTCCTGTCCAGTGATGTTGCTGATCAAAGCTTTGTCAGAGCCTGTTTCCACAATGACAAGAAAGGTAGCTAACTTCATGTTTTCTAGAGACATCTTCATCACTGTAAGTTTTTGCCTAGAGTTGGGAAATTACTACAAGTAGATCTAAACTTGCTGCCTCTATTTTTCATGACAATGATAATATAACTGCTAGAAATTCATTCCCAGCAGTGGCCTTGTCTGCCTTGTGTTCTGATTCCTAAGGACGGTTGGCAAGTGAACTTCCTCTGTTGCAGACTTTGGCAGTTCACGTGACTATCTGGTTTTGCAATGATGACAAATGAAATTACCGCAGGTCCTGGAGCCTTAGTCCCTGGAAACCATCAGCAGGATGACAGCTCCTTCTATTTGGCTTGTAACAAGCTCTTCCAGGCAACTAATCACCAGACAGGGTCTTCCATCCAGAATCCAGAGTTTCTTAATCTTATTTTGAAGAATTAATTGTGTGACCTCAGCACTGGGATTATTCCTCATAAAGAATTTCAAAATTGCAACTCAGTGTAGAAGAGTAATTATAATCCCAAAGACAGGATGATATAAAAAGGAAAAACATAAAGAAATGACAGGCTTAAGAACCAAGTAAAATTTCAGAATGTATTTGAGTGTAAACAAATAATTTCTCACGTACATTTTATGTTAGAGTTGCAATAAATAAAATAGATTTAGTTTAGAGTTAATGAAAAGGGGTTTTGGTGGAGAGAGAAGAACATTTTTATTCCTTTTTCTAGAATTTTCCTCTTATCCCTGCACCTGGTAGAGGGCTTTGCCGTAGGAGGGTATTCAATTAATGCCTAATGAATTTGAAATGACCTCATGCCTAAGTGTTCTGTGCTTAGTATATGTTTGATGTGTGGTGTGTGATGTATGTCCATGTGCTAGGAACAAAAATAGAGAGATATAAAGATTTGTGAATACTAAATATAAGGTATTAATTCATTTCTTCCACAAATATTTAATACCTACCATGTGCTAGGCACAAGGCTAGGAATACAGAGAAAATTACTAGCCTCATAATAGCTATATTTTAATGAAGGGGACCAGAAATAAGTAACAAAAAATTCAGTATAATAAAGAAAAGATGAGGTAGCGGAAAATGACGGGTGGGGGTATTAGAGGATGGTCAAGGGAGCCTCTCTGAACAGAAATATGAATGAATCAGGAGTTAGATGGCTATTTGCACAGAAAGCAGTCTAGGAAGATAAAACAAGTTCAAAGGCCCTGAGGTAGGACCTGTTTTGTGTATTAGAAAGATAAATGTGCCAATGTGGTTAGAACAGAGGGAAGGACAGGGAATGGTAGGAAATGAAGGTATGGAGGTAGCCAGGGCCAGATCATGTAGGGCCTTTGATGTCACAGTGAGAACTTTTAACTTTGTTCTGAGAGTGAAGGGAAGCTGCTGAAAGATTTTGAGCAAGAGAATGACATGATCTGATTTAAGTTTTGAAAAAATCTTCTGCTACCGCTGTGCAAAAAAATAGAACTGGAGTGACAAGGGCTGCCTATATCTGGTTCTGCCGAGTTCCATTCTTCATGATTAAGATTACAATGGGACTTCCATTTCAAGGCAGGATGATCACTAGAATCCTGCATGTTTGATTTGCAAATGAATCCCTGCCTTCGTGTGACCACCCTTTCCTCTCAGAATCTCGCATGGGAACATCGCAATATAATCAAAGAATCAGGACACCAAAGATCACTCCATACAGACTTAAGAACATAAGGAGGAATTTCTGGGCTCCCAAGAGAAGAGAGGTGGGTAGAGCAAACTCTGTCACCCTTTTAGCTGATCCACCCTCAATGCTGTATCTAATAATGTTCAGCTCTGAAAAAATGATGACACAAGAAAACACCCGCAGTTACAGCATCTCTGGTTTTGAGCATTAACCAAGGGTGAGCCTTCTCTGATGTTCGGCGCTCCTTAGCAGTTTGAGCTGGTGTCAAGACACTCTCAAAGGAAGGATAAAATATATCAGAGGCTCTCCAAGTTCAAGTTTTCTTCTGCCACTAAACCCCTAACAAGACATTCTGCCTAACATAGGTGTACCCTTGGAGACGTCTGCAAAAGACAAGACCTCCAGATCCTTTGTTTTTAGAGCATGAGAATGGAGTCAGACAGACAGAAAGATAAAGAGAAAAGGTAGCAGCCCATGAAAGGAGGTGAGTTCACAGAGCTGGTAGTAGCCTCTGAAAGGCTTTCATGCTCCACCAGGAAAAAGAAGGTCTTCTCCCCAGTCTGAAGCTGTAACTGACACTACTTCTCCGAACACAGACGTTAGGACTTGTCTCATCTGTGTGATGATTTCCAAGAATCTTAATTTCTCTGGCCTTGGTTTCCCTCTTTGTTAGAAGAAAAGTGAATTGGACTAGATGATTCATACGATACATTTAGCTTTAAAATTCTGTTTCACAGAATCACACACAAAGATAATCCAAATCAACATATTCCAAGACCAGTGACCTAGTCTTACAACACGGAGATTCAAGCATAAATTCCAGACCTACTTGAAGTGATCTGGCTTACTCTTACTTATTTCATTGCAGGTATTACTCTATTTCTATCAAAGACATGAAAGCAGAAAGATGGAAGCAAGGAAAGAAGGAAGGAAGGAGGGAGGGAAGAAGGGACAGATCTAAAAACATGTAATCGATATTCACTAGAAAGAGAAGAGCCTTCTTTACCAAGTACTAGTGGAAACAGGAGTTTCCTACTACCCTCCAGTGTAACCCATGTGTTGTGGGCTGGAAATTTTCATGGCTCATGTGTCAGCCTTCCTGCTCACACCATTTTCTTTGGCAAACTTGTTCTGAAAGACACTTTCTTCTTCGTTTGCATTTTTCTCTGACACAGTAGAGAGAGTACACGTGACTAACTTCTGTAGTGGGTCTTCACAAGGCAAAATACTCTTCCGTGTTATAACCAGCTCATGGCAATAAGAGACAGCTGGCCACGAGGGGAATTCTCTACTGGTTCTGTTTGTCTCGCCCTTAACTAGTGTTCTTGGGAGAGTGGATCTCGTGATCAGAGGGATCCTCGTGGAGACATCATTATTGGGATAAAATGCTCTCTAATCAGTTCTCTGATAAAGAAAATGGAAATGAAATCCAGGTTTCTATGCAGAAGATGAGATCAGTCAATCGACTTATTTAGACCCAAGGAGCAACTTCAAGAGCCCATACTGCACCATCTCTGTTTGCATATCTCTGCCCATAATGAGTTTCTGTCTCCCGCTGTAACTAGACCATCTTGGCTCAAGTTGAGAAACACCTGTGGTGTCAGAATCTTGGGGAGTCGGTGGCTCCTAAAACTCTGAAACCTGAGAAGCAACATCTGTCTGGCTTCCTCCTCTTCCATCAACCAGTCTGTAGCACTACCAGGGAGTAAATGCTGAATAAGGGCTGGTGGCTGGCGCTGAACAGGAGAGACCCAACAAAGCAGTAAACACACCCCATCAGCATGTGGGCTTCCTGGCCAAGCTGGCTGGCTTCTCTCTTTCCTTTCCCCCTTACAATGGAAAGGAAATTTATTAGGCAGATTCCTCCACAGCAGAGATAGTGTGGGAGTCTCAACAGTTACTGTGCACTTGACTTTCGGT
Source organism: Camelus bactrianus (assembly GCF_048773025.1). NCBI lineage: Eukaryota > Metazoa > Chordata > Mammalia > Artiodactyla > Camelidae > Camelus > Camelus bactrianus. The sequence continues at coordinate 21,814,549 of NC_133542.1, forward strand.
GAACCTCTTGTCAGGATGGTGATTTGCAGTGGCCAGAACCATTTGTCTCGTGCTTATGTCTGGGCTGAGGGACATCAGCCGATAGGAACCAGGGTGGTCATTTCGCTGACACTTTTCATCCAGCTCAACACCTAAGTGGAGGCAGAGGGGGAGAAGGCCCAGAGACCAACGGGAGGAGTCTTGTGAGGGGGTGGCTGGCAGACAGAGCACAGAGTGGATTTCTTGCCTCATTTTCTTGAATTCTTCATCCTTCTCTAGAGGGCCTGAAGCTGGATGACAAGTTCTGCTTTCCAGTTCAAGCTCATCATTTCCCATGGCTCTTTGTGGAAATTCAAATTTCTCTTCCTATCCTCTCCTTACATTTGACTAGGACTCAGAAGAAGGATGCCCAGGTCTCCAAGCACAGGCAGGAGAGATGAGGCCTTGACCCCCGACAGGAAAGGCAGGAGGTGGATGGCCTGGGCCTCTGGACGTTGATGGGCACTCTGGCTTCCAAGCCCTGGGAATACAGCCAGCCACTCAGACAACCACTGTGATTGGTTTGGGAAAGCAGAAGCCCCCAATCCAACCAGAAATCCTTGGGGATCAATAAGTAAGTGAACTTCTGGAAAGGATCTCAGAGAGTCAGTGAGCTGAGAAAGAAAGTGCTTTTGGAGTGTACTATAAAAGAGATGAGAAACCACAAGTGTCGGGGCATTGCCCCCAGTGCCGGGCATCTCCATCAATACCAGTCAGGTGTTGGTGCTCCCGATGCGAAACGTTGAGAACTGCTGACCTGAGGGTAAATGATGATCGACCGGACATTCACTAGCATGTTCAGCTCATCACAGATACTTCTAAATATTTGAATGACCAAGAGATTCACTGATCATTATTCAACATGACACCCCTCCCAAGCATACGTGGTTTTAAACAGGGTCTCTGAGAGTAAAAGCAGGGAGGCAGAGCAGTGCAATGGCTGAGGGTGGTCTCCAGAATCAAACAGTCCTGAATATGAGTCCTGGTTGTCACCTACTAGCTGTGCTATGTTTGGCAACTTGTTAACTTCCTTTAATCTCATTTAGGCCTATAAATGGGGATTACACTAGTGCCTGCTTCCAGAGTTGTTGTGAGAACTAAAGAAGTAAAGTATGGGTGATGGTTCATTTTAAGTGTCGACTTGGCTAGGCTATAATGCCTAATGGCTTGGTCAAGCACCAGTCTAGGTGTTGCTCTGAAGGTGTTTTTTCAGATGTGATGAACATTTAAACCAGGAGATTGTAAGTCAAGCAAATTACCCTCAAGAATTGGGTGGGCCTCATCCAATCAGCTGAAGGTCTTACAAGAAAAGACTGAGGTCCCCTGAAGAGAAAAGAATTGTGCCCTCAGACTGTCTGTGGGCTCGAGACTGCAACATCAACTCTTCCTTGAGTCTCTAGCCTGCCAACCTGCTCTACAGGTTGCAGACCCTACAGTTGTGTGAGCCAAGCCTTAAAATAAATGTCTCTCTTTCTCTCCTTCTATCTCTAGATATATGGATGGGTGGATGGATGGATGAAAGATGGGTGGATGGATGGATGGATAGAAGGATGGATGGATGGGTGGAAGGATGGATGAATGGACAGATTGATCTATTAGTTCTGTTTCTCTGGAGAACCTTGACGAATACAGTACCTACAAAGTACTGAGCACAGTTCCTGGCACAGTTTGTGCTCTGTAAGTTTTCTCTTATTATCACTAACTCCCTAAGTGATAAAGCTTTCTACACCTGGACAGAATTCCAGGTGCCTGTAGGAAGGTTATTAGGGGGCTGGGGATTAGGGAGAACAGAAGATCTGCTCATCAGCCCTGAAGCATACAATTTAGGTAGCACCCACTCTGGGAGAGGCATCAGCTGGACACCTGCTGTTTTGGGGAGCAGAAGGCTAGGTCTCTCAGCATCCAGTCTATCTATGCCTCCCTCCCCTGCTCCCTCACTGCTCCTCAGCCCTCACCAGGGAAATGATTTGCGATTCAAGCTCCTTGGCAGCTGTGCTGGTGGATGCTGGCCTCTCACTCCCCATCCCCGCAGCCCAGCCTGCAGATGTTTTCTCGTGGCCTTTCTACTTTTAGATGCTGTTCCCTCCTCTGACCCAAACTCCCAGCGAGGCTTTCTGGTAAGCTGTGCTTTTCCTCCAGAGTCTCTCTGACTCTGTTATCATCATTAAATCATCTGAATCCTCAGCTCAGTACGGAGCCACTGACACAGGACAGAGACCTCCACCTCACCCTTCTCCCTCCTCGCTCCCTGGGGTGACATTCACAGGAGAGTAGGAGAGAGGGGGGCCATGCAGCACTAAAAAGCCTGTTCTCTGTCCCTGAGCCCAGAAAAGCCACATTTTCCCCCCTGTCTGCCCTTCCTTGGCTGGCTTTGCCTGCTTTGGGCTCTCCTTGCCTTCCTGAGAGGAGCCCTGCCCTGTAATCCCCTCTAGCCCTGGGCTTTCTTCATCTGAATCTCCATCCCTCTTCCCTCGCTCTCTGGTTATAGCTACAAGGACAGACCTGTCTGTGGGACCAGAAGGCATTCTGCTGGGCTCCCTCCTTGCCTCATTTCCATGAGCTGGAAGACAAAGTCCAAGCTTCAGACACTTGAAAATTCAGCTGAAGCCTGTAAGTCTGTGGCTTTCGGGGACTGTGGTTTCTGCACCGAAGGCCAAGGATTTGATGGCTGTGGCACCTTCAAAGGCCACTTACAGAGAACCGTATTGTGATGAGCTCCAGCAGACCACCTAGGCCACACCCTCCTTTGACAGACGCAGAGGCCCAGAGAAGGGAAGAGTCCTACTTAAGGCCACGCAGTTAACTGGGAGCCAAACTGGAGCTCAAGTGTGTCTCCTGATTCCAGCCCATCTCTCTACGGACTGTCTGAAATAGGCCATGGGGATGGGATTCACCTTGGTAATGATCCTAGATACTGTATCTGAGGGTTGCTGAAAGGTTAATCCAAATTTTGTTCATTCAGAAAGAAGGAGACAAGACTTCTAGGTAGCTTAGGGAATCTGTACACAGAGAGAAAGGAGAGGGAAGAAGAGAACTGCCCAGCATAGATCTCCCATCTCATCTGTTCATCTGTTCATCCATGCAGCTATTCTTTTATTCCACTGCAGATCTGTGGGATGCCCTGGCTAGCTCCCACCAAACAACCTCACAGGTCCTACCTCGGAGAATTCCTAATCATGCTCCAGGCCTGGGAGGGTTGAGCTCTGGGCATATAACGGACCTCACACAGACACATCTGACACGCATTAGACAGGCACACAGACTCACACACACAAAGACACACACAGACCAGACACATGGAGCTCTGGCCAAACTGGAGCCCACACTATGACAGAGAGAACATTGGTGTTGAAGGGTGGGGCATCTCCTTTTTTCTCCAGATCTTGGAGTCACAGACTGCTCTCTCTTTCTCTGCTTCTTAGAGGACACTAAACCTGGAAATATAATGGCTACAGTGGCCGTGGCTTCTGGGGTCCTAGCTGGACTCTGTGGGTGAGCCCCAGCCCTCCGTGCGTCCTCCCCTTCAGACCCACTCCTCAGCGTCTGGTTGTGTGCCCTCTACCCCATCCCTTGCCACCTTCCCCGGCCCCTACAGCTGTTAGCAACTGGCATGCTGAGTCCCTGGAGTCGTCTGCGTCTCACCACCCAGTGCAGGTGGGAAAGAGAGGTGGTCAGCTCCGTGGGAAGGTCATTCCCGGAAGGCAACACTCTGAGGCCCAAGCCAATCCTTCCCTGAGTGATTATTTTCAACAATTCTATGAGCAGAATTGGAAAGGGCATTTGGCCAAGAGACCACAGCTCTCCATAGCTCTGCCGCTCAGAAACATGGCAGGAGTTCTTTAAAGAGTCCCAGAGGCCAGTGCACAGGATGAAGGGAAGGACAAGCAAGGAGCCAGCTTCTTCTGAAGGAGAGACCAAGGGTCCCGTGGACCCTGAGGCTCTAGTGGTGCTTATGATCAGTCTTGTGCAGCCATTGAGACGGAGGAAAGAGGACAGAGAAAAGTATCAGGAGGCTCTGGGTTTTCCTAGGAAGAGCTTAGACTTAGGAGTTAGACTGCCTCTAGCACTGCCTAGCTCTGTGATCTTGGGCAAGTTACTTAACTTCTCTGAGCTGAATCTCTAACATGGAGATAAAGGTACCTTTCCTGGGAGGCTGGTATAAGAATTAGGGGGAAAAAAAAAGCAAAGCATCAAAACAATACCTAGCAATACCTTAATAACGATGATAACACCTGAAGTCTGGGGAGCTTTTATTATGTTCTCAGCAGCTATTAGGTAGCTATTAGGTTATTTTATTTTTCTTTTTAGTGGGAGGAAATAGATGCTACAGGTACAAACACAGGCTGGGGCTCTGACTTTGTGTCTCAGCTTTGTACCTTCCCCAGGAGACTTGAAGCCCCATCACCTTCTCATGGCGGTAGGTGACTCAGAAGAGGGGATGCCAGGACATGAGTTCCAGGTCCCACTGTCTCAAAGCACCCTGGTCCCCTGGGGTGGACTCCGCGGCACCCGGAGATCAGGTCCAGCCCTGCTTTGCTTCTGCAACCCCAACGTGGTATGGCCAGCAGCCATGGGAGAGCTCTTCTTTTTGAAAGTATGTTTGCTATATAAACACAATCGTAAAATGAGAGCCAAGTGTCGGTGATGGCAGGGTTGGGGTAAGAGGCGGGAGGCAGCATTCCTGGCGATGGCGCGCCCCGCCCAGCCCTGGTCAGTGTGGGGGAAGAGAGGTCCTGCAACCCATCATGTTGTCAGGCAGCACAGACCCCACTTGCTTCAAACCTCACTTGGCTGGAGCAATTCAGAGAGGCTTAGGGGAGGAGGAGGCAGCTGGGAGTAGGAGGAAGCAGCCAGGGAGTTGTGCTAAACTGCTCCCAGGCTCCAAGGCCTCAGTGGATTTTGAAAAATAATCCGGTTTCTGACTTGTTATTTGATCCATAAAATGCACTGCTTGGGTACTTAAGATAGTCCCCTGGGCCTGCATCTGTGTAATTCAGATTCAAAAACAGAATTACAGACCATGGAGATGGCTCCACCATCAGCAGCCTGAAGGAGGAGCCCGGTTCTCAAAGACCCTCTGGCTGTGTCTCCATGGGTAGCAGCAAGAATATCAGAACAATGATTTTAGGCAGCTCAAGACTCTGTGCCTTCAAAACACGAACCCAAATGCAAAGACTTGTATAAATGTGTAAATCAGGAGGAAGTAGGCACATGAGCTTGAATCATCAAAACAGCTGTCTCTACTCTCAGCATCACGTTAGCTATGGAATTCCACCTCCTACACCCCTGGCCCCCGGCCCTGCCTGCTCTTTCTCCCCACCCCCACTCCTACTGCCGTGACTTGTGGACTTTAAGCTTCTGCTTGTGAAATAATTCCAAATTACCACCAGTCCCAGCCACCCCACATGCCATCCCTTGCCCCTTGAAGCTTGACTTGCTGAGAGAACATTGGTTTTTCAAGGAGAGTGAGAAAGAGGACGGTGCAAGGGTTCTGGAAACAGCATGCTAGGTTCCGAATCTAATTCAGACACACTGTACTCTGCTCAGAAGGAAAACTTACGACTCGCAGCTGCATTGCAACAAGCACCGGGATGAAGCCATGCAGGGCCCCCGCATATTTTCCTTGGCCTCGGCACAGGCCGTTGACATCATCAGAGCCTTCACTCATTCATCCACTGCTGTTTGGAGCCTGTGGCCGTGTGAGGCTGTGTTCCAGAGTCTAGGGAAGGTCTGATTGCAAATTGGGTGGTGGTGGGGATGGAGGTGGTCCCATTGAGTTTGTAAAAACAAACAAAAACGCACTGAACCATGCCTTTCCTCCACTGGAGCGATGAGTGAAACTAACCCCAACTCCCTGCCCAGCCCACTCCCCTAGTGCAAACACACCCAGGCCAAGGCTAGCCCGGAGACCCGAGGAGCCTTTGTTCTGTCTGCGCTATTTTGGGGATTGATGACGAATGTTTGCCGTAGGTAAGAAAAGCAGGGGTTCCAGTAGCAAATTCTCTCACATCCTTCCAGACGTCACTCAGGCCGCTCTGGGCCCATCTGCATTCTCCTGCAAATCCCGGGTAGCAGGAAAACCCTGTTAATGGTTCCCAGAGGTCTCAGAAAAGAAAATGGCAAAAGTAGGAAACATGAATATTAGGAAATAGGGCATGTGCGTAGGTGCACGCGCTCCAGGATTAATAATTATTTTTAGAAGACAGCTCTTCTCTATGGGGGATGATGTAAAGGAGACCCTGTTAGCCGAGCCTCCCAACTCCTCAAAATCTCTCAGTTCTGGTAGCGTGGGGAGCAGCTGGGGCAGTGGCCAAGACAGGAATACTGTGAGGCAGGTAGAAAGCACCTCTGACCTTCCCAAATGTTCCTATCTGTGTTGAGAAAGTGAGATGTCACAGGCACCATGGACAGAACTCCGGAACTCTGGACTTGGTCGCTGAGACATAGTGTGGCTAAGCAAAAATCACACAGCCTCCGGATGCTGTAAACGGAATGTGCATCCTGGAGGAGGCCACTCTCCATTCTATAGCAGCCAGAGCCTGCTCCCCCACACAGGCTCATGAATGGAATCACTTCTTTCTCAAACATCATCTGACACAAAGAGTTTGAGGAGAGCGCTCAGCCCCACGGATGCCCATCTAACCCAGTGCTGGAGGGGACCAGGGACATTCTTGGAAACATTTAACAGCCTGTTGTCTCAAGAGAACTGGTCCAGATTTGTAGTATTTGCCGATTTCTGAGACATTAATACTCCTGTCATGGTCAGTTTCAAGCTACCAACTTTGGGGAGAGAATTCACTGGTCCCTTGTATTTCTGGACATCTTGTGAGCAGAGGTACTGACAGCTTTTGTTCTGAATTATCTTCTTAAGGATGTCTGTATTCTCTGTCTTCCTCCAATGCTGAAAACATGGGACTTCATGTCCCTAGAAGGTGAAAGACAGGCACGATGCAAAGAGTCCTGATCTCTGAATCCATCTCCTCATACAGGAGCAACCCAGGAGAGCCATCTATCAAAAACATCCACGTTAGACTCTGCTCAAATGAGAAATTAACTTTTCTCATGATACAGCACTGATATTTAAGGTTGCTGGTTATGGTACCTAGTGCTACTTACTCTGACAAATATAAAATAGTCACCACTACTGTCTCCACTTACTGATGAGGAAACTGAGGATGGGAGGTAACGGACTAGGTCTCACCACCAGTAAATGGCAGAGCCAGGATTGAAATCAGACGTGTCTGCCTCCAAAGCTTTTTCCTGTGCTTTGCTGACTCTTCATGACAAAAGCCCATGTGTGGTGAGGCTTCTGAGGTCCACAGTTTGCCCAGAGTGGGAAACAGGTCTTCCAGCCAGAGAAAGTCAGTTTTCCTTGGTCATCAGTCCCGCCTCCAGGGAAATCTGGAAGGAAGGCTGACCATCTGCAGCTTCCAGGAAGATTGATTCCTCGCGTCCAAACTACTGCTGTTCAGGGCAAAGCGAGGACCCCCTGAAGAACTCTTAACCTGATGAGTATTGTGCATTCAGGACAGCTGGCAGACTAAACAAGGGCCCCCCACGGCCACTGAAAGACCCCTGTCACCATGGGATTGCAAACACTGCAACAATTCGGTAGGAACTCATACCATGAAATTGCTTAACACCCATGGTCCACATTGGATGGGAGCTCCCCGGGCATCTCAGCGAGCATGACCGGGACCCTGGGAAGCAGCTGCCTGGCTTTACCTTCCAGAGAGTCCCATGAGACTGAGGTTAGGCACAGTTTAAGCACTTACTGAGCACCTGCTGTGTACATTACAACTACAATGATTACTTCTGAGACCTGATTTCAGAGACTAACAAAGGATTTGTTGTTCTGATTTCTGGATATGTTTAAGAGAAAAATCTGACAACGGTATTAAAATAAGGTCACATGTGGTTGGACAGTCATGAATGATCTTGGCTGAAAAGGATCAAAATACATGAATTCAGGACTGTCTTGGAAAATTACTGACATGGAAATGCTAGTGGGTGATAGGAATGAAACAGATCAGGTGAAGAGAGCCTCTTCCATCTCAACTTCCACATCCCAGTGTCAACACTGAGTCAACACTCAGAAAATCTCTCTGAAATGTTTGGCTTAATAAACAAGAGTTTTTTGGAGCTCCCTTGGTAGTTCTTTCATTTTTTCCTGGGCCCCCAGGAAATCTGTGAGGTTCACCTGGATGCCAACTCGGGGTGGTGTGGAGGCATTTTTGCCATTGTCTTTCCAAGGGTTTTTGAGAAACATATGGGCTGCTCAGCGCAGGTCCAATTAACCGTTCACCCTGAGCCTGTGCCCAGTGGTCCCACCATCACCACAGCCAGGTTTTTGGTGCTTCTGACGCGAACTGAAGAACACAGCCCAGGGGGTGAAGGAGCATAAAGCGACTAAGCTGCAAGGCTGAGGGCCTCTCTGCTGAGCTCTGGAAAACGCAAACTTCACAGACCATTTCTTTCTCCAGGTCCTGCCCAGCCTCTCCCAAGCCTTGGCATTCAACAGTCCAGGAGTAGTAATAGTAACTAATAATAGAAATCACTTCCAATCATAACATGAGGCCTGAGCTTACGAAAAGAGTCACAGGGATTAAAATAGTCTCGGTATGAAAGAAACTGTTTGTTTCACAATTCGACCTTTGGCCAACACAGCTACTAGATCCCTGGCCGTCTCCCGGGCTGGCCTTTGTGTGCGTGCAACAGGGAAATTCCAGGCTGCGTGTAACTCCCTGGGGCCCCAGCCACTAACATAACTAGTCATCTTACTACTGTCCCTCCTCCAGGCTGCCACCATTTACCTTCCAAAAACTTGCACACGAACTCGTTTCTCCCCCTGGGTGTCGTCTCATCGTTTAGGTAATAAAGCTCAATCCTTTTGCCACTAAATGCCCCAAACTCTATACCAGCCTTATAGGCTACTGTATTCTACCCCTGTTCCCCCTTCTAGAATCCCATGCTCTAATCAAAATTATCCATACGTTTTGCTGGAACACATTCTTTTTTGCTTAGTTAACATTAAAGTAAAAATGTATATGCAGTGAAATGCATAGGTTTTCAGGGTACCATCTGATGAGTTTGGATAAATGCACGTAACTGTGTAACCACTCCCTCAGTATTTCCATATCTCAGAAAGTTCCCTCATGTCCCATCCTAGTCAATTCTCTCCCCCAGAGGCAACCACTATCCTGATTTCTGTCACCATAGATTAGTTTGCCTGCTTTGAACTTTATACAGAGGAATCACACAGCATGTACTCTTTCGTGTCTGGCTTTTTCCACATAACATAATGTTTTTGATACTTACACATGTTGTCACATGTATTGGTAATTCATTCTTTATGTATTAGTTACCGCCAAAGAGTATTCCATAGTGAGAATATTCCACAATGATGGAATTTTTTTTTATCCATTCACCTGCTGATGGATACCTGGATCGTTTGCTATTATGAATAAAGTTGTTATGAACACTCTAGCATAAGTCTTTTTCTGGACATACGTTTTCATTTCTCTTCGGTAAATATTTAGGAGTGGAATTGCCAGAACACAGGATTGGTGCATTTTTAAGTTTTAAGAAATGATCAAACTACAGGCTGGGATTCCAAAATTTGTAGATACTGACAGGCATATGTAGAATAGACAAACAAGATTATACTGTACAGCACAGGGAAATATATACAAGATCTTGTGGTAGCTCACGGTGAAAAAAAATATGACAATGATTATGTGTATGTTCATGTATAACTGAAAAATTGTGCTCTACACTGGAATTTGACACAACATTGTAAAATGACTATAACTCAATAAAAAACTGTAAAAAAAAAAAGAAAAAGAAAAAACATATAAAATTAAAAAAAAAAAGAAGAAGAAAGAAAGAAAAGAAACGATCAAACTGTTTTCCAGAGAGGTTGTACCCAAAATGTATAACACCTTAAACTCAGTAATGTTTCCTTCTCATTCACATAGTGTCCAAGGTAGTTCCATATCAGCAGGGTGTTGGAGGGAGGTTGTTACACACAGTCATTTAGATACCAGGCTACAGAAAGCCCTGCCATTCCCAAATAAGGCTTACAAGGTAACCGTGAGCATCAATATTTGACCAATGGATGGAGAATGAGAGGACAGAGAAAGAACACCTTTTTCTAAAGCATCACTGTTGAGAACTAGTCACTGGCCTCAGCAGGAAAGCTGTGAAATGGACCCCAACTGGACAGCTGCTTATCAGCCACCAGTATGTACCACGGAAGGGGAACACAAGACTTCAGTGTTCAGTTAGTCATCTCCACCACACCATGGGGTAAAGTCTTATCCTCCTTTCCAGTTGGCTATTCCCATTGAAACTGTCCCCAGTCTGTGTGGAATTAATCCTTACTTCCTCTATACTCCCATTGTGCTCGCTGTCCCTCTACTATAGCCCTTGTTAGGATCTGCCTTTCATGATTTATCTCCACATTTTGCCCATCACTTGGCATCCTCTTGGAGGGCTCTGAGGTCTGGCCATGTTGGATCCTGGTATTTGGCACACAACATGGTCTCCATAAATGTTGGCTGAACTCACTATGGTAGAGACACACGGTGCCCACCAACTCCTCCTCTTGGACACATCACTTCTCTACACCTCCTCCTCTCAGACACACCACCTGTCTGCACTCCTCAGTTGCCCCACAGTGAGCTGAGGCCATGTGACTTGTCTTGCCAATGCAACATGAACCACAGCTCCATGGCAACCTCCAGGCTGATGCAGTAAGGACTGACCATCCCTCCTGATATTCTAGGTCTCTTTCCCCTCACCTGCCAGCTGGTTGTGGAGGCTCCGAGGTCAGTGGAGCATCCATGGTCTAACAAGCAGAGTCTGTGTCCTGAATACTTGGTGGAACCTAGTCCCTCTGCTGACCTCACTGCTGAGATCGAGCACTGTTTCCTAAATAAGTTAGCCTGACGCAACTACCCACTCACACTGTGGGAACCCAGCCACTAAACTCAGAAGGGACAACCAGTTATCTGTCTTTCTACCGTCTTTCCTTACTTGCCACTAAGGGCCTACAGGATGACTTCAGGCCCACACTGGTGTGTGATTGCCAGCGTCCAGGTAAAGAGAGTTTTCAAGGTATAAGTTCAATTGTGATTTTGTAGCTAAATTTGATAATGATTCCATTGAGTCTTAAATGTTATGTATTTCTTCTGTATTTCATTCCACTATAAGCTCTTAAAAGTCAGGCACTAATTCTTGCTCCATATCCTGGGTATATAAGCTATTCATTCATTTAGTCAATATTTACTGAGTACCCACTCTGTGTCATTCATTCTTGGGGGCAGCAGAGACAGAGCAGTGAATTGAACGGAACAAGTCCCTATCCTCAATGAGTGAGACAGATAATAAACAAATAAATGTGATTGTTGAAAAGCAGGAACAGACATCCCCTCGTATAGCATCAGCTCCTAATACAAGAGGATCTTCATATTTATTTGGGTCAGTAATTGATTGATGACTGTCTCACTCTCAGAGCTGTGAGGCCCATGAGGCTGGAGCACCCTTCTACCCCTGGCATCTAATACAGTGCTGGCCCAGAGTAAACACTCCATAAATAGCTATTGAACCAAAAAAGTGAATAACAATGACTACAGCTACTATCTGCTGAGAGTCCATTATTTTCCAGGTACCATGCGAGATGCTTGCATGCACTACCTCATTTAATCCTTACACCGTCCCTGCAAAGGAGTTATGATTACCTCTGTTTTACCTGGAAGGGAACTGGGGCTCAGAGAGGTTAAGTGACCAGCAGTAAGTGACAGACCTGACACTAGAATCCTCATGCTTTCCTCAGGACCACACTGCCACACAAAACAACAACAAGGGCTTGTTTTACATTCCACATAATCCTCAACAGTGAAGAGCGACCACTAAAGGCCACCATTCCTGTGAGCTAGACAATTCATCCCCCTCTGCAATTTGCCCTGGTCAGCCCAGGCCGCCTTCCTCAGCAGATGGAAGACGGGCGCGAGTGGTAATTACAGACTGTGTTGTCCTTTTCATTTATGTCTTCACAATCCAGCTTGACATCATGTCATAAAAGTTTATGTACTGTGTTCTCTCCGCTCCTTACTAATATTCTCTGGCGTTCTCCCCGGCCATCCAGAATCAATACCATCTCTCCTCTCTCAATAAAGTAGGGAGCTGTGAACAAGGCCCAAATGGGCACAGTGACGATTTGTGGCAATTAGACGTCACGCTGAAAAATGGCCACGCTGAAGGAGAGTGGGAAAGATCCAAGGACCAGCACACCATGAATGTACCCCACCAGGGACCCCAGAAATTGGACTGCTTAAAAATACCCTCTATTCTCTCACTGCTTCTCTTACCCTCTCTGCCTCTTTCTTTCTCACAAGAGATAAGGAGAGAGAAGTGCATTCAAATTAGGGACCCCAGCAATCAATTTTTACTTGCAGTTGGTGGACTGTAATCAATGTTAATTAACCAGATTCTTTTTCAGCAGAGGTTGGGACAGGAGAGTAACTGCACAATACTTTTCACCACGACAACGGATATTAATGGGCTTAGGGATGGCCAGAGGGCCGGAAAGAGGAGGGCCACGCTGCGATGCCCCGCGGAAGAGTACGCATGCGCAGGAAGATGAGCGACTGGGCCGATTACAAAGTGGTTCTCTCCGCGGGCCCTGGTAGCGTTTTTTGGAAGCTGGCGTGGGGAAGCTCAGCCATTTTCACTTTCTTCACCAAAGAGTGGACTTTCTTCCCCAGGAAAAGCGGTCTTCATCAGGGGACGATTCCTACAGTGTCAGCTAGGTCACAGGCAGCCAAGCCCCCTCCCATGATGCTATCACTCCGGAGCACTGCTCACACCTGGACCATGTGGCTCAGTGGGAAAAGCAAAGAATTTAGCACCAGAAGGTCGGTTTGAGCCTTAGGTGGTGCCTCCTGGCTCTGGAACTGTGGTCAAGTTACATAACATCCAGACCCTCAGCTCACCTACCTGATTACAGCAACTGACCTTCTCCTGGGCATTGATGCAAGACTCACATACGATTCTGCACAGAGGCACATTATAACATGCTACAGGAATGTCAGCAGCTACTATTGTAAGTCACAAGGACAAAGCCCCAGAGCCTCTGACCTCAACCAGCCGGTATGCAAGATGGGACCCAAGGTTCCTTTCTAATCTCAACCCATCTCTAATGATGTAGGAAGTTGCCTTGGCAGTTATCCATGCCAATTTTTTATTTAAAAGATTATTACCTATTTCTAAACATAAGTGTCGCATTGGAAAGAAGACCCCCCCCCCGCCAAATATGCCAATGCTATTTTTCAATAGCCCAGAGAAAGTAAAAGAAAGTTATAACAGTTGGAAACATGACAGAGCTGCCAAAAACAAAACCAAAAGCTGTATCTGTTTTGAAACAGTGCAAGCCTTACAAATTTTCAGTATAGACAGAGAACAGAACCAAAGAAGCCTTTGGGCTCCATGTCCTAAAAAGACCCACCACAGCCAGGTTCTTGGAGTTTCCTCCACACCATTTTAGTCAAATGGTGACTCTACCTTCAAAAGAAGCTTTCAAAGCCTTCAATCAAGAGAATAGCACCAATATTTCTCATGCCTTTCAAGTCCCCTGGGAGTGAGGGAGAATACTGGGGAACATGATTAGCAGGTCATATTACCATGAGAGAAAAAGATTCCTGAGTGCCCTAAGTGGCCCCCTGGCCTCCGGAATATGGAAGTCCCAGCTGTGGTGATATACACTAGCTCTCCTTTCCAAGGTACCTGTAGGAGTCTTCCATGTAAGGAAGATGAATGAAAGGAGAGTAGGCTAGGAGAGAGAGGAGGAAAGAAGAGACAGGAGCAGAGGAGGTTGTCAAAGATTCATGGGTTCAATAAGCAGTGGTGAGCATACGCCATGAGGGAGCCTCCACCCCTGCATGCCCAGCTCACTCTGGAGACCCAGAGGGAAACACCATCTCTGCTCTTAAGTTGCTTACAGAACCCAGGCTTGGCTGGAGGGAGGCAAATTCACAGATAATCACCACATAAGGCATGGGGAGCAGGGCACAGAGGAGAGGTGTGTTCCCCTCTGGGGTTACAGGGGGTGGGGAAAGGAGGAGTCTCTAAGGAAAGGATGTTATCGGTGAAAAGAAGGACAAAAGAACAGAAGGGAGGATGAACTGAGGAAACAGAGAGGGAGGGAAAATCAGGAGACAGCTGGGGAAAAAATTATTACCTCACCCCAGGATTTATATACTAAGCTCATATGCAAATCTTGTCTCATTGATCTGTGATTTCAGTGAATAAAGCTGCCTTTTCTGGAGCTATTGATTGTGAAAAGCAAGCTGAGAAGGCCAGGGCAGTCCTGCAGAGACCTGGGGAGTGAGCTCACAGTGGGTGGGCCTTGCACTTAATTAGAGAAGAGCAATTGCTCAGAGTGATGAAGGTTCATCCTTGAGGGAGGAAGTATTTTTAATAGCACCTCCTTCCCCAATACAAAAACATCCCAGTTCCACAAGCCCGGCCTTGTCCACCACCCGGAGCCCTACAATAGGGGCCCCTCTTGGCCTGGTCTAAGGGTAGGGAGCCTCCTCTGCTCACAGGAGCACCATGTAGAAGCATACCCTATTTCCCCCAACTATTCAGATTTGCCCATGAGCGAGGCTTGGCCCCTCCTGGCTCTCTGTTGAATCCCACTGGTTTCTGGGGAAAGAGTTAGGAAGTCAGCCTGACTTTGGAGAAGAGAGACATCAGTTTTGGATCCACTCCAACAAGCAACTGGAAGATACCAGGGGCCAAGAGTTCATCCTGGGGCCAGAACCTGGGGGTCTTTCTACAGGAGCACTGAAGCTGCTGAAGTTGGCCAGCCCAGAGGGAGAAGGTATGGAAAGAGAAGAGGGCTCAGGGCTCAGCTTGGGAAGACGATACATTCAAGGGCTGGGAGAGAAAGAGGGATCTGGGAGATGAGGACAGCAGGGCAAGGGAAAGCAAGAAAAGGAGATCATGAAGGGACACAGGAGAGGAGAGAGATTTGGACACTTTAGAGTGGAGTAAGAACCAGATGGTAACAAACGTGTTCAGTGCTTATCCTGACTCAGGTTCACGAAGCGCCTCTTCATTAGGCGTTATAGCAGGACCCGTGAGTATAAGAGAGCAAAGCTTACCTGCCCTCATGATGCTGGCAGTCTCCCGGGGAAGGCAGAGGATGTGTGGCAGGCAGGGCTTCTCAAATTCCGTGGTAGAGGACCAGTTGTTATTGCTTTCTTGCCTATCCATTGTGGATAGATAGCATGTTGTGTCAATGTCAAGTTGCTATAAACATTTGCAAACTTGTATTTCCATATTTATCTTCTGACAGACTGGATTGCCTACAACATCTTGAGTAGCTTAGATGACAGAGATGCTGAATGCCTATCACACAGCTCCTCTCACCTTCTACCTTACCCAAGGCATCCAGCATTTTTATGGATGCTAAGAAACTACATTTACCAGCTAAGGATAGGCAAGTAGATGTCTTTTGGTAGAACTTATGGGAAAGTTTCATGAAGGGGACTGACTCATCTGGGAGACATTCCCTTTGGTTCCTGCCCCTTTCATGGATGTGATGGCTGGCATTCCAACAACCATCTTGGAACCATGAGGCAACACTAAGGATATTGGGACAAAAAGCTTTAAGGACCTGGGTCCCTGCTGAGCATAAAGCTACCACATCAACTCTGGACAGCCTATCTCTAAATTTCTTGTTACATGAAAGAAAAGCTTTTATCTGGTTTAAGCCTCTGGGACAACCATCAAGTACATTTTTCATCTGTCTCATGAGTTAACAGGCACTGATCATGTGGGGCGGTAAATACTATCATCACAACAATTAGAAAAATTCAGTTAAATTGTCTCTAACACAGCTTGGAGGGAGGGTTTGCCTCTGAAAGAGGCAACAACAGAATGAAAGCCTGAAAGAGGACAGGAGTTAACTAGGGAAAAGGGTTTATGGGGGAAAGAGTTTTCCAAGCCAAAAGAACACACCTAGTTTATGAAAAAGACCAGCAGGTGAGAGGGAGTGGGGCCATAAGGGGACTCAGAGTAGTTTACTGTGGCTGGAACAAAAGTGAGAAGAGGGAGTGGGAAGGGAAAAAATAGCAGGAGCTGCCAAGGGGTGGGAGGTGGTTGTCCACATGAAGGAAGCAGACACCTGACCTTCTAGAAGTCTCCGTCCCAACCAAACTCAGAATCGTACAAACAATAGTGTTCCCTGCTAGAAATCAGCTAGCAGACATTGGCTTCGGTCTCATCTCTGAGGAGGGAAATCAGGTTCGGTTTAGCCAAGTCACTCACCTTTTGGCTTTCTGTTTCCAGATCCACAAAACGAGCCTCATGCCACTGTCCCATCAGCATCACTAGTGCTCTGTGAACAAGAGGTTGTGAGATCTTACCGACAAGGAAAATAAAGACTCCACATTCAGCCCTCCCATTTTACTGATTAGAAGTCTGAGGCCCGCAGAAGTCACCCCACCTAGAGGGGGAGGGCTGAGCCTGGAATTTTCATCTCCCAGCTCTCAGGCTGTTATTCTTTTCCTGCAAAGAGCTGAGTGTTTTGCACTTGAAGTAGATAGTTATTGTTCCTGCCAAAGGGAACACAGCAGAGCAAGATGATAGAGTTTCTTATTTCAGGAAACCTAGTACTTGAAGGTGCTTTGAATAACACATACTTTTGAAACTAACTAAATATTTGGAGTGTGTCTTCCCATCCTTCCTTTCTGCTCTAAAAGCAAAAACAAGTCTCTGTAATTGGGTGAGGGGTGGGGGAATGTGTGTTGAAATAGATAAAAGGGAAAATTTAACTCAGTAACCACAGATGTGAAAGTGCCTTGAAATATTTAGACCAGATTCACATCTTTGGAGGTAACTCAAGTTTCCACTGAATCACTGAGAAAACATAGCCAACCCCCTTCGGTGACTTCACAGTTGCTCTCTGAAAAGGTCATTGTAATCCACCCTCTTCATTCCATAAACGAACAACTCCTTAGAGTCCTGTTGGGATGACCATTTTGGGGGGGACTACAGAGAAAGTTCATAACCAAAAGAAGTGATATTACAGTAGTAACTGTTACTTATGGAAAGTTTGCCTGTTCTTTCGCTGAGTGCTTATCCTAACCCTGAGGTACAGGAATTGTTGTCCCCATTTTTTAGATAAAGAAGCTGTGCCTCCTGACCACCTTCACATCCAGTCACCAGCCCTGCTCAATCATCTTTCATGACATCTCTTTTGTGTGTCATAGCTTTCTCAGTGTTTCCTGGAACTCTGATGCCTTCTCCTCTCTGGTAGTCCCCATCCAGCCGACACCTTCCATTCCCAGACAGATGTGGGATATTTCTTTTTAGGTATCAAGGCATCGCTGCAAACTGAAAATGCCTAAACCGCCAGAACTTTTATTCTCTTGCAAACTCAGCCTTCATCTTAGCTTTTTATTGTGAGTCAGTTGCCCAAGATGGAGACCACAAAATCTACACTTCACCCAAAAGGTCTATCCACATGCCCCCGAGTACACCTTGTGGTTTCCAACCTTGCCCATGCCATTCCCTCCTCCAGGCTCTACTAAAATTCCACCATTTCTCTGAAATCTTCCCTGATCTTCCCAAGAAGTTGGCTTAAAAAGTGCAGAAAAATAAGTGAACAAGGGTGTTCACAACATTGTTTCTAATGGAGTAGAAAATCTCAGAGAGAGCAACAAGGATCTATTAAACAGCACAGAGAAATATAGCCATTATTTTATAATAACTTTAAATTGAGTATAATCTATAAATATATTGAATCACTATGTTGTACACCTAAAACTAATATACTGCAAATCAACTATACTTCAGTTAAAGAAAAACTCAGAGAACTGAGTCCAACTGTCAAGAAGAGACATTATGATAGACACAAACAATGGAAGAGAACACAGCTAGTGAGAAATAAAACAAAGATCTGATAACTATACGTACTGACAGAGGTTAAAGAACAGTATGTATAATATAATCCCACTATGTAAAAATACATGTTTCTATATACATAAATCTGAAAGACTTAACAGAATTCTTAACAGTGTCTATCTCTGGGATTAGAGATGAAGCAGAAATTTCACCCTCTCCTCTAAATACATTTCTAACTTATATTAATTTTTATGGCAGTGAATTACTTTTAAAATTTTTATAATTTTCCATTTTGAAAAAAGTGGGTTTTTTTCTTTTTTCATTGTTTATAGTCCATGGTATATTGGAGGGTCTGAATATGTCTTATACATCTTTTATCCCCGAGGACATGTAGCACAGTGTCTCACATGTCAAGTTTTCTTAAGTTGGGGTATTTTCATTGGTCATATAGCACTTGCCACAGGAGATTCAACTTAAAAGCCCCACTCTCTGGTGTTGCCTCATACATACTATGGATGCTGTAGACACCTAAACACACACGTAATTCACCACCATCTTCACATACCTGAGTGGAAACTAAGTAAGGTGAAGAATTCATAACCATTCTTCTTAAGGAAAACCTGTTCATCAGATTTGGAGGGAAGAGCTAGACCACTCAGATATATATAACAAGGAGGGAAAAAATGAGGACAAATTTGCTGATTTTTACTCAATCTCTGCTTTCTTTTAGTTTCAAGGTTTTAAAGTGTTTTCTCCAGGAGATATCATGTTATAGCCAGAGTCAAAATCCATCCCCAAGATAGGAGAAACTCTGCTTAAAATGGCACTCAAAAATGGGAATGCATAGGTCCCTATATTTACCTCTCCCTGGTTGGTTGTTTGCTGGGAGTCGGTGTAAATAATTTAAACTGCTGAGCTGTATTTCTGATTCTCAGTCATGCGGCAAGGTGTGAAACCCAAGCAGCCAGAGCACCTTGTCAGAGGACCTTCTACAGGACAGAAAAGAGGGTGCCAAGTGCCCTCTCAGCACACAGTAGCTGCGACCGCAGGCTTCTTTAGAGACCCAGAGGGACATACCCAAGAAACAGAACTTCAAAAATGGAAATGTTTGGTAGACTGAAAAAGAAAACTAGACTTCATAACTACTCACAGATAATAGCAAAGTAGTCTCATTGGCTAAACAAGGATATCAGTGTGTACTGTTATTTCCAAAAACAGCCCACTACGCCAAAAGATACTTTTAAACGTCAGTTCCACCTCCACCACACTAGCCCTTGAGAGACCGAAGTTCACCAAAATCTCCTTGTGGAATTGTGATCTGTGAGAAGACAATACTTTAATATTCCCATTAGTCACAAAGGCTTCATTGATGACAACTCTATGCCTATAGGGTATAGGGCAAAGAGGAAGAAGGTGAGAACTTTGCCATCAAGGAACTGAGACAAACATGGAAGAGTGCATAATGATGAACTCTCGTAGGAAGTAATGTTGTGCAAGGGTTCAGGGGGCTAGTCCATCAGGGAGTTATTAGATGCCTCTATGAGTCCTACAAATGTTGAGGACCATATGAGATACCAAAGAAACATGAGATGGGACTCAGATGCTGTTCTCCAGAATCTTCACATCTTCTTGGGGAGGGCAAGACTTTCAATGGGAAGCAATGTGAGAACCGCAGTAGAGCATAAAACATTAAATTATGTGGTATAAAGATAAGTGACAAATTGAGGGTTAAGAAAAAAAGCAGTTGAAGACATCAATTCACTTCACTTCAATTCGACATTTTTGGAACTCCTTATTATGTAATAGGCATTAGGTAGACACTTGGGAGAGGAAAATAATAGGACAATTTGGGACAAAATGATTTCCTTCCCCAGACGAACTTACAGTTTAGTAGGGAAGACAAGACATAGACGTAAATACAATTAATTCCAGATGCTGTCAATTGGACTCAGTTGCTTGGCCCTACAATGTCAATCCAACCAAAGACTGGTATTGAGTACAAATCAGTTAGGAAGATTTTGGCAGCAAAAAAAAAAATAAATAAATAAGTGGAAAAGAACAAGGAGGGGGGAGATGAGAAGAAGGAGGGAAAAGAAAAAGGAGAAGCAAAAGAAAGAGAAGGAAAGGGAAGGAAAGATCTTGAATCAGATGGCTTAAACCAGAGAAATTTGCTATTCACGTAACTTCAAGTTCAGAAGTAGGAGGATCCTAGGCTGAGGTTACTCTCAACTCTGTGCCCTGCTGTCCTCATTTCTGGCTTCTTTCTGAAGCTAGTTCCACTTGGACAGCAAGATGACTACAGCAGTTCCAGGCCAACACTTCTTGATATGACACCAAGGAGAAAACAAGGGACAGTGTGTTGAGAGATTTCTCTTCTGAAGCCACCACCACCACCAGCCCCTGCATTGGCCAAAGTTAATGTAGCTGTGGAACCATGACCACAAGAGTCATCCACCGTGAGCTGGGCCCTGGGCTGGGTGCTATGAACAAGACAAAGTTCCTTGTCCTCAAAAACCTCATATACAGACGGGGAAAACAGATGAATAATGAGTTACAGCACCATGTGCTATTAGAAAATCAAAAGTGGCATTTGGGAGATATGAAGGAGAAAATTCATGGAGCAGTAAAGCTAGCTGGTAGAAGAGGAAGTTATAGGCAGAGAGAGAAGTAAGTTCTAAGGCTAGAGGCGGATTCCAGCGAGTCTTCATCAGATCATGCCCTAGGTGCCACCATGTGTGGCATGTTCCTAGTGCCTGGTGAACCAGCTGGAAAATATGAACCCCTCCATTAATGACAGTCAATATCTAAAATGAGTGAATTAATGAGCTCAGAGTATAAAAAACAATAGGCAGTTTCATGCATCTGGTGGGATGGAGAGGGTCTTTCATCCTATGCTAAGGAGTTTGAATTTTATTTTGAAGACTATAGGAAGCCACTGAATGTTTTAAGTGAAGGAATGGCATGACCAAATTTTGGTTTTGTAGTAGATCATTCTTGCTGTAGTATGGTGAAGGGAAGACTAAAGGCAGCTAGAAATGTTAGCAAGAGTTTGCCAATGATAAAGGCCAAAGAGGATTAGAGACTAGTCATCACCACCCAAGGATGGCTCTACCACATAGAAACTCCTGGATCTCTCTTCTGGTTCCATCCATTTGGCACAAAATTCTGGGACCCCATCTCTCAGATGACATCTGACTGGGAATTTTTGCCTTCATTTCCTGAGCTCAGCAGGACTGCAGTTTGAAAGATCCAGTCCTCCTTCTATGGTCTTTAGTTACTTACGTGGAGTTGCAAATACATTTCTACATGACCTAGAAGCATCCTCTCAGAAGAGAGCCTCCTGCTAGTTAAAATAAACCAAACAACCTATAGGCTGACCAGCTTCTGGGACAAGGTATTATACAGACCAGAACTTTTTAAATAGTTGTGGTCTCTTTCATGTGCCTATGCTGATTGAGCAAGGGGTTAGCCAAGAGATTATCTGTCTGCATAAAGGACTCTTACTGAATCAGCTCTTCCCTGCCTCCTTCCTGTTACCCCAACACAGCCCACTCCCAGAGACCAATTGCTCTGGGCTGTCATTTCCTCATCTATTAAAAAAAAAAGGGAGGGGGAGTTGTTGAGGGGGAGTGGATCAAAACCTGATTTAGCCTCAGGGAGTGGTTGAGGTGAAGAGTATCCCGTCTGCTGGGTGCTCTGAGCTCTTCAAAAGAGCAAAGGAGAAGGCATATTATTCATGCAAGGCGGTGTTTTCCACTCTCCTCTCTGGGGAGTCCCTGCTGGGGAACAGAGGAGGTGGAGCGAGGTCCCCCCACACTGTCTCCGCACACTGTCTCCCCAAGCCGGCCTTGGGGAGGCTCCAGGGGGGAATAAATCGCCGGCAGCACAGCTCTGAGAGGAGAGAGGCTGAGTCGCAGGTGTGCAGTAGGCAGTCCTGGAGAAAGCACCGGCCTTCGGCCAGCTGTGCTCTGGGCCAGGCTCAGAGGCTGCCTGCTCGGGCCCAGCTCCTCTCCAGCGCAGAGACCCTCCCATAGCCGCCCCTCTTCGCCTTCACGTAAGCCCCACCTCCAATCCCTGTCAGAACTTGGGACCCATTAATAATGAATCACTGGGACTTGAATTCAATTCAGCCCATGCACATTCACTGGGAGTAATAATCAGGATTTTTATCCATCCTGCATATTGGCCTGTTTTTCCTTTGTGCTACAGTCACCACCTGAATCGGATTAGAGAAAGCAAAATACTGCAATTCACTGGAGATCACATTTCCCTTTCCTCCACCTTTGCCTCCACTTGCTGCTGAAAAACAAAGGATCAGGAAGGCTATGGCTGGGGCTCTGGCCCGACCAGGCTCAGTTCCACCTGCTCATCAGCCTAGGCACTTAAGTTATTTACTTAGCCGAATGAGGGCGCTCAGCTTCCAGAAGGCCTGGGCAGGGGCCAGAAGAGTGATGCTTTTGCCCTGAGGCAAAGACCTCTGGATGAAAAATGTTCTTGAAGAGAAGTTGTGTTGTGTCTTGTGTTTTTACAGGGGTGAGCAAAAGGTGTCACAACAGTGGGTCCCAAGCACCATGACAGTTTTCTCTCTCTCTCTCTCTGTCTCACACACACACACACACACACACACTCCCTACCCGCTGCCTTCCTGTTTAAGGAGAGGAATTGGATGATCTGTTTCTGTGGGCGCCCCATAATGGCATGGGGGCATTTCCCAGATTGTTTCTTCCCTGGGACAATTGTTGGATCTGCTTGGAAAGGAGCCTTGATAGGATATTCAATATCATGCATTTGTTGCTTTAAAAATACCAGTGCCCCAGCAAGAGGAGGTCATGTACTTCTTACTGGCACATGTCCCCAGACATGGTGTTTTCTTTGTCTTAGAGAATTGCTTTGGTTTAATGGGTGTTACACACAAAGAATGATGGGAATCTGGTGATCATTTCTGAAAAACAAAAAAACAGAAACAAGAGAAGTCAAGCAAAGGCAGGCCATTCTCAGTGCTGTAAAGACCCTGAGCAGCCACTCGGAGCAGATCTTGTCCTCCCTCAGGAAAGGCCTTTGGTGGCGCTGGGGAACCCTGAATGCATTTAGTGTCACAGAAACCTTTTTCTAATGCCCAGGTCCGCATCTTCCCTCCCTGGACTGCATGAGCAATTTCACTCCATCATTCCCACAGGCCTCCTCTGCTAACCCTTCACAGATCCCATTCCTGTCCTGTGAACCCGGGAAATGATTTTACTGCGGTTGTTGCCTGGGTAACCCCACAGAGGTAGGAAGCTCATTCCGGGGTGTTTTCTCCTAAGACGTCTCAGCTTATTCTTACACCTCAATAAGTCACATTAGATCCAAGAAAACAAGGTAACAATTATAGCCTAAATTGAAGAGTGGGGTGTCCCCCATGATAACTGTGTTTCTCGCCCTCAAGCAACCTGTTCTGTGCAAACCACATTTGGACACGTCTGCTGGGGTGGGAGGGCTGCACCCTACATTTGAGAAGGGACAGAACATCAATCCATAAGGAGCCCTGGGCATTCCACTCCCAGCTTTAATCTTTTTTTTATTTTTTAAATCAGGAATGCTGGCTTTTCAAGGCAATCCTGGAAGCATATCCCTCAGCAAGTTCTGCTTTACCCTCCCAGGCCAAGCTCCTAAAGGGGAAGGGCCTGGTCATTTGCACCTCCGTATTCCTAGCACTTGGTGTGCTATAGATGTAATCAAAGTAGTATTATCACTCAGTGAGTTCTTCACCTCACACCAAGCGATGTGTAGATATTCTCTCTCGCCATTAAATATGCTGAGTTGATTTTAACTAACCCACATAGTAGGAATGACATTGCTTTAAGGGACATGGTGGTAACTCAGTTGTGGAATCAGAGACGCCTTCTTTTAAATCCTGGCATTGTCATAAATTAGTTACTTGAAATCTGAAAGTAGTATCTGCCCTATCTGCTCCACAGAACTATCATGAAGGAAATGTCAAGAAATATTTGTCAGTTATTCCTTTGTAAATTCTAAAGTTCCCTACAAATCTAAAGTTTCCTGAAAATAAGCTGCCATAATATCAACAGCCAGATCACACAGTGGGGCTGTCACAGTTTGAAGTGGTATGGTATGAAGAAAAGTCACATGTTCCAAATTTCTTCCCCATTGATCTATCATAAATTGTCTCCTCTCATCTGCTTCATGATTCCCATGACTGGAGTCACAGCTTGGATAGCAAAAAAGGTTGTTGCCAAGTTACTGTATTAGTTAGCTATCGCTGTGTAACAAATAAGTCCCAAACTTAGGTGGTTTAACCACAATAAACATGTATCATCTCACATAGTTTGTGTTGGTCAGGAATTTGGAACAGTTTTGGTCAAGGGTTCTCATGATGTGTGCAGTTAAGATTTTGACTGGGGCTGCAGTCATCTAAAGGCTTTACTGGCACTGAAGGATTCACTTTCAAGGTAGTTCACTTACATGCTGCTGACCGTTGGCAGGAGGCCTCAGTTCCTCTTCATATGAGCTTCTCCATGAGCTACTTGCATCTCCTCACAACCTGGTACCTGGCTTCCCCCACAGTGATCAGTCTGAGAGAAAGAGCAAGCAGAAAGATATGGAGCATAACAGAGCTAAGAAGCAATTAGAAATGGTAAGCACTGTGGCAGACTATAAAGAAAGTTATGGATAATTTTGCATTAGAAAAAGAGGACATTTTAGCAATTACTGGACATTGATTCTGAACTAATGTTAGTCTTAGTAGCATTCCAGAAAACCACCATAACCCACAGGCAAAAGAGGATGTTTACAGGATTCCACTGATAAAAGGATTTTGGGGCTACTTTTATTTCTTCATGGGTCCACTACAGCCATGAACATATTCTTTTGTTATTTCCATAGTTCCTGAAGATGTAGTTTAAGCAGACATACTCAGCAACCGGTAGAATCACCACATTGGCTCCTTGACTTAGAGAATGGGGGTTTTTATAATAGAATAGGCAAAGCAGAAGCACCTGCAGCAATCCTCTGTACCAAAATAATGAACTAAGAGTAATATATTCCTGGGGCACTAGCAGAAGTTAGTCTACCAACAAAGACTTTAAAGTTGTAAAGGTGGTGATATCTATCACATCTCTATTTAACTGGCCAACTTGGCCTTTGCAAAAGACAGACGGATCTTGGAAAAGATAGTGTATTATTTTAAGTGTTACTAAGGTCATGGCTACAATTGAAGCTGCTGTTCTAGATGTTGTTTCTTTACCCTACAGGTCTGCCATCTGGCTGTTGATCTGGTGAATGCATTTTCTCTAACAGAAGAAGTTTGCCTCTACCTGACAGGAATAACAGTACATATTCACCATCCTGGTCTGGGGACTATGCTAATTATTTGCTTTACACTGTAATTTAGATTAGAGGGATGTTTTGATCCTCTGCCCACAGAACATTATGCTGGACCACAGTTTAGATAACATGAGGCTAATCAACCAGGAAGGCTGTTAGGAGCAAATACCCTGGTAAAACACATATGTGTCAAAGGTTGGGAGATACATACATTGGAAATTCAGGAATTTCAGAGACATTTCTAGAAGTTCATGTCTCCGTAATATTAGAATGTTTTATCCCAAGTGGAAGAAAAATTGCTGCATCATGTACCCATCACTACTAAGAACAAGCAACACCTTTATTGGCCATCTTTAGGGCCAATACATTCCACACATGGATGTCCTCCTCAGACCCTGTTGCTGAGTCATGCATAAGGCTACTCTTTCTTTGAGTGGAGTCCAAAGCAGGAGAAGCTGATTCAGGCCACAACACAAGCTATTCTGCCAACAGGTTTTCTGACCGATGAATCTAATCAAGCTTGAAGCATTGGTAGCCATTCAGGAAGTCCAGTGGAACCCACGTCAAGCCCTGAAAGAAGGTTCACAATGGAAAGTCCAAGCCTTGATAGAACCCCAGGTGATTATATCCAACATCATATGAGTATACACTTTTTTAAAGAAACAAGTTTACTGAGGTATAATTCACATATAACACAATGTACCCATTTTAGTGTTCAATGACTTTTGGTGATTTATATGCCTGAAAAACCACAACACAATCAAAATAGAAACATTTTCATCAAACCAGAACACTTCTTGTGCCCCACTGCACAAATCCCCATCCCAACACCCAAACCTTGCCCCAGACAACCACTGATTCTGTCAGTAGAGACTTGATTTATCTTTTCTAGAGTCTTATGTAAATGGAATCAGGCAGAACTCTTTTCTATTGGGATTTTTTTCATTCAGTGTAATATTTTTGAGATTTTTCCCTTCTGTCACATGCATTAATAGTATCAGTGGCTTGTTCCTTTTTATTGATGAGTAGTAACACATTATATGGATATACCACAATTTCATTATCCATTAATAAACACTTGGGTTGTTTCCAGGTTTTGATTCTCATGAATAAAGCTACTATAAGTATTCTTGAAGAGTACTCATGTGGACATATGTTTGTGCTTCTCTTGAGTAGATACTTAAGGAGTGGAATTTCTGGGGCATATGGTTAGTGCA
Source organism: Camelus bactrianus (assembly GCF_048773025.1). Classification (NCBI taxonomy): domain Eukaryota; kingdom Metazoa; phylum Chordata; class Mammalia; order Artiodactyla; family Camelidae; genus Camelus; species Camelus bactrianus. The sequence goes on from NC_133542.1 coordinate 21,841,020, forward strand.
TATTTACCTTTACAAGAAACCAACAAACTGTTTTTCAAAGTGATTGTACCATCTTACAATGTCATCAGAAATATAGGAGAGTTCCAGTTGCTACAAATGCTTACCAATGTTTGGTATTGCCAATGTTTTTAATTTTAGCTGTTCTAATGGGAATATAGTAGTATTTCATTATGGTTTGAATTTTTATTCCCTGATGTTTAATGATGCTGAGCATCTTTTAAAAGGATTATTAGCTTAATTTTTATATCTTCTGTAAAGTGTTCAGATTTTGCCAGATTTTTAATTGCTTTTTTCTTATTTTTGAGTTGTAAAAGTTCTCTCTATATATAATGTAAACAAGTCATTTGTCAGATACATGTATCATGATTACTTTCTTCTAATCTGTGACTTAACTTTCATTTTCTCAAGAGTTTCTCAGAGAGTTGAAGCTTTTAACTTTAATGAAGTTTAATTATCACATTTTATTTAACGATTTGCTTTTTGTGCCCTGCCTATGGAACTAATTTTTCAACCAAAGAAGCAAGGCAACAGACTAATCTTACAGTATTCGTGGTGTTACTAAGTATCCCATCATCCAGAAGCAGCCAGTCTTACGGAATGGTAAAATGAACTCTTGAAAAACAAACTTATGGTTACTGGGGGTTGGGGGGAAGGAAGTGGGGAGGGATAAATTGGGAGTACAGGATTTGCAGATACTAACTACTATACGTAAAACAGATAAACAACAAGGTCCTACTGTATAGCACAGGGAAATGTATTCAGTACCTTGTAATATGTATGTATATGTATGTGAAGCTGAATCACTATGCTGTACACCAGAAATTAACACAACATTGTAAATCTACTGTATTCGATTTTCTTAAATGTTCAGAACGGACTCTTGAGCACTCAGTTCCAGCTCCATCTGGGAGATACCATACTCCGAGCTAGAAGTGAGTCCTGCAGGACACGACACAGGCTGTGAACCAGTAACCTGTATATAGTGTTTCCTCCACAGCCAGAAAACGCGATTCCACTACCCAGAGCACACAAGCAGGAAAGGGGCCTCTAGTATTTCACCCCATGCTCTACTTTCTAAATGTTCTCTTCTCATTCCTGGAACTCTGCTGGTTTAGAGGCTGTAGGACTGAAAAATTAAATTCTCCCAGCAGGGAGCACAACCATGTTTCCAGTGAATTGGAATTTTAGGCTCTTCATCCTATTGGACATTGTTGTGACTTCAGGTAGACCTGCCTCCAACCCTGACCCTGGACTTACACAGTTCAGAGATGTTCATTGTCTGGCTGATCAGTATCTCCTGCAAAATGACTGCTGGTGTCTCCTGCAAAATGGAAGAACATTCAGAGTTTTTAAGGAGTCAGTTACTTTGTATCTTATCTTTCTTGCTATAAATATAATTTTTAAAAAAGCACTAAAAATCTCAAAAACAGTTCAGTTTACCACAAGGGAGGGGTATTTTCGACTATATGCATATTTAATTAGTTATGGCATTATGTTATATGAATAGGCTAACACATTGCCTATTTTATTCATTGATATAGATTATTTTTATGATGAACCTAATGGGACCCATTTTGCCCTAGCAGATAAATGGGGCTATAAGGCAGTCAGACACAGGATGGGTACGTTTCAAAAGAGAGAAGGGTTTGGAAAAAGTCTGGGACATGTAGCACTACTGTCAGTAGGAGAGGGAAAAGCCTAGTTGTGGGAAGAAAAGGGAACCAGTGTATATCCTAATGTGGGCATGCAGAGGCTGAGAAAGGAGATACTCAAAAGGGGACATGAGAAGGAAGTAAAATCAAACTCACTTGTCCCAAATACCTAGTCCCGCCATTAAGGGACAATTTAATCTAGTAGAAACTCCACAGATATCTGAGTTAGGAAAGAAAATCCCTGTCCAAACTCTGCCAGATCTTCAAGGAATGTTCACAGTGCCACCACTGCCTTCAACTAGACTGTATTTTTCTCATCTGCAAAATGGGGAAATTAAAAATGGATGAGGACACCTCTTCCTCGTTTCTTAGTCTCATGAGTTTAATATGGTATCTAATTGAGTCCTTTGATCATCTCAAGTAATGGTGCATAAGGTATTTAAATTTATGCAGACTGTTTCTTTTGAAGAAGTAAAAACAAAACACATTCTCATCTATTAATGTTTAAATTTTCCAATGAGGGCACATAAAAAAAGAAAATATCCTAGTGCCCAGACGAGGGTCCAAACCTCAATTTTAGTTTTAACTCTGCCAGTTACTTGTTCTGTGACCTTAACCAAGTCACTTCCATTCCCAGGGACTTAACTTTGTTTACAGAATTACAGGATGAGATGTCACTCACCCGGGTCCCTCCAGCTCAGGATTCAGTGATGTGGGAGCTTCTGCCACAACTTGTCTCAGTCCTGACAGTGATTTTTTCCCTGGATGTCTTGTCTCAGAGTTTGGAAGATGAGAATAGCTTTTCCTGGCCATTTGTTGTAAAGGAAATGAAAGGCACAAAGTATGGAAATATCAATCATGAGCATTGTGATTTCAACAAAATTTATCTTTGATGCATTCTCACTCTCTACCTGTTGAGGCTCACAGCCTCTTCTCAGGGCCCAACCCCAACCCAAGCTTTTCCCACAAGTTCAGGATTCTCTCGTGGTGTTTTGGGTAACCTGGTGAGCAGGTTGCATGGCCTGGAGGAGTCTCACAGACACAGTGGGGTTTGGCAGTCTTCAAGAAGGTCAAGGAAATGTTTAAACAGCAGTCAGAATACCAAGGGCTAACAATATTTTTTCATTTATGCTTAGGACTGTCAATGTTTTATTGGTAAACTTTAATCCAGCAATATCAGGTATTTTAAAGTAAATTAACTTGATGTACACATATTTTACATGTACATGTATAATTATATGTAATGGCTATTTATTCATAGTGTGTATATTCAAACCCATGATGCCAAATTCTTGGAATAAGTCCTATTTGGGTCATCCCAGCCCTCAGAATCTTGTTCTACAATTGTTCATTCTAGAATCCATTAAAATCAATCAGTCCCCAGCATACCCTGTACTGTAGTAACCAATGACTTGGGAAACAGCACAGGGCACAATACGTTAATATCCATTTGGCAATCAATGAAATCAAGGCAAATATGGGATAGGTAACTTTTTTAGCACAGAGAAAACAGAAGATAAAATTCAGGATCCTCCAATATTTACTTGTCAAATGGAAGGCTGCCAGTAAATACTTGTGAATGAATGCAAGAAGACAAGAGAGTGTCTGAGTTACTGTATTATACTGCATCCCAAAGAGCAGCACAAAGGCTGAGACCGGAGTGACAAGTGCCAAGCTCAACCAACTCCAAGTACCCTTTTTGTTCAATGAAACTGACATAAGGTGAGCAGTTTCCTGTTTTGTTATTTACTGTTTTTGAAGCAACTTTCAAAGTCTAAATTTTCAGCCCAGTTTCTTTCAGCTTCTGAAACTACAGAATACTTTGTGAGTGAAGTTTATCCTGATGGCTCTGAGATTTCCATTCATTTGTAAATAAAAATGTGCTTTTGTATTACTATGTATAGCACATGATATTTTATATTAAAAGAAACAATTTTATCATCACATCTATTAAATTATGTGGAAATTATAATGAATTGCATGGTATATGCTATATTCTAATGAAATGTGTTATTTTATAATAGCTCCTTCTAAATCCCAGGCCCTACCCTGGTACTCAGTCTCCAAAGATGGTTAAGACACAGGTTGCAGACCTTGAGAAAATTACAGCCATGTGGAAGAGACGGAAATGTTTTAAAAATTTTTTTTTGTTAAAAAGAAGTAGAAAGTCTGTGTTTACAAGAAAATCTCTAAAATATTTAGCATCATGTCTACAACTTACTCTCAAACAGTTTAAAAAATATATGTATACTGTAATATGTATAAATAAATGTGTATATATATACATATATACATATATATATAAACACATATCCTTAGAGAGAGAACAATAAAGCAAATATGCGAAAATATTAGTATTTGGGGAATTTGGGTAAAGGATATACAGCATGCATTCTCCATGAGGCAATATTGTACTCAAAGGAATGAAAATTGTTCTTGGGAGCAAAAAAATCTGACTATTTTTCCATGTAAAGCTCAGATATACATAGAGTTTATAAGTAGATTTACAATAAATCTGTGATATTAAAATTTCATGGCAGAAGGTAATTAGAAAAAAAAATCTGTACAAGGGCTGGGGGGCAATAATGAGGAAAAGACTGAGAAACACTGGTATACACGAATTCTTTATACTCTTCTTGCAATTCTTCGACAAGCCTGAAATTATTTCTGAATAAAAAGTGTAAACATTGTGATATGCCAGTGCTGGGACTGTTATTGGAGCTTGGATGAGGGGGCCCTAATTCTGCAGGAGTGGGTGAGGGTGGCGCTGGGTCAGGTGACAGGGGAAGTCCCTAACAGAAGGGTGACATTTGCCCCAAACCTTGAAGGAGGATCATGAGTGTGCTGGGTAGATAAGGACAGGGTCTAATCCCAACAAGCTTCAGAGGAAGATTAAATTCTATATCATTCAGTTTTATTGTTTAGCATATTTTACCATATTCTAATGAGATACAAATTGATAAACCATGTCTTTTCTAAAGGATGAATCACAATTAAATAACAATTCGTTGTTACACAGAAGATCCAACTTCTAAACTTTCTAAAGAAATGGGAGTTTGAGGAAAAGCCTTTCCTCTAGGATTCACCCCAACTTTCAGTCTCTGAGGGAATGTTTCTCGAGTCACAATTTATAGACTTGGGAAAGCCTTGGGATTTTTGGACAGGGAAGGTGCCATCCTATGAAACTGGCCTTTTGCTCTGCAGTTGCATTGGGTCACAGAAGGTGGCTTTCACATTCCAGAGCAGCAAACCCTGCCTTGCTGTCAGCTGGAAATCCGACACTGAGCTGTGGAAATGCACAGTCAGAAAGCATGCTGTGAGAAGAGGCACATAAAGGGGCAAACGCTGGAAAAATTGTACTTTTCTTCCCATGACAGTTGCCTTTTGTTTGGACAAATAATTTGAGGAGAGAACAAAAAAGCGGCTGTTTGCTTAATGCCAAGCCACAAAATCATGGAGCCTTTCTGGCCCCAGCTAGGAGAAAATTCCTTGTCCCAAGCATTCCTGATGACTGGTCTTCAGGTCCTGCAGACTGAGGTGACACAGAAAGCACCCACTGTCTCCAGTGCCCCTTTCACTCGGCAGTGCCCACCTCACTCATTTGTAACTCAGTAGGACAGGAGGCCAGGGAGGCCAGAGAGCTCAATGCCAGGCCAGGCCAGGCCAAGCCAGAGGGGGCTGCAATGGAGAAGGGTGACCTGAAAGTAAGTCAGTAATGTGTAAGGATGCCCTGCCTGCTAGTTGCCTGTTTTCTTGGCGAGAAGAATCTGCAAAAAGAGCACAAAACCTTGTGTTCAAAAGTTTTGGCGTTTGTAACATATACAGACGCGTACACACATAGACACACATGCCCAGAAACACCCAAACTGCTTGTGATATATACATTTGGTGCCAACATAAACAGGATCTTGGCCAAAAACCATGTTGGTTAGCAACTGGCCAATGAAGTGTTTAAAGTTAGAGGCCAACAGAAAAACCCAAACAGTGGTGTTTTTTCTTAAACTTGAAGCCACCAGTCAGCATTGCTTTTCCTTTGCAGAACGGCTTTCTAATATCTTCACTCAGGAAAGATCCTGTCTGCAAAGAGGCCTGTGATGAGTTTGCTATTAGTTGAGTTCATTACCATAAATCCATCCAAGGTGAGTTCCAATAACAATTACCAGGCCATCAAGCCATGAAACCCAAGGGCCGTTTTGAATTTGTGACCAGTGCCAGTGAGAGGGAGGAGGGAGGTGCCGGGCTTCTACAACTGCCTGGTCTCCAAAGTTTATGGAAGGACTGAGGCCCCAAAGGAGGAAGGAGCAGCTTGCTGGGCCAGCCAGCTGCCACCTGGAAGAGTAGGCTGGGAAGGAAGTAGATGCTGGTCACTCAGACCTACAGAGTCCACCCTTGGCCCCATGTAGAGTGAGCACGTCATCCTAGGGGTATCCACACACTAGACACGACTCTTCCTCACCATCTCCCACCTCCAGGGATCAAATGCTCCTTCTACTCCCTAATAAAGTTGGTTCCCAGGAAAGGACTGATGTCCATTATTTACCACTTGACTGAATATATTTTAGTCAATGTTAACAGGTCATAGGATGTGTTGCACTTGAAGTCTATGGCCCAACAGCCTTGACTTCTGCTAGAAGAACTAGAGTCCTTGGACAGCAAATGGGACAGGGTTTGGTAAGGATGAGGAGTGTCAGGCTTTCTCAAAAGGATGCTCACTGTCTGCGTGTTCTTCATATCTCAGCCTCATTCTCCATTCCTAAGTAGGTTAAATCCGGCCGAGATGGTCTCTTGGTACCATATACCTCTCCTTAGCCCTTGCTAAGTCAAGACTCATGTCTATACTGAACCACCATTCTCTCTCAAGTACCTAGCCCAGTACCTAGCATATAGCACATTTCAGTGACTGTTTGTTGAATGAATAAATCAATGAAAGATTAGATGAAGGTTTGGATGGATAAATGGATGGGTAGATGGGTGGATAGATGGACAGATGGATGATGGAGGCATGGATGAATGATGATTGATGGATGATGGAATTTCAATATAGCTCCATCGGGGCCCTGTTCATCTTTCTATGATCCTGCCTCCCTGAGAACTCTCTTGCAAACTTAAAGAAGCCCAATCAATAGGTGATGGTGTTACTGGATGCTCATGATGAATTACTGCAGTAGCAACTGAGAAAGGCCAAGAGAGCAACCAAAGAGAAGGGCTGGGAAGGTAAAAGGCAGAGAGGGAGAAATAAGAGAGGTTGAGAGGTGTGCAGAAAAACAGACCATGGGCAGCTGGAGGAGAAAGGCAGAAGCTTTGGGGACCTGAAGGAAAAACAGAGGGAAGAGAGGCAATGAGACTAGCCATGGTGCTGGGGGGCGGGGGGAGTGGGAGGCAACTGAGAAGTGGGAATCATGGAAAAAGAACTTGTATTATCTGGAAAACAAAAACAATAGGGGCTTCTCTAATAGGACTACAGGGAGGTGAAAGTTGAAAGTGGGAGGCTTGTAAGAGACGAGGAGAGGAATCGTAACCAGAAAAATTTAAGTAGCAGAGAAAGAGAAACAAGACGAAAGAAAAATGCTGGTCCTGAAAGCTACAGAAGGGGTGCCTAGCCTGGGAGAGCCAAAGCCACAGCCGCTCTGCCAAGGGAGGAAACCTTAGGAGACCCGCCCAACCAGAATCTCGAAGTCTCAGACTTTTTCCACCTTATGAGCTGTAAATTGATCTATTCAGTTAGAGAAACCTGGTTTTTATTGAGTAATTTCCTCTGAACGACCTCCAGTTTTGAAAATGTCCCCAAAGTTCTCTGACTGCTCCCTCCCCGGCCAGGTCCCTGCGTCAATGCCCGTAAATCACAGAAGGCAGGCCCCCCTTGCTGCCCGTCTCCTGGCTAATCCTGATATGGCATGGGGTCCTGCGTGGTGCCGAGACCTCGGCTCTGTTTGTTCTGCCAGCCAGGTCCCAGAATGCACCTCGCTGAGCTGACATCCAGGCAGCCGCTCAGGAGCCCCCAGCCACAGAAGGGATTTCTAACTGTTCCCAAGCCACGTCCTATGCCTGGCCTGGATATCAAGGAAATGTCTCCATTTTTCTTCTTAGCCCTAAAATGGGGCCTCTTGCAGATACAAACAAGGAGCTCTTTTATGGGAAGCACTGCCCATCACTTGCTTTTACATTGCATCCTTTATGCCAGTATCCCTCAAAGCACTTTCACAGACAAGTGTTATTGTCTCCCCCCTTACAGATGGTACAGAGAGGACAGCACAGAAAGTTAAGTGGTTCAATGAAGGTCACTCAGAAAGTCAGAGCAGAGGTGGGAAAAGAATCAGAGCTCCCTGCTCCCAGGCCTATCACCTGCCACTCCCAGGCCTAGATGGAAACAACCAACATCTGTGAGCGACCTTCCCACACTCCCAGCAGCAGTGTGCAACAACCCCCCACCTTTGCTACTAAGGCTCAGAACTGAGCCTCTAACCAGGATTGCATAGATCCTTGGATGGAAGGGGCCATCTTGCAAAATCAATTGAAGGCCGATGGACTTGCCAAGACCCAGTAGGGTGGGAGGGGGGCCTGAAAGTCCCCTCAGGAGGCAAGATGCAGGCGTCAGGCTCGAAAAGTGATTGCATTACCTGTGTAGCTGAGGTTTTACTGCTTGCTCAATCTGAAAGTTAGCGAAGTAGTAATCAATGAAAAGGAAATATAATTGAGAAGATTAAAAGCTGAGGGTGGGTATGGACTGGGGAGGGAAGTGATTGCTAAAGAGGTCCATTTGTATAATTCAAAGGTCGATGCCTCTCATTAAACTCACATCTCCAGACACTCAGGGGATGAAAGAAAATCTCTCCATGCTGACTGGCTGACACCTAAGAGTTTCCTCCGGCCACTTGCAAGGGTAGCGTGAGACCAGAGGGACAGAAGAAACCGTTGGAAGGAGACTTTAGGAGAATCCACAGCAAAAGAACATTTAGAGAAATGAAACACAAAACCAGGCCTTCTGACCCTTTTAAAAATGATATCCAAGTTTCTTTTAGACTAAGGAGGGCTTGTTTACAAGAGCTGAATGAAGGCTGAACTGATGCCCAGGGAAGTTCTAGACTGGCACAACCTCACCTCCTCTGTTTATATTCACACCCACCCTTTAAAACACACACACACACACACACACACACACAGTTTATCCTTACATGGAATGGGGAATGCATGTGTTTCTACAGCTTCGGATCAGTCACGGGCTCTGGCTGACACCACATGTTTACTTGCAGAACTAGCAACTATCTGTCTCTGAGGCAAGTGACAAGTTTGTCTTCCACATTCCTCCCTGGGAAAGAAGGTGTATAGGCAGGTGTGTGTGTGTATATCTATAGGTCTAAACTGACACTTGAGGGCTGTGGAGTCCAGGAGGCCAGGCCACCACTGCCAGCCAGGACATGAGCACCAGAGCAGACAATACTATGGTTTGCCTTCCTGCTGTTGCTCTTTTTCTGTGGAGGCTGCTAACAAGAGGATACCCACTCTAGGTCTCCCTTGTCCCTTCATTCATCTTCTGTCCTTGCTGCCAACACCAGCAACCCCTACCAGTGTGTCTCGGAGACTACAGGATACAGGCAGGGCTGCCAGACTTAGCAAATGTATTCATTTGCTATTGCTGTGTAACATATCACCACCAACTTAGCAGCTGAAAACAACACAAATGTTTCTCTCACAGTTTGCAGGGGTTTGGAGTCTGGCATAATATGGTTGGGTTCTCTGTTCAGGGCCTCCCACACTGAAATCAGGATCACCCAGGCTGCTGTCTCTCTTGAGGCTTGGGGTCCTCCTCCAAGCTCTTTCAGGGTGTTGTCAGAATCTAGTTCATTGTGGTGTAGGTTTGAAGTTCCTATTTTCTTGTTGGCTGGTAACTGGGGGCTGCTCTCAGCTCCTAGAGGCCCACTGCTGTGTCCTGCCATGTGGCCTTCTCTGCAACATAAAAGTATTCTCCTTCAAGGCTAATGGAGAATTCTCTACTGCTTTGAATCTTAGACGTCTTCTGTCTCTGGCCCCTAGATCCAGATTTAAAGGGTTCTTATGGTTAGGATCTAGCCTATACAGACAATCTCCTTTTGGATTAACACAAACTCAACTGATCAGTAACCTTTATTACATTTGCAAAAATCCCTTTTGCCATGTAATGTAAGAAAATCATAAAAGTGATGTCTCACTAAGTTACTGGTGTCACCCACGCTCCAGGGGAGGAGATTATTCAAAGGTAAGGGTCAGTGGGGAGCGTCTAAGAATTCTGCCTAACACAACAAATGAAAATACAGGATGCCCAGTGAAATTTGAATTTCAGATTAACAATGAATACTTTTTTATTATGATTATATCTCATAAAATATTTAGGACACACTTATACTTAAATATTATTTGTGGTTTATCTGAAATTCAAATTTCACTGGGCATCCTGTATTTTATCTGGCAATGCTAGACACAGAGCCTCAGGGCCTCTGCTCCACATACAGGACAAAACTGGCCTGCAGTAGAAGGCATTTCCTTTGTGAAGCAGGCAGCGGTAGAACTTTCTTCAGCTGGGGGCCCTTTGGTGATAAGAGAAGGCCTCTGTGGCCGTATTTCTACAGCATCACTATTTCTGCTTCCCTCCCCCAGCTCCCTCAGCCCAGGGCTGTCAACACTCTGCAAATGCATGGAGAGCAATTGTTGTTCCCAGGCCATGTGCAGAAACGGCCCTGAAGGTCAGCCACAGAGTCTCACTTGCCTAGAATCACAGCCTGGTGGGTGGAGCAGGGAATCAGGATGAGGGGGGCTTCGGTGCAGGGGGAGGCAGATGCAATCCCAGGCCCTCTCCCTTCTGCCCTGTGTGGAAGATTCCTGCCCCAGAAGAAGCTCTTTCCCTAGAGGTGGGTCATACAGGCTCCGGGCTGTGGAAAGCTCCCCTCACCGGCAGTTTTCCTTGTGAGCGATGCTTGGCTCTCCTCACGGCTGCTCCAAATCCTTGCCAGCAACACTTCAAACTCTGGCCGGCCCAGTGTTACATTTTAACAGGCCAGGCCCTATTAGTCTGATCCTAGGATGGGTTATTCTTTCCAGTTTTCACTAACAAAAATCCCCTTTTATTTGGACACTCAAGTGGCCTCTAGGAACGAGGCTTTCATGAGTTGCCAAAAATGTTCGGATGCGGCAACATTTGTGTGTGTGGCCAATTACATTGGTACCTCTGGGGCTGATCCCACAGGCCTTTCTCAGGCAAGACTTCTATGAACTTCCAGCAGACCCCCCACCCTTTCACTTGAGCTCTATCTGCAAGAGGAGGTCCTGGGTGGCTGCCTGGGCGGCTGGAGATGAGTTTATGCCTGGAGTTCTTAACTCTTATGAAATCAATCCGAGTGGGGAGAGTGATTTATAAGAGCACTGGTCAATGCATTATTAGAATTAATATCATTATTTCGCTGCTTCCTTTTTTAGTTTTTTCCTCTCATAAGTCAATTTAGTTCGATAAGATTGGGCTGAGTTTTGGCTGCACACAGACTGGAGTGTTCTGCGTGGTAAGAGGAAAGGACTGTTTGGCAAGTTCAGACAATGCCTCCATTGTTTTCTGATTTATTGAAAGCTCAGGTTTTGCTAGTATTACATGGGCTTGTTGATGTTTTGCAAAGCAGGGATTAGAATTTTTCTGACCTGAAGGCTATCTCCGTATAGCGTTGGTTTCTTAGAGTCTCTAGTTTGTTGTAATTTGCCTTTTCCATAGCCAAGTAATGGCCACTGAAAGGGTGGGTAGGTATTTTTATAATCATTCTCTCTTTCCATCTTCCTGTTTGGCCAACACACACTAACTTGTCTCATGTCTGCTCTGAGTTTCCTAACTGCCTGCAGAAGAGGATCTATTTGAGTCTTTTCCTTCATCATCATATGTATTAAATATGTTGGTTGTGCAATCTGCCTTTCCTGTTGATTGGATCCCAAGCCAGCGCAGGCTGGAGACCCCCATTGAAGGCCCACGAATATGGGTATCTGGGGCATATTCATGGGGGTTTAGTCGCTCTCTTTCAATAATCTCTTCATGCACTTCATGTAAACATCCCCTCCACTACATGCTTTTCAGAAATCTGTTGCAGGAGACGTCACTAGGGAAGCCTGAGGTATTTTCTTATGAAAAGGACAACATCAGAAATGCTTAGAGATTAGTCTGCAATAGGAAATCACAAAGAGCTGATTTGTCTTCAAGTCCAGTCATGCTCACTCATGCTCACTTCGCCCTTCATCTCTCTCACCCACCACATCTTCACCCTTGCGTCATCATTCACCTGCTCGTCAGCCTTCCTGGAGCTCCATGCCATGGCTTTTGCTATCTATAGTTCTTGCCTGGAGATTCTGACTCCTCTTTTCCTCCTTGCTGTGAAAGCAAAACAGGAGAAAAAACTTAGGAGAGCAGGGTGCAGTCCCAGTGGAACACGAAGCAGCTCCTAAGAGGCATTTGGATATTAACCCATCTAGGGCTGGCCAAAAGCCTGGTGGTGATTTGTTTTATTAATTCTAGCAGAAATTGATGTTTAAATAAGTCTTAAAGAGACAGGACTTCCAAATCCAGGGTCTTACATATAACACTCACTCACTAAACTATTGTGGAATCAACCAGATTTTATATTGATCAGTTTTTTTTCTGTTTGAGAAAGAGAAGTTATTAAAAAACAAAACAAACTTTCCACAAGTGAAAGCTTTCCCCAATAAGGGCTTATCATTATATCCTTAGAGACAATCCCATGTCAGAATTACAAAATAAGCCACGATACCCCAGTACTTGGAGCTGGGAATTCACAGGGCAGCCTCAGTTTTCCTGGAAACATGATTTGCCTTCATGTGAGCACAGCACATCAACATCATACCATCATTGCCCCACAATCCCAGTTCACACACCATCTCTGGCTAACACACGCAAGTCTGTTTCTTCCAAGGAGAGAACTTAGAAAGGAACATGAATCAAGAAATTGCTTCTGAAAACTGAAAGAGATCATTAAAATGTTGGTTCTGGAATGCACATCACTGAGACAGCAATCCAAAGGTGGCAAAAACTTGACAAGTGGTGTTACAAGTAAGGAGCTTTTACTCCCTTGTAATTCCATGTTCTAAGGTGCTAGGTTCCATTTCATCTTGTCATTAACACAATATTCTGGAAAGCTGACACATGAGTCCCGTTTTACATATGCCATAGTTGAGGCTGGGGGAATTTAAGTGGCTTGTCCCAACACTCATGGGTATGGACCAAAGCCAGCTTTCTTGTTCTCCTTTTGAGAAACACTGTTCAGAATGAATATATTTTTTCTAAATAGCAATTCTTAGTCACATATCTTTCCAATCAGGCTGTGAAGTCCTTGGTGATGGTGATGATGACAATAGGGATCATTTATTTTAATCCACTACATTTCAAGCACTATATTATGCTTAAATATAACTTAATCTTCAAAATTACCCTGTAAGTTAGGATAATAACATTAGCCCCATTGTATTAATTAGGAAAGGAAAGGCTCAGAGTTGTGGATTAACTAATGCAAAGTCACACAGCTCAAAGATAGCCAAGCTCTAATTTGGACTGCATTCTGTGTGCTTTCAGTAACTGCTGGATTGCACTGCAGTGTATGCTTGGTTAGAAAACCTAGGCTGACTGTTTTTGTGTCTCTTTCCTGTAAAGAGTTTCTTTCTCCTCATTTCTCACAGCAGGCAATTCCAACTGCTAGCCCCATATAAACATGTCCTAGTGTGTAACTGACTCATACAAACTCAGGGCTAACCATCTAGAGCACAACGCACCAGGTACAAAGGAGGGGAAGCTTCTCTGTCTCTCTGTCTCTGTCCCTGTCTCTTAAGAGCTACTTTTACAGCTCAACATTGTTCTATTTCTGGCTTCTCACTGATAACACAGATCAGGGCCACAAAGTGAGATCCACTCGTTCACATCCATGAGTCTCAAGCAGAGCACAGAAGTGTACAGTCAGGCCTTCAACTACTGGAAATGTTCATGGATCACTCTGGGTAAGGATTCATCATTTTTGAGACAGATAGTGTAGTTGCTCAGTGAAATCAGAAAAGCCAAAACCAGAACAAATCATAATAAAATTTATATGGAACCACAAAAGACTTAGAATTGCCAAAGCATCACTGAAGAGAAAGAAAGAGGCTGGAGAAATAACTCTCCCAGACTTCAGACAATACTATAGAGCTACAGTCATCAAGACAGCATGGTATTGGTACAAAAACAGACATATAGACCAATGGAACAGAATACAGAGCCCAGAAATGAACCCACAAATTTTTGGTCAACTGATCTTCGACAAAGGAGGCAAGAATATACAATGGAATAAAGACAGTCTCTTCAATAAATGGTGTTGGGAAAACTGGACAGCAGCATGTAAATCAATGAAGATAGAACACTCCCTTATGCCATACACAAAAATCAACTCAAAATGGATCAAAGACTTAAACATAAGACAAGATACAATAAACCTCCTAAAAGAAAACATAGGCAAAACATTAACTCATATACATCTCATATACATATACACCTCCTAGGGCAGTCTACCCAAGCAATAGAAATAAAAGCAAGAATAAACAAATGGGACCTAGTGAAACTTATAAGCTTCTGCACAGCACAGGAAATCATAAGCAAAACAAAATGACAACCTACAGAATGGGAGAAAATTTCTGCAAATGGTGAAACTGACAAAGGCTTGATCTCCAGAATATATAAGCAGCCCATATGACTTAATAAGAAAAAACCAAACAACCCAATCCAAAAATGGGCAAAAGACCTAAACAAGCAATTCTCCAAGGAAGAAATACAAATTATCAATAGGCACATGAAAAAATGCTCAATATCACCAATTATTAGAGAAATGCAAATCAAAACTACAAAGAGCTATCACCTCACATCAGCCAGAATGGCCATCATTCAAAAGTTCACAAATGACAAATGCTGGAGAGGCTGTGGAGAAAGGGGAACCCTCCTACACTGCTGGTGGAAATGCAGTTTGATGCAACCACTGTGGAAAACAATATGGACATTCCTCTAAAGACTAGGAATAGACTTACCATATGACCCAGTAATCCCGCTCCTCAGCATATATCCAGAAGGAACCCTACTTCAAAAAGACACCTGCAGCCCAATGTTATAGCAGCACTATTTACAATAGCCAAGACATGGAAACAGCCTAAATGTCCATCAACAGATGACTGGGTAAAGAAGAGGTGGTATATTTATACAATGGAATACTATTCAGCCATAAAAACGAACAATGTAACGCCATTTGCAGCAATATGGATGTCCCTGGAGAATGTCATTCTAAGTGAAGTAAGCCAGAAAGAGAAAGAAAAATACCATATGAGATCGCTCATATGTGGACTCTAAAAAAAAAAAAAAAATCCAAAACAGAAACAGACTCATAGACATAGAATACAAACTTGTGGTTGCCAAGGGTGGGAAGGGACAGACTGGGAGTTCAAAATTTGTAGATACTGACAAGCATATGTAGAATAGATAAACAAGATTATACTGTATAGCACAGGGGAATATATACAAGATCTTGTGGTAGCTCACAGAGGAAAAAAAATGTGACAATGAATATGTGTATGTTCATGTATAACTGAAAAATTGTGCTCTGCACTGCAATTTGACACAACATTGTAAAATGACTATAACTCAATAAAAAATGTAAAGAAAGAAAGAAAAAGAAAGAAAGAAAGAAAGAGGGAGGGAGGGAGGGAGGGAGGAAGGAAGGAAGGAAGGAAGGAAGGAAGGAAGGAAGGAAGGAAGAAGGAAGGAAGGAAAGAAAGGAAAGTAAGGAAAGAAAAGCTGTGTTCAGCTCCCAACTCTAAAACACACCAGCTGTGCCGCTTCAGGCCAGTCACTTAACTTCATTCAAGGTACTTCCTCACCTATAAAATGGGGACAATGCCGTTCTACTTTCAGTAGCTATGAGGATTACAATACACCTCTTCTGGCAAGGAGTAGGCCATCAACAAATATTGCTTTCCCTTTTGGAATATATGGAATATAATACAGATTTAGCTCAAGATGCTAGATTACATAAGTTGTAACCATCAACTCCTAGACTCTGTCTTAACACAGTGAAGCACTCAGAAGTTATTGCCTTAAGTGCAACTTAATTTACCCTTGTAGTAAGCACTCCAGCCCACCTGTGTGGACCACCCTGCATGGCTTTACCTTGGCACTTTGGAGGTTCTCAAGGGCTAGTGAGTCCAAGTGTGGTGGGTGGTCCCAAACTGCGAGGTTGCTATTTCATCTCTTTGCCCCACACATCACTTTTCTGTTCTGTTGGTGTGACCTCAATTTATTTCTTGCTTTCTCTATTCCTCTGTCATCCAGTGATGTTCTCCATTGTCATCAGACCCTCACTTCTTTCTGATTTTGTTTTCTTTTTTTTGCCCCTTTCCTCCAGTTTTCTCAGTCTTCAGTACCAGTGAGACTTGGCTGGTATCACTACTAACTGGCCAGCAGGAAACAGATGGCACACTCAAATTCAAAAAACTCTAGGAAGGTTTAATCAAAGGACTGTAAAGTGTGGGCAGGGTGCACCACACAAGGGATGATGCAGTACCCTGGGTCTAAGGACAAGGGAGCTGTTACCACCTCTAGGCCCAAAGGGATGGGGGAAGGAACCCCGAGCTTAGCTTCTAGAACCTGGAAGGAGGGTGCCAGAGAGAGAGAGAGACCCTATTGGAGAGGGACAATAGCCTCAATAGAGAGAACCAGGATAAATACCTCCAACCTTCTCTCATTGCTAACCCCCACGCCCTGTAAGTGTTTCCCATTAGACAAACCCATCAAGAAGCCAAGGAGCAAGGCTTCCAGGGCCCAGAGCAGGGTGAAGTAAGGTAGAGGGTCTGGAGGGACACAGACACCAAAAAGAGCTTGCCTTGTCCTGGCTCACAAACCCAGCAGTCACCAGAATTCTAGATAATCAGGGCGTGGCTGCCATTTTATGCAGACTCACTGGCTAAATTGTGTGTTTCATCCTCATTCCATTTCCCTTTCTTTCTTTAATTTTCTATGGCCTGCTCTACATTTAATGGAGCTATTTTAAGCATACACAGGAGATCTTGCCATACACAGGGAACAATCAATGTTCTCACTTAATAATTCATTCTTTCATTAAATGCCCCCCAAGTAATTAACTAAAACATGAATAAATTCCACACTGATATTTGCTAAAGTTTTGTTTCCAGAGAATTTTACCTGTTGGCAGATATGCCAGGACCATTATTTACTATGAGGAACAATGAAACAAGAAAACCGCACAGTGGATAGTCACAGGGTACCAACTTCATTCTCACAGTTGTCAAACGCTTACTAAGCACTAGATAGTTTAGAGACATCATCTCCAAAACGGAAACAGTCCTATGAAGTTTTAAAGAAACAGAGGCCCAGAGAAGCTTAGTGTCCTGCCCAGGGTCATATCAGGCAGAATTTGACACCAGGTTTGTCTGGACCAAAGCCCTGCTCTTTCTACTATTCCCACCCCTCACTCCATCTTTCTAACACTTCTATGGGGAAGTAAGTGATGCAGAAAAAAATACCCTAGTAAGTCAGGGTTGTCCACATTTCAACACACACGTTCATGTGGTGTGTGTGTGTGTGTGTGTGTGTGTGTGTGTGTGTGTGTGTGTGTATCTATCTATACCTATATAGATAGATATATATAAAAGAGAGAGAGAGAGGGCCAAGTGTGGATTTCCGAAGCTTTGGAGACCACCTCTGAGGAACATTCTAAAAGAATGAGTGAAAAAGGGGAGAAAACTGGCAGAAAATAAGATTTTCTGCTCCTTCCTCATTCCCCTGAGCATCCTTCCCCACAGAAGTTTGGCCAGTAATTTTCCACAGGCCCAAATGTTTATCTAAGTTCTCCAAAGAAGCCCACCCTCACTGAGAGTAACTGTGTCCTGGCCCTGGTATCAGTCTGTAAGAGGCACAACTACTCCTGAAAGGCTTTTCAAATTAGAACTGGGATCATACTCTTTTTTAATAATTTGTTTCCTTCATAACCTCCCTGTTAGCATGTACTGATTGTTTCACATCATCATAAAATACACTTCTTTGCTTTCACATTAGTTTTGGAAAAGGTGTGGACTGATGCTAAACCTCCAGAAAATCCTCTGTTAGGATAGTCTAAATGCTTAGGGAGGAAACTCATCTCCATACACATCCTGACCACTTCCCTACCCCTATCCCAAAGAGCTCCTCCTCCTTCATGTCCCTTTTGGAATAGTGCCCTATCAGTACCTTTGTGGTCTCAGTAACCCCTGAGTCCTGCCCCTCCCTCACACCCACAGTATCAGTCATCAAGCCTTGTTGGATCTGTGCTGTGAATCTTTCTCCTTCTTTTTTCAATGACCACCACAGTTTAAGCTCTTATCCACTCTCTGAGACACAATGAGTACTCCATACAGGTTTTTCCTGAATAACTGAACAAATGAGCCATTTGAGAGAGACTCCCCTAACCATCTCTCCGCTCCCTACCCATGTTCCACTGAGCCACTAGAGTTAGCTTTGTAATACTTAGATTTGATCATTTCCTTCCTTACCTTAGGTACCTCCAGTTGTCTGCCAATTGCCTAAGAGAATATCCCAAATGCTTTAACCTAACACAACAGGGACCCCATCCTTCTTTCCCAGTGCCCCCTCCAGCCTACCATGCACTCTATTCATTTATGCCTCCCTGCTTTGCTAATGTCCTGTCTACCCACAATGCTTATAGCCCTACTTCTTACAGCACCTCCTGCACTAGCATGACTCCATGCTCTTAACCACTACACTATGAAGGGAAGGAATTCTTTGGCCCAGACTGGCTCAGTTATAAACGGCTAGGGGAACAAAGTCACGTATTGCACACATGGCCAGTGGGAAGCATTCCTCTGTGGGGGGTGGGCATGGAAGGTGAACCATTATTAAGAGGCAGCCACCCCAAGTTATCTGTGATACTTCCTATGCTGCTGTAGACACACAGAGAGTACAGGCTCTATGTCCATCAACTAGTGTGGCAGGCAGGACCCATGCATCACAGAGGCCTGTCTGCTGACTGCGAGAGGCTGTGGCAGAGGAACCAGTTATTTTATCGGTTAGCTAACATGATCTCTTGTCATTCACAATCTAGAGACAAAATTCTTCGCTAGTTTTTTTTCTGGCTCTTGATAATTCAGCCTTATGTTACCATGCACTCCCTAAAGGAAGGAACAGAGAGTGAAAGAGGGAAATGGGGGGCAACATAAGAGAGAAGAGGCACAGAGAAATCAATGCCCTTCTTGTAAAATTGTTCTTCTTTTCTCTTTTCATTGGAACCACCCATTAAAAAGCATGAGATCAGAGTAGATTAGAATACTTCGAACATCCTTTACCTGCAGTCTTTTCTTCAAAAGAGATTTTAGTGGCACTATATGAATATATCCGACAGACACGGAGCTGGTGGGTGCAGGCAGACTGAGAGCCCAGCATGGCCTCCCAAATTCTCCTCCACAGCCGCCTGGGAAGCGGCAGGGCTGGAGCCCTATTGGCAAGCCCAGAAAAAGCCCAATCTCAGGTCGGTCTGCTCACCAGAGAGGACTGAATCTCAGCCTGGTCCTGGAAAAGGGCTGGCGAGGGAGGGTGCAGGAGGTCTTGGGACAAGCCCTGGTGGAGTTTTCTGTATTCGCTCTTCATCAAAGAATTCTAACAGAGCTGTTTTTCTTTTACCTTTGCAGGTCCCTCACTCGAGAGGAGAACATGGCTGTATCATTTGTGGCCTGCATGTGTTGTGTCTGGTTCCCGTGGTTTGTTTTCCTGCTTTGAAAGCGAAACCGTGCATGGCTCAGAGATGGAAAGCAGACCACGGTTTGTCAGCGCGGCCATTCGTCATGTCCCCCAGAGGGGGCTGGGAACTCCTGCAGCCTTGAGCACTGCCAGCACGCGGACCACCCAGCTTGCGGAGCTCGGAAGGCCACCAGGCAGTGCCGGGCACGAGGCTCTGCTACCCAGCTAGACGGGGGCCACCCCTGGGGACGCAGGCCTGAAATAAACCAGTGTGATGGACCTGGGGCCCGGCAGTCCAGGTCTCTTGCACGGTGAATCTGAAGTGGGCCCAGGTAAACTTGCAGAAAGGTCCAGAGTGAACAGAGCTTCTCAGATCCGCTTCAGAGCAGAGCCGGGGAGGAAATCACTTTACTGCTCCGTGAAAAGTCGTTTGGCTATGTTGAACTCTTTTGTTTTTTACTGTTCTGCAGAAAGCTAGTTGTAAAACACTCTGACATACAGCAAAGAACAAATGTCTGCACCTGCCCAGGGGGTGGGGGAACCAAAGGAGGCAGGAAGAGGCATCGCTGCAAGAAGAGGTTCCTAATGCAGCTGTCCCAGGCAGGGCGGCAGTTCTCAGCAGCTCCATCAGACTCACCTGGGCCTTCTGAAGGATGCCGTAGTCTGCAGTGGCCCACCTAGATCTTTGGGGCTGGCCGCCTGGAATTTGCATCTGTAATAAGTTCCCTGGTGAATGTTCTGTGAACTCATTTGAGAACCAGAGCACCAGGCAGTGTGATTACAGGACTCCATGATTGGGGAAGGTCTCTCCGTGTGAGTCCAGAAAGGTGCTCTGGTCTCCAGGGAAGCAGAGGCAGCCGGGGCCAGTCCCAGAGCTGACTAGCACGGCCGAAGAGGAGGATCCTGTTTGCTTTGCCAACTTGAGCCAAGGCTGGAGAACATGAGAGTGGTGCTCAAGGCTTCGGAATCCATAAAAGCCTGGTATAAATATGTACACCACTTCAACCTGGAACAATAACAGGACAGAGTGGGAACAGATGGTAACTGGGCTTACGGAGGAGCAAGTTGAGTCTAGAACTTGTATTCAAGACCTTATTCACGCTTATGTTCTTGCTCATTTTTACAGAAAGTGATGACTGTCTCACATTGTAATTTATTAAAGGTAAAGCTGTAATAGAAAAACATGGAAGTATGTGCTTTCACACTTTCTCTCATTTAAACTTACAGGACAACCTATCTCATTCGTGTTGGGCATATGCATCCAAGGCCCTGCACTGTGACCCAGTGTCGACTCCAGGCGCTCAGCATTCATCAACAGCATCGACGGGGCTCCCCTGGCAAGTGCAGGGATACTACAGTTTATCCTGACCCTGGAACTGACCTGATCTTTCAGGGTTTCCCAGAACATGATGAAGTGGTCCCTACCCTTCAGTCTCTCTCCCACTGACCTCTGCCCAGGAACACCCTCAGACCAGGCCTGTGTTCCAGGGATTGGCTGGGTTACCAGTTCTCTGGGACCATTTGGTGCTTCGTCAGCCCCCACTGGATGGCGACTCCTGAGTCAGGTTTCCTGACTTCATGACTTCAGCATGTGTGGCTGAAGGGACTGAGCAATCGTGCTCTCCACAACATCTGGCATGCTCTGTCTCTTGGGCTTCGTCTTGCAAATTTTCTAAGGAAAAAGAATCCTAATTATCTAATTTCTTTCCCATTGGGTACCAGGGTGAGTTTCGGTGGGAGGAAGGTATGCTGAAAAGAAAATGGCTCTTACTCCTTCTTGTGCATTATCTGACTTTGAAATCCAGTGATGAAAATGTCTGTGGGAGAGAGGAGGGGCTTTGGCAGGAGAACACATTCCAAGACCTACTGGCCCTAGCAGTCAGCGATCCTATGTTATCCACAAATGATTTATGTTAACACAATCAGTGTTCCTGAGGTGGGGGTGACCACCACTGACTATGGCCAAGGCTCCTTGGAAAAACAAAGAAAAGGAAGAGCTGATGGAACAAATGGTGTGAGGAGAGAAAGAGGGATTAGAGAAAAAGTACATGATGAAATGGGGATTAAAAAAAAGAAATAGCTGGAGGGAAGAACCAGGAGACGATTCTCTGCTTTACAAGAATTACTATTTCTATTTCCCTGACTATCTTCTTCTACTTTTAAAAGGAAAGGTGTTTTCCTTCATTGTATTAACACACAAGAAGTGCTTCACTGCATTAGACATTTCGGGAACTGTTGATTGAGGAGTCTCTCTCCTCATGTTAGAGCAGACAACTCTGAGCCAATATGTGAAATTCAATCAGACTTGGTAAAGACTCAGGGAGTAACTGGAATGACTCATGAATTTCTTAAAAAATTACCTTCACGCAAGCTGGATGAGTGAAGTTGTTTGCTTTGGGGACAGAAAGGTAGGCTAAAAT
This sequence comes from Camelus bactrianus, assembly GCF_048773025.1. Taxonomy (NCBI): domain Eukaryota; kingdom Metazoa; phylum Chordata; class Mammalia; order Artiodactyla; family Camelidae; genus Camelus; species Camelus bactrianus. The sequence continues at coordinate 21,862,868 of NC_133542.1, forward strand.
GAGGCCATCATTGGTTTCCTTCTCTCTTCCTTTTTACTTCCCTACTTTTTTGCTAAAAGAGTAATTTTTAAGAGGATAAAGATGATCAAATTCATTCACATTTGGGATCATGAAGTCTTGGACCCATGATTGGCTTATGGTGTTTTTCATGTGGTGAGGATTGAAAAGAGGTCTTTAAAATGGATACAAGCAACCTCTTTGGTTGTCAGCTAACTCAGCATCAACACCACCTCCCACTACACCACCCTCTGCATCAGAGGGGAGGAGCCTGGAAACACATTTTCAGAAATCTTCCCCTGTATGGTTGTGGGTGAGAATCGGCCTTTCAGAGGCCCTTGCACAAAGTCTGGAAGCCAGAGTTCTCCAGCTAGATTTCCCAGCAGACACGTGGTCAGTCAGCAGATGCTGGGGTTTCCAGTCAAGCTCTAGAGAGTCACCTGCTCCAGAGTTGGAGGCCGGTGGTGTAGGCTTCCTGGAGGCTTGAAATTCATAGTGACTTCCGGACAAGCTTTTGAGAATTACCCACACCAATCTGGAGGGAGCTGAGCTCAGCAGTGGGAGTTTCCTTGAACTTAGCTCCCCAGCCGTTCCAGCAGTTTTGTAAGCCTCTAATTCTTTGAATTGAAGCCATTACTGCTTATAATACTTAGAGTGGCTTCTATTTCCCTGAACAAGCTCTGAAAAATGCAGCAAGCTGTTGGAATGGGACAAAATCACTTTGGGAGGGAGCGTAGACAGAGAAGAGAACAAGAAGCACATAAGCTACTTCCTTCCTTCTCCTGCTTCGCACAGTCTGACAGGCTGCCCTCCAGCTCAGTGGGGTCATTCTCAGCATTCAAGCTGGGTGGCTGGTAGACCACCTCTGATGCCCCCAAAGATATTCCTTCCTTGATTTAAGCAACTGCCTTCATTTTGAGCATCCTTCTTTACAGATTTCAAATATTAATAGAACAAATTCTGGAATATATTGATTCAAGTTTAAAAGGAAACACCTGTGTTCAACGTTCACTCAGTGGAATATTCTGCAAGAACAGAGTAACTCAAGTAGAAAATAATGTTTCAGTCTCTTTAGTCTATCACTAATCACAGCAAAATCAACTGTTTGCTTCTGAGCACAGTCCCTGTAAGCCAGAAAACACAGTGAGATCACTAAAGGGAGGGGCTGAGCACAGGCAGCATATACACTAAAAAATTTGACTAAATGAGTTTTTGAAATCACAGAGAGAATTCCAGGAGATATGGTTATCAGGATAAAATAGCATTTCTTGGATGCAGAAAGGGCATTGAAACTTCTTAACGCCTCCATGGAGGAGCTAAAAACATTGAAAGACCCTTTCAAAACCTGGACCTAAAGAGGTTCCATCTCCAGAGAATCTGAATTTCTGGATCTCTAAGAAAGGAAGGAATGTGAAGCTATGCCTTTCTAGAATCACCCCCACCCTTGTCCTAAGACGTATTCAACAACACAGAAATAGTTTAACTGGCTAGCCAGCCAGAGGACCAAAATAAACAGTTTCATTTTCCAACAAAGGGAGTTATTTAAAATCTCCTTGGACTACCCCAAAAAATCAATGTCAAGAACAACACAAGCAACATTTGGAATGATCTCAGAGTACTGTTTCAACCTTTGTTCCTTCCTGTGGTGAAGAGAGAGTAGAATTTAGAAGTTCTGAATTTGAACCCCAGGACTGGCCAGTTTTTAACTGAGTGGCCTTGGGAAAAATTACTTTGCTTTATTTGATTTTCTTCAACTATAAAACAGTGATAATCGCTGTACCCATGTACCCTCCTAGACCCCCATGGTTATTGTGAGGATAAAATGATGAGTATGAAATGTCTTAGAAAACAGGAATATTCTCAGCATATAACCTATTCCTAATATCTTATATTCTTGATTATGGTAACCCTAACCAACTGCTCAGATTTTAGGTTATCACTCTTAATGACAAAATAAAAACACTCCATAACCAATTACTGTGGCATGGGAGTAGATAGTGATTTTATTTCACTGACTTACAAATAGTAAATCTGCAACCACACAGCATTACCATGACACACACATACTTACAAATAGGAAAGTCCATAGCAAAGTTGTTATGGTAACAGTATGAGATTGGAGTGGACCATGTCCCCGCTAATAAATGTCAGGTTGATTTGAATTACTTACTAAAGTACAGCTTAGACAAAGCCAAAAAGGAAAACCAAAACTTTCTCGGTAAAATGGATTCCCAAAGCACAAATAAAAGATTCCACCTGAGAAGAATGATTTATTATCTCTCACTCAAGAAAAGGATGCACAGTCCATTCTACGTGACTACATCTCCTAAACTGTTTACTACTGGTTTGTAAAAAGCTCACACATGTGTGTTCATAAGCACACAGATACAGACAAGTGCACACACGCATATACACCACAGATACTAAAGTTCAACTAAAAGAAAAACTAGAAGTCATTGATCACTTGAAATGAAACTAGGAACATCTTTGCCCTAAAAAAGCAAATTTCCCCACCTTCAGGTCAGAAAGAATGATGAAAGTTTATATCAGCCAAAAGGAACCTGGTATTCAGGAAACCCAAGGCATTAAAGTGAGGCTGTCACAAAAGAAAAGAGACAACGTCTAAAACTTAAAAACCCATCCTACCTAACATGAAGATGTGAATGAATTTATTCTGCTTCAAACCAGATTGGACCATGTATAATTCACTTCCTTATAAGCTATGTGATTAGAAATGCTGGAAATAATCATTTAACAGCAAAAAAGAAACAACCCTTTGTTCTCCAAGTTCTCCGCGCCACCAGAGATAGGACTCACTGTGAAGAATATTTACATTTTTGTGAGGAAGACACTATACACCTTTCTTAAGAGCAGCTATCTTGAAATGAATGAACATAAAGAATTTCTTCTTTTTTTAGTCATATATAAACTAAATGTTTCTGTTTTCCAACAAAATTTAGACAACTTTTCAAAGTCAACAACAGGTTTTTAAGGTTCTTATTATGTATCATTTATAAGATACGACTGGCTCATCATGAGATCAGCACTACTCTATAATTAAGATAAATGAATATCTGGGATAAAATATTGGATCAGTGGAGAAGAATTCATTCGAGGGCTCAGTGAGCATTTCTGTCTTGTGTTTAAAAAAGCTAATCAATAAGAAGCAAATATTTCTGGTGCATTATACAAATATAGCTGGCAGTTCACCATTTAAAACCTGGGTTCCCCCCATGCAAGCCCACCTCTGGAGCTCTATCATACCTGGCAAGAACACAAGATTCCCATTTTCTTTTTCTTTTCTTTTCTTTTTTTGTTTGTATTCAGATGGGGAGGTAATTAGGTTTCTTCATTGATTTCCACTTGGAGGAGGTCCCCAGGATTGAACCTGGGACCTCTTGAGTGCTGAGCATACGCTCTACCACTTGAGCTATACCCTCCCCCCAGATTCCCATTTTCTTAAGGAGCTACATCAGTTAGAATGTGTTTGATTATAAGAGGTATAAACAATGAGGAAATGTATTACCTCACTTATCAGGAAGTCTAGGCACATCGTGGCCCAGACTCTGATGCTCTGAAATTCTCTGTTTGGCCCTTTCCCACTTGTTGGCATTTGTATTCAAACTGGCTTCCTTCATGACTGCAAACTGGCTATCAACAGCATCTAGGGCTACATTTTTCCTTATTCATATTTAGTCAGCGAGAGACAAAAACCCTCTCCCAACTGTGGAGTAAAAATGCTTTCCTTCAGTCTTTTTTGGCCAACTTAAGTTCAGTGGCCACACCATTGACCAACAGTTGCCAAGGGACCATTAGGTGTGAATTGTCCTAATCACTGGTTCCAGAAGTAATGACCAGCAAAGGAGAAGGGGTGGTAAAGACTGGCTCGGACAAATCAAGACCCATCTCTGAAACCAGAGGCTGAATGAACCTACGTGAGTTATTGGGCTGCACTCAGTGCAGAGGTTGAACACCAGGAAGAAAATCAGGGTTTTGTTAGGAAGGAAGAAAGGGAGAATGGATGCTAGTAAACAATTGACAATATCCATCTTAGAACCCAAAGGGCTTAGCAGAAGTGGTAAGAAGAATTCGGCCACTGACAGTGTGTCTGGAATTTATGTGGAACAGTGGTCTGCCGTCAGTAGGAAGGGGTGTTTCTAATTGTAAATCCATATGCCTCCACCTAGCCCCAGGAAGAAAGATTCTAGTTTCCTTAAGCAAGAGGACTGCAAATAAATTTAAATAGGCTGATGAAACTTTATCAGAGCCTGTTCTAAGAATTATAAAAACAAAGACATTCCCTTTATTGGCAAAAACAGAAATAGCAGCTGCTGATTTAGAATGTAAGCAGCAGAATGGAGAAACATAGCAAGGTAGCAGCAGAAAAGCCCAAATGCCTTCAAGAAGACAAAAGTCACCCTATCAAGGAAAAGGAGACTGGGGTGGCTTTGGGAGTTAGTATTTCTATCAGATAAGAGCTCAAAGCTGAACATATGAAGATAATTTCAGAATCCTTGGTTAGCTGTTAAGAACACTTGCTTAACACTGCTTTCTCTCCCAGGCTGGAAAATAATGTTTCTCATAAACGAGGATCTTCCAAGAACTTTCCAAAGGTGAGCAGCTGAATTTCTTGACTTGCTGTGTCACCACAGGAAGGTCACAGAGGAGACCACAATACTGCTCATTGGGTAGATCAAGCCTGGAAAAGGCATGGCCTTTTCATTTGAACATGCTTCAATATTCCTATTTTGAAGTTAGAGAAAAAGGGGTAGGAAACAGTTAAGGAGCTTGAAAAATCAAAGAAAACTATGGGCAAACCAAATTTTTAAAAACTGGAATATAGTGTATACTAACACACATACACACACACACACACAAACTATTGTCTGAAATTTTCGTATCATTAAGACCAAAGTAACTGCTTGGCTAAGTCATCTTGAATTACGTAGAAATGATAGAACTTCCCAGACTAGCTGCCCATACATTCTCCAACAAAGAAATCCACTATACAGTGATAAGTGGCTGTGAATTACATAATCAAGATTCAAATAATTTTCACAGTCTAAAATGTTGGGAAAAAATGATCATGGACAAATGCAAAGCCCATTACTTCGGTTGAAAGAATCAACTGTAAAGACCGGGGGATACCTGCTTAAGAGCTGTGAGTTTTGATTGGGTCTGTCAGCAGACAAGTTAACTATGTGATCATTAGTCTAAAGTAATTTCTTAAAGAAATCAATAAAATATTTAGATCATGGAAAGTGATAACTCTACCACTTTCAAACTGGATCAGACCACATTTAGGGTTCTGGATAACTGGTGAATTAATGATTATGCTGACAAAGCAGAACATGTTCAGAGGAGAGGGCAAAAGGGGAAGGCTCGGGAAATCATACCATAAATACAGCAGAGAGGGCATCCTGTAGGGTTGGAAATAAAGTTGTTCTGTGTTACTCTAGAGAGCAAAGACCAAGGCAGTGGCTTAGAGCTCTCTGTATGAAAAAGAGGACACCATTAAATGTCCTATGTCACATGTCTGAAAGGCAAAAGGACAGACCCTGGAGCCAGTCAGCCTGGGTTCATATCCTGCTCTGCCACATATTGACTCTGTAACCTTCAGTAGGTTGATGAAATCCCCTGTGCCTCCCTTCCTTCATCAGCAAAATGAGGATACTATGAGTCCCTACCTCCTAGGATTCTTCTGAGGAGTACATGAGTTATAAGTGCTTAGAACAGTGCCTGGTAAATGGTAAGCACTGTATGCATCTTTGCTGTTAATATAAAGAACCAGTTTTTTCATAAACAGAGATTCCATGTGTATTCATTCAGTAAAGCTGCTATAACAAAATACCACAAACGAAGTGCCTTGAACAACACTGATTCATTGTCTCACAGTTCTGTAGGCTACAAGTTTGAAATCAAAGTGTCGGCAGCATTGACACTTTTCTTTCTAAGGGCTGTGAGAATCTGTTCCATGCCTCTCCCCTAGCTTCTGGAAGTTTGCTGGCAATCGTTGGTGCTCCTTGGCTTTGAGAAGCATCACCCTGGTCTCTGCCTTCATCTTCACATGGAGTTCTTCCCATGTGAATGGCTAACTTCTTATATTTTCTTTTTATCAGGACACCAGTCATATTGAACTAGGGCTCATATTAATGTCCTCATTTTAATGGGATTATCTCTGTAAAGACTCTATATCCAGATATGGTCACACTGTGAGGTACAGGAGGTTAGGACTTCAACATATTAATTTGGAGGGATGCAGTTCAAGCCATACTCATGTCACTGAGGATCTTCATAAAGAGGCTACATGATCAGAGATGTTGCTGGTTTAATCCTCCAATGCATCTGATTGAGGACAGGCTTTTACAGAACAATTATAGGTCAAATCAGGACTCACAGAATGCAATTTAAGGTACAATAAAAAGCTTTCTTTCTCAATCCAGAGACCTGACTTGGCCTCACAAATTACAATAGTAAAAAGACAGGGCTATACATTAACTTCCCTTGTTCATTTTCCTGTAGAGACAGCAATGGGAAATATCTCCTTATGACCCCTTCAAGGCTGCATTCTTGCTTCAGCATTCTTTTCCTCCACAAGTAACAAGCACCCAATACAGCGGTGTCAATGAAATAATATTCTATCACTTCTGGAGCACTGCAGATTTTTCCATCTTCACCTCGTTTTATCTTCCCAACAATGATGGAGAATATGGATATCAAATAGTTCATCCTTATTTGCACATGAGGGAACTGAGAGGTTAAGCTTTTAGTCTGGGGTCATGTAATTAATTAATGGCAGTGCTGTGATTAGGTTTATGTTTCCTGATAATCTATCAATTACAAGTCAATTTATTGAGCATCTCCTGTTTGTTTAGTACTGTGCTAAGCATTGAAGATTGAGACCAGGGTATCAGTCAAATCAAATCACTGAAACTTCTAGCACTTAATTATAAGCTACATCAGTTGAAAGAGAGTGGATTCTTGTTCGCTCTTAACTAAGCCATGACCATAAAAGCTCTCAGAATATGGTTTTTTTTTTGTCTTGGTGCAAATGCATGCAGATCACCCAAAGGACTTCACTTCAACCTCCCACTGTAAGCAATATTTTGAAATGCTGTTTTCCTGTCCCTTGTTAGAACTGCTCTCTCAATTCTTCCTGCATCTTAGCAAGTTCTGGAGACTCTGTCTCTGCTCTCCCTTCCACACCCATACCTTGGAGAAAGTCGCACTGCCATTTGGGTTGGTCATCTTGCCACAGAAAGCAATGGCAGAACTTTCTGGGGCTCTGAAACCACCTCCACTTTTTAAACTTAGGTATCAACTCAGAAAGGAGCAGAGTGTGCCTCCCCCATGTGTCCAAGGACAGTCCTGTTAAGTGAGTGCATCTGTGAGGTTTCTGCCTAACAAACGACCATAAAAATCTCAGTGGAAATCAGCAAAAAGCTCTTATTTTTTGCTCACACATCTGAGTTGTCAGAGGTTTGGCTAGTGATGTAGGCTGAGCTTGGCTGGGCTTGGTTCCAATCTGTGGGTTGGGTTGAGAGCCCCTCCACATGTCTCTCATCTTCCCTGGAAGAGCACTTTCCTAAGGCACGTCCTTTCCACAGCAAAAAGCAGGAGCACATGAGGGCAAGTCCCATCCCAAGCTCCCACAAAACCTCCATTGGCCAAAACAAATCACTTGGCCAACCCTCAAGTCACGGGGTGGGGAAGTACTCCCCACCCAGCATGAAGCCGTGTGAAAGGTGAACAGGTACAACACAGCTCTGGGGAATGGCAGGGCAGACCAGTCACGTGCTCGCCCCATTCATCAGGTTGCCCCCGATGCCGTGCCCCCTTAGATACCTCAGCAGCACAGAGCCTTTGACCAGTGAGCTATCCTACCTTCTCCTTTCCTCCCCAAATTCCATGACACCACCTTTTCAAAAGCATCTCCTCCCGTCTCATGCTGTTTTATTAAAAGCATTCGGCCAGGCTGGGAAGTTGAGGAATCCCACCTGCATCTAATATATGATAATTTACTAATGTAACCCAGCACTGTTTGCTTTTTTCCTTAGTCTGTTGTTTGCCTGTTGCATTGTTGTTGGCTGAGTTCCAACAATCATAATAGGAAAGGGAGAAAAGAAACTATTTAGAAGATGATTATCCAAATATCCAAGCCATTCTCCAGGTAATGAATCCATACTGAGTGAGACTAGCATTTAGAGAACAAAAACGTAAGAGGAAAAGAAAATGAAAAATTCCCATTAAAGTAAGTGGGTCCTACTAGTCTGTCTTTGCAGGCCCGCAACATGGAACCCTACAGATTTAGTCGTTCACACCTCTCCGATATTTTCAAAGTCATTAACCAGGGTGGACTTGTCAGGGTTTCAACAATGTAATTGTTTAGCTATAGATTTCCTTGCTGGCTGGGGCCTGAGGTTTCTGATAATCACAGGCAAAGGCAAAAGTCAAAATAGACAGTGCATGGGGAAAGGAAGAGAACCCAGCATGTGAATTTACTGAGGTGCGAGGGCCTGGGGCAGCACGCAGAGAGGGTGAAGGCTGCCAGAGGTAAGGATGTGGAAGAGCAGGGTGTGGGACCACGCAGCTCTAGCGTCAGATCACAAGTGAGATTTCTACTTCCGGACAGAGTGAAAACGAACCTGAGATGCTGGCTGCCTCCCATACAACCAACCTGGAAGAAGCACAGAAAAAGAAGCAAGATGGGATTTGAGGAAACACAAAACTGCAGGGAATCCCCGGGTAGACTGAATATGGGTGAGGACCAACCTGATGCAGCAGGTATCTGAGAAGTGATGGAGGACACTCTTAAGTTGCCCACATTATCTCTGGAGGATAATCGCCTGCCCCACTGTGGAAAAGAAGGCAGCGACATCAGCCAGGTGGTAGGTGGGACAAGGATAACGCCAACACCCTGTGGGGTGACAAACTGATGAAAAATGTAGACTGGCTAGCTGATCTTCAGCATTCACTCCTCTACCTCCTCCATGCCCCCTCACCTCAGGGCTGGTGGATCACAATCAAAAGCCTGTGTTCTTCAAGTTGATTTTGACCTCCACTCAAAATGAGAAAACACATTTTATGTGGCTACTTAGTATGCAGATAGCCCTGTATAAAGGAAAGAAAGTTTCACAAAAGAACGTGCTTACTGTTGGGATGCCCTCTATATTTTCCAACCTGTCCTGTCCTGTCCTGTCCTGTCCTATCCTATCCTATTTCATTCCATTCTATTTATTCTGCCACTCCTCTCTTCCCCTATCTTCCTCTCCTGCTCCCCTTCTCCTTCCTCCTCTTCTCCTCCATCTCCTCTGCCACCGCCTCCTCCTCTTCCTCCTTCTTCTTGTTCTCGTCCTTCTCTTCTTCTTCCTCTTCCTCGGCTCTCTCCCTCCTCCTCCTCCCCCTTTCCCATAATAGCTGACTCACTAAATTGATTTCATGACCCATTAATGGGCTGCCACTCAGAGTTTGAAAAACTTATCCATAGTGATAATTTCCTTCCCACGTTGCTTTCTCAGAACATTTAAGAGAGGATTCTGACCAAAGCTGTGGCCTAATGAAGGGGCAGAAGTTGAGATTTGGGCTACACCTCGGAGGGGCTTGGAGCACTCTGCCTTGGGGCTCACCTCCGTCCCTCTTCTAGGAGCTTCAGCAATACAAAGACCCTCTATCAACACAGATAACCAGACGTGGTAACTGTTACTCACGGAAAAAATAATTTTAATATAGAATGCAAAATTTAGCCAAATTATGATTGAAACCTGGGCGATCAATAGATATATTTTCAAGTATACAAGGCTTTAACAGGCTTGCCAGGCTATTTAGACAACTCAGGTAAAAAGTAAATCCAGGAGATTATTAGAAGAAATAGAGGAAATAAAGGGATTCAAATAATTAGTAGAATGTGTTGTCTAAAAAATTAAGAAACAAAGAAAAATAAATAAATGTATTCACAATAACCCAGAACAAAAGTTTCAAACAATATCAACAAGAGGATGGGGGAAAGGGATAGACAGTGAGATGTGGGAATGTGCTAAGATGTCCAGCTTTTTCAGGGTAAGATTATAGATGGATGACAGATGATAAAAATAGACAGATGATGGATGGAATATAGACAGATCTGAGACAGCCATAAAGATAAATAAATTTATGTATAGGAGAGATAGACTCTCAAATTACCTAAAAATTTTTGCATATCTATCAACAATATATGGTCTATGAGAAAAATTAAAAGAAAATAGAAAGGTTAAAGGATAAAAAAATATTCAGAGCAAATATGAATCAAAGAAGATCAAAGTATCAATTTCAGTATCTGACAATGGAATTCAAGACAAAAAAAGAATATAAAGAGCAATAAAGCAAGAATCATATAACCATCACTGGGATATACAAAACTCATGCTATATATATTGTTATATATAGTAACAATGATAAAACTGGGAGAAATGGGAAACAAGGCAACATCCCCCCACAAAAAAAAGCACAAGTCACAGAGTCACATTTGTACTTAGAGCGTTGGGTGGCTTCCTACCATCCTGAGACTAAAATTCAATATCAAGGCTTGTGAGGCTTTACATGATGTGGTCCCTCTTACCTCTCCAGCCCCATTCTTCATACCTCACTCTCTTCAGTACTTTCTGTATTTTTTAAAATTTATTTTTATTCTTCTTAAATGCCTTTTCTTTCTTACTTCCAAACCATAAGATCTGTTGTTCTTCTACCTGGAACATCTTTCCCATCTCTTTTATCTGGCTAATTCTTACTTATCTAAACCATCTTAGATTAGGTATTACTTCTTCCACCAGCCTTGAACATATCTGTCCTTTCATAGTATTCCTCTCAGTTGTAAATTTCCTGTTTGACCATCTATCACCTCCACTAGACCATAAGTACTATGAGGAAAACGTAGTGTCTGTGGTGGTCATCAGTGTACTTCTAGTGCCCAGGACACTGACTGGCATAGGAAGGAAATGAAAAAAGTATTTTAATAGTAACTGAATCCATAAAAATATCTGTATAGTAAAACAAAAACTTTTTCAAAAGGAAGTAAGTACAACTTCTGGTTCAACATGACAGAATTAACATGTGCATTTATCTCTACTTCTGCCTTCCCAACAATTAAACTTTATGAAAATGCCAGTAAAATGATTTTTAAATGCATGAATCTTCCAGAACAAAGAGAAAGCCATCACAGATAGCTTATCAAAATCAGTAAAGATGAAGCCTAACTGGACGGGGTCAGTGGGCATGGAAATCAACAGGAAACAAGATCAAAGCACAGAGCTGGAAAGGCACTGTAACTGAATGTACTGGGTATTTTGGAATACGGTGGGTAGAACACACGGCTGAAAATAAGGAGACTGATTGAAAGTCCTTATAGAAAATGTAAACACCTCCCCATCCTCTCATCTAGCCCAATGATACCAAGAAACTTCCTTACACCCAAGCAACAGAAAAGAGGAAAACTACTAATTTAAAAGAAACAGACCAAAAAAGGATTCACAGGAAATAGAGACAAGGTAGGAAACAGAACAAATACACATAGTTAAATATTTTTTTGCTGTACTATTTTTAATGTCCACATCTTCCTTCCTAGTTATTATTATTATTATTATTGGTAGTAGTAGTAGTAGTAGTAGTAGTAGTAGTAGTAGTAGTAGTAGTAGTAGTAGTAGTAGTAGTAGTAGTAGAAGTAGTAGTAGTATTCCAACTCTATTTTGTTCATTCTGACTTGCATACCTTCCCAAAGGGGCTTCTATCCTTCATTCGAATAAATATATTTTTTAAATCAACACAATTAATATTCTATGAGAGATAAAAGTAGATTTTACATCCATGAAACAAAAACAGAGTGCCTGAAAACAGAATTTCACCAAATAAGTAAGAGCTCTTGTAATTTAAAAATATATCTGACAGCTTTCTTGAGAGCTGGGACAGAATAGTAGGTATAAAATATGCTGTGTCTCACCCAAAATTATCACTCCGCTGATCCTTATCCAGAGCTCCTAAACCAAACCTGAGTAAACAATGCCTTTCTATGCAAGGTGCCATCTTGGGGAGGAGGAAGCAACTTTGGTCCTGCTCACACCAACCTCCAGTTCCTCATTTGTGGTCTTAGTCCCAGGTCCAGACTTCAGCTCTAATCTGTGTAACCATTGATACTCCCAGGAGTCCTCCAGCAAATAGGGATCAAAAGATTTATGCACATTAAAAAAAAAAACTTGACTAGAAGATAATACATGGGTTTAAAGAGGTAAAATGACTTGCTCAAGATCATGCAGATGAGGGATACAGACACTAACTCCTAAATTTCCTGATACCTTCTACTTGTTAATTCATTCATTCATTCAAGAAACATTCTAGCAGGGATAAGAAAGATAATTAGTTCCTGCAATTAAGGAGCTAACAATCTGGAGAAGAGAGAAAGAGGTAAGCAAGACTGTTCGACTAATGTTAAGATGGAGCTCTGCTGAGGGGGCTATGATAGTTCTGGAAGGGTATTATACCTGAGCTGGGTCATAATGGATAAAGACAAGAGAAAGAGAAAGGGATGCAGAGGACCAAGATAGAGAGGAGAGTGACCACTGTGTTTTGGGGGCACTTCGGTGGCTTTTGAAATCTGGACGGCAAAGATCAAAGTCACAAGGAGAGAGGAGACTGAAGCACTGGGCAGGGGGCCAGATCAGCCAAGAGCCAGAGTGCCATGCCAATGAACCTGGATTTCATCCCACAGCCAGACAAAAGGGAGATTTTTAAGGGTTTTGATCAGGTGAGTAATTCTTGCCCAGTATATAATCCATTTATTGATACGGATTACAAAGGCTATGAGGGTATGAGAAAGGAGAGACCATTGGAAGCTGGTGATTATGCCTGAAGGAGGCAGATGATTTAGGCTGATGAAGAAGAAAGGTGAGATCACTTGGAAAAGGAGGCAGTGGCATGAAAGAAAATTGGGAATGAGAGTGCTGAGTTCCAAAAACAGTCAGAAGAGCCCTCCACCTCCAGGAAATAACCAGGGACAAGGAGGAGGGTAGGAAAGATGGGGCCGGTTAAGGCAGACACCAAATTGAGGAGGTTAGACCTGACATAACATATTGGTGCTTCTCCAACATTTCTTCCCAACAGCCGAGGAAAAGGAACCCCAGAACTCTTGGGTGGTGGCTGGAAGCAGACTTCAACAATCTCAGAACTCCTCTGAAATCTATGTTTAATCTTTAAAACTCATATGAGCTTTACATTCTTCTTTACATAAAATCAATCTGTTTTAATATAAAAATCTTTTAAATTACTTTCTCATTAAAACACTTAACTTCCCACACCCCAAGAAAGATTTCATATTAAACTAGTATTCCAGAAAGATACTTCTGTGACTTCTCATGCCTCATGAATGCCAGTATCTGAGGGGCACAGAGATGCCCAACAATGAGAATTCCAGTTCTTCAGGTAAGCTGTGAGGTGAAAGAGGTATTTGAGGAACTTAAATAAGCTGAATGGTGCTGCCCAGGTGAGACAGTTTGAAATGGGTGTTAGAAAGCCAGGTAAAGAGGCTTTTGAGATATTCATGATGAGATCTTAGACCAGAGGATGGCAGTAGATGAAGAAAAAATGATATACACCAGAGAAATTTTTGAAGACTTGATGGATGATGCAATATGGGGCCAGAAGCAGAAGAAGGAATCAAAGATAACCCTGACTTTGAATTAGAGGGACCAGATGCCAGGGTTGAAGAGGAATTTGAGCAGAGGTCTCTCATCCTTCCCAAGGATCAGGAGTAACATATTGACTTCAGCCAGCAGTGCATACCCATGTGTGTGCTGCACATGTGGAAATGTGTTAGAGATGGCTGGACATGGGGGACAAGATCTAAGGTAGAAACACCTCACAGCAGTCATAGTTGACACTACAAGAGTGGATGGAAGGCCTGAGTGAGTTAAGGGGAAAGAAAAAAATTGACGACTCAACTTTGGGAGACAGACATAGATGAGGATTGGAAAAGGAGAGAGGAGCCTCCATGCAGGAAAGACAGAAAAGGTGTACCCACCTAACATACGGACATAACACTTTCAATTACAAGCAGTGGGGAAAAATCCAAACTGGAGAAAGATAAGTTGGTTGGGGGCGGGGGGGAGATTTACTGACTGGTATAACTGAAGAGTCCAGGTGCAGACCCTGACCTCAGGTATGGTTAGAACCCAGTGCTCAAATAATGCCACTGGAAACCCATCTCTATCTACCCCTTCACTCTTCTTCGCTTCCCAGTGGCTTCACTTTCAGACAGATTTTTTCATCATGATGGCCCCTGGAAGTCCAGGTTTTATCCTCTCATCTCATTAACCAGGATGAAAGAGAACTTCTCAGTCCTAAAAGTTCCAACAAAAGTTTCCAACAGAAGTTCCAGGTTTGGCTCTGATTGGAGCATCCTGGCTCACAGGACCAGACACCTGGCCAGACCTGGACCAGGTGCCCCAAAGCCTCTGCACCCACACCTACATGAATTAAGCACTGGGGAAGGGGGTGGCCTTAAATGAAAGACGGTTATGCAGCTTCCATAAAAGGAGAAAAGGAAAGGTCTCAGAGAAGCAGAGAGAAGGTCCAGTGAGAGAGGGGGAGGTTTTAAGAAGTGGGGGTAGAGATAAGATGGCCAAACATGGGAAATACCCAACAAAGACTAAAGTGGGGGCAATGGAGGCTGCACTACACTTGGCTAGACAGGAAACAGGCCAGCTCCTCTCTCCTCGACATCCCCCCACCACCGTAGGAGAGTGAGTCTGAGCAGTCAAGCCCCACCCTCAGCTTTCCTCCCCGACTGCCAACCTGGCATCCAGAGCCCAGGCCCGCAGCACCTCCATCACCACGCCTCCCAGAGACATGCCACAGCCACTCTGGCTGGGGCCTGCAGGCCTCTCAGGCAATAAAACGTCCAGGCTTCAGAAAGCGGGCTTGTAATGTGAGAGACAGGTCCTTCCTGGCTGGACTTCCTGCCACACACATCATCTGATTTCTTCTTTCCCAGCAGGTAATTTTTCCAGGAAAAGAATCCCCCCTCCCCGGTCCTTTGCCTCTGACCCACTGTTTGCCGAGGCAAAACCAGCAACGCTCCTTGACTGGACTTCAGAGTTCCAGTCCAGCCAGGGGTGCTAGGTTGGGATTTAACCAAGAACCCTGAGGGGCTCATGTTCTGTGAATCAACCCCCCCGCGCCCCGAGACATCAAACCACACTTCACCCCTCACTCTTTTCCTGGCTGCTGCAGCTCATTGGCGTTTAAAGCAACATCACTGGCAGCAGTTCATCTGGAACATCCTGGTGCTCTCCTTTGCATGATAGCGAGCACCCTTTACCTCCGAGAGCAAGGGAGAGAAGCAGACAGACAGACAGACAGGGAGAGGGGAGTCCTGCGGACAATACAGATAAATACGGATTTCACACTTTCGCAGCAGGAGGGAAGTCATGGCCATCACATCCAATGTTGCCCTCCAGCCCAGGATGGACCGACAGCAGCTCCCCGTAGGAATCTGAGCTGGATCTTTTTGTGTGATGTTTTGAAGCATGTCAGCATTCCTGGGCACCGTCAGCCTCCTCCAAACGACCTGAGTGCGGGTGTGAATAGTAAGCTCTCACTGCCTTGGGCTGTGCAGAGGGAAAGGCTGGGAATACTGTTCCTCTCACTGTGAAAATCAAGGCAGAAATGCCTCATCCTCAGCTCCCCAAATGCCCTTGAAGATCAAGGGGCAGATAAGCTAATCTATTATAAATTCTAATGCAACACAGTTCCCTGACCAGAGCCTCTCCTCCTTCGGTGCCCCGAGCGTTAGCCAATATTTCATCAAAACCAGCTCCCTTCTGCAGGCCTGCAACTGCTCCTCCCACTCACCCCAAGGCGCGTGTACTGGTGCCTTCTCTGGGTATGTGCTACACACACACACACACACACACACACACACACACACACACACACACACACACAAGCACACATGTACAGGCACACATGGACACACATTTACAGACACAGCTGGACCCTGATTATCCTTCCTGATTTATGACCGTACCTTGCCCAGTCTGGCTTAAAATGATCATTCTTCACTCTCAGAATGTTTTAATTCCACAGAAGGATGCTTCAAACACCAAAAAGCATACACACATGCACACACACAAACACACCTCAAGGAGACACTCAGAGCTGGTCCATGAGATACTCATTTCTGAGAACTTGTCTTCTGATTTCAGCTTTCCCCCTTATTCCATCTAGGCCTGATTTCCAGGGTCATGGAAGTAAATCCCAAACCCAAGAGCAGCCCAGCCACTCCTATGGGCAGCGCTGTTCATTTCTCGGCAGTCAGGAAGTCCACCTCATACAGCTGCTTCAGTACCTGCTCAGTCTTAATCCTCCCTCCAGTTAAGTGGGTCTAATAAATGGCACCAGGAATCAGGATGTGAGAATTTGAGTGGTAACCCTTTAGAAGATGAACACATGATGATCACTATTCAGCCAGGGGGAGGGCAGCACTCAAACTGACCCTGAGACCCTGTCTGGGTGAGCAGTTTAAGAAAGCATCAAAATCTAACAGCTGGGTGCAAGCAAAGAAGAAATGGCCCCCTTAAGAACTGCATTTCCAGCAGACTGTAATCCCAGGTTTCTACTGAATGTAATTATAACCCTAAAGGAAAACCTCTCCGCAGGGCTTCCGGCGTGCTCTGCACTGTGTTTCACGTGGACCACCCTCTGAGGAAGGCTCTATCATGAAGCCCTAGTTTGTAGATGAGGAAACAATAGTGGAAAAGTTAAATAATTTGCCCGAGTGGTGGAGCCAGACCACCCTTTCACACATACAATATACTGCAGCAAGGAAGGGCCTGAACAAGGGAGCAAGTGTGTGC
The DNA here is from genome assembly GCF_048773025.1 of Camelus bactrianus. Lineage (NCBI taxonomy): Eukaryota > Metazoa > Chordata > Mammalia > Artiodactyla > Camelidae > Camelus > Camelus bactrianus. The sequence continues at coordinate 21,879,742 of NC_133542.1, forward strand.
ACGTGGAGAGGAACATGGAAGAAAACTCAGCACAGTACCCTAGGGTTAAGGTGGTGGGATTCCAGACGATTTTTTCCTTTTTACTATAGTTTCTATATTTTTGTCTAGATTTTCTCATTTCTACAGTGAACACATGTTGCTTTTATAAGAATAATTTTTAAGTGTTCTTTTGAAAGAGCATCTCCCCTTTCTGTTTCTCCAACCACTGTGCTTTTTCACCCAGAGCAGCAGAGACAAACAGGGCCAAGGCTCACAGTTAGGCAGGCTTAAGCCATTCCTAAGACACAGCCACCAGAACAAGGCAGAGTGACCGAGAAGAGGTTTAGTCTGCTGTTAAAAAACATCATTAGGGAAGTGGATTGTGGCCTCATGCGCCCCAAATCCATCCAAGCTCCCAATGTCTGTGGACCACATCAGAGAGATAGTGGAAAAGATGGAAACAACCCCAGTTAGGGGTCTGGAGACCAAGCTTCTAGACTTTTTCTCTTTTTCATCCTGTGGTATCCAAATAATTTCTCCTTCGTCTGAACCAGCTTTCTCACCTGTGACCTCTGAGGGCCTCCTGGATTCTAAGAACCCTAAGAGGTGCTGTGTGAGTGCCAGCCGTGCTCCATGTTCGTTACGTGAACTGTCTCACTTCATCACCACAAAAAGCCAGGAAGCTGATCTTGATATCCCCACTTCACAGATGGGAACCCTGAAACTCCAAGACTACATAACTCGATCAAGCTCACCAAACACGTAAGCCACTGAGCTTGGATGCAAACCCAGCTACAACAGACCTCCAGATTTTGGAGTTCTTTTGGAGCTAATCATGTTGTTAGATTTCTAATGCCAATATTCTCAAGCAAATCCCTGGCCCAGTCCTCTAACTCCAGCTCTGTGTCAAAGTGGTGTCGACATTATCATTGCTGCTTTGGGGGATGATTTTTAAGCAAAGTGCTTTGTACCTCTTACTCTGTCTCAGCCCATCCTTCTCCCCTGCTTGTCACGCAGTCTCCAGAGTCCTTCAGGGCCTCTCAAGCTTTCCAAGTTTCATCAGGAAGAGAGCTTAGCTCTCTGGCACCCACAGAGAGACAATCACACATTAGCCTCTAGGTGCCAGCCCATGAGCTTTTCCCAGAACGATCTAGAAGTGGGAGGGAGGACGGAGTTTACACTAAGCCCAGCCTGTTAGCTCTTCGGACGGGCAGCAATAATGGAGAATGTGATAAGCTGTCACTAGAAGCCAGCTCGGTTCTCTGAGACTTAATGGTAGAATAACACAATAGGGTCAGACTAAAAAGGTTCCCTTATGAAAATTTTATCAGCAACTTTGGTAAATGGCTATGGGAAAGGTGCTTTGCTCCCAGGCAGACCTGGGACCCGATTTTACAAGGTACAGGCGGCCTGCATTGCATCACCTCCACAAGATATTAAGGGCACTCAAATTGAATTAACACCAAATCAAGCCGGTGCACTTAACAATACAAATGCACTTAAGGGATGCCTCAGGATGATTTGTGACTAAAGAAAGCAAAGAAGAAAACGGCCTGCAAGCCACAAGGGTGGTGTTGTGTGTCATATACAGGAAAGGCCATAAGTAGAACTTAGAATACCGGAAAACCATGAACTTCGGGGGCTCTCAAATACCTTAGACCCAGCCGTAAAGTAGAAGGCCGCTTTTGTGGTATGCAGAAACAACTGATAAATAAATTACAGCCAATTTTCTTAGTGGCATAGTCTCCATTACCTCTGACAGAGGCATAACTACTCTGCTAAGATGATAAGAGGCAAATAATGGTGTATCAGGTAGCGCCCCAGGAAATTCTTCGCCAGTTGCCAGGTCTCTTCATGACAGTGATGACACAAAGACCCTCAGTGAGAGCCAAGTGATGAGAAGTGACAGCTCGCCAGGCAGACCTGGACAGGTCCTAAAAAGCATCAGCTAAAAACGTCCCTGGCAGAGGGGACCCCATAATCGGGGCTGGTGCTTTGGTTCCTTTCCTTTCCCCATCAGCATTTGTCAACGTCGACTTTCTCCTCGCAGGTCTCACTCCTTTGCTCTGTCTCCCTCACCCTCTTCCCACACCCCTGTTCTCACTCGCCTCAAATTCTCTCTCAGACAGCCCCTGTCTACTGAGCTGGAAGACAATTTGGCCCTCTTCACAGATGAATGGCTCTTCTGAGATTATCTTGGAAACTTGGACACATTCTGGACTTGGGAGAATTCAGGGGGAAAAAATGGCCTCACTGGGGATTCCTTTCCATCAAGTGAAATACACACAAAAGCATGCTTTTGTTATCCTTCCAGGAAAGAGCTGTCTCTACGCAGGGTCTTACTCAGAAAACGGGCTCCATTTAGGTTGGAGGTGGCCTAATTTTGTCAGTTAAAGCAATTGCTCGTCAACTCATGAGGTGGCTGGGAAACTGGGACAGGGGGGTTCCATTTTTCACTACAGAGGAAGAAGTTCCCAAAAAGGAAGGACAATTTCTAGCTGTTGTGTTCCAGCCAGGACTTGCTTGCTCCAGGAGGCAGGCGTTATTGTAAGGGAAACTGACGTGGGGGGACACAAAGTTCTCTTCATCTGGAATGATGGCTCTTGGGCCCTTGCTTTGCTAGAATTCAGCTGTGTGACTTTGAGGGCATTACCTGACTTCTCTTTAGTAAAATGGAGATATTTGCATCTTTTCTAACATTCTCGTGGGACTGTCTTGAGGAAGCAGCAAAAGTAATTGTGGGAAAGCTCTTTGAAATTAGGAACCATCTGTATATAAGGCACTATTATGACTTAGGTCTGTTTGTAAAATATACATGTAGAATATATATGACTTACATGTTTGCAGAAAATAATCTACAAAATACACATGCAGACCCACTTCTTACAAAACCAGTCCTAGGTCCCAAGAAAGAATATTTAAACTACCTGGTTTTCCATAACAGGAGCCTCCTCTCAGATAATCAGATAATCAGAGGAAGAAGAGCAAACAAATGTGAAGGAAATCCATTGAAATTCCCAAAGTTCACTGTACCAATGACTTGTTAGCTTCTTCCATACAAACTTTGAAGCCAAACAATCAATGGAATCATTCCTGGCATTCTCAAGTGCACCAAATACATCTGCAGGCTCATGATAGGGTCTTGCTTCTCAGAGTGGAAGCCAGGGCTTCGCCCCATCTTCACATCATCCTCAGAGAAATCAGTCAGCCTGACAGGTGGCAGCACTGCAAGACACACATCCTTTGGGGTCCTTTACCTCCACCCTGGTCATCTAGAGCCCCTGGCCATGTTCTGCCCTCTGCTCACTCTATTCTCCATGATCTGTTAGATGCTTAGGGGTCACTACTTACATTGCTTACTTCTTATCTATTATTAGTCCTCCTTCCTCAAACAACTTCCTTCTTTGAATCTCATAAATCATTCATCAATGGTTCATCCAGTCAACACGTATTTATTGAGTACTTTACCAGATGCCCTGCATAGTGCCAGGTGTGAGGAATAAAAGGGTAAATAAGACAACATCTCTAACTCAGGGAGCTTACTTTCTGCATCACTGTTCCTTTCTTTAAAAAAAATTATTTAGTTTGTTTGTTTTTAGGGGGTTTTTTGGGGGGGGGTAGGAGAGGTAATTAGGTAATTTATTTGCTTGTTTATTTATTTATTTTAATGGAGGTACTGGGGATTGAGCCTGGAACCTTGGGCATGCTAAGCACTCAGTCTACCACTGAGCTATACCCTCCCCACCCCTCCACTGTCCCTTTCTTGACCTCCGTCTTTAGTTTCTCTGTTTGGTCTGAAATGCAGAGTGCTAAGCTGAGCACACCTTTCTAGAGAGGGACGCTTCTCCATAAACTGGAAAGGAAGCAAAGTTTGTGTTACCCCAAAGCCTCCATGTATACATGCCCAACTCTACCCATCAGGCCTATCAGACAGAATTCATTCCTCCCTCACCTGGGTTCTCACCTTTAGACTCATACATATTTCTATTACATAAAGTGTTCAATTATTTGTTTACATGCCTGTCTCTCCTAAGCACACTCTGGCCTTTTTGGCTTGAGTACCTGTTCACCTTACTCATGCCTGAATCTGCACAAGGCTTGGTCCTTAGCTGGTACTCAGTAAGCCTTGTGGAATGAATGAATGAATGAATTTGTCACCTCTTTACTTCCTCTGTTCATGACCATCTTTCCTTTCTTTTTTTTTTTTTCCTATTATTCCCAACTCCAGCCTATTATCCAGAGAGGCAGTATATCACAGTGGTGACAACAAAGGCTCCTTCTGGAGTGGCTCCCATTGGCTTGCAAGAGCAGATAGTTAAATATTCTGGAATTTTTTTTAGCTGATGTTAAACTGTTAGTAACTTGAAATTGGCTTTGGTGGGAGTATTTACATGAGAGAAATCAGTAAATACTCTACATCAGGCATTTAGGATTTTGTTTTTTGGGGGGGGTGCTTATTTGTCAGTACACCACTGCTCTGATTTAGCCACACTTGGTTTGTAGCTCAGTTTTGCCACTCACTAATTGTGTGACCTTGGACAACTTGCTTGGCATCTTTTAAGACTCAGTTTCCTCATCTATCAAGAGGGAATGATAATTACGTCTTGACAGCATTATTGTGCGACTTGAGTGATCAAATATTTATAAAGTGCTTAGCACAGTTCCTCATACATAGAAAGTGCCCAATAAAAGCAATTTATTAGTATTTGTATTTGTATTTGTATTAGTATAATTCCTTGGCTTTTAGTTAATGTATTCTTTCATCGTTTGTTATACTTTCTTTTCCTTATTCCCCAAAGGATTTGTGACAACTCAGTAAAGCAAAAAGCCATAGAATCGAAACTATAAATTAACAGTCAGGATAAAGGAAAATAAAAATCTTAATACCAAGTCAAAATCACAACACTATCATGATTGGATGGAATCTAACAGACTAAGGCTCACTAGAGTGTTAGTTGGAGATTTCTTAAGATGTTGCCAAGAAAGTCACAAAGTGTTAGAGCTGACAGGGCCTCAGAGATCTAGATCAATTCCTTACCTTTCAGTTGGAGAACTGAGGCAGGCAGGCAGGAAGGAACCATTTCTGGAGCACTTACAGGCATGATGGCAGGTGTTCTCACTGCCATCATTTCCATGCTGTTCCATTTTACAGATGAGGCCACTGAGGCCAGTGAAATCACAGGCCCCTCCTAAAGCCACCAGCTGTTAGTGGTAGAACTGAAATGGGACCCAGATTCCCATTTCCCAGTCCACTCCTTTCGTCTTTCCAGATACCATGTTGTCTCAATACAGAAAGAGCCATTTTGTGATAACAGCTTCCTGGAGATCAAAAAATCTCTCAAGATCCAACAGAATTATAGGAGAAATGGCAGGCACTGTGGTGGAGGGGCCTTCCCAGGGAATTTCCTAGGTCTGACTGTGACAAATGAAGCAATGACATGCACGAGGCCAGTGGCAAGAACAATAGTTTTTGCATAAAACACATCCTCATGTCGTGCGGGCTTTTGACAGAGTACAATTAAGAGCCGTGTTCTTAATTGATAATCATTTGTGGTCCCCTCTGAAGTTCAGGTATTTTTCTGCCGGTCTTATAAATAGATTTTTTTCTAACTTCTACCAATAGCTTCAACTTCATTCTTCACAAAACTTTCTGTTGGAGTGGTGAATATGCAAGGCGATCAAATCTCTTTTCCCTTCTTCAAAGGAAAGAAGCAGCACAAAACAAGAAAGGGGTTAAAAAGCAAGAGAGGGACAGACCTGGGTGGGCAAGGAAGAGCCTGTAGAATTCACAAAGGGAACGAATCCTCCCCTTATGGAGACTTGACAGCAATGTCTCATTTATGAGGCCACCACCCTTCTTTGGCAGTATGCAGGCCGGTGGCCCAGCCTGGGAGTTCTGTTTTATGGGACTCGTGTTATTGCCGTCTGAGGTGTAGCTGACCTCACACCAAATAAACATGTCAGCCACTCCTCAAATCCCGTTCCCAGGTGTGGCACCAAGGCTCCCTGCAAGGACCCTCATGGCCATGACTCTCTTTTCCCCACCTCCACTCAGAAATGGCCCTCAAAGTTCTAGTGTCCATGCTAGCAGCCCTTTCCCTCTCTCCCTATCCTCTTCCCCAAGTTATCTGTCACATTTGTCCACGATGTCACGAACTGGACATGCATGCCATCTGAATGGAGGGCAAGTCACTAACCTTCAGAGAAACTTCTGGATATTAAAGAAGGTCCCAGAAGGAGGAACACCAATACACAATTAAATACAAGTTCTATTACACATATCTTTCAAAAGTTAGGTAGGGCATTTTTTTGTATTATTTCTTTTCCCAGTTTTTTTAAAATGTATTTTTCCTGATTTGTTTTTCACACAGCAGTCTTAGCTGCTCAGACTTAATCCCAGGCTGGCTCAACCACAAGCATAATTCAGAGCCACATCATTCCGCACCTGTTGGATGAGTTGGGTAACACTGACTCACTCTTACATTTCTAAATGAGGCAAGCAGGGTTAAAGAAGATCTGTGAACCACAAATCAAATGAAACCCCCACAATCCACTGGAAAGCCAACTCTAAGCGCCGTTTGCATCACCCACCGTGTAGAAGGCCTCCCCCGACTGTCCCTCTCCAGACGTTCATGTGCTCATCTGGGAATATCTGTGGTTGGGCCATGCACCCCCTAGAAGATTGATATGGATTCCAACTCCGCCCACCATCTCCGTGACCTTAGTCAAGTCACATCAACCTCTGTCCTTTAAGTGTAAAATGGGAATACCAACAGCTGCTTTACATCCTTCACACAACAAATCATGATAATGTGATTTTTAAAAATGGCAGTTGCTATTCTTGTGATTAGATCAAAAGTGTGATGGGTGTGTGTTTCATTAGATCAAGCCTGGTGCGCGTGGTTCTGGAAGCATTTCTTTCAAAGCTAGCAGCGAGGCCGCTGTGGAGACAGGAGAGGCTCCACCTTGGGAAGAGGAGAGAGACGTACTGTGGGAAAGCCCACAGCTCGCCCAGACGGCCAACCTGAAACCACACTCTTCAGAAAGTACTGCGTGTCCACCCTGACAAAAAGAACTCAAACCCTAGGGCTTGAAAACTCTGAGACTGTTTTCCCAGGCCCAGCTCTGCCTTAGAACTTTGCTGAGGAATTTACTTCCCTCGTCACTTGAGGGAAATAAGAAGCTCACTGAGACAACGATAACTCTGTTCTGGAGGTGAAACAACAGCTCTGGTTCGGCCTGTGTTTTATTCCCACCTCTCCTGCAGGCTTTCCCTGAAGTCTACCAAGGGAAACAGGCCTGGGAGGGGCGTCTTTGCAGGTCTATTACAAGGTCTTTTTGTGCTCTGCTTCTCAAGTTCCTGACTCTGTGAAACACAACTTGTAAAGTGCCTCTTTAGGCAGAAATACCACTGAAATCCATGTCCTCCTCCTCCTCCAGGAACCAGGGAGAGGTGCAGGCACCCATGGGAAGAAGGCCCTCACCCTTACAAACATGTCTGAACCAGGTGAGGGTGACTCGTGCAGGCCAGCAAGGAACCCCTACATGCTAGGCTGTCACTGTAGAGTAACAGGCAAGGGGCTGAGAAATGAAGGGAGGAAGAGGGAGGCGAGCGTTCTCACGGTGGACCGTGAGGGGAGAGTGGAAGGATGTGGTCATGGGGAGAGAGGAAAGAAAGATGAATGGGGCCTGAGTCAGTCATAGGCTAAAGCAAACAGGAAGGTTTTAAAGTGAGATTTGAGGAGAGGAAGTGGTTCTGAGCAAGGAGGGAGAGACTTCCAGAGATCTGTCTTGGAAAAGAGCTACTCTTCATTTTTTTGGATAGTCCTACTCACATGAATATTTCTTGGCGGTACTGACAGACGGGTGAACCAATTTTTTATTATTTTTTTTTTCAAATCACAACTGGCTCCAACCTTTCCCTAGAACTTGAACCAAAAAGGATTAAGACTTTCAGTTTGAAAACATACAGTGTATTCATTTGTGTTACACTGCACCGCTGCCTGCTGCTCTTAGCAAACACTCTGGGCCACCCAGATGAAGGGAGCACGGGGAGCAGGGTGGCCTGTCCAACTGAGGTCATCTCTCAAATACTATGTCCAGTGCACCTCCGTGGTCCAGGTAACATGATCCCAGGAGAGCTCAGCATCTTTCTAAATTGCCAGATGTAGAACTTCAGTTGGCTAACTCTCCACCTGGTAAGAGGGGCTGTGCAGGGAGGGAGGGGAGAGGGACAGAGATGCAGGGCTAGGGGGTCTAGAGTAAGCTCACATGAAAGGATAAGGGGTTTTTTGTGTGGCATTCTATGGAAAGCATAAAGACACAGATCCAACCAAACAAAGGGTCACCTTTGATAGAAGCACAGTTCCTTGCCTTATAGGAACTAACCTTAGGATAGTTCTAAAAGCCAAAACAAAAACCAAAAAACCCTTCATTTAAAGGACTTAAAAACAGCAGATCTTTCCAGCTCCTTAGGGATGTCCCCTTCCTAAAACAGTTTATCAGAAATTGTTCTGTCCATATTGTGAAAGATAATAAAATCCTCTGGGCTTCAAGAACTAAGAAGCTTTGTTTTGACTTCTTGATTTATGATTCTGGGAAATGAACCTCATAAGCCTCATTTTTCTCATCTATAAAATGGGGATAACAAGCTTTGTTCCTACCTCAAAAGATACTACTCACATGGCCTGAATTTACATGAAGATCTAGACATGTACACAAAAGAATATTATTCACAATAGCAGAAATTTTTTGCAGAACAACTAATAACATCCAGATTATCATTTGTTTCTTCCTGGTCTAAAACCAGTCTCTGGCATGGCCAAGCTTAAGGCTGGATCACTTTTTATTGAGCTAGAAAATAAACTATTTAAATAAAGACCCCAGTGTTTTCCTGTGCTCTGTCCATATTTTCTATTATGAAGTCCAGACTCACTCCACACTGCAATAAAATTTCAAACCTTGGTATCGTGAACACATTTTAAATGCTTATATTATTTTTAATAGCTTTATTGAGATATGATATATGTTTTCTTATATACAAGTTTCCCCACTATTCAAAAGTATAGTGTTCCTATGAAACCTTCCATAAGCCAAAATGCTGTAAAGCAAAGAAGCAATTACCTTAGAACACATCTTGCTAACGGACGCATGAAATAAATCGAAATAAAGCATGAATGCTCACAGACACAGTTCAAAACTGTGGCAGCTTGATGCTGAAATGGTGGGGCCACTCTTGCTGCCTCTACGATGGCTTGTTGAGATACCCATCCTAAATGCTATTTTCGCTTTTTGCCCTTTTCTGTAAAAGTGGAAATCCTCTTTGGATTTCTTTTGGTTGGTGAAATGGGTACTAACACAGGTCTTTCGTAAAACTGAAGTGGCAAAAAGCGAACTTTCAAAAAGCAGGGGATACCTGTATTATTTTTTTGTACTTTAAAACTTCACTGTCAAATACAGTAGTCACAAGCCTCAAATGCCTACTGAAATTTAAATTTAACTTAGTAATTATTTGGTTTAAAATCCAGTTCCTTTGTCACACTAATCACATTTCAATTGCTCAATAGCCAAATGTGGCTAGTGGTTATGGATTAGACAGTAAAAATATGGACTATTTCCATCATTGCAAAAAGTTCCATTGGGAAACATTGTTCTAAAATATCATCAGGCATACCTCAGAAATATCGTGGGTTTGGGTCCAGAACACCAGAATAAAGAGACTATCAAAATAAAGCAAGTCCCATGATTTTTTTTTTTTTTGGTTTCCCAGTATACACAAAATTTATGTTTACACTATACTGTAGTCAGTATATTAAGTGTACAATAGCATTATGTCTAAAAAATGTACATACTTTAATTAAAATATTTTATTGTTAAAAAATGCTAACCATCATGTAACAATGAAGGATTGCCATAAACCTTCAATCTGTAAAAACCACAATATCTGCAAAGTGCAATAAATGAGGTATGCCTGTATACTCATTACAAAAATTTGGAAAATACATAAAATCATAAAGAAGAGAAATCTATTTCTTATTTTCTTACCATCCAATGAAAATCACTGTTAATATTTTGGCAGATTCTTTACCAAGTTTTCCTTTTTCTGCACATCTGCTTCTTTTGTTTTGATGACATTACATGGTTGTGATCTACTGAATATATGATGCTACAGTCTGCCTTTTTAAAGTTAAAATATAAACATTCTTCCATGTCATTTTCTACTTCTCAGAAACATTTTCAATGGCTACAGAATATTTCATCAAGTAGCAGTGTCATTACCCTATTGTTAGGCACAGAGAGGGCACATGCTTGAAATTTTTTAAAATAAAAGTACATTTTAAAACTTGACACCATTTGCTAGCTTAAAGGGGGCCAGAGAAATTGCTTTACTCTATGGTAGTTCCTAACTAATTGTACTTTACTTGGAACATACACAAAATCCAGGAACAGCTGACTGATATCCAGGAATAATCCACCTGAACCAGCAGGGGCTTCCTCTTTCCTCCTGAGCTCCTGAAAGTGGGGGAGGCGCACAGGCACCATCACGCCTCAGAACACCCATCTCCCACGACTTGAAGGCTGTGCTCAGCAGATGCTAAGTAAGGGCAACATGCTGCAGAATGAGGATAATCATTACAAAATTACACGTTTCACTTGCCAAAAGCTAAGGCAGAAGGATTATGCTCTCGCAGAGCATTCTTTCTGCAATACACCGTGAGCCTCCCAGGACTGAGGAGGTGATTTACCTGAAAGGGCCCCACACAGCGCCTGGCACACTTTCCAACAAGCTTCCAGAAGCCTCACTCTGCTGGTTCTTCTCCTTCTGCACTGGCTGCTCCTTCTCCATCCCCTGTGCAGGATTCCCTCCATGTCCTGAACTCTGAGCATCCAGGGCCCCAGGCTCTGCCTTTGGACCTCACCCTAATGACATTCTCCCCTGGATGGTCTCAGCCAGCCGCAGGGCTTTAACCACCACAAAGACCCCCAAGTTTCTCTCAGCCTCTTGACCTCTTTTGGAACCTCAGTCTCATAGACCCCCTGAACATCTTCTACAGGCATCTCAAAATAAAAATGTAGTTTTACCCCATTCTCCCCAACAAATGAACAAACAAATGAACAAATTTTCAAAACCCTGTAGTCCTCCTTGCTCTCATCTTCTCTAACACTTAGTTCATCATTAAATCCCATGAGTTCTACCTCCCCAACCTCTGCTGCCCTGACCAAGCTGCTGCCCTCCTGACAGGTCTCTCCGCGTCCACACATGCCCCTCAGGGCCTCCTCTCCACATTACTTCTCCACCAAGGTGGTTCCACCCACCTCACCATTCCTGGGGTGTTTGGAAACACAGAAGCATTTGGGGCTGTCACCACAATGCTTATCGCCGTTAGCCCCTGGGGATAAGTATCCTAAATGCTTAGGATGGTTCCTCACAGCTAAGCATTCTTTCTCCCCAAGTGCCGAGAGCCCACCACTGAGAAGCTCTGAACTAGAGATCCTTCTAAAACTAAAGTCAGATTTTGTTTTGCCCTGTTCAAAACCTCCCGTGGTTCCCCATCTCACACAGAACAAAGCTGTTTCTTACCAGGACCCAGGAGACCGCCCTGATCCACCCTCACCTCCCCACCCTCCTCACTCTCCTCACTTCACATGGCTCCTTGCTCTCCCTGATCTGGGCTTTCACACTGTCTGCTCTGTCTGCCTGGGGGGCGCCACCTGGCCCCCTCCCTCCTGCACTCAGGCTTTTGTTCAAATGTCACCTCCTAGGAAGGCCTTTCCCACCATCACCATCTCTAATAGACCCCAGAACCAGCAGCCCCTTGGTGTCTGTCCCTTTTGCTTTCTTTCTCTGGCTGGCAGGACAGTGGGTTACCAGCGAGCCCTTTGTCCTTTCCAGCCATGGTCTGGCTGTTGTCTCATTGAAGCTGTAACAGGACCAACCTCCAATATCCAGGCAGGACCCAGGGTTCAGAGTGTGGCTTCAGAGAAGAACCACACCCCTCCAAAGATGTGAACGCCTCACGAGCACACTTTGAAAAACAGCAGAAAAAGGCAGGTATGTTGCAGGAGGCAGGAGAGGGCATCATCAGGCCAGGCTTCAGGTGCTGGGGATCAACGCCAACCCCCTCCCCTTTGACAAAGGCCAGCTCAGCCCTGGAACTAAGATGAGTGCTAACAGGGGCAAGAAATGAATGCATCAATGACAACTGAGAGGAAACATGCCCAGGGAAGGGATGTCTAGATTTACACTCATCTGTGGATCCAAAAAATCTTCTGGTGGAATAAGAATAACTCTCTGAAACTGTGCCTTGAAACTCATCACTCTAAAAAGCTCATAAAATGAAGAAGTGCAGCCATGGGGAGGCAGCCAGCATCATGAAGCCTGCAGCAGGTGCCAGATTCACATCAGGAGCTCTCTCTGGCCAAACAGTGCAGAATTTGGGGATTCAGCCTTCATAACAAATAGCAGCTGCTGTCACCGTTGATGGTGAGAGACCACACTCAAGAGGCAGGCTGACCGGCAGATTGCTTTTCGGAGAGGCAAAGGAGCGCGAGGGAGAGAGAAGAGAGGCAGTCATTCCTTGATCTGTATCTGAGCCTTGCATCCTGCTGAGTTATTTACATCCTCAAGACAAGTCTACGAGGACAGGAAACTGAGACTCGGGTGGGTGTAGTAACTCGCCGTAGGGCACAGCGTCAGTGGTGGAGCTGAGATGGGAGCCCTTACTCATCCCCATTCCCCGCTCTGAGGCTCAGCAGGCCTGGGCTCTGATCCAGGCTCGGTTGGTGGGTGACTTTGGGCAGTTATCCTTAGTTCTACAACCTCAGGTTCCCCATCTATCTGAAGCAGACCTGCCTGGAGATCTCCGAGAGGCCGCCCAGCTCTGAAATTCTATGATCTTCAGAACTTACACCCATCAGTGAGGATTTGTCCAGCTACAACTCTGAGAAAAATTATTCCTGTGGTTATGAGACTCAGAATGTTAAGGCTTTGCAAATGTTACCGTTCCAGCAACAATGTGTGCATAGAATATTCTTGGCCGGGGAGGAATATTCGGGAAGAACGGAAGTCAGCAGTGGGCTTAAATGAGCTGAATGGCAAGAGAGGTGATGGGAGGAGGGAATCTGGAAAGGCTCACGGTCTGTTTGAAAAGAAAAAGGGTTTTAATGAGACGTGTTCACTCACTCTGGATTTTAACAATCTCTCAAAGTGTAACTCGGGGAAAGGAGAGTTAAGGAAGAGGGTTTGTGGAGTGAACAGAGAGGAAGTAAGAGAAAGTGATAAAAATAGGACAAATTCAGCCTATCAAGCAGAGGGCAGGGTCTACAGACAAGCTGGCCCCTGGGTAGGGAGGCCCACAGTTGGCTCTCAAGAATATTTTAATGCCAGAAATTAGGTTTGAAAAACAGACATTTCATTTTAAAAATTGGGAAGCTCTAATGTATACAGGGCAGGTCAGTTAGTTACCCTCTTCAGGCTTGTTTCCTCACTTCTGATGGGAAGAAGAGTTCGTACCTCATAAAAATTTTGTGAGCATAAAATGAGGCAGCAAATGCATAAGCCAGCAATGCGTTTAACCTGAAAGTGCTGTTACTCATTCAGTGACAAGAAACAGCTCATGGCAACAGCGAACAAGGATGCTAAGACCATGCAAGGCCAGCTTCCCCAGTGAGAGCCCCCTGGCCACGTGCTAGAGAAACCGCAGAAGGAAATTGGGACTGGGACCAAGGGTGGCCTCCTTGGAGCCTCTCTACCTCCGTCCGCTGGCTCCTTTAGACAGAGACGGGCCACTTAGAGGGATGCAGAGGCCCCGACAGGACATGCGGCTTTCCACCACTCCAAGATGGAGGGAACTCAAGTCAGGTTTAGTTAGAAGATGAAAGAGATATGATACCATTTATACCCCAAGACGATGAGGATAGTGTAAGTGGTTGAGAACTCTGGGTTTGAATTGCTGGGGTTGGATTTCAGATCTGTCATGGCACAGTCAAGCTGGGTAACCATAGTGTGCGCTGGGTTTCGGAAAAAACAGCAAAGGATGAGGTAAGTGGTACCTGCAGAGAGCTGTTATCACTAAAGGGCCCCAAAGGTCAAGCAGGGCCTGATCAGTAGAACCCTGAGAGACAGTTCCCTAGAGATGGGAAACCAGAGCAAGCCTGTTCAGGCCCCTGAGGAAAAAGGAAAGTGTGGAGGGCAAGGAGAAAGAGGATAGCCCAGGACCCTCCTGGGACAGGTAACAAATGGAGGCCTGGGGCCTGCTGGCTGCAGACATACATTGTCCCAAAACTATTTGTAGATAAGGAAACTGAGGTGAGAGGGGCTAGGTGATGTGGATAATCAGAGACACAGATGAAACCAGAATCCAGCACTTCCGTCCCTCAGTCTGGCCTTGTAGCCTAAATGCCTCTTTGAAACCATTGCTAGTACTCCCACCCATGGCACTTAACACATGCCAGGCATTGTTCTGAGTACCTTACATACGTTACTTAAATCCTCAGAGCATCTCCTTTAGGTGGATATGATTATTACCTCCACTTTACAGATGGGAAAACTGAGGCCTAGAAAGGTAAAGCCACTTACCTAAGGTCACATTACCTAGTCAGTGGCAGAACTCAGGCTGGAACCATAAGAACTTCACCCCAAATCTGTGATCCGAACCTCTAATGGAGAACTGTCAGAAGGAGACCCATAAATAAGCAGGAGGGACCGTCACTGTCACTGAGGTATCAGGACTTGAGGTAACCACTTATTTGCTGGAATGTGGCATTCACTGCCCAGTGCCCCCAGCTCACTCTCTAAGGCCCTTCCAAGGGGACCTCCTATCCTTCCTCCCTGGCCAGCTCTCTCCTAGAGAGGTCTGGCGGGGGCATGGAGCAGCATATGAGGACTCCTGGAGGGCCCAGGCCTGCCCTTCAGTCTGCACCTGCTCTGGCCAGCCCAGCTATGATGCAGAGTGCCATCTGTGTACAATAAGGGCTCCACACGGTCTCCACCAGTTCAGTTCATCAGGCAGTGTGTCCTGCGCCCACTCTAGGCCCCTTAATTGTGGTCCCCAGAAGGTTCACAGGACAGAGTGATGGATTTTTAGACAGGAGGCAGCTCAAGTTCAGCCCAGTGTCAAAATTTGATGAGTCAACTGGTGCTTTGCCCAAATCATAAGAGTTCATTGCTGGATGCAGTACAGACTTCCTCACCCAGGCACCCTCCACGTGCCCTTTTCCACTGGGGGCCTTGCCTCCTGATTGATGTGCCAATGCTGGCAGAATGCTAATCCTTCTGAATCCCCACTCCCTACCCAGCCCAGGGCCAAGGATTCTATGTCACAGGTAAGGAACAGGATGCAGTAATCAGGCAATGTGTGGTGGGCAGAGCTCTTCCACAAGTGTCTCCTTACCTCCCTTTCATGACAACCTTGGAAGTCAGGCAATAATAATGATGGAGAACATTTATTGATCTCTTAATAGGGGCCAGGTTCTGATAAAAGTGCTTTTTATGGATTACTTACACAGGTATTGTTGATCCCCATTTGACATGAGGAAACTGAGGTTGAGAGAGGACATGTAATTTACCTGAAGTGCCAGGATTTGAATCCAGGGAGTAGTGAATCTAAATACTCTGATATCCTCCCTCCTCAGGTAACAAAGGGTTTGGTACGCCTGGATAAACTATAAATGAACTGTTGGAGTCCGTCTGGAAAGTAGAAAGTGGTGGGAGCTTTTTAAATTTCAAATAAAATATATTATGGTCATATTTGCCCTTTTTGGAGACAGGGAGGTCAGCATGCAGCTATCATGATGTTGGATGGATGAATAATAAAGGCCACCTGCACTGAAGCAGTGGCAGGAGGTAGGGAAGAGGAGGCAAATCTAGGAGATGCTGGAGGTCAGCTCACCCCTCGCCTCCAGGAGAAGAGTGCAGCAGATCCTCCAGTGCCCTCCCTGGCACGTCCCCTGGGCTTTGCCATTTCAGCTGGACTTCCAACAGCCTCCCCGGCACCTTGCCTGGGGTTCCCCAGGGCTCCCGTAGTTCTAAACCAGGGGCCTGTGCCCCAACCTGGTGGGTATTTGACACTGCCTGGAGACATTTTGGATTGTCATGCCTGGTAGAGGGGAGGGTTACTACTGGTATCTAGTGGGTAGAGGCCGGGAATGCTGCTAAACCTCCTAAAATTTCCCAGGACAGCTCCCATAGCAACATATTTGTGGTTCAAAATGTCAATAGTGCCGAGGTTGAGAAATCTTCCCTGCAGGATTAAGACTCCATTGCTCACAGTGGCCACTAGCTTGATGAGGCCCCTTCAGTGACCTCCTTCCTTTCTGCCTCTCCTCTGCTGCTTTACTGAGATCTCCTAGGATCCTCTCCTAATGAGCCATTTCCACCGAAATTACCATCTTAACATGTGCTTCTGAGGGTTCCCAAACAGGAAAGGCCTTGAGCTGTTTCTGGTTTTGTTAAGCAGGTGGAATCTATCTCCTCTCCCCTACTGAAAAAAACCACTCTCCACCATAAGGAAAAATATGTTTTTAACATCTTTACAGAGAAAAGAAAAAAGACCAAATGAATAGAAAACAAATGGCGACCTCTTAGGACACACTCGAGAGAGCACTGAAAAGAGCAGAGACTGGATGTAGGCAGAGTCCACTCCCGTGTGTGTCTTGGTTGAGGTGAGTCTGAAGGATACTCAAAGCAATGAGTAGGGCAAATTGGCAACAGGAAAGAGAATGGGGTTCTAAGGAGAAAAAGTGGCCTGTGGTGCTCCCCAGATTCTAACCCCAGGTTGCAATCCCCTGGGTTTCCTTTCCTTTCAAGGCCAGTTCACGGGGTGCCCTGGGAATTGGAAACACAACTGTGGAACATTACAGGGAGTGCACTGGGCCCAGAACGTCTCCTCCCAGTGCATTTCCTCTTTGTGGGAGGGAACAAGATGGCTGCAAATGTCTCCAATGTGAAGGGAAATCTTTGCTGGTGTCACGGCCAGGGGATTACATCTGCCTACAGTTACAGGATGTATCACTTGCAGAGAATTCCTTCCACAACATATTCAAAGAACAACAAAAAAAAAAAGTATTAAATAGCTGGTTAAACTCAATCTATATTTTTCATTTTTTTTTCCTCCTGTGGTTTTTCACCAAACTCCATTTTGACATGCCATTAAAAGAAAACTCTATGTGCATGAGCAATAGATTTAAAAGAAAAAAAAAACTAATATATCGTGCAACCCAACGTATACAATTTGGAAGAAGTAACCGGATCCTCTGCTCTGGCAGGCTGTAAACTGGGCTAGGGAGGGACATTGTTTTTCTTTTGGTCATTCTGCCAAGTTAAAAAGGAAGTTGGAGATTAGAACAAAATATTTAAATCAAAAATGAATCCTTCAATGAAAGTTGCTTGATCCCCTTTGCTACCACCCCCTGCCTCCCTTCCCCCTTATTGGAAGCATATTTCTCTTTGAAAAGAAGTAGTGTATTGTTGCCGAATAGAAGGGAGACAGC
This sequence comes from Camelus bactrianus, assembly GCF_048773025.1. NCBI lineage: Eukaryota > Metazoa > Chordata > Mammalia > Artiodactyla > Camelidae > Camelus > Camelus bactrianus. Next base: position 21,897,211 of record NC_133542.1, read on the forward strand.
CCACTGGGGAGACACATCGATCTCATCATCTTAAAAGTGGGAGACAAATGACCTAAGGCCTCTTCCCAATCAAATGCTGTTTCTGCACATTCTCAGAATAAATGACACCGTTTTCCCTGGGGAGCAGGGAGTGCTCTCTCCGCAGCTGGGCTCACCAACGCTAGCTGTGCACCCCAGCTCTGAAAGCAAGGGTGAGTGTAACTAAGATGGACACATCTGAGTGATGCCGGGACATCGCATTGTTCTTTGAAACTCAAGCAAGACTTTGACTCTTCGTAATGCGGAACTTGTAGAACAGCCCTTGTATTAAGATTCAGTATTTTGGCTTCTTGAAATGTCTTTCAAATGCACCACAAGAGACGGATAGATAGCTTAGGTTCTACTGAGGAAAAAGATCCAAGAAGGGAGAAGTAAGGAACAAAGCCACATTGAACATCCAAAGATTCCCTCTTCCACTGTATCTGCTAGTCTCTCCTCAAAAGGATTCCATTTTTGAAGTGGCCCAAGTAAACGTGGTCCTCTTTGTGCTGTGTCCCCTTAACACGTGTTTAAAAGAACAATGCAAAACAAATAACGTGGTGGGAATTTCTAACATCAAATCCTTATTAGAAACTTGGTTCAAAAATTCATGAAGGAAAAAGTTAGCAAGAATGTGATTCCTAAAGAGCTCAAGAAAACAGGGCAATTAAAAATAATTTTATTAAATCTGTTATCATCTTTGTAACTGGCCGGGTCCTACATACGTCAGTACTCATCCTCATGATTCTACGGTCTTGCTAACCAATGCATCTACTGCTCTTCAACATCCTAAACAACTGTTGATAATGCAGCCTACCAACATGAATCAGACAGTCATAACAAATAAACAGCAGAATCATCCAAGATGTAAATGAAAAAGGGTACACTGATGGCACTAATAACCATGTGGCAATATATAATAATGGTTTTGCTCTCCAGAGGCCAAGAATCAGCTGTACTACGCAATGGATTATGCAATAAACATTTGCAAATAATAGCTATTTTGACAATGAACAATTATATAGAACACATCTATATCCTGATTTTTCTCCCCAACTTCTCTGGCTTCACCATCTTATGACTTCAGGCATTTCAATGCTGATCTTGTGTGAGAGATGACCTGGGATTATCACACTTCCCTGACTTAATGCCTACCTAATACCTGTGCAAGTCACCTGGAAGCCTGGCACTCCCCCTTGCAAGCACTAAATATTTTAGAAAAAGGATTCAAAACTGAAAAACAGCATCATCAAATACTGCTTGATAAACCCCAGTGCAAGCCTTTGCCATGGTCCACTTTGCTCACTTACAACATGTCTTCAACAGGAGGCAACCACTCAATTTTACCCAATTCGTGTGTGCGTGTTTGTGTGTGCATGCATGTGTGTGTTTCTTCTGCCTGATCATCTTCAATGATCTATTAGAAACGATAACAAAAAAAGAGCTTCTGTCCCTTCGAGCCTCTCTTTTGTTCTTAGATGTAAACCCCAACACCATCCTCATCCCTAGATAAACTGCACATCTCCATACGACTTCTAGCTCACCAGCTTGATAGTTCTTAATGGCACACGTTCAAAATATCTGTAATGAAAACAGCCATCTCCCAGGGAATGAGCCAGATGCTTTGCCCCCATATTCTCATCTAATCCTCCTGACACCTTGCCCTTGGGTTTATAATTCACTTCATTTTGTACAGGAGAAGTTGAGGCTCAGAAAAATCAAGTGACTTGCCCAAGGTCCCTGAGAGTCAGTTGCCTTCAACCCCTCAGCATCTTTCCTGGGGCTGGCCCTGCCTGGGAGCCATTCTCTGTCAGTGCCATGCCACCTGGCCTATGGGGGCTGTCGTTTGAGTTGATTGTGTCACTCTTCCCTCAGACCAGAATCCTCATGTTGTCTCTTTTTTGTCTCACCCTGAGTCATCTTGTAATCATCTCCCACCCGCCTGGCTGGGTCAGCCTCTCTGGCCAACTGGGTTGCCTCCCTGACTACATACCCACACCGCTGCTACCCTGGAGCCTGTGCACTGCTGACTCACTATTCCAAGGACACTGCTTGCACCCCTCGGTGCTCCTAAGACTCTTCCTCCACCATGAACTAACTAGCCATGTGAGTCTGGGAAAGTCATTACAACTTTTTGACAGTTTCTTCACACTTACAGTAGACACCATAATCCCAGCTCTATCTCTGGAAGAAAACTCAACTGATGATCAAATGAGACTCAGAAAGTGGCCTTTTGGGGGCATAATTCCCATGCCAGATTTTGTCTCCAAAATAGCCCTGAAATGCAAATTTTCAGCCAAATTTGCTCAAAATGTGGTGTTTCTGAATATGAATCCAATGCTGGTTTTTTTCCTCCACAATTTCCTCCTCTGCCCACAAAGAATGAAAGTTGGTCAACAATTTTTCCCTGCAAAACCTGAGTTCACAGTTTGTGGTCCAAAAGGTGTGGCCAAGAATTTTACTCAGTAATAAACTTAGCATTTCTCATTTGTGAAATCACCAATAAGGAAATTTCAATAAGGAGTCTTATTTTTAATACCTATGAATCATATTTAATTAATCCAACCTTAATTTTCGAGATTAAGTCATTTTCGCTGAGGTGGCCAAAAAGAAACAAAAACAAACAAAAGTTTCGGAGGCATAAATTGAGAATCCTGGTACCCAGACTGGTTCAGATCAAAACAAATCCCAAGAGCCTCCCATGCCTCCTCTTTACCATGCAGTAAAAATTCCAGCTCCTCAACCCGACTTTCCAATCCACTTCCAGCCTCAATCTGCCTTTCCCACTTGAAGTTCCTTTTTTTCCTACATGAACCATTTGCTGGAGCCGCTCTGGATTATTTGCTCTTCTTTTAAAAACCCTTTCATTTTCCTTCCTCTGCATTTTCCTTCAGACCTCCCCCAACCCAGAATGCCTCCCCCAAGCCCCTTGACATAACCAAATCCATCTAGTTCAAACCTCCACTTCCATCTACAAAACCTGTCCTCACCACGCCAGCCTGAACAGAATTCTCCTTCCCCTAAGCACCTGTGGCAAGCTCATCCTCTTCCTCACCATGTGCTGCCTTCTGATGCTTCTCCCAGTGTCATCTTGAACATCATTAAACATCATTCCTTTTCATATTTTAACGTTTGGTGCCCCGCCCTGCCTGTCTATCCCAGAGCGAACTAATGTAGCACTTCACACAGAGTAGCCACTCATTAAAAACTTGATGCTTAAATTTGACCCACATGCTTGCAAACTAGTCTGATCAAAAGAAATATTTCTCATGCATAAAGCGATGGAATTGTAGAAATCCACCCCGTTAAATATTTTTGGCTAAAAAGGAAGGAGTATCTTTCCACCGTCTCAACGGAAACCGTGCACGGGAATGTGTTTGGGGTTCAGAAGTAGAGAGAGGTTTGTTAATTTTAAAGCCACATAGCATGTTTGGCTAGGACTATGACTCCATTTGTGTATTTCAACCACGTAAAATACACCCTGGGATTCTGGACTGAGAAAAATAGCCATATAAGGAGAAAACAAGACATTCCCTATAGCTGCCCTTGTAAAACACTCCATGATTTAACCCTCTGCTCGGACAGATCCAAGCTCCCGCACTTTACAACTGCAAACAATCAGATTTCTGGGAGGAACTCAGCGTGTGACCAGCACCACTGGGCACAAAGGATGGCAAACAAAACCTGACCGGTCACGCACAGGGCAGCACAACCAACGCTTTGTAGTCCCCTGCCTTTCTCTCCGCACTGGGCCGTCCCAGCCGCAGCAGAGCAAGCACCGAGATGAGGGCCAGCCCAGAGACAACTCTGAGGGGCTCATTAATTCTTTCCTTCAAGAACACAGGGATCTGGGGTCTGCCCCCACCTTCTAGGTGATAGTCCATCAATCTGCAGAATCCTCCCATTGGGGAGGTGGGGGAGGGAGACAGGGGCTCAGAGAAGAGAAGAAAGAACTCCAGGAAGAGCAGAGGCAGGGGCTGGTCGACTGTGACACCCGTCCCCACACGCAGTGCCCGTGGCCTCGCGGGGCCTCTGCTGTGGGCAGAGGACGGACTACAGGGCCAGAGACCCACAGAGAGCCCTGGGAGCCCTGACTTTCACTCTCGTCATCTTAATGGCTATTAATAACTGTGTGAGATGCAGTTTTCTAGACGGTAAAACTGAGGTTCTGAGAGGCTCCATGTCCCTCCCGGGTAATGAAATGAGTGGGGCTATGATTAGAAATAGTCTTACGGTGTGGCTGACACTGCTCATTTTTTCCTGCAGTCCAGTCTGGTCTTCCTCCTTCTAGGAATAGGCTGACTCCCCAAGACACACGTACACAGTTATTGCGGAGCAAAGAAGATGGCGGCCCAGCTAGCGACAAGGTTTCCCAAGCTCCCACGCGGCCCGGGCGGTCACGTGACCGGGCTCCCGCGCGAGGCCCGCCCGCGGCAGCGGTGCGCGCGAACTCTGGGGCCGCGGGCCCTGCCCGTGGGCTGCAACGCAGAGATGGGAATGAGGGCGAGGACAAGAAAATAGAAGGAAGCTGGACGACCTAAGGAGCAGCGCCGTCTACCTGCTCCGCGCTGCCGCCTACATCTGGGCTGCTGAGAGAAATGAACAATCTCATGTGAGCCGCAGTATTTATTCTTCAGTGTCTTTGTGACAGCAGTTTAGCCTGCACTTTAACTAACGCGTGTGACTTTCTGCTGCCTCAGCTGTGTGCAAAGAATCTTGAGGACATACTAGCTTGCACTCATTTAAAAAGCAGAAGGAAAAAAATCATTGCCAAGTTAGCATAACGGTCAGCAGTATTCATGTGCCAAAAATCACCCCCTCCCTGAGGCAAGGCTGGAAAGGGCCTCATCTATGCAAGGGAGTCCTGTCTTGCACAGGTTAAAGGTCAGAAAATCCAGATTCCTACCCCCCCCCCATAAAAGAGTGTCCTGAGGAAAGTTCACCTTCCCAAATGAATTTCAGAAAGAAGGACCCTAAGCCTTTTTGAGCGGGAATCAGAAGCACTATGTAGATAATTGCCACTATCATTCCGAAATTGATTTATTCAAATCTTCCTTGCTAATTTAAAAAATTTTTTTTTTTTACCTATCTAAAGAGATGTGTTAAAACATCTCCTCTCGTTATGATTGTATGTTTGACAGTTCGTACTGGGAATTCCGTTTTTGCCTTTTATTTGAGGCTACTGGGTAGATATTAGAATTGTTCTATTTTTATAACAATCTTTATCCCTAATCATGAAGTTTGCCCTAAAGTCTGATAAAATTCTGGTAATTCTATTAACTTCCTTTTTTGGCCTGATAGCTCTTTCCCCATTCTTTGCCTTTGTTTTTTTCCTCTGCCCTTATAGTTTAGATGAATCTCTTATAAACCACAGATTTTTTTTTCATCCAAGTCAACAATCTCTGTGTTTTAATTGACACATTTAGTCTATTTACATTTATTTAGGATTTATTTCTGCAATCTTATTTGGGGTTTTACATTTACTTTGCTATATATAATCTTTGCTTTTCTTTTTTCCTGCCTTTTAATGGATTGATCAAGTTTCCTTTCCCCTCTTTTCCTATTGTACTGCTTTGGTAGTTATTCATCTCATTTTTATGCTTGTATACACATACAACCACGTTAGATGTGATCTTTACATTTTTATCACACATACTTGCCTTTAAAAAGTATAAAATAAGTCAGCATCTCTACTTACCTCCCAATCTTCAGAGATCCAAACATCTCCCATTCTTTTTACATATTGTTGTTCAATACTTCAGTTCCACTTTATTTGGTACCCTTAAAATTTGTCAATATATATTTTTTGTCAATATTATTGTTATTTTCCACAGATGATACTTGTCTAAATTTAGTATCCCTTCTTGGATTTCATTCATTCTCTTCTGGTTCAGTTTTCTTCTACTTGAAATAAATTCTTTAGGAGCTTCTTCATGAGAGTCTTTGATAATTAAAAACAAATAATTTCATCTCTGTTGTTTAATAATAATTTAAGTGGATGAAGAAGTGACAGTTATTTTCTCTTAGCATTTTGGATATATTATCTTATTGACTTTTGGTTTCTGTTGTTGCTGTTGAGAACCTGTTGCCTATCTAATCAATTTCCTACAAAGGAAATATGCCTTCTCTCTGCAGTTGCTTTGAGAACTCTTTGGCTTTGGTGTTCTGCATTTTCATGATAGTGGACTCAAGGTTTGGATTTGCTCTTATTTATTCAGCTCATGGCTTGCTGTAGCTTTCTGAATCTTGTGATCCTTATCTTTTAACCATTATAGAAAATCCTCAGCCTTTTTTGTCTTTGAATATTTTTTTCCTCATTCTCTACTTTCTTGAGATTCTTATTATTTCTCATTTTATCACCCATATCTTTAATTACTCTCATACGTTTATGTCTTTGTGATCTATTCTGAATTGGAATCAGATGTCTCTTCCAGCATATTAATTTTCTCTTTAGCCATATCTAATCTATTCTAATTAATGACTGTAGTTATTGCTTCTAGAATTTTTCTTTTTCAAACCTGTATTTTCTTTTTACATGGAACCTTGCACATTTATTAAGTTTCCAATTCCTTATTTTATGTCTCTAATCATTTTAAACACACTTACAGTCCTGAAACAACAGATCTGCTATCTGAAGTTACTGGCAATCTGATCCTAAGTGTGTTCTATCTGTTGGTTCACCATCAGGGGATCGTTTGCTAACACGTTTTGTAATTTTGGAGGGTAAGCTTGTCTCCAGTGTTGCCTTCTTTATGGGAATCCCGTGTGTGTGGCCTCCACTGAGGGTAAGTCAGTAGAGATTTCTGCATTTGGTTCACAGTTGTGCGGCATCATGGTCTAGAATCACATATTCTTGTTACTAGCTCATCTCAAATATTCTTAGACCACAAATTCAGCATAAATTCAAAACTCAAACTCAAGGAAGGCATAGGTTCTTGATTCAGAATTCTTGATTCATAACTGAGAGACATTTCTTTGTACTCAGATCTCTGGTTAAGACAGAGGAGTCCCCTTGTCTTCCTGTGCTGACAGCTTGCACCAATGCCTGTGTTTGGCCCATCGTGGAGGCCACACAGTGCAGGTGTCAGCATTCACGACTACTTGCCTTTCTAGTTCAAGTTTCCAAGACAACGAATGTGGTCTCTATGTCTTTGGTTTAAATGTGGCTGGCTCATCTTGGGTCAGGCATCCATACCCAATGCAATCGGCTGTAGACAAGGTCTCATAGCACTTAAGGAACTCCCTTTGGGGCTGTGTTTGGAGAGAGAACTTCCCTAGCACGAACACCTAGAGGAAAGTAGGAAATAATCATTGAAGGAAATAATTAGCATCTCTGTAACCAATAACGTTTCTCCAAAACTTCTCTTGTGTAAGCTCTGCTGTCATTGATTGTGTAGCCTCCATGGGGGGCATAACATTGTTAAGTGTGAGAATCTGAGCTATTGTAACCAGAGTGGGCACTGATAGTGCCTCTCAGGAAAGATCAAGGTGAGCACGTTCTGCAGCGCAGTGGAATCTGTTTTCAACTCAGATTAAATTTGGAAGTTGCTCTTCCATACAGCACCTAGCCCAATGCCTGACATGGTAGATATTCAATATTTGTTGGAATAAAATATCAAACATTTCCTTCGCCCTTCAGTGAGGAGATAATGCAGTGCACAGAGGTAGCAGGCAGAAAGTATTCAAAGAGAGACAGAAAGCTACAAGGCCATGCCAAGAGAAAGAGAAATCTTTCCTAGAGAAATAAGTAAATCAAGGCAGGCAGTGAGCAAAGAATGCTGGAGGAAAGTTACATCTTTAGAGGCTCAGAATTTGGAGTAGATTTTGAATTAGAACATATGCCAACATGGAGAATATTCTTCAGTTCATAAATAAGAGCACCATCACAGGCCACACAGACCCTTCCCGCAGAGGGGTCACTGTGAACTTGGGTATTACATTAAGATAAAGCACACCCCACCAAAACCAAAGGCAGTTCTCTTACACACACCTGCATAAGGGACTTAAGGGGAAGGAACTGAGAAATGTTTAAAGGGACACACTGGGATAGTATTTCTGCATATAACAATACCCATGTTAATTATGTATTAAAATATATGTAGCTCAAATCATCCTGTGGGTTCCTTCTTAATATGTTCTTTTTAGTTTTTGTTTTGAACACCCAAGTTAAAGGATCTCTCCAAATGCTCTTATAAATAGATATTTGGATTAAATGAGCGCTGCAGTCAAAGCTGGGGAGCTAAGAAAGCAGTTCTCCTTACAGAATGCTGCCTTATCCAGGATTTTTTCTAAGTGTAATACTTCTTAGATTCAGTCTACTAATGGAGTCTCCAAAATTTCTTTAGAGAAAGTCTTAGGGGTGGCCACATGGTTGAAAGATGGGGCTCTCAGACTTGATTTGAAACTATATTTGTGTACCAAGTATGCTATGCTTCTCCTCAAATTGTGGTTTTATTAAGGTTGGCTTGGGGGAGGAGGGAGGTTAGACCTCATTCCCCAAGCTAACCTTTGGTCCGTCAGAACTCTGAAACTGAATGGAGGACCCCACATATAAAAACTCTGACGATTAAAACCCACAGCAAGAAAAAAGATGATTGTAGCGCCAACCCAGGATCCAGGGAAGCTTTGTTAGTTAAAGTTGCAGGCTGTTTTGGCTTTTCAAAACACTCAAACCACCTGTCCCCCAGACTAGGGGTAATCTTCATCACGACGGTGACATGCTCGCCCCCTGCCCGTTCTGAAGCACAGAACTCATGACAGTCTTCCTGGATGAATTCAGTAAACTTAACTCTGTCACAGACCTGGAAGATCTAATACCAATAATGACCTCAACACTGAACCTAGGGCAGTATTCCCAACAGAAGCTCCTGCAGTTGTTCTCAGATGAAATCAAATTACTGTGGAAAAAATGTGTGAGACCTCCCTTCCCAGACTAGGGTGAAAAGGGCAGCTTCCTGGGTTACCACCCATGGAAAACACCATCTCACCAGCTTACAGGTGGCGTTATTCCAGCACAGGAATGCGGGGAATGTGTCAAATGTGTGTGTCAAATGTGTGTCAAATTAGGTAGCCTTCCTCTTGAAACCGTTAAATCTTTGCATCTCATCGTAGCAGGGGTTCGTAGACGGGCCGGCGGTGGGAACCCAGCGGCATAACAACTGGAACCAAGCATGTCCCTGCAGAAACGAGGCACTCTGCCGTGGCCCAGAGCGGGTGCCTGGGCCTGGCATATCTCACCCTCCTCCCCCCAGGGAATTCTTTCCAGAAACGCTGCTGGGTGGCAGCTCCCTCCTCTACCAGCATTCCTGCAAATATTTATGATATAAGATAAGCACTCAGACTTCAAATTTATACTAAGCAGCTCAGGTGAAAAGACTCTATTTTGCATAGACGAGCATTCAGAACTCTGGGCAGCTTCTGGGTGGGAAATAACCATTGCACCCTGCTCCTCTCTAGAGCTCCCTACGTGGGCACCACTGAGAACCAGAAGGCACCCTTGCTGGGGAGCCCCGACTAGATGTCAGCCCAGGGTGTTGTAAGTCGCAGGACACTTCCTGAGTCCTCACCTGGTTTCACCTCTCTCAGGGTCTTTGTGAGAAATAAATGAGGTAACAATGTCAGAGGCATACTAACCTCTTCTATTCCACGATGCCATGGTACCCAAGATCATTTGTGGGCTTTGTCCTAGCCCGTGCAGCAGGTGGGCACTTGTGTTCTTGATTGTCCAGCTCCAGTTCCCTCTTGCTCTACTAACAGCACCTCAGTTTTGTCCTGGAGAACCTCTCTGCTGATGCCGATGGTTTGGGTGCCCTCCTCTGGCCAATGGCTGAGAACGTGACCCACACTAGACCAACTGGAACTGCCCTTCTGGGAATGTGGGTCAGGGCAGGTTGGCCCCTGGACAGAAAACTTTCAGAGCTACTTAAAGCTGGGATCCAGACCCTAAAGAGCCTGTCCATCGGTCCCTGTTTTACCACATCCCAGCAGCTGCCCTGATCCTCATTCCCTCCTCAGGTTCTTGGAGCTGCTATCCATCCTTACAGTAGATTCCCTGTCTGCTTCTTGGAGCCAGTGTGGACTTCCACGCCTTGCAACAGTGTGTCTCAGTATCCCCTTCCTTGCACAGATGAAGAAAGCAATTACCAGCTTCCAGGAACTAACGAGGCGGGGGGAATGAGACGCCACCCTCCAAGCTGGCAGCCTGTGCACCCTCCACTGCACCCTCCAGGGACTCTCCTCTCAGCCTCTTGCCTTCCCCTGTCTGCCACATCACTCTCTCCCATTCCACGTCACCCCAGCTCGCAAACCAGATCTCTTTCAACTCTCAAGTCTCTTTTTCCTTTGGTACCGGTCTATTTTCATAAATCTTTCATTTTAAAATAAATCTCAGTGTCTCGTTCACCACCACATTTCTAAAATTCATTCCTCTGCCCCATTCCTCTGCCAACGTGCTCATTCCAGAGGAGGGCTGGCAACATCCCGGCCTTTTGGCTCCCTTTCCTGCCACCTTCCTCTCTCCCAGAGAGAAAATGAGGTTTGGACTTGGGTGGGTTGAAAGCCCATCCATGCATGCCACACGTAACATTCCCTTCCTCGGCACTGGTGTATTCTGAGACAAAAAGGCCTTTGATAATGTTTCTCTGGGGGCCTGTTTGGCGACATTTTGCGAACCGAGGGGCTTTGGCCAAGTTCCCCCTGCTGGAGAGTGAGCAGCGGGAACTGACGAAGGGCAAGTTCAGTCCCCGCCCAGGTCTCTGGGCAGCCTCTACAGCTGAGCCCTGTGCACTGCCACATCCTCACCCAACCCGGGGATTGAGGGCATGATCATCGTCCATGGTATCTATTCCACCTAAACATGTTTCTCCTAATTGAGCCTCTACAAAAATGGCCCTGTTTGGCAGCCAGGGATTGTACCCGCCCCTCAGGAAGTGGTTACATATTAGAATTCAGGGTACCTCTTGCAGCTGGGAAACACATTCTATAGACCATCCTCTGGGGGCCTATACGGAATTCACACCTGTGATTAACTTAACTGGCCGTCCTATTTCCCTAAAGCCTTGTACAGATCCAGTTGAAAGAGCAGCTCTCTGGCAATGAACAACTTGAGTTTTTAAGGGAGAAATCAAGGTGTAACAGATTCAAGTAATTTAGCACATCACAATAAACACTGACTTGAGCTAGGCTAGATTTCTGCCGACGTACATAATGAAAAGTGTGTATGCTGATTTCTGTCTGTATGACCTAACACCTATTATTAGATTTGTCCTGAACATTTTAAAGAGTTTTTCTAGTGTGAAATATTGAATTTTCTTTTCACTAGAAACTTCACATGCTACTGAAAATTAGATTAGTAATTTACTTCTGTGTGGGATTCAGAAGTAGCATGTTGTACGACAGAATGACCGCATATGTGAAACATGTGTTTGTGCTCAGTTGGGAGAAATTATTTTTATAAATGCAGGCTGAAGAACTTATTTTTAAATGACTTCTCTTAAACTTAAAATCTATTTTAAAGCTAAGCTGCCACCACCATTAAGAGAAGGAGAGAGAGAGAGAGAATGTGGGCAGAATTCAACAACTCCTTTCCTAGCCATGTTGCATTAGGCGAGTTCTCTAAATGATCTCTTAAATTCAAGGTTCTGGCCTCAAAACTAGATTTGTTTCTCAACCTCATCTCTAGTGTACTCTTGTGCCCCTGAAAGTTGAATCATGGGCAGAAGTTTCCAGTGCTTTTATTCCTTCCCTGCTTTGAAGTCCATTAATTCTCATGTTGGTTTTCCCTCCACCCTCCTGAAAAATATGTGTGCGTCCCCAAGATGGAAAGCCAGGAGCTGGCACCTGAGGACGCGATCACATGGAACAGGGATGGCAGGAGAGGCGAGGACCTGACCAGTGTGGTGAGCCACCACCACATACCATAGAAGGGAAGTGAGTCAGTCCTCTGAATTCTGTGGTGATGAACCCAGAGCCTCTATCACCCTCTTCCCTCCCTGTGGGCACATGCTGACCAAGCTGGGGCCGCCTGGTGTAAGGCAGGGCCAGACAGTTGTTCTTTTGCCCTTAACCATGCAAAATGCTGCTCTCGAATATCAAGTGTTGCTCATATTCTTAATCTAAATTCACTTTCAAAACACATTCTCTTTCCAGTAAAGAGAAACTGAATAATACACGTCTACAGTGGACTCTAAAATCAGGGTTTTGTTTTTTTTTTCGAAGTGACTTCAGAACAGATGAAATTACTGTATACATACACACATTTTTAAAACCATGTATATAACGAAATATGAATTTGTGCACTTGAAAGAACGCAATTGAATAAACTGAACTGAATGGGTCTATTCAACCAAACATTCCATCCATATAAAAACACAGATAAGTACAATGGCTGTAGAAAGTCATACTGATGACGATGATGGCATTATGACCCCGACTACTATGAGGTACCTGGAGTGACTCAAATTACCAGTCCCAGTCCCAGCTGGAAGAAGCATATTGTCTGATTAAGCGCGCGCGCACACACACACACATGCACACGCACACGCACACACACTCCAGTCACTTCTTATCTGATTCAGCCTGCGCCTTTACTTTGTAAACCAACTTGCTTCCCAGGTCTTTCTCATTCTGGCTCCATAAATCTCATATCTACCTTCCTATCTTTTCCTCTCCAACCCTGGCTGCCTTAACTCGATTTCAGGCCCTCTTGCTTTTTTCCCAGATGACAGCAATAGCCCCCTTTCAGGCATAGGATGTTGCCTGTAACAGTCCACCAACGTGTGCAGGGCTGACAAAGGCATAGCACTCATCTTGCTACCCTGACTCCCTCAACCATAACAGACCATGCTAATCAATCCCAGAGCTCTTCCCCTTGAGCCCAGACACGGCTGCACAGCTCTTGCCCGCATATCACTCCATGGTCACTACCAGTTTATCAGTTATCTTGGAAACAGAATCTATTCACCACCCTTGATCTAAGGCCTTTAAAACAAGGTTCTTCAACCAGGACTGATCATCAGCATCACAGGTGCCTGAATAGCACATAAGATCTAAAATGGGATCTGCAGGCATGAACATGGGCATCGTAAAATGCACCGTGCATGACTTTTGATGTGCAGACTTCATTAATGACTAAGTAAAATGACCCCAAACCAGAAAGTTCTGCCCCCTCCAAGTCCTCTCTCACCTCTCCTTTGCTACATGTTGCCTTATAATCTTCACTGGTTCCTGTTCCACAACTATGAATCTTGAACTTTTCCTAGCCAGCTCCTGACAACTTCTATTTGGATACCAGCTATATTAGTGCAGGACTAATAACAGGACAAGTATACCCTACAAGGAGCAGATGTCAGGATGGGATTGGATGTGCAAAGCTTTACTATGAGAAATGTGCACGGAGCCAGAAGAGACTGGGAGAGTTGTCAGACTGCAGTGCAGGTCTGACCCCTTGAAAAGGAGAGAGAGATGGGTACAGTCATCTTGGGCTGCAGTGCAGCACTAAGGCAAGTTCAGGAATTCCTGGAGCCAAAGTCACCCATCAGAAGAGTCCAGTGTTTTGGCATCCCTGCCATGCGCAGTCATTGACTGGAGCAGACCATGGGCAGCATGGCTTCAGCACAAATGCAGCAGCTTCAGAGTGCAGTAGCCAAGGCCTCAGTCAGCTAGTGACTCCCTGCATTTGGAGCTCTGGGAGGTGCCTTCTCAGAGCTGCCATACCAGGTAACTGACAGAGGCTAGGACTGTTGGATTTAACAAATAAACATACATGCCACCGATTACCAGGGACTGGAGGAGTGGGGGAAATGGGGAAATATTGGTCAGTGGGTATCAACTTCCAGTTATAAGATTAACAAATTGGGGGATATAATGCACAGCATGATGATTGTAGATATTCATAAAATATACTGTATCATATACTTGAATGGTACTGAGTGGATTTTAAGTGTTCTCATTACAAAAAAGAAATGGTAACTATGTGACCAGATGGAGATGGAAGCTAATACTGTGGTGGTAAAGTCATTTTGTTATAAATGTATCAAATCAACAGTCATATACCTTAAAATTACACAATGTTATATGTGAATTATATCTCAATAAAGCTGGGAAAAAATCCAGGACACCAAGTTACATTTGGATTTCAGATAAACAACAAACAATTTTTAGTCTAAGTATGTGCCAGCTGTGGATGTCCGGTATTTTACTTGCATTAGGCTGTATCTGTGACAATCCTTATTTTTAGAACTGGATCTGTAATTTGGCACAATCCTAATAGGTCCCTCCCCTGTCACTCTCTCTCCTACCCAGTCATCTATCCTCTTCACTACTCTGTATCGTCTTCTGGAAGCACCATTTTGGTCATACCAGCCCCTACCCAAGAAACTTCCAATAGCTCCCATGGCTTTCAGAATGAACCTTAAACTCCTCAGACTGCTATTCAGCCTGAGTTTGCAGCATTGGTTCCCACTGACCTTTGTACCCCTGGGCTCCAATGAGACCAGATCTTGCAGTTTTCAAGACACACTCTTACACAGATCTAGGTATTCTGCCTTTGCTCCTTCTAGTCCCTCTCCCTAGAATGCCCTTCCCAGAACAGCCTTCCCCCAAATCTCCACATTTCCAACTTTGACCTGTGCTTCAAGGCTAGTTCAAGGGCTGCTTTCTTCTTGAAGAGATAAGCTATGTTCATCATCACCCTGCCCAGAATCATTTACATCTAGTGACATAGGAAGAAGCCAAAATAACATAGAAAGACAAAACCTGATATGCCCTGAACATCAAGCTTTCTGTACAGAGTGGATTTTAGCAAACAATGTTTCCCAGTTCCATGGGTGGCATTAATATCGATAGCTCCTGTACAACCAACAGGGTAAGTCTTGCTTTTAGCCCTGGTGCAGATGTTTAATTAATCAGGGCCGTCGTCCTTGTTCGCCCTTGACTGGGTTTCCCTGATGATTACCCACCGGAAAACTCAGCCCTTTAATGCAAACAATGTCCTGATTAATGTTTTGTGCTGTGCACCAGGTTAGGGGAGCAGGTCCTTCATTAGTGAGCCAGCCTGGACTGCAACATTCAGTCCTGAAAACTCAAACCTCATTTCATACGCAACTGTCTTTCCATTTTCTGTGTGTCAAACCTTTATTTAACTCCCTTTTCTTCCTCCCAACTTTGATTTGGGGGAAGGAAGTTTGCAGCAACTGAATATAAAATAGTAAATTATTCTGACTTCAGCATAGTTTTGAGGTTGATTTGAGTGGTGAAAATGCCCTCTACCCAGCCGTGTCACGGCCTCTCCGCAGTCGTGAGCCTGGGTGTGCCTGCTTTTTGTGGATGGCAAAGTATTCATTCATTCAGTGCCTTTCTCTCTCCCTCTTTAGAAAAGGGGAGGAAATCAGATGATGAAATGAAAACCTTTAAATAAAATATCATTCACACAAAGGAAAAGAATTTTCCTCTGGGTCATTATCAGTGGAAACCCAGTGAAAAGATAATAAGCACAAGATTCCTGATTAATTAAACATTTGTGCTCATTGTATGCAATTATTCTGGGGAAAATCAACTCCGGGACATCTGTTTACTCAACCTTGGGCTAAGAAACCACCAAACTACCTCTGCCCTGCATCTTCGGGCATGATGTCAAGGCACAGAACTGATAGCTCACAAGGCCGAGGAATATGCCCACTAATTTTCTAGGCCGGAAACATATGACCATGCCAAATGAGCAATAAATTACGAAGGTTGAGTAAGCTTGTAGAGGGTTAATTGGAGAAATCAGGAGTGACAATATGTTAATATAATACATATTTACCAATATGCATAATCGTTTTATGCTACAGAGCAATTAAATATAGATGATAAACATTTTCATGAATGCTTCAGTTATTATTGCTTTTTACCCAGTGAAACCACATTTCTAGCTTTTTCCTTTTCACCCAGTGTCTTAGTCTGTTGGGCTACTATGATAAAATGCCTCAGATGGGGTAGCTTATAAACAACAGAAAGCTATCTCTCACTGTTCTGGAGACTGGAGTCCAGGATGAGGGCACCAGCATGGCCAGGTGAAGGCTCTCCTCTGGGCTGCAGACTGCCAACTTCCTGTTGTGTCCTCACGCGGTAGAAGAGGGGCAAGGGATGTCTCTAGAGCCTCTTTCACGGGAGTGCTAATCCAATTCAGGAAGGTTCTGCCCTCCTGACCTAATCACTTCCTAAATGCCTCTCCTCTTAATGCCACCACCTTAGAGGCTAGGATTTCAACATAGGGATTTGTAGGGGACACATATACTCAGACCACAGCACCTAGTTAGGTCTCCAGTTTCAATGATGTTCCTAATATCCCTAACCCCCATCACTGTCACCCCTGTCTTATCTTCCTCCCCTGGCAGTTGGGGCCAGGGAATATCCCTGCCAAGTTTTGTGGGAGCCCAGAAACAAGAAGGAAATGCTTCTCCCCTTATCAGCTGATGAGCCAAAACCACAAGTTGCAAATTGAAGAAGATCAGAGTCCAAGAGTAGGTTAAACAGAAAGAGAAATGGAGGCCCAGGAAGTCAAATGGGAGGAGGCCCTGGGCAGTGAAGGAGCAAGGGCTGGAGAACTCACTGGCTGGAATCCAGATGCCCAGAGCAGCTTCCTAAGAATCTCCCACTGCAATCGCACAGGCTCCAGGGAAGGAGAATCTGGATTCTTAGAGAGCCTGCATGAGATGTGATCAAATGAGCACACATGTTGGAGGAACTGCTAACAACTGACTGACTCTCCCCATCCATCCAACACCATATGCATCTGCTAAAATCCTGGTTCTGATGGGACAGGGTTTGGGTGTCCTCAGATCTACCAAGTAGAAGACTAAAACCATTAGGCTCCCCTGTGAAGGGAGAGAGGGGTTACCATATCCACTCCTCTGAGGGAATTAATCACACTGTCTTAGGAGTCACTGCAGGAAAGATATGACTCTGGGACCTGGTCAATAATCTCCATCTGGCCATAATTTATGGGAAGATAAGGGTGGCTAGGCAAGCATTGTGATGAAAGCCCTTGAAAATATCTTCTAAAATCAGGATGCCCACCAAGGGATGAAATGAAAAAGCAAACAATGCTCTCCCTTCCAAACCAACAAAGAAAAAGAAAGAATAAAAGAAGTGACCTGGAAATCCATGGAGGTGGAAGATCTTTTTTGTTTTTTTAAGAGTCTAGCTGATGCAATGAAGATCCTGCTCAGGGCACAAAAATGATCATTTTCATGAGGTTATCTATGGAGTGCTAGATTCTAAAGGACAAGACGTCCCAATATGCTGGGCTTCCCAGGGCTATTTCTGAGTGGTCCTAAATCTCAGGCCCCATATTTGTAAACAGTCCTCTCCCATATATGCTCTTGCCTGTTGTTTCTGATTGTTGTGTCCAAGATGCATAGCCAGAACTCTTTTTGGTCATGTGACTTCTTGGAATGGAGCTACCTCTTTAAATGCGTTTTGGTTTCCAGGATGGGGGAATTGTTTAGGGTACTGGCTGGAAGGTATACAGCAGAATATAATACCAAACTCATGAAACACAGTGTCTCATAATCCCTGTTCTGGACCTGTGCTCCTAAGTCTGTCTCAACTGCCCTTGCTTCTGGTGGTCTGAGCATGCCCTTGGAGGCAGTTCCTCTATACCCTGAGGCAGCCATGATAACAACTGATAACTCTTCCTCCCATATACGGTAAGGACTCTCATAGGGTCCCCAGCTTCCGGGAGGTAGGCAGAAAGGATGTGATGTTAGGAGATAGCCCCTTGTAGTTCAAAATATTCTCCTTTTAGAGTGGGCGCTCTAGCTTTGATTATGCAGGTGTGGGCCAGTTTGAGATAGGATAGGATCAAGGCATTGTATTAGTTTCCTATTGTTGCTGTAACAAATAACCACAAACAACGTAAAATTATACTTATAGTTCTGGAGGTCAGAAGTCCAAAATAAGTCTTATCAAGCTAAAATAAAGGTATGGATAGGGTTGCTTTCCTTCTGGAAACTCTAGGGGAGAATGCTTTTTCTTGCCTTTTCAAGTGTCTAGAGGCTGCATGCAGATCTTGGCTCATAGTCCCATCTTCTTTCTTCAAAATGTATTATTCCATCCTCTGCTTCCCTCATTATTTCCTATCTTTGTTAACTTTTTTTTTGTTACATTTTTACTATCTTTGACCTTCTTGTCTCACTCTTGAAAGGACCCTTGTGATTAAAATGGGTACACCCAGATAATACAGAACATCTCCCCATCTCAAGATCCTTAACCACATCTGCAAGGTCCCTTTTGCCAGGTAAGGTAACATATTCCTAGGTTTCAGGGATTAGAATGTGGACATCTTGCTGGGGGTGGGAGGGAGAACATTATTCTGTCTACCACACATGTATTTGAACACCAGGAAGCCTTGGTTGTGACTGAGCAGGTGAATTCCTTACTGATCTTCAGATGATCAGTTACTAGGACACACAGAGTGAAATAAATAAATAAATAAATAAATAAATAAATAAATAAATAAATAAATAAATAAATATATATATATTGAATAAGCAGGTGGTAATGTCCAGTGAACCCTGGAAATTCACAAACATTTTTGCCTGTTTTGGAGGTCTCCCAGCTGGAAAGGGCTGACTCCTTGGGGGACTTCATGCAAACAACCTGCCTGGATTGAACATGGTCCATGAATTTCAACTCTAGTTTCACAAATTCATGTCTTTGGACAAGACCATAGGTTGTGCTGCCCCAATTCATGAGGGATAAATTAGAGCAGTAACTCTTAAGTCAGGGTGTCAAAGTTCATTGTTTCTCAGAATGTTAATCATTTTGCTGTACTAAAGACGGCTCATGGTCAAATTCAAACACATTTGAGAAAAACATAGTTAAGTTCCAACCTAATTACATCTATCTGAGTCAAAGAGATTTTTTTTTTTGAAATCTGAGGACCTGTCAGAGCCTTTAATACGCTAACAAGCAGTTGAAACCACTGAAGGGGAACACAGAATAGAACATAGCCCTAAATATTTTGACCTCAGAACCCCTTAGAGCAGGGCACCTGTTTATGTCTTAGAGAATTTGGGCTCTGTGGAACAGAACTGGAGAAACACTGTGTTCAAATACTAACTATTTAGGTGATGATGATGCTCTGTCCAGGGTTTGATCCGGGTACTGATTATTCAGTGTATGGAAGGTTGTTTATCACTCATCAGATTCCTGGATGTGGATGAACTGCCATCACCCCAGGGTTTTGCTCTACAAAGACCTGTGCTGCAGGAGCAGGCAAATGACTCAGCTAGTGGGCCTGAGGAGGAAAGCACAGCCTATCAGAAACAGAACACCTTAGTATGCTGGCATCTTTCTTCTTCACAGAGAATACAGGGGCCTAGAAAGAGATACAGGGCCTGAAGAAGCTTTACCATAAATTCATGCCTTTTTATTTGCAAATGATGTCAATTTCAGGTTCAGCAATGAAGTGTACCTACCTAGATAAAAAATTATTTTTTGTGTCTGAAAATACTTCCTGGTGGACAGAGTATTTTTCCTTAGGAGGACCCCTAGGTGAATCTGAAGGACGGATATGGTAAAGGGGTGAGGCAGGTTCCACTGACCACTCTCCGCTCCACAGGCCTAGCAGGCAAGGGTGGTGCATCCTACTGCTGGGCAGCGGGCCTCACAGCCACAGTCACCCAGCCTACGGCTCCCCCCACTGCAGATATTAGCATGACATTTCCATCCCATCGGTTCTGACAGGTAAGATAGAAGGTGACTATAAATACATGTGGGAGGTCTCCAGACCCATTTACCTCCCTTGAGACTTTCCTGGAACCAAGCCAGTAAATTCTATACCATCCCAAATGAGCTGTATTTTCCTTGCTTCAGTGTCTGTTAGGATATGAGGTTCCATACATACTCAACTGCTCACAGCTAGAGTGCCCATCACCTCCCTCCAATCATAGCCACTCTGCCTACTTGCCCCTGGTCCAGGTCAACATCCTAATCATCTCTCTCTCCCCGGGTCCTAGATAGGCTAGCAGTGGTAACTTCTGGGTTCCCTCCTGCATCAGTCAGGAGAGGCTGCTTAGGCTGCAGTAACAAGCAAGCCCATGTTTCAGGGGCTTAAAGCAAAAGTGTATTTCTCAGTCATTTCACAAGTTCATCTCTCAGCAGCAGGGGGCTCTGCTCCACACTGGCCTCACTCGGGGGCTCAGGCTAACAGATCCTGCACCATCTAGAGCATAGCTAGCTGCATAGGAGGAAGGAGAATGGTAATCTTGTACTGACCCTCAAAGACTTTGCTCACATTTCATTAGTATTTTCATAGCAGCTATCATTTATGGAATATTTACTCTGAATCAAACACTTTACAATCATTTAATCCCAAGCACAATAAACTTATGAGATATTTATTTCCTCCATTTAAAAAATTAGGGACCTGAGTCTTAGAGAGATTAAGTAATTTATTGCAAATCTAGCAACTGGCAGAAACTGGCTTTGATTCCTAGTCCAGCTAGCTCCCAATCTCCTGCTTTTACCTAACTTGCCTTCTTCACTACAGAAGTTTCTCTGAGTTCTTATCTATTTACTTCTATTTATTTCTTATTTCTTATATTTATTTCTTATATATGTGAAAAATATTACAAAACTGTAACAATTAAATCACAATTATATATTTAAAGAATTGTCTTATTGAACTGGGAAAATTTAAGTAAAAATGTAAAACATAGCCAAAAGCACATAATTACTGTAATATTTACATTCATCTTTGCTATTCATCTGCTGCTAAAGTTGCTAGTTTATTTCCCTACTCACACTTAAAGAACTTTATTTGTTCAGTAACTATTTTCCTTTCTTCCCCCCCGAAACATCTCTTGACAAGTCTCTGAATACTTTACATTTTAAGAGACTTTTCAGTGCCAAAGTCCATTGATGACTTCTCCCCTGCCCAGAAGCTGCTAGTCAGCAACACTGAGCTTTCCATTTGAGCTCCTTGAATTCATGCTCAAACCAACAGAATGAATTCACCCATTTGTAATGCTTAATGACTTGATTCATTCAGTTAACAACTTGTCAAAATATTTGCATTTCCAGAATATTTTTGATGTTTTATAGAGATAATGAAAGCAAATATTTAAAATCCAGACTGTTCTGGAAAATATAGAATATATGGCAATTATAGGTTGTAGCTATTCCAAAACCACCAATAATAGTTTAAAAAAAAAGAAGTTTCCTCCTTCTGGTATTTATATCTTCATGCTGGTATGTATCAACTAATCAACGGACTTAGCATTGACTGGGTAGAGGGTTATTCCTCTTCCCACAAGTGAAATTGCTCTAACCACGTCTTTCTTTCTTTCTCTCTTTCTTTTTCTTTCTCTCTCTCATCCCTTTCAACCCTTACCTAAAGCCAGATTGTCCTTGGAGTTCAACTCCTGCCCTTGCCTGTGGGAAAACCAGAAATAATAACTAAAAAAATCTGGTGGCCTTCTGTCTTCTTACAACAGAATTTGGAGTCCCTTCCATAGGGAATTAGGCTCTGTGTGGAATGGGTCCTTCATTTAACCACCCACAGATGTCACCCAATTTACTATCAGTGGGCATTGGATGGGAACCATCAACTCACCAACATCTGAAAGATGTTCTTTCTAGGGACTCGCCTCTGGTTCTTAGGAAGACAGAAAGAAGAGGTGAGAGCTCAGAGTCCTTCCCTAGGCAGGCAGGGCAATGTGGTGTGATCCCAGAAATCATGGGTTAGAGGTCAACTCCCAAAGCAAAGGCTTTGGAGAGGGATTTTGAAAGGAAACTGTTAATGTTTTGCCTTTGCAACAGGCTTGTTCCCACTTTCTTAAATTAATCCACCACTTCTTTAGACTCAGTCAGTCTTCCAAATAGCCCTAAAACTAAAAGCCTATTATCCATGGGCAAAATCGCTCAATCCTGGACACTAAGTCAAATGACCAAAAGGCCAGACTAGAAAGAGATATCTCTGGGGAGGAATGATGGTGGCCCTGGGTGATGTCTTCTGAGTTCACACCATCTCTGAAAAAAAGGCTATTCTGGGCTTGCTAAAGGCTTAGTTCCCCATAACCCTCTGTAGCTGTCCTGGGTATCAGCAGCTTTCTGAAAAGCTCAGTAAGGAGAAAACAGAACCAACCCTCCAGTGAAGTGAGGAGTTGACAGGGCCTCTGCGACTGAGCACAGCTCCACAGGGTGCCGTTCAGATTCTCTTCTGTGTGAACAGTGATCCCTGGGGCTGCACAGCCCTAGGACGTAAGCCGAGGCTATGATGGAGTTTGATTTATTACTTTGATTACTGATTATGCATAAATGATCATAATTTATTCAATAAGGAAACAAGTTGCTTAAGAAGTTAATAAATGAATAAGGTCCAGGTATTAGCAGGAAGAGAAAATAATGTTTGAATGACTACACTGTTGTTAATAGAGTTAATTTATCTCTTTGTGACGTTTAAATACTGATATATGCGCGAAGAAATCCACTTTAAAATTTTGGATCCCCCCACCCTGGCCCTGCAGTTTGGGAGCCAGTGGAGTCATCTGTTGCCCTGTCTCACTTTCTCCTCACCTTCAATTCTACCAAAGGCAAGGCTATAAGCTCCTCAGAAATAATGACATCATGTCTTTCTAGTCACTAGCAGCTTCTTTTACTAGATAGCCTAGAAAAGCTTGGAAAATGATAATTCATTTAGGAGGTGAGACACCAGGTTAGCAAACATTCCAGACATTTTGAACAACGTTGTGGTGGACATGGGAGATCAGCACCTGACATCCATCCGGCCCTCCTCCTAGTGGGTCTTCCTGTACTGCAGAAGCTGGAAATCTCAAATCTATATTTATAGGACTCCCTGGCCACCACAGTGACAGATGGGATTTAAACTGCAAGGCAGAAATGAGGTAAGGCTGTGTTTTGTGTTCCTTTCTCCATTTCCATTGGCAAACACTGCAGTGGGCTCTCTGGTTTTCCTGTACAGATTCCCTCCTCCCCCAACAGTGGTAGCTTCACAGGGCAGAAGCAGTTCTTTCTGTGACCCAGTTCTGTGATGTGGCTCTCAAAGTCCTATCTTACAGCTCAGCCCAGTCCTGTTTCTTTTGCAAAGCATGTAATGAAATAAATCTCCATAAACTAGAGCAGGTGAATTCTATTCCCAGCTACTGAATCTTGACTCATTCCAACTTCACCCAACCTCAGTTTTAACCAGAAAAATAAAAACTGCCACTTAAAGTAGCAAAATACTTCAACAGTGCTCTTTGGCGCTTGTACTGGTGGCGCCAAACAGGTACTCTCAACGTCACAGGTTAAGAAGCAAATAACTACAAGCTCTTAGGAAAGCAATTAGGTAAAAAAGAATCAAGAATTTAAAAAAGCCTGCAACTCAGGAATCCTTTTTAAGAATCCTAATTTTAAAATATAGGAAAAAAGCTGTATGTACTACGAAGTCCCCTGCAGTATTATTTATAATACTTTGAAAGTGGAAACAAGCTAAAACGACGGTCATAGGGAATGTAAAATAATCATGTGCTATCTATGTGGCTTGGTCATAGCAACATGAGAGTATGTTTAAGTGACTCCATTAAGTTTTAAAATCAAAATAGCAATGCTTTGTGCAGTGTGATAAAAAAAAAAACTATGACAGTAAAACATGCAAACATGCATAGAAAATATAAAGTCAATATACCAAAATGGAAAAATAATCTTCTCTGGGTGGAGAGTCTGGGCAGCCTTGGTGAAATTTCTTTTACTTTTCTGTTTTTTCTCCCTTAATTTCTTTAATTAAAATGTACATTTTTAAATTGAAAAATAAACTTTAAAAAACTTATCTCTAATGTACCAGCATAAAATCTTTTGTGGTTAAGTTTCTACTGCTCAAATCCATTCTTCCCCCGCCCCCATCATCCAATATTTATTAAGCAGGCCCTTTAATGTCACAAGACTCTACTGCCACGCATTGATTTTTATGATCTTACTGGAAAACCGCTAGGTGCATAGAAAGGTATCTGCGCATGGTGTCTGCATGCACATAATATATCACTTTGGATTGCCAGACAGCAAAGGAGAAACACCATAAACACTAATTTTTACTCCTAGATGGCTTGGTAATTTGCTAAATTTCCCTGTAATTGCTTCTAATTATTCATTACATTAGAGTAGAAGGGGGTGGCTATAAATTTTCAATGAAAACAAAATTTAAATACAATGCATCCAAGATGTCTCCGCAGACCCAGGTGGCAACCTGTTTTCCTTATTAGGGAAATTCGACAGACATCGGCAGCACACGCTGCTTCTTAATGTGACTGAGGAGGCTGAGCCCAGGAAGCAGCACTGAAGAGCGTGATGCTGGTTTGTGAGGATGCTGCAGGAACGGCTCACCACTTCCACTCTGTATGAAAGCGTTGGGGGGGGGGGCTGACCACTTGCACCCTCCCTGCGAGGTGTCAGCATCTCTTGGTAATTCAGAGCAAGGCTGGTCATTACTCCATTCATTCATTCGTTTGCTCTTTCTTTCATTCACAAAGTACAGATCGAGCACCTGCTCTGAGTGAGGCAGCATGAGAAACAAGCCGCTCCTTAAGAGGGCTGTGGGAAGGTGATCTACAAGCAAAACACCATAGTCCAAGGTGATGGACTGTACCTCCCCAGTGGCACAATCAGAGCCCAGTCCCAGTGCTTCTAACACCTTCTAGACAGAGCTCTGTCTAGAAAGGGATCCGAAAAGCTTCAGGGAGTGGGTGGCAACGGAACTGGACCTTAAAGGACAATTAAAATTGACAGTGTATGTAGCTGCTGTGGCAGGCAGTGTGGCAGTTCATCAGAAAGCTAAGCACAGAGTAACAATATGATCCAGCAACTCCATTTCTGGGTATATAACCAAAAGCAGGGAAAGCAGGGACTCAAATACCCACGTTCATGCACATCCATGTTCACAGCAGCATTATTCACCATAATCAAAATGCAGAAACAATCCAGTGTCCGATGGTGAATGAGTGGGTAATTAATGTGATAGATCCACATGATGGAATGTTTCAGCCTTAAAAAGAAGTGAAATTCTGATACATGCTGTAACATGGATGAACCTTGAAGTATCACATTAACTGAAATGAGCCAGATACAAAAGGATAAGTGTTACATGGTTCCACTAATTTCGGGTACTGGAAGAGCACAATTCATAGAGCCAGAAAGTAGAACAGTGGTTGGCAGGAGCTGGGGGGAGAGGGAGTAAGGGACTCTTCTTTCAGTCAGGCAAGATGAAAAAGTTCTGGATGTGGATGGTGGTGATGGTTGCACAACAATGAGAATGCACTTAATGCCACTGAACTGGACACTTAAAAATGGTTAAAATGGATGATTTAATGTTACCACAAATTTTAAAAGTGTTAACAAAATTTGACAGTGTAGAGAGAGGAAGGGCACTTGAGCCAGAGCACAGAGAGGGACAGGGAGACCAATTTGGCTAAAAGATACTGGATGCAAGAAGTAAACAACAATAATAACAAAAGAAGTAACCATAAGTATAACCTTCAAATAGTATTTATTTTTCTGCTCCAGGCCCTGTACAACTTCTTTTGCTACATTATCTCATTAAATCTTCTCAATAATCTATATTTTATTATCCCAAAGTTAGAGCTGAGAAACCTGTGACTAAGAGAGGGCAAATAATTTGCCCTGTGAGCATCAGAGTCAGGTCCTGACTGTGTCTATCTGTCCTCAGAGCCCACCCTGCATGTTTTTGCCTCCTGCAGGTGATGTGGGAGAAGTGGGTTGGACCCCTGAAGCCCTGGATTAAGGAGCTGGGCAGTAATGAGTAAACAGAAGGGATAGAGGAAAGAATTTTGAGCAGCAGAATAATGCAAAGAGAACTACATTTAGGGAGTAGTAATCTGACAGTGCGAGACAGGAGGCTAAAGGGAAACCTGGAAGTTTTCTAAAGAATAAATGATGACAATCTGGCTTGAGAGGCTGCAATGGGAAGAGGAAGGATGGGCATGGTGGTCTCTTCAAGGGATCAGACACAGACTGAGTATGGAGGATAAGATCATTCTGATTATTATTCTGTGGTTTTTAACACTGGGAAGATTGTGCAGCTATCAGAAATAGGAAGCCCAGAGAAGGAAACAGGTCTGTGAAGGAAGAAAATATACTGGGGGCATTTGGAGTTGAGAACACCAGTAGATCTGATGGGTGAAGACATTCCTCAGACTGTTGGAAAGTGGAAGTGTCAGACGTTAGTTTGAGAAGTTTGAGCACTCAGGCAGGAAAACCATGGCAGCCAGTGTGAGGGTTGGGACCACACGGCTAAAACCTTCACATTGAAGCATTTAGGAGTCCTCAAGATGCTGGCTGGCTCCCTGCCTGCTCACCCTGCCAGTCTACACCCTCTATCCTTGCACACCAATCCCATCAATCACCCATGAATGGAAAACCAAGGAATATCAGACACTTGAGGAGATCACAAACATGAATAAGGAAGATCGAGATGAATAAACACGAACACATGACCCCAGAGGAACTGGAGATCATTCAGTGAACCGAAATCACTTTCACTGGTGTTCTGCAAGAGATTTGAGATAAAACTGTATCCGTGAAATGAGATCATGTTGCTATGATAAAAGAACAACCAGAAACCCATAAAGAATTCTTCAAAATAAAAATTATCAGTGTCATAGTAACAAAATTGCAACAGAACATTTGGAAATAAAATCAAGGAAACAGCCCTGGACAAGGAAAAGCTGACCAAGTAGTTAACAAAGCCTAAAACACAATAAGAGGAAAGAGACCCAGATTGCCAGTCCAGGAGGACCAACCTCTGACCAATCAAAGACATAATACAAGAACAAAAGCTCATGAGTCTACATGTCAAAGGAGTCCATGAGGTCCCAGCACAAGCAATAAAAGAACCACACACCCTTGTAAAACCTCCATACCAACAACACAGAGATCCTAAAATCTTCTAGAGCTAAAAAGACAGTTCATCTTCACAGATGCCGTGGGCATAGGGGCAAAGAGGGCAGTGGGGAATCACACGTGGGACATCCACCCTGTGAATGCTTCAGTCTTGAAGGCCTGCCTTGGGAAAGTTCCAGTGAGCCAGAATTTAATTCCCTTTAGTGTTTGCTTGCCATAACTTTCAGGAGAGAACTTCCTATTTGGCGAGCAGTCCACATGGGTCTGACGCCATGAGCAGGACGGAGTGGTCAGGGAATGAAAGAGAGTCTGTCCTCTCTTCACCTCCTCAGGCTCCGCAGAGAAGGAACGGGCGCTGCTGGCTCAGTGGGGATGAGGCTCTGAGTCACTAGGGTGTCACAGTGTGACAAGACCAGCAACCCTTGAGAGGATGAGGAACTGAGACAACCTTCTGACGGGTGGGTGGGGAGGGGAGAGCCCCCTCTGGGAAGGGAAACCCTTGGGTCTCAGCTGAGCTCCTCACACCACTGTCATTTCCTGTCCATCCGTCTCCTGCACTCACCGTGAGCTTTGGGAAAGCAGGGTCTTATTTAGCATTTTTCATCCTGCACTTACCCGTCCTGGTGCACAGTTCAGTAAATGCTGAGTGGCTGTCTGGACAGAGGCAGGAATGGATGAATTTCTCCCTTTGTTCCACAGAAAAGGTGACAGTGGCTTCTGGCTGGCCGTGCCTCTGGAAAGTATGCACGTTCTGCTCCATTATTAAAAGAAACTCCGCATAATTGGGCTCCGTTGTCACTCCTAACAACAGAGAAGACCATTTTGCCTGTCATTCTTCAGAAAAATTGTGAATAATAAGTTCATATGGATTATTAAAACTTCACCTCTAAGAGAACTACACTGCAAAATATTTAAAACACAGCATTTTTCACACTGCTACTCTTCCTCCAACGGTGTCTTTCATTCCTGCTTCCAGAACTGTCTTTCTGTGCTGTTCCTCAATGTCTTTACTAAAACTGCCTTCTTTGCCTGTGGCTTACTCCATTGACACTCACTGTGAGGCCTCTGCTCAGATGCACGATCTGTATCCCTGCTGTGAAACCCCATGTGGGGACACCTCTGACTAATTCACTTCCATCATTGTTTCCCAGGGATCCTACAATCCCACTCCTCTTCCTCCTTTAAAGGCTAAATGCTGTCTCTGAACCATCCGCTAAAGGGCATTGTGTACACAGAAGGCAAGCGCCCTTCAACCCACAGGCAAATATTTACCTCGCATGATTCACATTACTGGCCTCCGGCAGGAGCTTAAGTCTCCTCTCCCCACTCCCTCTTTTTCTACACGTGGCTCCAGACTGAAGTATTTCAGACCACAGTTGCTGTTTCTCATATGCACCCCCAGTGCCCATGATCCCTGGAGTGTTGCTCAAGATCACCTCCTCAGTTTTAAGAAGGGACTCTTCCTTGCTTCCCCTACTCTGTGGATGAACCTGCCACAACAACTGTCTCTATGTTACACTAAATGTTACCTTTCCCAGCTTCTCTTCCCTGTTAAAATCCACATATTCTTACATATGATTTTAGCAACATATAATGAGACAAGGAGGCCATCTCTGGTTGGGTCTCACAGAGTTACAACATTTGGTGAAGGAGGTGGGGAGGGAATGACTCATCCAGAAATGACTGGCTGGTTCACAGTAACCAAACTTATAAGGGACTGATGTATAAATCAGAAAGTCAGTGCATCAGTTTTGTTATAGCAGATAGAACTTACTAGTGACTCAAAGGTTGTATCTACTTTTGAGGAACCCACCTTTCCAGGATCCAGTTGCCTAGAGTACCAAGGTAGGAATCAGATAGTTGATAGAAGAATATGTAATCAGAGTGAAAGCAGTTGAACAATCTTGTGGAACATTTTGTCCAATTTCTGAAAGGCCTGATGGATTATTCCTGCCTTTCTAAAAAAGCTCATCTGATCAATGGCTAGATGACATGAGTCCATTAAACACAGTCTTTCTCCCTTGAAGAAAACTAGACAGTACACTTCAACTCAGGCTGCCCAACTCAATCTTTTCAACACTCTGCCCATATCACCGACATGATGATTAATTTAGCAAACTGAATTCTTACAGGGCTGCTTTTTTCTTTTATGTATGTGTGTGTTGTGGGTAGATGAGAGTGATCTTCCATTCAATCATCTAAATTCAAAAGTTGGCTGATGTGTTTGTATTTCACTATTATAATGTCCATACTGAATATTCACCATGTTTAGAACCACTGGCGTAATCTCTGCATCTCTGTTAGTGGTTGCCAAAAACAAAAAACAAAAAAAAAAACCTCCCAATTTTCACATCCTCTCTGTGTCTCCTGAATAAAAATCTACATTGAAGGAGATGGGACCAAGTGATTTCAAAGGTCCCTTCCAGCTCTATAATTCAAGGATTTTATGCCTGAGATCAGTGTCCTGCTCTTAAAAAAATCAAATGACCACATAAGACAAAGGCCCCCTCATTTGTCCTGGGCACACAGCAAATGGAAATTTGCACTGAAACTGACTGGAGAAATTAGAAAAAGAGCAATGAAATGATGCATCAAGTGTCAAGAGCTTTCTGAGGGGACGAGTTCCTGGTTCAACTGCGTGTCTTACTTAGGTTCCAAGCCAACAATATTTACCTATCTGACAAGCTATTGGGGTGGAGGGTAGAGGGGTAAATTTTATAACTATCAAAAAGGGTTTTGAAACACTTGGATGAAATGTACCATACAAGGACTAAATATTCTAATTGGCCCTTTTCTGTCTCTTTATTTGCCAGTGAAACTAATCCTGTTGATCTCTCGATAACGGGGGCGTTTAGAAACAGAATTCCACGCTCAGACAAAATCCAGGTATTCACTGTTAACCGTTAGTAAGTGTTGTATGTATGAGAACTGGGGTGTCCTCTTTTCCTTCAACTACAAAGTGTCCCTTTGGAGCTCACGCTTCACTCCCCCACACAAAATGCACTTTGCTAAAATGTTTACTGTGGAGTGGGGTCCTTGTAGAAGGCTGCTGAGGAGGTGAGGGCTGTGTGCAAACACACGGTGGGGAGTCTGGATGGGTTTACAGTAAGCACAACCGCCCCACGGGGACTGGAGCCTTTTACCTCTCACTGGGGGGAGGGAGGGTGGGGAGTGTCTGCCATTGACCGGGTGCTGCAGCCCCAGAAATCAATTCAGCTAATGAGGGCTGCAGCTGGGAACAGAGAGGAGCAAGTGGGAGCTGGCAGGTGACGTTGTAGGCTGTCTGCAGACACAATGGAAGCACAAGAAACAGTGACCACCACGTCCGTCCACTTCACCTTTGGATGCTGCAAACTCGAAACTGGGTAATATGAGCCAGTATTAAAGGCCTAAAGCAGAGGTTTAGATACAGGCTGCTTTCCTGGTTGAATGGAGGTCTTAACTAACTCGTCAGCCCAGGACACAACCAGCACCAGAAATAACAAATAAGGGAAAGAAAGATGATTTTCTGATACTATATGCCCTTGAGAATGTTGAAAAATTCAGCCAGGAAAAGGCAAAGTGTCACACTTAGAGCTACCACTCATCTCTCGTAGAGCAAAGATCAAGAAACCAGGACCCACTGGAGAAATCTTACCCAATGCTGTGCTTTCCTTGCTTGACCTGGCTTTGTGTTGTGTTTCGTTCTGTTTTGTTTTAATTTCAAAAGTCTTTGGTGAGTTTTCAGGGCTGCACGTTGTGAGACGCCAGGTATACAACCCAGTGTGGTAGTTCCTAAGTGCTTCCCCATTCACCAAATGCCCCACGGCTCCCTTCCCCTGAACCACATTTCTGCTACCTGGCTGTCCCTACAGGTGTCTAAATTGTCCAGATTTGACACTAAGATGTAGAACACCAAGATTTCTGAGGAAAGCTAGGAAAGGGCCTAAGGCCTAGAGAATGACATGTTCTGCCCCTGACGGTTGTTTGAAGCTAGGAGCTGGAGGAGGTGTTAGATTTCCTTTCCCTGGAAGAGCCTGGCTTTGGATGGATGAGTTGTCCAACTGTGTCTAAAGTGGAAGCCAAACTAGATGTATTCACACACACACACAAACACACACACATACATCAGTTTAAGTGAGAGATAATTCCTTTATCATAAAATTTCCCATTAGGGTATACAAGTCAGTGGATTTTAGTATATTCACAGATACGTGCAACCATCACCACAGTCAATTTTAGAACTTTCTCATCAACTAAAAGAGAAATCCTCTACCTTGCAGCAGTCACTATCTCTCTGCCCAGCCCAGGCAACAATTAATGTACACTCTGTCGCTGTAGGTCTGCTTATTCTGGACATTTCATACAAACAGAATCACATGTGATACTTTGTGGCTGGCTTCTTTCATTTAGCATACTATCTTCAAGGTTCTTCCATGCTGTAGCATCAATCAGTACTTTATTCTATTTATGGCCAAATAATATCTTATATTGTGGATATACTGGATTTTATTAATTTACTCATCAGTTAATGAACATTTGGGCTGTTTCCAAGTGTTGTTTTTTTTTTTGCTATTATGAATAATGCTGCTATCAACATTCCTGTATAAGTTTTTCTGTGGCATATATTGTGGTTTCATTTAAGTAATATTGAGGAGTGGAATTGCTCAGTCAGATGATAATTCTATCTGTAACCATTTGAGAAACTGCCAGACTGCTTTCCAAAGTGGTTGCACCATTTTACATTCCCACTAGCAATGTATGAGGTTTCCAACTTCCCCTCACTCTCCCCTACACTCGTTATTATCAGACTTTTTTATTATACCCATACTAGTACGTGTGAAGTGGTATCTCAGCATGGCTTTCGGCAACGTGTGGAGCATCTTTTCATGTGTTTACTGGCTCTTTATATATCTTCTTTGGAGAAATGTCTATGCAGATCCTTTGTCCATTTTTTATATGTCTTCCTATTATTAAATTGTAAGAGTTCTTATATATTTTGGATACAAGCTCCTTACTGCAAATATAATTTGCAAGTGTTTCTTCCACTCTATGGATTACCTTTTCATATCTTGATAGGATCTTTTGACACACAAAAGTTTTTAATATTGAAGACATTCAATTTATCTATCTTTTCTTTTTCTTTCGTTGCTTGTGTCTTGGTGTCATATTTAATGTTCCATTGCCAAATCTGAGATTACAAAGATTGACCTCAGGCTTTCTAAGAGTTTAAAAGTTTATAGCTCTGAAATTTAGAGCTTTGATCTATTCTGAATTAATTTTTATAGTATGTGATGTGAGATAAGGGTCCAACTTCACTCATTTGGATGTGGCTATCCTGTTGTCCCAGCATCATTTGTTGAAAAAAAACTATTCTTTCCCCATTGAATGGCCTTGGCACCCTTACCAGGTTTCTTCTTAAGATCTCTTCCAAGTCTGACACAGACTTTCTTACAGTCTTAACCTTCAAAAGCCATCCCTCCTTTTAATCTTATTTAATATAGCCAGAATTCCTACCTTTCATGAGTGCAGAAATGTCATGTTTAAAGTCAGGTTTTCCCCAAGTCTTCCTGAGAGCCCCCAGGACACACTTAGGTGTCCCATGGTTCTGTCCTAATGGCCATTTGCCTTAAAATGCAGCCACCTCTCTCTCTGGCCCCCAGTGCTTGCCATTTTGTCATGGCTTCTGACTGTTGCCCCTCTCCTTGGATTCCTGGGCCCCAAGCATGGCCACAAGCCTCTCTCTTAATTGCCAGAGCACAGCTAAGAAAATGTAGTAACATCTAACACAATTTTACTGAAGGCCTAGGGTATGATGCAGAAAGAAATTACAACACAGGGGACAATAACATACAGTTGGATGTTGGGGATTGCTGTCCCAGGTTCCACTTTGCTGTCCACGAAGCAACCACTGGATACCTCCCACCTTAGTCCTCTGGGCCAGTATCACCCCAGGGCCAGTATCAGCAGAACTTCCCCAGATAAATGTGTCCTTCACCTGCCCTACATCCACTCTCCTTTTAGCTGAAGGAGAAGAAAATCTTTTCTTTTTCCAAGTTACCATCATTATAATCTTGCAAAGATGTAACTCTGCTCATAGCAAGGATTTTTTAAAATATTATTATGGAGAATAGCTTATGTCCTCTTCATCTTAAATACTCCATCCCAGAAAAAGATCCAGCTTTAACTTTGCAGAACAAAGGAGCTCACGGAACTGTCGTTCCCAAAACAAAAGAGCTGTGTGCACTCAGGTGGGAAGTCAATGTCTACTTCTAGCTGAAACGGAAACTTCTGGCCACACTGAAATCACAGATACTCACCCTCCTATCCCTACTCTTGCCATTAAACAGGCCATCAGGTTCCGGGGTACGATCTCTGGGAACTCTGTTACTGAACCTGGTGTACCACAATAGCTTTTCCTTAGCTCTATTGTTGATTCTTCAATTAGAAATATTCTTAAAGAATTTTTCCTTTTTTTTTTTTTAATGGAGCTACTGGGGACTGAACCTAGCACGCACTCTGCCACTGAGCTATATACCCACCCCAACTCAGTAATTTCTTTAAAAGAGAAGAGTTATGTCTTATTTCCAATTTGGACTTTAAGAAAATATATTCTTACCTCTGATATGCTATCTTTAAGGTTTTTGATCATTTCCCTTATGGCTCTTTTTGGTAAGAAAATGAGACTCACTTAGTAGTTCTAATACTATCCTACTAAAGCAAAAAGGTGACCACATATATCAATAGTCAAATTGATAGAAAACTGAGAAAACCTAAATGCCTTTAACAAGAATCATGTGACTATAAATGACATGCAGACTGTGTGGTTTTTTAATCCAGATAAACTTCTGAGTTATTTAGTCCAATATTATTTGGAAGGGAAATGGAACTAATTTTTTAACAAAACATTTTACCTGGACTGCTATAAAAATAAATTTGAGGAAAAAAAATCTTGAAAGTAGATAGTTAATGGTAATAATCTCTTAGATCTAAAAAATGCTTTACAGGCAAATTGACTGTTGACAACTCTGTTCTTTTTGCTCCAAAACAAGGATTGATCCTCCTTAATTCTTCATTATAAAAAAATCAGAAAAAAAAGAACTAATTCTTATTCTGAGTAACTTATATTCTTGTGCCCAAAATTCCTTTAATAGAGCATCCAGCATAGGGTAGAAACCTAAATAAGAAATTGGTGATTTAAATAAAGTGGAAATGTGAATGTTCTCAAGTCTGCCTGTGTGTGTGGTTTGTGGACGTGAGGCGTCTCCTCCCCCGAGCATCTAGCCTGGCTCCTCTACAGAGCAGGCCTTCACCACTTCCTGTGGGGTGGATTTTACGTGAATGATCTTCATTACCCAAAGTTTATACAATTATTCTGTAATGTTCAATGAAAATGAAAACTTCTTGGACTGAATATTTTTAATAGCCAGACTGCTTGCAAGATACTCCAGGCTGGCAAGGATTTTGCAGGGATATCCGTGCAGACAGTGTCACTGAGGAATGAACAAGCAGGCAGCAAAGCCTGTGGAGGCAGCAAAGGGTCTCTCCCTGGGATCAGTGGAGATGGAAGCAGGGCAGTTCGGCCTTCTCACTCCTCCTCAGTGACCTCAAAGATCCCCCCATCACGGGAGCTGCATCATAAAATGGCTCCTTCGGCCCTTTTCCTTCCCAGGCTCCTTTGGTTTCCCTAGTCCTGACATTATTTACCTTCAACTGGTATTTCCCGAACCTCGGCTCTGTACTACATGATGGGCACACCCAGAACCAAGTGCAAGCTCACAATATAGTGTTCCTTCAAAATTCTAAGGCCAACGTTCTGCCAAAAAAGCTCTGCTCAAAGGGGCATGAAGCACTGAAAAA
Organism: Camelus bactrianus; assembly: GCF_048773025.1. Classification (NCBI taxonomy): domain Eukaryota; kingdom Metazoa; phylum Chordata; class Mammalia; order Artiodactyla; family Camelidae; genus Camelus; species Camelus bactrianus. Next base: position 21,931,966 of record NC_133542.1, read on the forward strand.
ACATGGGTTTGTAATCAGTGGTATGACATGGTATTGAAAGCCATGGACATGGATGAGTTTGACTAAAAAGAGTATAGGATGAGAAAGACAGGGCTTCAGAATAAGGCCCCAGAAAGATAGATCCTGAATTCCTGTAATGGCCTACCTTTGGGCTTCCTTCATTTCAAAGAGAATTTACTCTTCTATCTTATTTAAGTTACTATGAGTTTTTGTTTTCTGTTAAGTGCATCCAAACTCAATTCTAACTGGAAAAGTAAGGCAAAAAAAGATTAGTCAAGAATGAAGAAAATTAAGGAGCAGTCGTTGAGGTAGGAAGGAAAACTAAGAGAATGTCACAGAAGCCACGGGGACAAAAGTATCCCATGAAGGAGTGATTGGTCGAAAGTGCCCAAAGCTCCTGAGAGATAAAATACGGTAACACTAAAAAGCATTCCTAACTATCCATTGGACTCAGTGGCCTACAAGTCATGGATGACTTTTGTGAAACTGCACACATTTGTAACCAAGATGGAATTCCATTTGGAGTGGGTTGAGTGATGAGCAGTGAAGAAATGGAGACCACAGTATAGACAAACCTTTTGAGAAACCTGGCTGTGAAGGAGAGGCAAAAGATACAGTGGAGGCCAGAAGGGGATGTGAATGAGGACAAGAAAGGTTATTTCTAAGACAAGAGTGGCTTGAGCCAGTCTTGAGAGGAGTGAGATAACAAGAAGGAGCATCAGTCCTTATCCAGACCAGGTGCTATGGCCCCTCATTACAAACACCTCCTCACAAGCACCCTTAACTTCCTTTCCTGTCTCCCTGGCATCTGGGAGGGGACACCTCATTCCAGAATGAACCCACCGATTCTCATGTCTTCACCTAAACAACCACTGGAGAAAATCACGCAGCTGAGCTGACGGGCTCTGTCTAAGAAGCATTCTTCCCCCTCTGAGATGAGTATTCCACGTCTTCTCTCCTCTCCTCAAATCTCCAGACTCTCTCCCCACCCTCAGTCTGCTAACGGCCTGACTTCAACTTCATTGGAAAATCGAGAGCATTAAAAATGGTTTTTAAAAATTTTTTCCAAACTTTTTGAAGTATTAAATAGTATGTTTTTCACCAACACCTCCTTGTCACAGAGATATGTCTCATTTAGGCAATTCTGGAGATGCGCATTGCCTGAAGGAGGGTTACTGTAAGCAGAAAAGTCAATTTTTTTGTTTTTCACAGTTATTTTATAGTCAATAATCTGGAAAGAAAAGGCTTTGGGTTTGTAAGTTTACAAAATTTTGAGTTTTATAGATCTTAGCCAGAAGACACGTGGCAACGCGTGTACATGTTTTGGATTTCACAGTGATGGGAGCTGTGAGGGCACGGGGCACGTGCAATGTGAAATTCTCCTGCCCCCATGGCTAACAGCATCCCCATCCTGGCACTTCCCTCCTCAGTTCTGATAGTGAATACACAAGGGCCTGAGAAAGGTATGGTTGTCAGGGGCTCAAACCCCTCAGGAATGACAATTTGGGTAATGTCACCAGGTAAATCACTGGGACCAGCTAAGGTGATAGCTGAGGACAAGGAGGATTTTGGATAGACAGCGGAGAAGGGAGTGAGTATCACTGGCAGCCCTGAGACCAAATGCAGCAACAGTGGCTGTAGTTTGTCCTTCCAACCTCCCCCTTCTACATTTCCCCTCCAAAAGAGAGGCCCCCTGGCAACCTGGAAGAGCACTCCCTGAACATCTATGAAGTGGGTCTGGACTCTGGCAGCCAAGGAGGTGGGGACCTGCTCTCCCTTCAAGAAAGAACTTGCTGTTCTGATGCAAGGAGTGCTGGATCTAAGAGCCTCTGGCTGTAGCACCTTTGGGATCTTCGACAGTGTCATGCTCCTCTGGGCAGTCCCCAGCCAACTGCTAAACATGGTGGGGCTACAAGGGTCTGGCCATCTCTGCCCGAAACAGGTCTCCTCTAAAAGCTGTCTTTGCTCTAAAGCTCCATGTTGGATTGGCGCTGTCTGGTCTGCATGAGCTTTGAATCTCTCCCTGCCTAATTCTTCTTCCCTTCTTCGCCTTCTATAGGTGTCAGATCAGCTCCACCATCTGAAGGCTTCCTCCCCAGTTCCACTCCCTCTCCCTTGATCTTTCACAGGCATTACTCACACTACTCCTCAATACACCTCTTGCACTCTCAACTCTGTCTCAGTGCTTGCTTCCCAAATGACCCAAAATGACACAGACGGTTGAATGATATGAGACCCAGGATGCAAGTGGACAATCCCCTCACCCTATACCAATTCAGGACTAAGCTTTGTTGATTATTCTTTTTCAATGTATGATGTATCCATCCTTATGTCCCATTTTCATTACCTGTTTGAGCCTTCACTACAATTTGCTTTCATATTTATTTACTTAATTGTGCTTAAAATTATTTTTAAAAATAATACAATGTAGAATTCAAACAATACAGAACTAAAGTTATCCTTTTATATTCCAGTCCTAATCCTCAGAGTTAACCATTAACTTGTACATTCTTCCAGACTGACTTATATTTCTGCATATAAATACGATTATACTAAACATTGTTATGCAACCTGCTGGGTATTTTTAACCTAAAAATATTATTTTGGACATATGAACATCTTTCCATTATCAATATATGTAACTCCACTTCATTCTTTTTAATAGCTGTTATCATATTTAGTTAATGAGTCTGTCATGGAAAAACTTGTATTTCTAGGATTTAGCTGCTATAAATAAGGCTGCAGTGAATCTTGTATTTATTTCTGGGAACTGATGCTCCATGTCTGTCCATTTTTTATTGGAGTGTTCACCTTCTTCATACTGATTTGTAAGAGTTCTTTAAATGTTGGTTTTCAGAGTATAGGTAACCTCCTTGGTTAAGTTTATTTCTAGGTATTTTGTTGTTTCTGATGCAATTGAAGTGTTTATGCCAGTTATAAAGTTCTGGTTCTTGAAGTGAAAAAAAAAAAGTGAATGAAGGGCCACAAATGGCAAAATATCCTTCTTTCTTATGGGTGAGTTGTATTCCAGTACATATATATTTGCTGCATCTTCTTTATCTATTCATCTGTTGATGAGCATTTGGGATGCTTCCATGTCTTGGCAATTACAAATAATGTTGCTATTAATAGCAGGGTATATGTACCTTTTTGAATTAATTCTTATTTTGTGGTTGGCTTTATTCCTTTGATAACTATGCAAGTTTAAAAAGCTAAAGCTCTAAATGTTCTCAGAAACAATGAACAGTACATATATGTAAATTTTTTAAAAATATGTGCAGTAAAAACATGTCATATTAGTTTCTGGTGTACAGTATCGATGGACTTGGAGGGCATTGTGCTAAGTGAAATAAGTCAAAGAAAGACAAATACTGTAAGACATCACTTACACGTGGAATCTTAAAAAATACAACTAACTAGTGAATGTAACAGAAAAGAAACAGACTAAGAGACGTAGAGAAGGAACTAGTGGTACCAGTGGGGATAGAGAGAGGGGAGGGGCAAGATGGAGGTGGGAGGATTACGAGGTACAAACTATCAGGTATAAAATAAGCTATAGGTATGTGTTGTACAAGATGGGGAATACAGCCAATATTTTATAAAAACTATAAATGGAGTATAACCTTTAAAAATTTGTGAGTCATTATATTGTATGCCTGTAACATGTAATACTGTACATCAACTATACTTCAATTTTAAAAACATGATATTGTAAAATAAAATAAATAAAAAGAAAAAAGTTCTTTAAATGTTTAAGAAATTAGCTCATTTTCTGATATGTGTTACAAATATTTTTCTGTAGTTTGCTGTTTATCTTTTGACATTGCTTGTGGTATGTTTTTTTCTATAAAATTTAAAGTGTATACATAGTCAAATTAATGAGTTTTCTTTGTTACAGATTTTAGGTTTAGAGTTGTGCCTAGAACAACCTTTTCTATACCACTATTATGAAAAATAAATCACCTATGTATATTTCTAGTACATTTCTAGTTTTCATTTTAAATATTTAAATCTTTTATTTTATGGAATTTATTTCTGTATAAGTGACCTAGTTTTATTTTTTCCCAAAAGGCTGCCAGTAATTCTAATGCCATGTATTAAACAATTCATCTTTCCCCACGAATTTGAAATACCACCTTTACCACACTCTAAATTCCCATGGTAGTTCTTAATTACTATGCTCCCCAGCCCCCTAGGATCCTTGCAAAACCTGTGTTAATCGGCCATATGTGAAAAAACAAATGAGATAAGCAGCAGAATGGAAACACTGACCTAAATGTAAGTCAACAGGAGAGTTCTCCAAGGTCCTTATCACTACCTCTAAAGTTGAAAGAAATGGTCCACGTCGTCAGTCGGTTCCAGGCAAGCAAGCAAGAGGGCACAGGCCGGGGCATTCTGGGCTCTTGTTGCCTTCTTAATGTGAAATCCTTCCCATTAGAGTCCTTGGGTTTTATGAAAGCGTGGTAGTTTTCAATGAACGCAGAATTCCAGCAAAGCTTTCACTTCAAAGCCTGTTGCTATTACGGCCGCTGCATTAGTAAAGTAAGTAAGGGGATCAGTTGCACATGAGAGCTCTGAGCGCCCTACAGCCGCCCTCAGCAGCAAGACAGCCTATCTGAAGGTGACTGCAGATGGACATGGCCCGGATCTCTGAAGGATCTCGGTGCAGAATCAATTCAGGAACTCACAGATACTACTTATCAGCTCGTGTTTATTCACTTCGCAGAGAAGGGTTTAATTAGAGTAATACATATTGGTCAGTGCTTTGCTTTTAAACTTTACCTTTGGCCCATCAGCAGATCAATAGGTATTTTAATCTTCTTCTGTTTTAGAACTGGTTTTAAGACTCACAGCAGAGGCCCAGATTTCACAATCATTAATTGCTATTATCAGCCCCTTTCATTTCCTAAACGTCAGCAGTTTCTTAAAATCCTGCTCTCATTCCTCAACTAAGTTATCCCTTCTTGTTCACCACTTGGTTCTGCAGTGTCTTTCAACCAAGTACAGAGTTTGCCAATAATGGGAAGAAAAAGAACGCCCTGTAATTCTCCATTGATTAACCAGTCTATCTGCCTTCATCAACAGTTGCACACAAAACTCTAGAAGTACTCTGGCCACTTCTTGATGGATGCTGTCAAGTACTTCCAAGGCCCCACGTGTGTCTGCCAAAGAGCAGAGGACTCATATTCTTTTTCTCTTTCTTTAAACCAGTACTGAATTATCCTCTTTGGGTGGCCAATTATTCTACATATCACAATGTAACATCTTTCTTCCCAAATTGTCAGTATTTTCCAGTGTATCAAAGGTTGGGACATCAGGAGAATCTGCCATTTCCTCACTGCCTAATTCGGGCACATCACTTAATCTCTGTGGATCTAAATATCCTCATCCATAAAATGGGATCATAAGAGAAAATTTTTGGAAATTATGAGATAATACAAATAATGTATTTTGCACAGAGTCTGGATACCATAACACATCCTATTAATGGACTGTTCCTGTTAACAGTGTTGGTATCACTGGTGTTTGTCGACTAAATAAAGGGTTACTAACTGAGTGGACACGAGGACTCTTACTAAATGGTCAACTGTATTCCCACCTGTGAATGCATCTCTTACTCGACTTAGGTAGAAAAGGAATTTGCATGATCCAGCGAACAGTCTTTTTACGTAGTGTACTGCACTATTTCAAGCAAGACTATTTCCATTGGCCACATTATGGAGTCTCCCTTCTTGTACTGCTCTTCGTATACACAATTCCTTTGCTATTTTTATAGAGTTTATTTTATTCTAAACATAAAATTATACATGTTTGTTGTAAAAATATAGAAATCTAGGAAAGTATGATGGAGAAAATAACAATTATAAAGAAAACAAGAATTATTCGTAATTCTACTTCTGGTAGTATTTTGGGTTTTTTTTTCTCACATATATACCAGTGTAGCTATATACATTATGCATACATACAGAGACAGATCAAAATCATTCTGCATATAGAAGCAATTCTACTTAAAAACAGGCTTGGTTCTCAAATGTAAATCCATTTGTTCAAAAGTCCTTAGCACAACATCTGTTGTTGTTGGGTAAAGTCAGACCATTTTGTTCTGTTGTGTAGCTTAGTTCACATCCTCAAAAGACTGAGCAGAAAGCCTATAAAAATAACAGCTTCTATATACAGTTTTATGCCCTACCTTTTTGATCAAACACCAAATCATGAGAACTCTGCATGAGAACAATGCAGTAAGTATTCTATGAAACTGTGATTCTCAATATTGCATTATCAATTGTTGTAGGACTACAAAATTTACTTGACAATTCCTTATTTTGCTTTTACAGATAACCTTGTGATACATATCACACAGAGAGATCTTAGTGTACATCTCTGGTTATTTCCTTAGGATAGATTCCTAGAAGCTGGATCAGAGGTAATGGAATCAGATAAGGATTATGATATAGATGGCCAAACGCTTTCCTGCACGATTGTACTGATTTACACACTTCCCACTCTGGCACTATCACTGCCACAAAGTTACTATTTTAAAAATCCCCCCGGTCAGGTGGGTGTGAAGATGTATTCCCTCCCACCCACCGTGGTACGTGCTTTCTGGGCTCTGGGGGTCTACACTTCCTTTAGCCCTCGCAGGCACTAGGGCTCCAAGCTCCCTGCAGTAACCCACGGCTGTCCCAGCGCCGCGGACTCATGGCACTGCCTTCTTACCTGTTTGCCACTCCCCTGGGCTCTGCCTTTTCAGAGCCACACTGACTGGCTTTGCTTACTGTGAGACCACACAGCCGTCTCTTCCGACACCAAGGGCTACAGACTGCCCTGGTCTCTGCTCTGCCACAGACTGGAAAGGGCTGTTTATGTTGCTTCATTGGTTCTGGATGGGAAGATGGTTTCTGAGCCGAGTTTCTCGTGTCCCTACTTCAAATATGCCCCTTTGACACAGTTGGAGGTAAAGTTGTCACAGCAGTGTTTAGTTTCCAAAGACCAACAAACACACACACACACACACACACACACACACACACACACACACAATTTTACTACTTGTCTTCCTACCTAGGGGTAAATAAACATAAATGAAGTGATTACTACAAACTCTTCTCATCTCAAGCAATCACATCTATCTCAATGAGCAGATTATTATAACTCCTTACATAATTATCCAGCACCAGTCAAAGAGATTTCCCAAACAGTATTCAACACAACTGTTTATCTGGGAACAATTGCCTGAGGGACTTTGGGAGCAGCACTGAGGATCCCTCACAAGGTGCTAAACACCAAATCACTGCCTTCCTAGATATTCTTTATATACTTCAGAGACTCACACACAAACACACACACCTCAAAACTTCTCACAAAATCCATAAAATACAAACTACATAAAATATAAAAAATATTGCATATTGCCAGGTCTCAAATATTAAAAAGAGAGTCTGGAAAGTAAGAAAAATAGTAATAACGTCATTTCTTAAGAAATAAAAGCCTAATGCTACTTGGAAATTAAAGATATAAGAAAGCAGAGAAATGAAGTGGACTCCAGTTTGCACGGCAAGTATGCGTTCCAAGTATGCTGTGGTTGAGTTCACCAAGGGACAGACAACTGGGGAAAAGAGAGCAGACACAATGACATGACCTCAGAAAGTATTCATTATTTAAGGGGGAAGAGAAAAAGGGGCCAGAAAAGAAGCAGCAGCTATCAAAAAGGTAGGAGAATAACCAAGATCATGCATTTACATGGAAACTGAATGAAACAGGAGCTTCAAGAAGCAGGGACAAGTCCACAGTTAAACACCGCACAACTCAAGGACAAAAACTGACATAACTGGGATTTATGCGTGGGAGGTGACCTTCCAAAGAGAATAAAAGTTCAAGCTTCTTGAATGACTTCTCTGGGGGTTCCCATTATCTCCTCCTCACCCCACGCCATTTTCTCACAGAATCTGCCATGTGTCCCCCTCCTTCTCTTCCTGTTGTCCCTGCTGAGCAGGTAACTGCCCAGAGGGCCCTCCCTCTGGGCACAGATGACGGCAGGAGGTGGACCACAGAGATTCAAGAGTTTCGAGCTAAGCTCTGTCAGGTTCTTCACCTGGAGGATGCCGTGAACTGGAGCTACGGTGGCCACGTCTGGGCCACTTGGAAACTGAGCTGAGAGGGCCTGCCAGCAGAGGGAGGGGAGGGGAAGCAGAATTGCCAGACAGCAACAGCGGTGCGAGAGCAGGGAGCCTCAGAAACAGGTGGGAGAACAGGACTCTGCCTCCTCTGGAGTCTGGGCTGCACTTCTCCCCCTGTGGTTCCACGAATTATCCCACTTGCCTTTCAGTGATTTTGAGTGGGATTTGGTGCCTCATAATCAAATTACCGCTACTGGAGACAGGGACTACTCCGTGCCATGTAGCTGTGTGCTAAATACCCTCTCACAGGATGCTCACAAGAGCCCAGCAAAATAGGTGTCATTATGCTCCCTTTCCCTGAGAGGAATCTGAAGTTCATGAGGTTAAATAACGTGCCTAAGGTCACACAGCTGCTGAGTGAGTTCGGTTCTAAATTCTCATACCACTACTCTGGGCCATACACACGACAGAAGCTCAATTACTGCTGATCGAGAAGTCCTCAGAAGTGCGTAGAGGCTCTGTCTGTGCTCTAATTTCTTCCATTATATTAAGTTATAAACGGAAGACGTTAATTTGCATTACCCATGCATCAGCATTTGGTATGCTCCATGAGAGAGGAAGTGTGTCGGAGAGAGACAGAGGCTTCAAAAAAAGAAGTTTGTGTTCTCCCGGTTCATGAAATAAACTACAACTACGATATGAACTTTATCAGAAGTTCTTAGAGATGCGAACAGAAGTATAATCCTTTTCAGTTATTAAAAGAACTGAAAGCTTTTTATGGTGCATGAAAAAGACAAACTCCTCCCTTTCAAATTATTCTACTTTCTAGTACAATTCCTTTAGCTGGGAGGACAACTTCAGACACTTTTTCAAATAACCCCAACCATTTAAAATGTACCTTTAGGAAGTCATGCTGAGAGTATATGGAAAAGAGACAGACATAGTCAGGAGAGGGGGGTGGGGAAGGGGAGAGAAGGAAGAAGAAAAGGTAAGACATTGTTTCTGAAGTAGGAAGAATTTCCCACTAGTTCTGGCCTACTTTAAAATGAGCTGGGTATTTCTATCCACAAAGAACATCTAACATTGTTTAGGTCACTACAACTTAAAAATCTTCTACTTGTTTCCTCCAAACAAATCTTTCCACCTATTTGCCATCCCCATCACACATAAATCAGGGCCACTGACATTAACTAGACACTTTCACTCAAAGTTAGGAGGCTATCTCAGTCAGCTCAGGCTGCTTTAACAAAATACTGTAGATTGAATAGCTTAAACAACATACATTTATCACAGTTCTGGAGGCTGAGAAAACCAAGATCCAGGCGCCATCCAATCCAGTTCTCTGTCTGTTAGCAGACTGTGGCTAGGAAGTAGGCTGGAAGGTAAGGTGAGATTACTTTGCCCACTCTTTCCAGGACTCACTGTATGGGTAGATACAATGATAGCTTTTACTTTTTGAGGAATTCCCATACTATTTTCCATAGTGGCTGCTCCCATTTATACTCCCACCAAACTCAAATGGCTTAAAGACCTAAACTAAGATGAGACACTGTAACTTTCCTAGAAGAAAACATAGTCAAAAACATTTTCTGACAGAAATCTCAGCAATGTTCTTCTAGCAGTCTATCCAGGCAACAGAAATAAAAGCACAAATAAACAAATGGAACGTAATTAAACTTACAAGCTTTTGCAAAGAAAATGAAACTCATAAAACAAAACAACAGCCTATGGACTGGGAGAAAATATTTTCAAATGATGTGACTGACAAGGGTTTAATTTCCAGAATATATAAAGAGCTCATACAACTTAATATGAAAAAAAAAAAAAAAACAATCTAATCCAAAAATGGTCAGAAGATCTAAACAAGCAATTCTTCAATGAAGACATACAAATGGCCAATAGGCACATGAAAAAATGCTCAGTATCACTAAATATCAGAGAAACGCAAATCAAAACTATAATGAGGTATCACCTCACACCAGTAAGAATGGCCATCATCAAAAGTCTACAAACAATAAATGCTGGAGAGGGTGTGGAGAAAAGGGAACCCTCCTACACTGTTGGTGGAAATGTACTTTGGTACAACCATCATGGAAAACAGTATGGATATTCCTCAAAAAACTAAAAACAGAGTTACCATATACGATCCAGCAATCCCACTCCTGGGCATATATCCAGAGAGAACTCTAATTTGAAAAGACACATGCACCCCAATGTTCACAGCAGCACTATTTACAATAGCCAAGACATGGAAGCAACCTAAAAGTCCATCAACAGATGACTGGATAAAGAAATTGTGGTATATTTATACAATGGAATACTATTAGGCCATAAAAAAGAATAAAATGCCACTTGCAGCAACGTGGATGGACCTGGAGATTGTTATCCTACGTGAAGTAAGCCAGAAAGAGAAAGAAAAATATCATATGATATCACTCAATGTGGAATCTAAAAAAAAAAAAAGGACACAAATGAACTTATAAAATGAATTGTGAGTTCAAGATTTGCAGATATGTAAAATAGATATACAACAAGTTTCTTCTGTATAGCAGTGAACCTATAATGAAAAAGAATATGGAAATGAATATATGCATGTATATGTATGACTAAAACATTATACTGTAAACCAGAAATTGACACAGCACTGGAAACTGACTATACTTCAATTAAATATATATATAAACAAACAAACAAGAAGACTAAAAAAAAGTTTATACACCACACCATGACCAAGTGAGATTTATCCCAGGGATGCAAGGTTGGTTTACCATGTGAAATTCAATCAATGGAACACATCCTATTAATAGAATAAAGGTCAAAAACCAAATGATCACCTCAACAGATGCAGAAAAACCCATTTGACAAAAGCTGATCCTAAAATCCAGAAAGAAATGCAAGGGATACAGACTAGCCAAAACAATCTTGAAAAGAAAAGTAAAGTTGGAGGACTCACAAGTCTTTTTGTCCCAGTTTCAAAACTTAACTTCAGAGCTATGATAATCAAGACAGTGTGGTACTGGCTAAGAATAGACACATATAGATCAATTGAACAGAAATGAGAATCCAGAAATAAACCCTTATACTTACTGTCAAATGATTTTTGAACAGAGTGTCAAGACAACTCAATGGAGAAAGAAGAGTCTTTTAATGAATGGAGCTGGAAAAAAACAAAAAACAAAAAACAAAAAACAAAAAGCAAACAAATGGTGCTGGGACAACTAAGTGTCCATATGGATAAAGTTGAACCCCAACCTCACTCTATAAACAGAAATCATTCACTGACCTAAATATAAGAGCCCAAACTCCAAAACTCTTGGAAGAAAACAGAGAGTAAATCTTTGTAAACTTGGTTTAGGCAATAATTTCTTAGATACGACATCAAAAGAATGTGACAAAAGAAAAAAGTAGGTAAATTAAGCTTAACCAAAATTAAAAATGTTTCTCCTTCAGAAGACTATCAAATAAGTGAAAAACCCATATAATGGGAGAAAATATTTGCAAACCATGTATGTACGGGACTTGTATCCAAATATATAAAGAACTCTTACAACTCAAGAATAAAAAGACAATTTTCATTTCCCTGTTGATCAGAGATGTTAAGCATCTTCTCATGTGTCTGTACGTTTTCTTTGGAAAAATGTCTGTTTAGCTCTTCTGCCTGTTTTTAATCATTTTTTTAATATTAAGTTGTATCAGTTCTTTTTAAGGACAAAAACCACATGATCATCTCAACAGAAAAAGCAGTTGATAAAATTCAACACCCATTTATGGTAAAAATTCTCACCAAAGTGGGTAGAGAGGGAGCATATCTCAACATCATAAAAGCTACATATGACAAACCTACAGCTAGCATAGTACTCAACAGTGAAAAACTCAAAAGCTTCCCACTAAAATATGGGACAAGACAAGGATGCCCACTGTCACCACTCTTATTCAACATAGTCTTGGAAGTCCTAGCCACAGCAATCAGGCAAGAGAGAGAAATAAAAGGGATCCAAATTGGAAAAGAAGAGGTAAAAGTGTCACTATATGCTGATGACATGTTACTATATATAGAAAACCCTAAAAGGTCCACACAAAAACTACTAGAGCTGATTGAAGAATTCAGCAAGGTAGCAGGTTACAAAATTAACATTCAAAAATCAGTTGCATTTCTTTACACTAACAATGAATCAACAGAAAAAGAAAGTAAAAAACAATCCCTTTTAAAAATAGCACCCAAAGTAATAGAATACCTAGGAATAAATCTAACCAAGGAGGTGAAAGAATTATACACAGAAAACTATATACCATTGATGAAGGAAATTAAAGAAGACTTTAAAAAATGAAAAGATATCCCATGCTCTTGGATTGGAAGAATCAATATTGTTAAAATGACCACACTGCCCAAGGCAATCTACAGATTTAATGCAATCCCTATCAAATTACCCAGGATATATTTCACAGAACTAGAACAAATCATAAAATTTATATGGAACCACAAAAGACCTAGAACTGCCAAAGCATTACTGAAGAGAAAGAAAGAGGCTGGAGGAATAACTCTCCCAGACTTCAGACAATACTATAGAGCTACAGTCATCAAGACAGCATGGTATTGGTACACAAACAGACATATGGACCAATGGAACAGAATACAGAGCCCAGAAATGAACCCACAAACTTTTGGTCAACTTATCTTCAACAAAGGAGGCAAGAATATACAATGGAATAAAGACAGTCTCTTCAGCAAATGGTGTTGGGAAAACTGGACAGCATCATGTAAATCAATGAAGCTAGAACACTCCCTTACACCATAGACAAAAATCAACTCAAAATGGATCAAAGACTTAAACATAAGACAAGATACAATAAACCTCCTAGAAGAAAATATAAGCAAAACATTATCTGACATACATCTCAGAAATGGTCTCCTAGAACAGTCTACTCAAGCAATAGAAATAAAAGCAAGAATAAACAAATGGGACCTAATGAAACTTACAAGCTTCTGCACAGCAAAGGAAACCATAAGTAAAACAAAAAAACAACCTACGGAATGGGAGAAAATTTTTGCAAATGAAACCAACAAAGGCTTGATCTCCAGAATATATAAGCAGCTCATAAGACTTAAGATATAAGACATAAGATATAAGACATAAGACATAAGAAACAACCAAACAACCCAATCCAAAAATGGGCAAAAGACCTAAACAAGCAATTCTCCAATGAAGACATACAAATTATCAATAGGCACATGAAAAAATGCTCAATATCACTAATTATCAGAGAAATGCAAATCAAAACTACAGTGAGGTATCACCTCACAACAGTCAGAATGGCCATCATTCAAAAGTCCACAAATGACAAATGCTGGAGAGGCTGTGGAGAAAGGGGAACCCTCCTACACTGCTGGTGGAAATGCAGTTTGGTGCAGCCACTGTGGAAAACAGTATGGACATTCCTCAGAAGACTAGGAATAGACTTACCCTATGACCCAGGAATCCTGCTCCTGGGCATATATCCAGAAGGAACCCTATTTCAGGATGACACCTGCACCCCAATGTTCATAGCAGCACTGTTTACAATAGCCAAGACATAGAGACAGCCTAAATGTCCATCAACAGATGACTGGATAAAGAAGAGGTGGTATATTTATACAATGGAATACTATTCAGCCATAAAACCTGACAACATAATGCCATTTGCAGCAACATGGATGTCCCTGGAGAATGTCATTCTAAGTGAAGTAAGCCAGAAAGAGAAAGAAAAATACCATACAAGATCACTCATATGTGGAATCTAAAAACACACAAACAAACAAAGCATAAATACAAAACAGAAACAGACTCAGACATAGAATACAAACTTGTGGTTGCCAAGGGGGAGGAGGGTGGGAAGGGATAGACTGGGATTTCAAAATTGTAGAATAGATAAACAAGATTATACTGTATAGCACAGGGAAATATACACAAGATCTTATGGTAGCTCACAGAAAAAAAAAATGTGACAATGAATATATATATATGTTCATGTATAGCTGAAAAATTATGCTCTATACTGGAATTTGACACAACATTGTAAAATGATTATAAACCAATAAAAAATGTTTTAAAAAAAAGTTGTAGAAGTTCTTTTTATATATTAATTATTAACCCTTATCAGATATATAAGTTACAAATATCTTCTCTCATTCAGTAGATTGGCTTTTCATTTTGTTGACGGTTTTCTTCACTGTGCAAAAAGCTGTTTAGTTTGATGTAGTCCCATTTGTTTATATTTGCTTTTGTTGCCACTGCATGAGGAGACAGGTCCAAAAAATACTGCTAAGGCCAATGTTAAGAAGTGAACTGCCTGTGATTTCTTCTAGGAGTTTTACGGTTTAAGCTCTTACATTCAAGTCTTTAATCCATTTTGAATTTATTTTTGTATATGGTGTAAGACAGTGGTCCAATTTCATTTCTTTGCAGGTTCAGTTTTCACAACATCATATGTTGAAGGGACAGCCTTTTCCCAATTGTATATTCTTGCCTCCTTTGTCATAGAGTAATTGCCAATACATGCATGGGTTTATTGGGCTCTCTATTGTATCCCATTGATCTGTGCATCTGTTAATATCAAAAGGACGAAAAATAACAAGTGTTGGCGAGAATGTGGAGAAAAGGAAACCCTCATGCACTGCTGGCGGGAATGTAAGTTGATGCAGCCACTACGGAAAATAGTATGAAGGTTCCTCAAAAACTTAAAAATACAACTATCATGATCCAATAATTCCACCCCTAGGTCTTGATCTGAAGAAAATGAAAACACTAACTCAAAAAGATACATGGACTTCTATGTTCATTGCACAATAATGTATAGTAGTCAGTATATGGAAACAACCTAAGTGTTCATCAATGCATGAACAGATAAAGAGGATGTGATGTGGACACACGGAACAATGGAGTATTATTTAGCCATGACAAAGAATTAAATCTTGCGATTTGCAACAACACAGATGAACCTAGAGGATATTGTGTTAAGTGAAATAAGCCAGACATAGAAAGGCAATTACTTTATGATTTCACTTATATGTGGAACCAAAAAAAAACAAAACAAATGAACAAACAAAGCAAAACAGACTTATAGATAGAGAAACAAACTGGTGGTTGCCAAAGAGGAGCAGAGTTGGGGGATGAACTAGGTGAAGGGCATTAAGAGGTACAAACTTTCAGTTACGAATTAAGTAAATAATGGGGATGTGATTTACTGCACAGAGAATATAGTCAATAATATTGCAATAACTTTGCATAGTGACAGATGGTAACTAGACTTATCGGGATGGCCGTTTCAAAATGTATATAAATATTGAATCACTGGGATACACCTGAAATTATTATGGTACTGTATGTCAATTGTACTTCAATAAAAAAAAAAGACTAAAGAGTTGAATAGACCAATTAAAAAACAAGCATAGGATTGAATAGACACTTCTCCAAAGAAGATACACAAATGGCAAATAAACAAAGGCAAAGACGCTCAACACGCTCAATTAGTCATGAGCAAAATGCAAATCAAGACCACAATGAAATACCACTTCACACCCACCATGATGTCTATCATCAAAATGATGAAAAATAACAAATTCTGGCCGAGATGTGGAGAAACTGGAACCCTGACACATTGCTGGTATGAATGATGTAGTCACTTTGGAAGACAGTCTGAAAATCCCTCAAAAGCTTAAGCTTGGAGTTACCATATAACCTAGTCATTCCACTCCTAGGCATATACACAAGAAAATGAAAACAAAGGTCCATACAAAAACTTCTACATGAATGTTCAGAGCAGTATTCTTCATAATAATCCCAAGGTAGAAACAAACCAAACGTCAACTAACTGATAAGTGGATAATGGAAATGCGGTAATATCCATACAATGGAATATTCTTCCACCTAAAAAAATGGAGTACTAATACATGCTCCAATATGAATAAAACTTGAAAACATCATGCTAAATAAAAAAGTCAATATATATGATTCTATTTACATGAAATGTCTAGAATGGGTAAATCCATAGAGACAGGAAGTAGATTACAATTGCCAGGGGCTGGGGGTAATAAGGAATAGGGAGTGACTGCCGCTGGGTACAGAGCTTTTCTCTGGGGAAACGAAAATGTTCTGTAGTTAGAAAAAAAGTGGTAATGGTGGCACATCCTTGGAATATACTAAAAACTATGGAATGAACTGTATGATAAGTGAATTATATTCCAACAAAGCTGTAATTTTTTAAACATAAGTATGTGCTCTAAGTGTTTAAACTCTTACTTAAATTGTTATGAAGTAGATGAACTTAGTCAATGTATGACTGTCAATTATAAAAGTTATTTAGTGATAAAGTGACACAAGGTTTCTACTCTGATTAACTTGACATTCAGGGAAGACTGTGTTGGACTTCCTCAGGAGTTTCTCTTATGGAGAACAAGGATTCTACCTCCCTACAGATTAAAGAGAATAACAAGCCCTACAGATCATTAAATGACTTTTAAGCTGGTAGTGGCATCCACATGTCAGGATAGTTATATACAGCCCTGCAGGTTGTGCACGAGTCATTCAGATGATGCAGCAGATGGTGCCCTCTGAAGGTGTGCTTGCTGGCAAGCCCTGCTGTGCCCTTCAAGGAGTCTTGGACCCAAGCACACTTCAGTAAGAACATCACCACCATTAATCATCTGAAAGTGCAATTTCAATTCTGATTGTGAAAGTGAACTCTGCTTCATAGGAATCTCTCTTTAGTCTTCTTAGTACATATTTAGAATTATTTCTCCCCAGCCCAGAGGAAACCTTAAGCATAATCACAGGTGGTGCTTCTGTAACCATACAAGTAATCACAATGAGTTCCATAGTCAGCTGTGCATCAAGGTCACTAGAATAAGCTTTGCCTTTAAACCTCAGGTCCTAAATGATTTGCAGGGAGTGTTCCAATTCCAGAGCTTTCTACGCACAGTTTTACTGTGAAAGCCTCTTACTTTCAGACCAGAAGTGACCTTAGAAAAAGTAAAGACAAATATATTTTGCTTATTTCTGGAAGAAAAAGGGTAAAAATGAGATATTCTAGCCTATATTCTGTATTTATTTCTTGTATGGTGCTCTTTACTAGGCATTCAATATAATTCCATTCACTGTGGATTGCATGTAGGATTTTTCCCTTATATAAATATCCTAAAACGCAGAAGGGATCTATGGAGAACAGGTAGTTCCCCTTATATTCTTGTCATTAGTGAATATTTATGAATATCTGATAGCTCTTAACCTGTCAGCTGAGTCTTCTTCAAATCTAAATAAGACTTTTTATTTTACATAGTTTCCTACAGCAGCACAACATTTCTGGAGCCGCTTCACTGGGAGGACTCTGTCAACAATCAGCATTTCACAGTCATTAACATGCAGTAAAAGACAATGAAGCATGACTCAATTAAACCACAGAAAACCTGTCTTCAGGTAACATTAACCCAGTAGTTTTCAAAACCTCTGTGGGGCTTCTGCTGCATGACCAGCATTAAGGTCAGTACTTTGAAAACCCATGCCTAAGCATCTAACAAACCCACACACAAGATGATTTAGAGGAAAGAGCAAGACTCTGTTTTGATTAACCTCCTTCCCATACTGTATCCAGATATTTTACAATTTATAGCATGCACTATCAATTAGGTCTCACTACTGCAAAGATTAAGAACAAATTCTCCACTTGAGATGTCAGTGGAAACTTAATTTGAACAGAAGATACAGTTTGGGAGACCCGTTTGGGAATCAATTCTATTTAAAACAAACAAAAAAAGGCTTATGCAAGGAGTGGTTCAGAGAAAATATGTTAGCACCCACAGTGTGAACTGACAGGACATCTGATGTCTGGGTATGACAACCCACATATTCCACAGCCAGAAAAGAGTCATAATAAAATTGCCAAGGTTCAAGAGAAAAGATGGAGCTCTTCTACCAATTTGTGAATGTACATATTTATGTCTCACTTAACCAGGAGGGCTAGATGTATTCCTTACAGAACCAGAGGCTTTTTGGTTTCTTTTTCTTTTCTTTTTTTAATGTTACTTTTTAATGGAAGTGCAGTTGATTTACAATATTAGTTTCAGGTGTACAGCAAAGCAATTCAGTTATACATATACATATATATTTTTTCTTTTCATATTCTTTTCCATGATATATTATTACGAAATTGAATATAGTTCCCCATGCTATACAGTCGGTTCTTGTTGTGTCTGGTTTTGTTTTTGCTGAACTTGAAATACTGAACACTGTAGGTTTAAGTCTGCACTATTTTAGGTTTCATATATTGAACGCAATCATTTCAGATAAAATTTCTCTCATTAAACTAAACCATTTAAAAAAAACTATATGATTTCACCAAGGTAAAGATAAAATATATTCAAATATTACATAATAAAAATTTTTGAAGACTTCATTATTTGGGTAAATTATTAAAATTCTTTTACTTCAATTGTAACAAAAAGCATGGATAAGTGACCAGGGCCATATATTGAACTCCTGGGTAAACAGTAAAAGAAAATACCCTGGCACATTTAAAATATGATTTATAAATTCCAAGTCATTACTCGAAGTCCTAGGTTTCCGGTCGAGACAGCGGAGTGGTAGGACCACGAGATTGCCTATCCTCGTGACTACAATGAAACCACAACTGAATGCTAAACAACCAACGAAAAAAGACTGGAACCTACCAAATCATTACTCGAAGCTATGATTAACATAAATTCTTTCAAGTTTGAATTTCCTTTGTAAGAAAGCAATAAAAATATGCCAATAGAAGGGGAATCAAATAAAAACAATAGACCTTTAAGATAAACAATAATTTAAAGCATAATGTCCTTTTAAAACTGTAGACATTAAAATACACAATGAAATCACAAGTGAATTAAAAAATTATCAAAATGATGGCAACAGAATGTGACTAAATGTCCCAATCAGACCATCGCTGTTTATTATATTCAGAAGCCAGGAATATAAAATGGAAACCTAAAAAACGTGAATTTCAAGTTATGAAGGCAATTGATCAGGATAATTTAAAAGAAATGATTTTTCTGTTAGAAAATATTAAAATGAAAAAGAATATGAAAATAAATATATGTATGTATATGCATGACTAGGACGTTGTGCTGTACACCAGAAATTAACACATTGTAACTGACTATACTTCAATAAAAAAAAAGAAAGAAAATATTAAAAGATTAATGTATTAAAGTCTCAAAAAAACATTCAAAATTTACTGGTTGTATTAGTTTCCCATGGCTGCTGTAACAAATTACTACAAACCTGTGGCTTAAAACAACATAAGTTTATTCTCTTACCTTTCTGGACCTTTGAGAGGAGAATCTGTTTCTCTGCCTTTTTCAGCTTCTGGCAGCACCTGTGTCCTCAGCGTCTGGCCCTGTCCTCCATCTTCAAATTGCATAGCTCGAATCTCTGCTGCCATTGCCACATCGCCTTTTTCTCTCTGTAGTCAAGCCTCTGCTTCCCTTTCCTATAAGGACATTTGTGATGGCATTTAGGGCCCACTTAGATTATCCAGGATAATTTCCCCATCTCAAGGTCCTTAATTTACTCACATCTGCTAAGTCCCTTTTGCCATAATTAGGTAACATTCACAGGTTCCAGGGATTAGGACGGGGATATCTTTGGGGTCATTATTCAGTCTACCACATTCATCCAAAAATATATATTAAAATCCCATCTCCATCCTAGGATTTACATAAAGTAAATTATGTAAATTTACTTTCTTGATTAGCTTTACTCAGCATATGTGATTGTTTTCCATTGGGAAGTTACAGCTTGGTCAGGCTGGCTTACTACTAATATCTTTCAACCCAGGGTCTGTCCTTAGACTATCCACGTAGTCTCTCAGCCCAAGCTAGAGACACTGGGCAACATAGTAAAGGGTGCTGGTTCCTCTGAAAGATAGGTACAAACATCACTATTCTTCCCATTATTAGTCATATAGATGGATGGGTGTGTTTCATTTTGTTTTATCTAATCAGTGCATAAGTAATCTAGATTTCAAACCAAACACACTTCTGAAAATTATTCCTAACTAGTTGGGAATTTTTTTTTTTAATTTGTCCTTTTTAGAAACTATTAATTCTGGAAGTCAGGCCTAGCAAGGTGGAAATAATGCGGGCTTTGGAGTTACAGCGCTGGGCTTACTAATTATTAGGTTCTGTGTGATCTTAGGTAGTCAAATGCTTAATATTTTAGATGCTCAGTTATTCATCTATAAGATGTGATGCAAATACCTAATAGGCTTATTTTGAGAACATTAGAGTTTTTCTATAATAGCTGGCATAGAAGAGTTCCCCAATAAATACCAGTTACTTTCCACTTTTACATTAGAAAACTTGCCCATAAAAAATGTACAGTAAAATACTAAGATCAATTTACCACTGTCCAGTATTTTCTATAGAATGAATTCAGATATAACTGGTAAATCAAGTAACACGAAAATAGGAATGATCTCATTAAGTACATGATAGCAGTACATACTATAAATGTGAAATAAATAGTGCTGTCAAGTTTAATAAGAGTCAGACATTTGGTAAATTAACACCATTCTACTATTTACAAGGTTATTTACCCATGTCATTAAATAATCGTTGACCTGGCAATTCTCCCAATTTCCTACACCTCTCTGCAGTTGTGTTTTATCATTCTCAAATGTTTATGCTACAAATGCTTGCAAAGCCTCCATAAGTAAGTGTGACTTCGGAATCAAAACAATAACTTTAAGAATCCCCTTGAAAGTGATGGATGATACAGGTATTTTTCTAGATCACGGAAGGTAAGAAAATCCACACACTAAGGTGTAAAGTAAAACTTCCTTTCCCCTCCAAAAATACTTGAAGTTGTTCTCCTGAGAAAAGTCTACTTCATACATCACTCTCAAGGAAGTAAAGAAGCTGATAGAGCAACCATCCTTGCCAACACAACACAGATCTCAAATATGCAGCGAGTGGTCACAGAGGTGCTCGAAAGCAGTCTAGAATTTCTCAGATCTCTATAGGATACGTCATTAAATCTTCTCCTCCTGCTGGGTCTGACTTCTGGGAAAAAAAGCATAAAGTATAAAAATTACTATATTTGGTAGTGAATACTAACGATCACTCAGAAGGCCCATCCTTCAGTCTCTGTGGCCTTCAGCGTCCAGTTGGTTATAAATGTGACATGCTTTGATTTGATTTAATAACCTTCTTGAATTTATAGTTCAGAATTTATTGAATAAAATCTATCTGTAAAATCAGATACTCACATATATGGAGAGACATATGTATTTATTTCTGGTGTTATCCCATTAACAGATTGCAAAATTAATGCAAGAAGACCAAGGTCTGTCCAAGGCAACGTTTACAAAGGTGTCCGTCCCCCTTAAATTAGTAGAATCTGGAAACAGAGTCAACACAAACACACACACACAAACCAAACGTGTAAGTAATATAAGGTAACACTGTTTTCCTACAGTGTGAGAACTGGAAGCTCAATGATGTCAACGGACTAAAAAGCTGTATTTGATTTCAATATAGAGAATACCTTAATCATTGCATGGAATGGCAGAAGAGACTATTTTGAAATGTGCAGAAATTATTCTATGATCTATATGAGAACAATCAATAGCGTTTTCTGTATTACAATAAATTTGTAAGTTGAATTTCATACATGTTACATTACATTACACAGGGCATATTCTTTAATACTCAAAACCCAGAATGGTTAATAAAAAGAACACCAAGTGATTTATACCATCCAAGGTAACATAGCACTGTTACTGTCATACTGTGTAGCAGAATGCTGTTTCTCATAGTACTGGGCCAATATAATAAGCTTTTTATAAATCCTTAGAAAGCTGTTTATGTGAAGTAAAATTACTTGGTTAATTTGGCTAATAACATTAAGAGTTAGTATACCAATTTTATGCACCAAGATCAATTAAAAAATTCCTAGAAGTTGGGTATATTTGAATCAAATGCCACTGTAAAATTAAGACAATATAGATTCCATAATACATACTATTATTTTCCAATGTATCCATAATGAAGAACTCCATAATGAAAAATCATATAAAATATGAATTTTATGTCAAAACTCTGTCAAAAAGTACAGTTCACACCAGAAGTTAGTATCACTGGGGAGTTAAAAGATTAATACAGAAACAAATACATATTACAAATATTCTTTTGTTTCTCACTTACCATGATGCAAACTGCAAAGATTTAACCTTTAAGGGTTAAGGAGTTTAATCAATGTCAATGTCTGATCTTCTGAAGGCGATAAAGAACAGTCTGTCTAGCGATACCCAACAGAACATCACTTTGTCAAGCCACAAAGCTCCCAAAAGCTTGTCAAGTAAGTTACCAGAAACCTCTTTGTGGTTAGAACTCAGCTCCTTCCTGCTTGACCTATTATTTGATATTTGACCACTTGGTTGCAAGACACTTGCTCTTTCTAGCTGAAATGTCACTGGGGCATCTTGTCAGCTCCCCGACATCTCGGCCTGACATACAATTTTACTTTTGTGTGCTACAAGGCAGAAAATGCAGGGCAATGGCCTTGTTTTAAATTCTGTCAGCATCAAAGATGGGCGTCACTCTTGGGTCCTACCAACAACAAAAACAAAAAAGGAGTCTATTTTGAAGGTCAAAACAGCCATTACCTTGAAGTTTTTCAGCTTATACTAAATACATTACCTGCTATACTGGTGTGGGAACTGTCCTTAAAAAGTGCCTAAACACACCACAGAAATCTTCTCCGCACAATTGCTCTACTTTCTTATCAAATGCACACTTGATAAAAAGTATGCGTTTTCAATGCCTGCAGGGACCAGATTCAGCAGTTAACTTAACTTGTTCAAATGGGCAAGTGGTATCATGTAGCTTTACAAGGAGCAACCTGACCTTCTCACATTGACCAGGAGTGACATTATTGTGCAGGAGGAGAAGCAGTCACATCATTTCTGTTTTGCACAACCTGCTTAAAGTTTGCAACTAAATGCTTGTCTTCAGTTGAGCTGACAAGAGAGAAGAGGGGGCTCAGTGAACCATGGCAGGGCTGCCATGAAATGACAGGAATCATTGGCATACATTTCAAATAGCTCTCTCAATCCTATTAAAGTATTGCAGTCCTGCTTTAAAATAGACAAGTATGAAACAACTTTGATAGATAGAGACTAAAATGGCTTATTGATTTTTTTAAGTCTGAGGGAAATTACCCAAAATGTGTCATTCTTTAACATTTAAAAATATGTTACATAAAAATGAGCAACTGTGATAATAAATAAAACTTAGAGGGGAAAAAAAGTTGGTTATTTCATTATTCAAGGAAACACACAGGTACCTGCACACATCAAGATATCACACAATTTTTTAAAACCCACTGCCCCTTGTGCTGAAACAGAATTCAACTGATAAGAAAATCCCCCTTCAAAACAATTATAATTGTACTGTTAACTCTTCCTGCATCTTTTTTATTTCATAAAGTCATAATCCAATCTGAGTTGGTCTCTTGGCAATAGCAGATGCAGTCCCTGGAGAGGACTGAGATGATGCCAGGGGTGCAGGATTTATACGTGTCTCCTTTAAGAAAGTGTAAGTTGTATCAAGTTCAGCTTTCAATGGCAAAAAATCCCCAACATCAATTGTGTCAGCAGGAAGAGCAGGTCTTGAAGGAAGGGAGAGATTTGAATGGTCTCGTGATCCTGTCTATGATATAAAAAAGAAAAGAATAATAAATATGGAATTGAAAACTCTTAATCAGAGTCCAAAACCATAAGCAGAGAAATGGACTAAGAATAACTGTAATATGAAATGGGGTGGAAATTGCCATTTAAATAATCTATATGATAATACATAAATATTAAATTATTTCCCAAGTTGTGACTGAACCGCTTATTTGTTCTCTGTCATAAACTTGTCAGGACATCAGGAGTTTGCCTAAACACTGAACACTAAAACTTTGTATAAAACTTTTATAAAGGTACTGAATCAGAGTCAATACAATCAGGCATTTTTTACCTCTGCTTCCATTCCCTGGCAAATTGCAGAAACCAATGCTTATTATGTTCATTTCCTTATGCTACATAATATATACTATATAATTGGCAGATTAGACTGCTCAGAAAATGAACTATGGATATTTACGTTTTTAAGTTATCAGCATGATTTATTTAATTGAACAGCATAGCACAAAGAAAAATAAGTCAATCCTGCTGCCTTCTAGGAAATAGTACACTGAGATATAATATGCCAGTGAGATGAACTTTTTGTCTTTACCTTTAGTAATATTGCCACCACCCTATATTTCTTTTGTTTTTTTAAATTGAAGTATAGTTATTTTATAATGTTGTGTTAGTTTCTGGTGTACTGCAAAGTGATTCAGTTATACATATATAACCTTTTTCATATTCTTTTTCATTATAGGTTATTACAAGATACTGAATATAGTTCCCTGTGCTGTACAGTAGGACCTTGTTATTTATCTATTTTATGTATAGTAGTTTGTATCTGGTAATCCCAAACTCTTAATTTATCCCTCCCTGCCCTTTCCCCTTTGGTAACCAGAAGTTGGTTTTCTATGTCTATGAGTTTGTTTTTGTTTTATAAATAAGTACATTTGTATCACATTTTAGATTCCACACTGAAGTGATACCATATGATTCGTCTTTCTCTGTCTGACTTACTTCACTTGGTATGATAATCTCTAGGTCCATCCTTGTTGCTGCAAATGGCATTAGTTCATTCTTTTTTATCAACGAGTAGTAGTATTCCATTGTTTCACATCTTCTTTATCCAGTCATCTGTCAATGGACATTTAGTTGCTTCCATGTCTTGGCTACTGTAAACGCTGCTGCTCTGAACATTGCAAGTATCTTTCTGAATTAAGAGTTTTCTTCGGATATATGCCAGGAAGGGGATTGCTGGATCATGTGGTAACTCTAATTTTAGTTTTATAAGGAAACTTGATACTATTTTCCATTGTGGCTGGCTGCACCAGATAACATTCTTACTAACAGAGTAGGAGGGTTGCCTTTTCTCCACCCCCTCTCCAGCATTTATCATTTGTGGACTCTTTCAATGATGGCCATTCTGACCGCCACCACCATGTTTTAATAAAGACTGTTATAAGTATTTGGAAATCATGCACAAAATATGGAACTGCAACATGAAAACAATCTGTCACATATTTTAAAACATTATGACTAGCCAGAAACTAATGGAAATCAAACTTAAGAAATCTACACACTCATGAAGTACTTGAAAACAGAATTAATATTTTGATGAAGCTATATATTTAAGCCTTAAGTAACATCAGTAATCAGGAGCTAATAGTTAACCTAAAAGAAGTCTTACCAGTAAAGCAGATAGCTATTATTTTGTGGCATTTATAGGTAGCAGGAAAATAGTGATCAATTGTACGTCAGAGTTTTCCATATTTCCAGCAAATAAATGTTGCTGAGATAATAAGTCTAGTCATGAATGTCTCCACTACAAACCACATTTTACATTGCAGAGGTTTTTAGAAAAACATCTTTTTGGTAGATTCTCCTATGGTTTTGACAACAAAATAGCGTTAACTCTAAGGATCTGCTTTATTATGTCATGTTATACAAAACCATTTCTACATGTGAAAACAAGAGGGAAGCTATCTCTGGCTTTAGGAGAGTATTAGAAATTCACTTGTATGTGTTACCATTTTTGTGGATTTTTTTAAACTACAACTGAAGAAAAATCAATGACTGCATCTAACACCTAGTTCAGCAATTTTCTTTGATCTCTGTTCTTTTGATTTCTTGATACTCCACTGCAAGCCTACAGCTGACGGAAATCATCTCTTTTTATGCTGGAAGTTAAAAAAAAAAAAGAAAAAGAAAAAGAAAAACACCTAAAATGGCCACTTGAATGACTCTATGAAGGAGAGGATTTAGCTTATCCTTATGGAAGGAAAAGAACTCCCGAGGTCATGTGTTGACTCTGATTAGCAGCACTGATGAGGTTTTACTTGCAGAACCTTAATGCTGGGCCTGAGCATATTAGTTCAGAACCTGAGAAGGGGCATCTCATTACATCGGAGTCTGGAGATGTAGACTCCTGCACTTTTCCTGCTGCTAGAACCACCTTATGTGATTTTTTTTTTTAAGCCAGTTGTCTGAATTGGTAGTGTTATTACTTGATCGATTTTGCTGCTGTAAAGACTACAATGTCATCTACCAACTCAGACCCGGGGGTAAGAGGAATACTGAAACAGCAGCAGATGGTGGGGCATGACTGTCTTCATAATAAAACTCAGAGCAATCGTATTGTTTATTATGAAAAAAGAATATCGTCAGGCAAGACTTCAAAAGTTTGTTGTTACATCTTTATATTTCAAGTTCTGGTCTGAGACAACTATACGTGCAAAGGGAGGGGCGTGCAGAATCAGAGCAAGATGGTCAGCTCTTCCCTGAGGGTATCTTCTTCCTGATGCTTTAGCCGTGAGACAGGTAACGGTGCCAAACTGACCAATCACTCCTGCTTTGCAATGTTACATAAACATGTAATTTACCTAAATCTATGTTCTGTACTTCCTTTTTTGTTCTTATGATTCTATCAACCTAACACATTAGCAAAGTCATCTTTTATGGAACTGCTCACTTCCCCTTAATATCTTACGCGGATCTTGGCAGTCTACAAAAGGGCCCCTCTTTTGCCTTTTCTCATTTTACTTTTTCATATGTCTATTTTCCACTGTGTTTTCTGAAAGTATTTTTTAAATCTAATATAACGTTTTATGACTAAATAACCTGAAATGGGGTACTGAGTATTTCTCTAGTATTTCAAATCAGAGTCTCACTTTTTGTATACTATCTTCCAACGTTACGTCCTAAACATAGGAAATAACCTACAAAAAAAGAGATTCCTTCAGACTTGTACCCCTCAAAAGGTAGGCACTCCATCAAGTAAACAGACTTACTTTTGTGTAAATGAAAACATTTTTTTCTGTCACTGAAGTCATTTACTGTACTTCATACACTGCTATAAAATAATCTTTTTCATGAAATGGGATAAAATTTGATTATAAGTCACTTAACAGCTTAAAAACAAACCATCAAAATTTCTGGTGAAATCTTGATTTCAAAATGGCATGTTAAAATAACAAGTAAATATAAACTACTTTTCTTGCTACAAATAAGACTCAGAAATATATCATAACACTTTTAATGTAACACAGAGAATAAAAGACAATTAAATAAATTCTTATCAGAGACCATTAAAAGTTAACATTCACCATCTGATCTTATGTTTTAAATCTGTGGTCATTTAAGTTACTTTTTAAACTCCTGAGGTGTTCTGGTAGTCTCTCATATAAATCCAAATTAAAGCAATTTTTAAAAAAGAAATTAGTTACCTGAAATAAAAGCTAGGTGTCATGTGAATCTTTATGGAGGCACTTTCATTTACTCAATAAGCTATAAATGATTCTATTTGAACTGTTACAGCCCATCAGCTAAAAATATTTATTCACTATACAAAATGTGTCTACTACATTTCTGCATTTAAAAAAATCTAACGAAATATACTAATTAGACATGTCCACTAACCAGTTTTCAAGGCTTTAATATCTTAGTTTTCTAAGAGTGTTTTTTCAACAACAAAAATAAAATATTAGTGTAATAATAAGATAATGACTCAACAATTGTACATGAATCAAAGCCACTTTGCAGTCCTAGCCTTCTCGAAACAATGACACTAAGCCATTTGCCTCCTGTGTAGCATTTATGACCGAGTTAAGTCTTCTAGAAACTAGTACTACAAAAAATGAAGGGTGATGTGATTTAGTAAGCCTGAATAGTATTGCAAGGAGATTATGCTAGACACATAGTACGGTGAAAAGAATACTAGACTAGGGGTCAGAAGACTATGGTTTTTCTTCCCAGTTCTGTTCTAATCTAGCTGGGCTATTTGGGCAAGTGAACTAGTCCTCCTAGGTCTCACTTCCCTGGCCTGTGAAATGAAGAGCTAGGCTCTCTCCAGCTCTGATGTTCTACAGGTCCACCATGATTCCAACCCATGATGACATGTAAGGTTAACGCCTAACTTTTGTCAGTGACATTAACCCAGAAATCAGAGTTTTCCAAACATAATACTTAAGATTTTGAGAGGCTATAGATGGACCATTTTTAAGGGGAAGGAATACATACTGCATATGGTTCTTTAAAAAAAGGCAAATAGATAACAAAATTAGCCACAGTTTAGATGATGTGGCTACATTCAATTAAATTCTGTGATACATTTTTTATTACTTCGACCTCCATGATGATGTTTTAAGCTCTGTAAATTATTGACTGATTTTAAGTAGAGTGTGCAGTTCCACATAAACTGATGAAGGAATCAGAGTACCCACAAGAGGGCCTTACAGTGAGGCTCCCTCGCCATTTCTACTTTAGCTCCTAATGTGTTCTCACCACTAGAGCCTCAGTACTCAACATCACAGAGTTTTCTTCCTTCCAAATACTTCAAGTTAGTTAACCAAATGTTACCTGCCTATTTTCCAGTTCTGCTGTGCTGACATCATAGGACACTGCAGCTCACACAATCAGAGTTGGCAATACTTATATACATAATTTTCTCTTGTGGAATGCTCAGTTATGTACCTGAGACATCTATCCACACACACATATAAATATAACTGATAAATAAATACATATATACTTGCTATATGCATATTTGTGTGTATATACATAAACATATGAGCATGCATGTATATATATATATATATGTATGTATGTGTATATATATATATATATACACACACACACATACTTGCTACCACATCATTAATTATTTATTCCTTGTAGTTATCAATTCTAATTTTTAGTTACTAATATCAAACCTGTAGAACATTTTATACAACATTCTCTCCATAAGTCACTAAATCTTAGCACAGACCAGCTTGGCTCTTTAGCTCAGTGACGTCAAGATAGGCTAGGAAGGGATATGTGAGTCAGTGGAGCACTGTAAAGGAGTTCCCAGACAGAGGGGGAACAACTGAAGAGGCCTGGGTACCTAGAGACTAACATAGGAAGGCAATCATAGAGGCAGAAACAAATCATAACAGAGAGGGAGAAGACACTAATAATCAGCGTGACAAGTTACTTAACCTGTGTGAGTCTGCATCCTATCTGTATCTGCATAGGAAGAATAATCCCTCATAGAGTTGTTACAAAGATTAAGTGAAATAACATACACAAAAATGCATAACATACAGTAGCTCCTTTTGCCTCTTTTTCTATTCTTCTCAAGTGATAATAAATTCCA
This sequence comes from Camelus bactrianus, assembly GCF_048773025.1. NCBI lineage: Eukaryota > Metazoa > Chordata > Mammalia > Artiodactyla > Camelidae > Camelus > Camelus bactrianus. The sequence continues at coordinate 21,961,396 of NC_133542.1, forward strand.
AATTTTTAACTAGAGCTAACATGCATTGAGCATATATGCCAGGCGCTGTGCAAGGTTTAGCTTTATAGGCGTTACCTCAATTCTCACAACCACTCAATGAGAAGGTACCACTGTTACCCTCACTTTACAGGTGAGGAACTAGAAGAGTGGAATACACTGCCCCACGCTGCACCACCTGGTGACTCTTGATCCATGATTCTTCTCCCCTTATGCTTGACCACTACCTTCCCATGCCACTCAAAGAAGACACAGCCTTCAGCTTATTTATATCCAGAGCTATTTCATAGAAACATTAAGGGCTCAACAAATATCTGTGAAACTGGAAAATAAAAGCACATGGGGGGGGGAAGGTATAGCTCAAGAGGTAGAGCGCATGTTTAGCATGCACAAGGTCCTGGTTTTGATCCCCCACACCTCCTCTAAAAATAAATAAAGTACCCCCTCCCCCAAATAAAGTTAAAAAAAGCATACAGATTGTACTCAAGGTTAAAAATAGATGTTTGTATTTTTGATAACATATTTTCTTACAGTCCAACATTTGAATATCCCTGTATTAGAGTAAATAAAGATTTTATGACATTTATATAAAATAAAAGTTCTAGCCCTTTCACCAAGAAGCTTACGTGTTGTTACATTCAGAGATAAAAACTCAGCTCTGAAGCTTTAAATTACACTAGAACATTTAAACTTTAATTTTAAATTACTTTAAAGATGTCTTGTGCCTGACAAGATAACAATTCCCATTTTCTTCTCTTGGATGTTTAGATTTCCTGACATGACTGAGGTTGGAAAAAGAGTCAAAGAATTTTCCCAGATGGCTTTTGTTCTTTCTTTGCCTACTTTCCTTCACTCCCCTGTCCTCCCAGTGTGCTCCTTTCCTGGCAATTCTAATATATCTGATGGTAGAGAATACCAGAAATAGCCAGAAAATGCAAGGAGACCATTTTTTCCTGTATCTTAGAAATATATATATTTTAAACAACCCAAAGACAATCTGAAATGTGAGTACATCCATACACGCAAGTATATTACAAAGGTCTAAAACTGAACAAATAAAAACTTAAGCATACTATATAGAAAAAAGCTACTGCAAAACTGAAATGATAACCTGATAAAAATATATGTGACTCACATCATAGCCATAGGGTGACTTTCTTAATTTACAAATGGCTCTTGCATATCAAGAAAAAGAAGGACCTAATTAGAAAACAGGCTCAGGATAGTGTATTTTTTAATACTGGGTTTAGTTGTAACAGAAAATTCAAAATGTCAGTGGCTTAAATAAGACAGAAGTTTATTTCTCTCTGATATGGCCACTTGAAGCTATGAGGAATCCAGACTGCTTCTATCTTGGGTGCCACAGCCTCAGTATGTGCTTCTACCTCAGGATCCAAAATGGCTGCTCAAGTTCCAGCCATTTTGCCTACATTCTAGCCAGGAGGAAAAAGGACAGAGCAAAGGAGGTGGTACCACTTAGATTTAAAGACACTTCCCCAAATCAGAATACTTTTGCTTACATCCCATCGGCCAGAACTTAGTCACATGGCTAACTTAGTTTCAGGAGAGTCTGAAAAATATAGCTTTTTTCCACCCTCTGAATGGCCCAGGTAATATTCAGAGGTTCCATTACTAGAAAAGAAAGAGAAAACAGATATCAGGAAACCATTGGCAGCCCCTGTCTCAGATACATACTGGCTGTTTGGGCGGGGAATAGAGAAATACAATAGCCAATAAACATGAAAAAAGAGCTAAACCTCATTCATAATTAAAGAAATGCAACACGAAACATGACAATGAAAGCTTACCTTCCAGATAGCCCAAAATTTAGATGTCTAATGATATCTACTGCTGAGAAGAGAGAGAAACAGGCCAGTTCCTACCTTGTAGGCAGGGATGTAAGCTGGTGCAACCTTTCTGGAAGACACAATTTAAATTGTACCTGCCTTTGATCCAGAAATTCCACTGCTAGGCATTTCTTCTATGGCTACATTCACAAAAGTTTGCTAGGATAAGCATACAGACGTATTCATTGAAGAATTCTTTCAGAAAAACATTTTTTTAATGAAACTACAGGGTCCATCAACAGTGTTATTTAAGTGAAGTATGACTACAACAATTTAAAAAATTGAGGTAAATGTGTAGGTACTGATGTAGGAATATGCAGAAGTGAAAAAAGGTTCAAAATAGTGTGTATGTGTGTATAAAAAAGAACCCATTTCTATTTAAAAATAAGTATAAATATAGAAACATGCATGTGTACATCTTTTTTTCTTACTGAAAAGGGAATCACATCAAACTTAATTTAAAAAAAAAAAGGGGGGGGGGGGATAAATAGGAGTGTGTATTACGCAGAAAAAGCTTTGAAAGTCCAAAATTTTCTTTCCATGGTTTTTCTACCTTTAAAACTGATGATTCATGAACAAAGGCTATCAACTGCTAGTTCATGAAAGTCAAAATACATCTGATTAATAAATAAGTGGGAAAAATATGGTAACCCCCAAAAGTAATCAGAAATGTAAAGTAAAATGTTTATTGTCAATCAAAATTGAATTTTAAAAATTATGATACTGAATGCTAGTAAAGGCATTATAAAACAGGCACTCATAAATTGCTAGTGATTGTACAAATTGATAGAATCATTTGGACTATAACTTGGCAACTGTCTTAATGAAACAGTTAATATCATTTGACCCAACAATTCCATTTATGATTAAGTTCCTAATATTAATAAAGACAGACAAAAATTGGAAATAATCCCATATTCAACAACAGAAGTACATTTACAAGAGCCACTTGATGGAATGTTGTGTGGCTGTAAAATTTATGGTTATAAACATCTGGATAACATGGACAAATGCTTTGGCTTGACCAGTGATCAGAAGCCTTTCTCTGTAAAGGGTCAGATAAATATTTTATGCTTTGCAGGCCATATGCTCTCTGTTGCAACTGCTAAACTCTGCTGTTGTAGCCCAAAAGCAGCCATAGACAATATATGTAAATGTATGGCCATGTTCCAATAACACTGTATTTATGAACACTGAAATTTGCATTTTACATATTTTTCACATCATGAAATATTACTACCCTTTTGATTTTTTTTCAAGCATTAAAAAAATGTGAAAACCATCCTTAGGTCACAAGTTATATAAAAACAGGTGGGAAGTAGATTTGGCCCACCAGCGGCACTTTGCCCACCCCTGAGAGAGGCTATCTAAGCGAAAAGGAGATACGCAAAATTACATATAATACTTGTTGTGAGGTAATGGTACTGTAGGAGTTTTTTTCCCTAAATTTCTGCATTTTCCAATTATCTACAAGCATGCCTCACTTTTACACTAGAACCCTTTTATTAAAAAAGACTAATTTTATATATACTGAAACTATTTTAGTACAGTTATGACTCTGAACTGTGTGGTCAAAATGAAATGTAATTGGTTTGTTAAAAGTCTCGGGGGTAAGTCTTGAATCAAGTATTTTCCAAGTTTTGAAAAGATTTTAATTTAGCTAAGAACACTTTCTTATTTCAGCTTCCTCAGTTATCTAACTCATATCCACAATCTGACATGAAGTAAATAAATACACAAAGAATTTTATGGAGTATCTTGTACCTCTACTCTGCACAAATGCAGCTTCTTCTGTAGAGTGGCTACTTACAAGTTGTGGGCCTTCATTTTACTCCAAACAGCACTTCCAGCTGCCAAATTACAACTTCTGTGGTCAAAATGTACACATGTCACACTCTCTCTGGGAACTATTAGGTAAAAGTTTTCTGACCACTTTTTCATTACTGAAGAATTTCCTCTTAAAATCTTAAGTCCTTTTCATTCAATGTCAAAAATTTACTAATAATCTGGAAGCTATAAACTTAGACCTTTTAGCACCATGTTTTTCTCTGAGTGGAATTGACCAAGTACTCAGGTAAAGAGGAGCAGAAGAAAGAAAGAATCATCCAAAATTTAAAGTTGTTTGAAAGAGATAATTTTCCTAAATCTTACTAACACTGTAAGTATCTATCAGTCACATTTTCTCAACAAAATGAGCAATAAATTTACATTTTAAAAGTTAAAACCCACTTTTTCCAAGCCTCTCCCTTCCACTGCTGGTTTAAACCACAGTCCCTCTTTATTCCACTATATCACACCTAAAATCCCTAGCAATTCTTCATGAGATGCTGCAAACATTCTTTTTTCCCCCACTGACCATCCAAGATATAAGTACTGTATTCCCTATGGCTGCTGACCCTTTGGCCAGTGGCAGAGCTGGGCCTTTCTGGAGGGAATGGTTATGTTCAGTTATAAGAATGCGGCCTCTCTATTTCTCAGTGAGAGCGGGGCCCTTCAGATGTAAGACAAATCATGTGATCTGGGGTTCACATCTGTGGAATGCCTTCAAATCACAACAAGTGCTGGGGAGTATGTTCCAAAATAAACCACTTAGCTGGCAATGACATTTCCTTTAAATGATGGGCAGGAATGTTACTTCTGATAGAACCAGGCCACTTCCAGCAATCTCAAACCAAACCCATCTCTAGGGAGAACATCTTATAGAATAGCGAGAATAAAGCACAACCACAAAATTCCAAAATAATATAGTTACAGATTACATTTCAAGACTCTACTTCTTACATGACCAATTCCATATGATAGACTTTCCCCATGGTTGCATCAAGCGTATCTAAACCTACGTATACTGTTCACCATTAGTATCATAAATTAGCGCTATTCATTAATCCTTCCAACAGATAATAACAATAAAAATAATACAATAATAATAAAATCCTTTTAATAGCTATCTACTCAAAGCGCCTACAATGTGCCAGATACTGTTCTAGGTACTGGGATACAGCAGTGGATTACACACCAAAAAATCCTCTGCTCTCTGGAAGCTCACTCTGTCCTTAACTATCTGTATCCTGAGTCAGTCCAGTTCTCCTAACATTATAATTTGCTCAATACTGTATAACCACACAACTGCTGTTTCGTAGTGTTAAGTTTAATGGACAATGGCACTTAGAGTCTGCCAACCTCACTGTTCTGCTTACATAAACAAGGTCTCAATAATGAGTTACATTTCCCTGGTTTATCTCTGACCTGTTCACACAAAATCTCAAGTGCCCTGGCAGAGTCCCCATCAAGACTTGCTGGATGTTTGCAATCTCTCCGCCAGGTCCTCCTTCTGATGTAGTAGAGGGGCTCACTGTGCCATATAGGTAATGTCTCTACATGGCATTGGCTCTATGCCCATCCTCTCTCTGTGTCTCCTGAAAACCAGCAACTCTGACCAGAACCCAGTGTCTCACGCTGTCTGTCACAAAATATTTCTTTCAGCTTCCATCTGTAGGTACTTTTTTCTAAAAGTCCAGATGCCAGTCCCTAGGCCTGCATGGAGGAAAAGCACTGAGCTGTTCTCTCCGTCTCCTGTCTCCTGCTCTGGACACCTGCCCCTAAAACCTTCAACAATCACCAAAGCCCTCACTCAAATTAATTCCCAAAGAACCTGCACACCACTTTTGCACAAAGGCCCTGACTTCTCTGGAACACAGTACGGGTTCAGTGTAGGGTATTCATAACTTAATGATTTTGACATAGGTTTCAAAGCTCTTTACTAAAATTTTTCATCAGTTATTTAAGTGCCTCTTCACTTTCTCTAGCCTATAAATGCCAGAGAATTTTAATTTTGTAAACTTCCAGACTTCTATTTCCTACTTCATCTCTTCTTTATTGTCTATTTGCTTATTATTTGAGAATATTCAAATTTGCTCTCAAAGACAAGAAAACATAGGACAGACGGAACTCATAAAAAGTGTTAAGCAAAGAGAATGAATCAGCCAGTGGTGGGTGAGACATAGGCAGAATCCTTACAATAAGAACAGATGGTAAGTTAGCACCCAATAGGACAGTTTACTTACAGATAGAAAGGGAAGGAAAGACCACATCATAAAGGAAAGACATGCCACTCTCTAGGTTAATGTCATCCTCCAATTGGCCCCAGAACTACAGATAAAACCCAAAACTGTTCGGCAGCCCAAGTGGCAAGCTATAGCGATTGGCCAGTATTTGTCCTGCCTCTCTCCTAGAAGGCAAGTGTGACTAGGTGGCCCCAGGCACCTTCTGTCACCCAATCCCCCTTTTTCAAACCTCCACCCTGGTCCTCATAACCTCATGAAGGGTGGAGAAGGCTCATGCAGCCAAGAGAGAGGTCCTATGAATGCTGCACAGCCAAGGAATCAGGTGGTATGGTCCGTCCCCCGCTTACTCCCTACCTTCCACTTCCTGCTGTGTGTTTTAAATTGATTTGATAAACCATGTGATTTGAGTACCTTAATTTGGTTCTTCAACCTCTCATGTAACGTGCCTGATAGAGTACTTGAAGGCTACCACTACATCAAGGTAATGTCCCATAAAACACCTTTCCTCCCCAGCGCTAATCAAAACACAGACCCTGAAGCATGCCCTGCTTTCTCCTATCTCAGCATCTCTTTCTCATGCTGCTTTTTTGTTTAAAAGGAGACTTCATCAGGTTTTCACAGTTTATCACAACTTCTCTTGTCCCCAGACTTTCCCTGCCATCTGTCCCCTCGCATCTGGGTTCCATGTCCCTTCTCTGCATTATTGTGACAACCCACACATCCTACTTTATATAACAGCACAGCATCACAAGCTGCTGTTTGCTTAAACCTGTGCTGTTCAATGCAGTAGCCACTGGCCACATGTCATTATCTAATTTTACATTAACTAAAATTTAATTTAAGGTAAAATTAAATGAAAAATTAAAGTTCAGTTCCTCAGTCACACCAGCCACGTCTCCAGCATGACGGTGAGTCCTAGTGGACAGCGCTGGCTGAGGGCGCTCCTTCCCCGGAGGTACAGGCTGTTTTGTTTGTTTCTGTGCTACCAGGAGCTTGACTAGTTACTGGCGCATCGAAGGTATTCCCTGTGTCTGCATACTGCTGACTCAATGGAATGTTTCTAATCCATATTCTAAAGAAAGCCAACAGGAGGGCATGTTTCGATATTAAAACTTTTCTCTCCCCCAAAAAAACTTCTATTTCACAAATTTCAATTTTCAACCTTTAATTCTAACTTTCTCCAATTCTTCCTTTCTAGAGTGTCCTTTAAAGTTTCAGGAGGGACCTCACTGTTCCTTTCTGTGTCTATCTTTCTCGACCTTCTGGTGAGTGTTTTAATGGCATGTCACCTGAGGCCACGCGGAAAAAGAAGGAAAGAAGTTTGTGACAAAAGACAAGAAGACAGTAGAGGACAGTTCTCTTGGCAAGTGTCCATTCTCCAGACACCCAGGCAGAAATCCTAGCTCTCTTACGCCAGATTTCTCTATATAAGAGGAAAATGCATTGCTTATTCTCCTGCTTTAATTTTCAATTTTTTCTAGAATCTTGAGAAAAAGATTCTATTATGAACTAAATTTGGAGGCAATCTAATTGTTTGATATAAACCTTCAAAGCTTCCTTTGAATTGAATGTCTATCTGCTTGGGCAGAAAAGGGGAAAAGGGGAATTTACATTCACTTTGCTAAACATTAGCATCTTTTGTTCAATCAGGTGAATGCAGGACAGTTCCAAGAAACAGCTTAGAGAACAAGAGTTGACACAGACGGTGTAAAATCTTTTAAGGTGCTCGGATTCAATGAGGGAGAAAGTGAGACGGAACCATATTTCAGCTCCCTAACTGTGCACCAGTCTGCGGGAACTTTGTGACAGGTCTCTGTCTCTCAGCTACACTTGACTGGCTTTTGCTGACATTCAGCTGTCAGACAGCAACCCTCTACCAGGCCGCTAACATGCTCCACAGCTTCACCCAATTAACTCGCTTTCACTTGACACGGCAGCAAAAAGCTTCATAATAGGTGGTCAGGGTGCACGGTGTCTGCCGCCCGCGAACTGCTCATACACAGCAAGATGTTTAACTGCTTTCTTCTTGCCTGTGTGCTCAGATCTAGGATGACTACAATTCAGTCATTCCATCTATTGAACTGGACGGGAATCTAAGAAATATTACAGTGATGTAGTAAGCTGCTCAGAAACAGACTTCCAGATGACTAAAGTTAAATTTATTTCTTTAGGCCCCTCTGAGAGGAAGATTTGATGTTTCACCATCAAAATTTAATACCGACTAGCAATCAATCTGTGGTTAGTGTTTCCACTCTATCATTAATAGTAGAATTGTAGGAAGATGACCTGGGATAGAAAAAGAACATCTGACTTACTTGTCAGAACAGAAAGGTCTAGGCACAAGTCAAGAGTGCGAAACTCAGCCTTTGCTCATAAAAATGCACTTTTTTGACAAACTCAACAGTTTTTCTGTAAATTTGTGTCCTGCTACTTAGCCTTTCAGAAGAAATACCCTGTACTTGAAAATGTGTTTGGCTAAGAAATAAAAACTCATACTCATTAAAAAAAAAAAGATACGAGTAACTTACACACTTTCTCTCATTTCCCAGTATGTTGAGACCTAAGCAATATAACCGGTTTTCATTTGTTTGCACTCTTTAAGTCTGGAAATTGTTTTCCATGTTGCAGAAAGAAAAAGAAAAGTAATATAAACCGTTTGGTTTCCTACATCTATAAAGTCATGTAACGTAGAGGCCACCAAACAAGTCACCTTATGATAGGACTCTATCATTGACATCCAGATGCAGATCCTTGTAGCTGCGATCAAGATAAAGTTACGACTTCAGCTCCAAGTACCCTCTCAGTAATCAAAGCTGAAAATCTAATTAAAGGAATGGGGAATTCTAGCTTCCAGCACCATGAACTAATCCTAGGAGAGATTTACCACTACTTTACACTAGGCGAAGTGGAGTTTAAGTGTACTGTGCCATTCTACATGAGTCAGAAGACTTTCTAAGCTTCTGGAGTCGTCTGTAAGTAGCAATGCTTTTGTGACATGCCTTCAAATGGAAGGAAATCCTTCTCTACATAAGATGCATATTTGTTCTTTTGCACACTCCTCAATTCTTACCAGATGCTTGAGGCAGGGGTAGATCTTGATTAAATTGCAATTAGGAAAATACCCTGCCTCCATTTTGTTCATTAAGTCCTGTCAATTTTTCCATCTACATCTAAGCTACAATCGAATCCTCCATCTCCATTGTTACTCCTCACACACACTTGTCATTTTGACTCCAAAATGCCTTACCACAATTTATTACAAATATTCATGTATATGTCTATCTTCTCATAAAACCTTCAGATCCCTGAGAAAAAGTCCCTTATCTTATCCTATTAAGGATATAACATAATACAATGCCCACGAGTGAGGACTTTGGGTTCACACTGCCTAGGTTCAAATCTTGAACTCTACACTTGCTAGTTTCTTCATCTGAAAGAAGGAGATATTAACCCACCTTAGGTAGGATAATGAGAATTAAATTAGTTAACATAGACAAAGTGCTCGGCACAGTGGCTGGCACACAGTTAACATTCCATAAGTACTGGTTGTTATTATTCTTATTACTACATCCTTAGCACTTGGCAAACTATGTAGTACACAGTAGGAAAATAATGCATGGTAAAGGGATAATTAGCTATTTTTTGAATTATTAATTCATTTCAGGGATGATATAAAGAATAAAAATTGTTCATGAAGAAACTAAGTAATAGATTTAAAACTTTGAGTTCTGATGGTATAATTTTACAGAAATAAATAATAATTAAAAATACCTAAAGTTTTAAAAATCAGTAAGAATTTAACAAGTTTCTTAGTTTTTTTTTTCTGAGCAGATAATATGCTCTTCAGAGAATAAAGAAAAAAAAACATAAGTTTCTATTGTCCATAGACATTCTTATGTACCCTCCTTTTTAAAGGATTTGATGGCTTGTTTATCTAATTTGAGGAAGATCTCATTTTTTTACAGAATTTTTAAGGAATGTGAATGAAAGATTTATTTGAAATGAACGTTCTACTTGGATACCCTTTTAAAATTATTTTAATCCCTTTTTTCCTGAAAATAGCTTTACATTTTTCCATCTTAACTAGAAGAGGAATTTGGATTGATAAAATATAGAAGTATTTCCTGGGCTGAAATGCATACAAAATAACAGGCCATGTTTTATTAATATGTTGTATGGCCTTTAATTAAAGACATTAAAAAACGGAATTGTCCTTTGCACTTAAAAAATTACTAGTATTTGAAGTATAAACAAAAATTTGCCAAACTTCTAAATTTAATTTCAGTTAACAGCTACCCTGACTTATGCCTTTTATAAAACTAAACCCCACATTAAACTTACTAACTGTAACAGTTTCCTAGGGCTGCTATAACAAATTGCCCCAAACTGGGTGGCTGAAAACAATAGAAATTTATTTTCTAACAGTTCTAGAGGCTAGAAGTCTGAAATCAAGGTGTCAGCAGGGCCAGACTTCCTCCAAAGACTCTGGGGAAAAATTCTTCCTTGTCTCTTGTAGCTTCTGGTGGTTACTGGCAATCCTTGGCGTTCTTTAGTTTGCATCACTCCAACTTGTACCTCCATCTTCACAGGCCAGGCCATCTACTCTCTCTGTCTCTGTCTCTCTATCTGTGTGTCTTTCCTTATAAAGACACTGGTCATTGAAACTGACAAAGGCCTGATCTCCAGAATATATAAGCAGCTCATACTCAATAAGAAACAAACAAACAACCCAATCCAAATATGAGCAAAAGACCTAAACAAGCAATTCTCCAACGAAGACATACAAATGATCAATAGGCACATGAAAAAATACTCAATAGCACTAATTATCAGAGAAATGCAAATCAAAACTACAATGAGGTATCACCTCACAACAGTCAGAATGGCCATCATTCAAAAGTCCACAAATGACAAATGCTGGAGAAGCTGTGGAGAAAAGGGAATCCTCCTACACTGCTGGTGGGAGTGCAGTTTGGTGCAGCCACTGTGGAAAACACTGTGCAGATTCCTCAAAAGACTAGGAATAGACTTACCGTATGACCCAGGAATCCTGCTCCTGGGCATATATCCAGAATGGACCCTTCAGGATAACACCTGCACCCCAATGTTCATAGCAGCACTATTTACAATAGCCAAGACATGGTAACAGCCTAAATGTCCATCAACAGATGACTGGATATAGAAGAGGTGGTATACTTATACAATGGAACACTACTCAGTCATAAAACCTGACAACATAATGCCATTTGCAGCAACATGGATGCTCCTGGAGAATGTCATTCTAAGCGAAGTAAGCCAGAAAGAGAAAGAAAAATACCATATGAGATCGCTCATATGTGGCATCTAAAAAACAAACAAACAAACAAACAAAGAAAGCATAAATACAAAACAGAAATAGACTCACAGACATAGAATACAAACTTGTGGTTGCCAAGGGGGCGGAGGGTGGGAAGGGACAGACTGGGATTTCAAAATCATAGAATAGATAAACAAGATTATACTGTATAGCACGGGAAAATATATACAAGATCTTGTGGTAGCTCACAGAGAAAAAAATGTGACAATGAATATATACATGTTCATGTATAACTGAAAAATTGTGCTCTACACTGGAATTTGACACATTGTAAAATGATTATAAATCAATAAAAAATGTTAAAAAAAAAAGACGCTGGTCATTGGATTTAGGGCCTGCCCTAATCCAGTATGAACTCATCTTAATTTAACTGATTTTTTAAAATTGAAGTATAGTTGATTCACAATGTTGTGTTAGTTTTAGGTGTACAGTAAAGTGATTCTGTTATATATATGTATGTTTCTATTCTTTTTCAGATTCTTTTCCATTATAGGTTATTATAAGATATTGAATATAGTTCCCTGTGCTATACAGTAGGTCCCTGTTGGTTATCTATGTTATATATAGTAGTGTGTATATGTTAATCCCCAAACTCCTAATTTATCCCTCTCCTACCTGCTTTCCCCTTTGGTAACCATTTTGGTTTTCTATGTCTGTGAATCTATTTTTGTGTTGTAAATAAGTTCATTTGTATCATTTATTTAGATTTCACATATAAACAGTATCATATGATATTTGTCTTTCTCTTGTCTGACATTTTTCTCTTAGTATGATAATCTCTAGGTCCATCCACATTGCTGCAAATAGCATTATTTCATTCTATTTTATGACTGAGTAGTATTCCATTGTATAAATATATTATATCTTCTTTATCCAGTCATCTGTCAATGGACATTTAGGTTGCTTCCTTGTCTTGGCTATTGTAAATAGTGCTATTATGAACACTGCAGTGCATGTATCTTTTCGAATTACAGTTTTCTCTGGACATATGCCCAGGAGTGGGATTGCCAGATCATATAGTAACTCTATTTTTAGTTTTTTAAGGAACCTCCATACTGTTTGCCATTTAACTGATTATATCTGCTAAAACCCTATTTCCAAATAATGTCACATTCCTAGGTCCTAAGTAAACATGAATTTTCTAGAGGACTCTATGCAGCCTACAATACCAACTACTAACAACGTAAGAGGTAATCAACTAGGGTAATTATTCTTAAAATTTTGGGCTTAGGGTACCTATGTAACTCTAACTTTAGATTATTTTAAATAATAGCTTAAATATTAGTTTAGCAAAATCTCATGGATTTCCTAGGCCCTAATAATGTTTAAAAAGTCATTGTTCATGAACACCATTTCTGGTTGAAGCTATATATTTACTCTTCAAATGTTACTAAGCAAATGGAGCAGATACGTACTGAGGCCTAATTATACCTTACAGTGAACTAACCTTTTCCTCTTCATTTCCAATTGCTGAATATTTTATGTTCACTATAAACAAAATATGTTCAGAAAGCAGTAGGGTGTTTTTAAAGTGTTTTAAATGATGCCATGATAAACATAAACTTTTATCCAAAAGTTCCACAAACACCCTATGAAAGACATTTTTCAAATGTCTGTGAACACTAAAGTCTCAGAATTTCTATAGTATATGAGCAACTATAATTTTCTAATAAATACATGCAGAAATGGTTTACAACAATGGTGATACACATCGCTTGTTGTTCCATTATCCAAATTCAGGTTACAACAATTTGTTGTCACTCCCAAATCCCAAAGTAGCTTGATTTGTTAAGATCATGTTTTTCACTTTTTTAAATGAACATAATTTTATTATAATAGAATATCATATATGCAAAAAATGAGACAAATTAAAATGTTAATTTTTTAACCTATGCAGTAAAACCCATGTATTCAGAAAAAAAAAAGTATTAAAATATAAAAATGCTATCACCCCTGCCATCAATAAGCCAGGCACTTAACAACATATCTTGAAACCTAACTAAATATGATGTTTTTAGGCAAAGATATAGAAATGTCCATCAGAAGGCATTCTAATGCTAACTCCAAAGCTGTTCCTAGAATAGGGGAGTTACTTTGAGGCCTTTGTAGTTCCTTCCTACATAGAGAGTAAGTGAAAGTTTTAATTCTGTGCCCAATTAATCAGAATGTAACAAATAATATTAATAATTATAGCAGGGACTTTATAGGTATCCTTTCTTTTAATCTTCATACAAGCCTAGAGAGAGAAGCTATGATGAGGAACTGAGGCATTCTTGAAGAGGCTGTGAACTGAGCCAGGATCACACGGTTAGCACGAGGTGAAGCCAAGGTGTGAATTTTCCCACTTCGGAGCCCCCACACCCAGCCCCTGTGAATGGGCTCTCGAGGTGGACTGCCTCTCTTTAAATCTTTGCTTCCGCACCTGGGAAACCACACAATATGGAGATAATAATAGTACCCAAAATAATATATAACCAGGGGTGTTGTAAGTATTAATAAATTAACACATACTAGGTTCTGAGAATGTTGGTTTACACATGGAAAGTACTGAATAAATGCTAGCTAATCTTCCTCCTCTTCCTGCTCTGTACCAACCCTCTGGCTTGAAAACCATGTATATCCATAAGCCTGCTCTTTTTCATGTTCACAGACTGTGCCTTTACCTGGAAGATACTTTCCCTTGGTCACAATGGGGTTTCAGTAAGAAAATGTAGAATGAGTTCGGTCAAAAAGTAAACTGCTGGCCACGGTGCTTTACAAAGAGCCGGCAGTCTCGGCCCTCCGGCTCATCCGCTAGATGACGCTGCACAAACCACCCAACCTTTCTGAGTCTCATAAATAGTACCTCGATTCTAAGAAAGTTACAAGGTTGTATACAATGGTGTATTTTGAAAACTGTAAAGAATTGCAGAACAAAATTATCATCATTATGGGGCTAAGGATATAAGGATGATTAAACACCATACCTGACTTCCAGACCCCAAGCCTAGCAAGATAAAAAATGTACGTAGGCCTGCAAGCCCTCACCTTGATCTAGCTCTAGATGTATGGGTCTGGTCCGAACAAGGAGTCGTGACTTGATACACTCCTTGAAGATATTAAGTTGATTCTCGGGACCTGACCCTTTTTAATCTCTTTTCGTAAATTGTTAACAATCACTAAAGGAGAGCGTTTACCAGTGCTCTCAAGATTTTTCAAAACCAATGACAATCCCTGGATCAGGCTGGTACCCTGGAAGGAGTAGGAGTGGAAACAGGATAGCCTGATAACTTGAAAATAAATTCATAACTCCAAATGTATTTTAAAAAATCCCTTCATAAATAACTGGGGGACTATATCTCAATTGGCTCATATGATCCCCAAATAAATGTACAATTTTTTTAAGTTGGGATTTATTCATTTGATAAATATTAACTCATTGCTATTACATGCTTAATTATTGTATGATTTCATATCAGTGAGCCAGTTTTTTCAAACATACAGCATTCTCACCATTTACAGAAATAAAAGGAAGCACAATGTCTTATCAATCTCTGCATGATGTACTCCATATGCATTTCAGAGGTTCTGAATTCATCAATAAGTGTTTGCTTCTGGCACTGACCTTTAGAAGTCTTTACATTTCCTTTTAAAAACTTCTGTTCCTCTTGTCCTTAAACTGACGTCCAACTGCCAAAATGCCAATTCTAGGGTCACTGAATTAAATGCATCGACGACAACAGTGACAAAGCTGTTAACAATGCTGAGAAACACACGTGTACTACTGGATCATTATTACGTTGCCATGAACTTGATAGGAAACAGGAAATCTTCAAAGGGAAAACTAACATCAAATAGAGCTGACAAGACAGCCAGCAGTTTAACTCAGGATCCATCTCCTTACTCTGTTTGGTTTGGGTTCAGCAGCTACGGTTCAGGGGTCAGGGCTATTCTTGGATGGGCTGACGTTCCTACTAGCAGGTTCTTAAGCTGCTTTGTTTCTTTTTTAAAAATTACTGTTCTACATTGCTACTAATGTTATGACACCACTTATAGTGTAGAGGCTCTTTATCAGAATTTAAAATTTCTAGAATACTCTGTATCTTGCTTATGGTATATTTCTTATGATAAGGAAAAATGAATCAATTTTTTTTTCTTAGTGATATGAAATGTCAACACATAAAGGTTATTTGTTGCAGAATTATAGTTTCTACTGAACTAAAATGTCCTGAGCACTCTTTTTACTTAAGCTTAGAACTTAAAAGAACAGTTCTTTTATTTTCTGTCTTATTTTTAAGGCCTATAGATGGTCAACTAGAATATTCCTCACCATCATCATTATTACCTATTTATTGTACTCCAATAGTCTGCTAGCTGCTAAATAAGACACAAACAAAGACACAATCCCTGATCTCAGGTGAACAATTCAAATACAACCACGTATCAGAAATTTCTTTCCTTTTCTGTTTTCTTTCCCTTAAGAAAGGGGGGTGGGGAAACCACAGAAGCAACATTTTCAGTAATAACTAGACATAATGAATGACCTTAGTAATAAAGAAATTCTGAACCCACAGAGACAGTGGACCAATCACAGCCACAGGCTTGGCTTTTTGAAAACTGAACTTCCAAACAAGCTGGTGAACTTTAAGTTGGGCCACATAATTTGGAATTTGTGATGGAACTTTTAGCAAGCTATTCCTTATGTTCCAGATTGTGTACTAATATCTAGGAATAGAGCAATCTCCTATGCACATGGCACTTCTTTTTTAATGGGGTTAGTCAATTAACAATCAACTACAGTATGGTATGATTAATGTTATAATAGTATAACAGGGTGTTTGGGGAGAGACTTGGGGTTTAAAACTTGGGGAAAAATCAACTAGGCACAAGGTAGAAAATAATATTCCAAACAAAGGAATCAGCATATATCAAGGCTTGTGAGACAGACAATCTGGTACTAATTTTTACTAATTTAAGTAAAACAACTAAGTTAAAAAACACAACTAATAAACACTATAACTGATAACCTTATGTTAGGTCTTTGCATTTTGTCCTTAAAAATGAATTGCCTTATTTTATATAAAATGTGTACATTTTGTTTCTAAGTGACTACTTAAAACACAGGGTTTCAAGCTGCTGTTTATTGTCTAGGATGTCTTTCAAATCAAACATTGTAGGTCTTAATTTTCAATAAACAAACAGCCAATTTTCTATTTTTAATACTGGATTTGAAATACTAAATACATCAAAATGTTAGTATAAGAATTTTGATACAATGAATGGAACTTATGGCTCTGTTAAAGATCATGTCAGATAAATTTCCGCAGGTATTCTTTTTTTGATTCCTTACTACCATTGTATTTCAACATCAGTGTTCTTTATGCCTCCTATCTGTCCAGTGATACACTATGGGTGCAAATTAAGTATGACTAAGAATTAAAACAAGTTAAACTATAAAAATGGTCAAAGCTACAATGATATCCAGAAGTACTCAACTAAGTAAAAATTAACCAAGTGTCAAATCAGGAGTACTACCTGTGGGTTCCACTAGCCAACATACCAATTTTCAATGAATTCAGGGGTTATCAGTATTCTATTACAAAGGTGAAAATATTTAGATACTCATTTTATTTATTAATCTAAAAGAAAACGGGAAACTGAAACAGATGCCATTATCAGCATTATCAGCAAATGATCTGAATCCTCTGAAGCAACCTCCCAGATGAGTAAGGTAACAGTGAAGTGATACAAACCCATAAGAAGACAGCGTTTAATTTGTACCTACATAATTCTGGAGGTTACCAAGGAGAACAGAAGGTTATGACAGAATTGATAAAGTGAAAGAAAAAACATTTGTTCAGTGCTAGAAGGAATGTAGAGATCCTCTGCTCAAAATCTCCTCTTTTACAATTGTGGGAACTCCCAGAGAGCTGATTCGCCCAAGACCATACAGCCAGGGTGGCAATGCCACAATTAAGTTCTTAATTTTTGGCTTTTCAGGCCAGTGAGTTTCCACTGCACTGAATTAGGAGCATGTCCCTTCAACTCATCTGTACCTCAAAAATCACCAGTAGAAACGTTGAAGAGATAAAGCTATAGTAGCAGTGAGTACATACGAGGTGTGGTAAGGAAGACAGAGAGGGAAAATTAGTGAAATGCTTGGCTGACATCTTTGTTGGTCTCCAAATTCAGTCTGCAAGGTTGGCTTTATATAAAGGGTCCTCTCCTTATTCCCAATAAGGAAATTCTGTGACTGTCCCTACCGAGAAGGAGGTAGAGGCATAAAGTCAGTTACCATTGCACTTCTGTTCCATTGTAAATTTCCTTCAGTCACTGAAAAAGAGAAATGACTCTAACTGGCTTGGATCTTAACTGGCTAAGATTTTGAAATCTACAGGTAGATCAAAGACTGTGCATAGAAAGCCATGCTTTCACGTGGTACTCCGAAGGCTTTACTAAGTTTATGAAAGTCAAGTATAAGATGTAGACTGCAAAACATATGCTAATATACGCTAACATATGTTTTCTTTCTTCAAAGGTTAACTATACGCTTTTACTCAAAAAAAAAATCACTATTCTCCCCAAAACGAATGATATAAAGTTATATATTTAATAAAAAAAAAAGCATCAACAATCAGTATCTTGTAACAGTTGTTCCTAAAAAAGTTTATACATAAAGTAAAAATATTTGCTGGAAGAAACAAAAACAAATCTTAGTTTTAGGCTTTCAAGCAGCCATAAAGCAAGTAAAAATGATTTTACGAAGTACACAAGTTATCATAACATTATTCATTGTTTTTCTTTTTCTTTTTTTTTTTTTTTTGCCTTGAGTATATAGTCTATATTTTATGACATGTTTAAGTAGCTACTTATTTAACAGATCAATGTTCCTGAGTGTCTTCTTGATATAACATGGGCTTTCAAACTTTTTCAGTGCAGAATACTTCCATTAAATGAAATCGTATTCAGAAATTTCATTTCTAAATAAGGTAAAGTTATCCTGCTTAGAATAGGGGTGGAAGTGAGAAATCTGTTCTCTAGGTTTCCCCACTCCCTCCCTGAGGTAGCCATATGAGACAGGGATAAATAAGACTGAAACTCACTAAACAGATGTTTCTAATAAATGATAAACCACCCCCCTTTACTTAGCTTTCTTAGTATTGAAAATAGTGACCAATTTAAAATTTTTTGAATATTTCTAAAAAGCATGGCTACACACCTGATGCTTTTGTTATCAGTGCCATTAAAAGAAGAAACAATGTAGTTATAAAATCTGAATTATTTTAATAACCTTACATCAAGCTTCTTGGTTTTTTACCTGCTAGGAAAAACACTTAACTTATTTTAAAGAATTGGAGGATTTTATATTCAAATAAACATGGATAAAGAAATATAAGTACATGAACCATGATATTAAAAAAAGATTAATCCACAGACAAAATATAACTATACCCCCAAATAATGAATACCTATTTGTATATATAGAGCCTCTATATAGATATACACATATATCTAGATTCAAAACTCTTTCCTAGGTCTTTTTATTTTCACCAAAAAAAAAAGAGGCAAAAACAGTTAGGAAATACATAATTACAACTGTAAAAACCTGTAATAGCCAATGTCATTTAATAAAATATTTTTAAATTAAGTCATAAGCCACCAGAAGGATTAACAAAATGATACATCAGAACAATCACTTTATCATGATAAAATTAGATATAATCTATATTGTATAAAATTATATGACAAATTTTTTTTCAACCAAATTCCTATTTTCAGTTAGAATTCATCAGAAATAAGATGGTGGAGACTAGAAACATAAAGCTGTAACCTGAGCTGGCCCCTTACATTCTGGAAGAGTATCTTTCCAATTGGTGTCAGACAAACACTGAGAACAAAAGGACCTCCAAAAGAATAAGCCGAATTCAGATTCCATCAAAGTATGCCCTAAGCCAAAGTTCTGGGAAACCAAGACAGCTACTTCTTCCCAATTTCTCAGCTAACACAGAATCTTAAGAACAAACGCGATATATCCAAACTTCAAACCAGTATAACATGGAAGGATGTACACTTTCAATTCTCTGTGCAAAAAACAACTTCAAAAGGAAAAAGGAAGGTCCTTTTGTTCTAGGTAAAAGGCCTTAACCATAGGCCTAGTGAATACGTCACTCTTTATACAAGTCATTTTTTACTGAAAGAAAAAAAGTTAGTCTTCTTTTGCACAGAAAACTATAAAACTATAAAACTTCTATTGACATTTCAATGTTCTTGTCTCTAACAGCCTAAAGGTATACTCAACTTAAAATTTGGTCATTTTTAATGTTTCTCTACTATTTCATACCCTGGAATCCATTTTCTAAGAAAAATATCTATCTCCATCTTTGGTTAGAGCATGGGCTTTGAAAACACAGACAGCAGTTCCAATCTAAGATCCCAAACAGCATGATATTGGGCAAATTACTTATCCTCCCTCTGTGGACTTATCTGCAATATGGGGAAATAATATTGCTCTTATAAGATTGACACAAAGATTAAATTAAATAATAAGTAGAATAGACATAAATATGTCTCTGTGGTATCTGGCAATTAGAAAATGTTACTGATATTATTTAGGGACTACTAATTTAAACTCAATTTTGAATTAGTTGCCAAGACATGTGTGCTGAATCATCAACACAACTGTTCACCCACCCAGGCCTCACAATCCATTACCTACATATCAACTCTTAATTTGATTTGAACAGAAGTTTCCTTATCCATACATGGTCCACAGTGAGTCTGTAAATTGTTCAGTGAGTCTGAATAGTAGAAAAAGATGTGCCTTGACCACCCACTTTGTTGGATTTAATGTCTTGGGTGTGGGAGATTTCATTTTAAAGAAATCATTAAGCTTCCTCTTGAGTATTCGGTTTGGCACAAACCGTGCATTTTCAAGTAAAAATTTCTTTCAACATTATTATGAGAATTATGACTATGCTTGTTGTTTAGCTTCCCACCTTACTTTTTTGGTATTGCTTTCTATTTACTGTTCACCTTTTAAATATTGACAAATTAAAAAAAAATTCATAGCATATAAGAGGAGTTTTAGACATCTAAAATACAATGACACTGGAACTACTTTAGATATGTAGCTATAATATGTATGATCAGTGGCAATTGTGTTGAAAATTCCACAGTGTTGGAACAATCTAATTATTAAGACTCTTATTTCCCCTGCAGGTGTAAATACAAGAGTCTAATAAGCTTTCTCACTATGAAAAAACATACATATATTATATTAAAATATTAAAAACTATTTAATGAGGTCCGTTTCCTTCCAAAAGTAAACTGAGGTTGTGTCTGAACCAGCTTGAGGCAAGGGAAGTTTCAAATACAACGTTTTAAAAACTAGCCATTATTTCCCATGTTGAAAAAAATTGCAATTTTATTTCCTAACAGCAAATGAAACTGTCAGGAAAATTTAGGTGTAATAAAATTGGGTGGTTAAACCAACATGCTGGACTTGAAATAAAACTGAATTAAAGGAATTAAAATTAATTCTTATGTCAGTCAACCCTTTAAAAATACTATTCAAAACTTACTGTTTTTACAAACAGAACTTCCTTGTTCTTGATAAAGTACAAAGTTAACCATCTCCTTAATGACTACTAATGGTGCTACAGTTGAAACTGTGCATCGAACAATATTTTGCATAAAAATGTGTTGCTTCTGGCAACTTTTCTGCTTAAATAAAAAGTTGTCAAGGAGGGTGACTTTAGTGGTACAGAGTTTTAAAATGGTGGACTCAGTCCAAGGTTAGCTAATAACGGCTGACATGCCCTGGAATCTTGAGGCCTAAATCAACATTGTTTTCACAGCTGTAATTAAGCCACCTAATCAGAAGCACATTTTGACGGGACAGTTTCTGGAAGCCAGACATTACAATTTCTTATGCCTGGAGTGCAGTGGCTCATGAGAGGTCCTCGTTTAATTTCAGGTTAAATGGGGGGGGGGGCAGTAAAATAAAAGGACTATTTTTTTTTAAGTAACATACAACTGTTGAAATGAAGCAGGCCTATGTGTTCATGCCTTGACCAGCCTTGCACCCCACCCTCCTCTGGCTCTCTGCTGAGTCCCCCAACTCTCAAGTGGCAGCTGCACGCAGAGAGATGAAGGGTCTCTGCCAAGATCAACAGATGAGCTGGTCTAAACTGGCTCTCTGTGTGTTCTGATTGTAAATTGTGCTGGTGATGATTAGAGAACTCTAACACAGGATGTCGACTCTTAAAACTGTCCAGAGAAAATAATTTTTTTAAGTTCAGGAAAAATTTTTTTCTAACTTTTTTTGTGGCTTGGTGTATAGTGTTGTGTCTATAACTTTCATATGATTCAAATGAATTCACCCAGATTAAGCAACTTTGTTATTAAAAAAGAAAAAAAGAAGGCCATGGCTTGGCTCATAGCAAGGACCTTCATCTCGGGTTGTTTATATAATAGTGCTATAGAGGGTGGTTCTCCGCCGGCACACGAGTCATGTGTTTCTACCACCTGCCAACAGAAGATATTCCTAAAATGATGAAAATCTAGGATGTGATATTCACATCTTATCAAGAAACCCTGTGGATGTCTTTAAAACAGCTAAATTGCCAGCAGAGGTTGTTTTCTGCAATGTTGTTGCGTTCTGTAACATTTCAACTTTCAACCCCAGAGGCCACTGTAAAACTATCAATATGAAGGCACTAGTCACTGGAGTCTGATTACATTTAGTTCTGCATTTTAATTACATATGGATTCTATTAACCAAACCTTTTTGCCTTATAGGCAACATTTTAATCAAATTACTATAATTTTCAAATATGTTACAATAGTTTGACAAGTTAAAAGTTCACATTCCTAACATATTAAATATCAAAAAAACTTTGCATAAGAAAAGGAAATACTCCTCACAAGTAATGCTAATACATTTTCAGATTACTTTGGGGACTTTCTGACTACCTAGTTACAAGTTATATTGTGAGATTTATATTACTGGTATACATTTGCAAATGGGTTACTGGTGTTGAATATAACCAAATTCAAAATATAATTATGATTATTACAAGTTTAGAAACACACATTCATTTTACTGTAAATTGAAGCAAGAACAAAACAAAGCATGGTTAGACTCTAAGTATTAAAAATCAGTATCTGTAACTTCAGTCAAAGAATTTTTGAGCTGAGAGGGAATTTAGATTTCATCTAGTTGAAACCCTTCATTTTACAGCCAGGAAAACCAAGACCAAGAACTTGTGTGATTTATTTCCCAAAGCTTTGTGTTGAGTTGATAACAGAGGTTGTTCTAAATCCAAGTTTCCTCTGACTCTGTCACGCTACTTTCCAGTACAATACATTGCCATTCTGTGTAAGCAACAATCTAGCTGCCTATCCAATACCATCCAAGAACTAAAAGAAAGATGGCTTCACGTGGCAAAACACACACAACGTAAAATTTACCACGTTAACAATTTTAAAGTGTACAATTCAGTGGCATCAGGTACATTCATAATGTTGTGCAATCATCACCACCATCTTACCTCTACAACTTCTCCATCACCCCAAAAGTAAATTCCATACCCATTAAGCAGTCATTCTCCATTCCCTTCTCCCCCTCTGCCTTGCCCCAGTCAACCACTAATCTGCTTTCTATCTCCATGGAGAAGAATATATCTATTCTGGAAACTTTATACAAATGCAATCATATAGTATGTTGCCTTTTGAGTCTGGCTTCTTCCATTTAGTACAATGTTACCAAAGTACATTCATGTTATAACATGTATCAGTACTTCATTCCCTTTCATGGTTGAATAACATTCCATTGTCTCAATATACTACGTTTGTTTATCTATTCATCAACTGATGGATATTTAGGTTGTTTTCATCTTTAGGCTATTATGAATAGTGTTGCAATGAACATTTGATATTTTCTATTATTTTTTGAAAAAATGTTTCATGGCATTAACAGTAGGTGTGAAGTGGTATCTCACTGTGATTTTGACTTGCACTTCCCTAATGACTAATGGTATTGAGCATCTTTGCGTGTGTTTGTTGATCATCTATATATCTTCTTTGAAGAAGTGTCTGTTCAAGTCCTTTGCCCATTTCAAAATTAGGTTGTTTGTCTTTTTGTTGTTGAGTTGTATGAGTGCTTTACATATTAGACCCTAATCAGATACGTGAGTTATATATATTTTCTCCCATTCTGGGGGGTGTTTTTTAATGCAGAAGTTTCTAATTTTGATGAGCTCTATTTTTTCTTTTGTTATTTATGCTTTTAGTGTCATATCTAAGATCCATTGTCAAATCCAAGCTCATGAAGATTTGTATCTGTTTTTCATTAAGAATTTTAGGTCTTATATTTAGATCTTTGATCCATTTTGAGTTAATTTTTATATATAGTGTGAAGTAAGAGTTCAAGGAAATACATTTTTGAAAATAAGCTTTTTAGCGATTTATCTAAAGTACACTTCTAGTTCTAAAGTAAGTCTCACATACTCTAGGCCAAAGAACAATTAATTTTAATTTGATATAGCACCATTATCGACAAACATTTACTGAGTTGAGTACCCACCATGTGAGTAGAAGATATCACACTGGTCATTTTATGTCTTTATGGGTAAAATATACAGTCAGGGGCCTCAAAAAATCTGACAAAGTTTAAAATTATTTAAGTGTATACTGAAAAGAATGTTCTTCATTGTCACAAATAATTTTTAGTTTTGGGTTTTTTGGATTTGGGGGGATTTTTTAGGAAGAGCAGTAAAGAGGAGAAGAAATATACAATTTATATTACTTGAAAGTATTTACTTAAAATTTTATGTTGGCCTAATAATATATAGACTATCCTCTTCATCCACATTAATGATTTGCTAGAGAAATATATGAAATATAGTTTTTAACTTAAGACAATTTTGTGTGGAAAAAATTTGAGGTAGAACTATGGTTTGTGCAAAGTGCCATGACAAGTGTATATTGAACAAGTATTACTGAAGGACTGCTCTTGCCATTAATTTCAATTCAAATCAACCAGCATTTATTGAGTTGAGGTCATTATAATGGATTATAAAAATAATGAATATGATATCCCTCACAGACTCATGATACGGTAATATACATACACAACTAACTGGTTATGTAAGTCAGACTACTATATAGTTCTCCAACAGGTAAATACAGTGATAAATGAGCATAACAAAGGGAACGCTTACTTCTGCCAGCTGAGAGGTGAATTAAAAACCAGATGGAGTCAGGATATGTCTGGATGTCAATGATAAAGAATTTTCAATTTATCACGAGGAAAGTGCAGAGCCAAAATATGTTTTGGGTCAAGCTAGGGTCTGACCTTATCTGTGTGTTGGAAAGATAACTTGGGCACTAATGTGGCAGGCAAGATGGAAGGGGAAAATCTGCATATGGGGAACCTCACTGGAATACCATGGCAATAGCCCAGGGAATCCTTAATGTGAAAGGTAGAAAGGAGAGACTGGCTCTAAGAGATCTGTGGTGATAGAAACAATAAGACTTAGCAACTGACTAAATATTGTTGGTAGAGGGAAAGTAGAACAAATTTAAGGGTGCTCCCTTGGGCTGGGAGGTGAACAGCTATGTTGGAGCTAGGGAATGGAGGGAAAGCACAGGTTGGGAAAACGGGACTGGTAGAGTCAGATAATAAATTCAGTTTGGGACCTCGGTGAGTTTGAGGTTTTTGCAGAAAATCAAAGTGGAGATTTCCAAAAATCTAGCAGGCAACTGAAGCCTTCAAAGAACTTGATTTAGTAAGAAAAATAAAATAGAAGAGATACAGCATATTTAGTCACCACCACTCTGAAAAACTGGTAGGAATATTTAGAGCATTAGACTGTCAAATTACCATCTCTACTTTCTACAACTTAATTACTAATTGATTACAATGATCAGAGTTTGAAATTTTCATTCTTGCTATGCCCTGCTCCACCCTTGTAATATTTCATCACTGAAGAGTAGAATTATATAAACATATATTTATTACACATAAATATATGTATACATATATAAAAATGTATCTGATATTAAATGTTTATTATAAAAGTACATATTTATATGACAAATATAAATTATATATACTTAGATAAACTATATTTATATACTTATATAAATAAAAATTTTATGGTATCATGCCCCTATAGTCACTAACCAGATAAGTGAAGGTGGTTCCTCTTAAACTGCATCACACAAAAACCAAAAGGCTAGAAGGGAGCTGTAAGGCCAGTGGTATACACATTATTATCTCTAGGTCCCTATTTACTATACACAAAAAGCTTGAGTTTCTGGACTATGAGAAACTTTAAAAGTTTGGAAGTTTATGTCAAGGATGAAGGAAAATGTTTGCATGTTGACTGAGCTTTCCCACCTTTTGATATTTTTGTTTCCCTTATTTAACTCTGTTAGTTTCCAAAGGCCAGAGCTGGACCTCATGATAAAAATACAGGAGAACTTAATGAACACCTAAGTAAGCAGTATTTAGCACAAGGGTAAAACAAGTGTTGTTATGACAACCAATGTCAGTGAATTTCGAGACAAAATAGAAAACAAAAAACAAACAAAAAATGTGGTTGGGAAGAGTAACTACATAAAGCAAAGGGAGCACGTGTTTTCTAGCACAGTTAATGGAGACATATGAGTCAGAGGGGTTCTCAGAAAGCTGAAAGTCACAGCTAATGGGCACAATGCTCCTCCCCAAGTTTCCTTCATCTCTCACCATCCTCCACCTGATTCATGCTGTTCTAGTCACCTAGATGTCTTTCCATCCCTTCAGCATCCCATGCTTTCCCTTGTCAATTCCTACTAATATTCCCTTTCTCAGCTAAGACCTCAATTCTTCACCTAGACCACCCCAAGCCAAGGTTAGATCCCCCAGTTACGTGCTCTCATAGCATCTGTGATTCCACTTCAATGTCATTCTTTTAATTATTTGTGTAGTAGTTGTAGTCTCCACTATACTTGAAGGGCCATGATAGCAGAGACTTGTTTTAATCCACACTGCAGTCTCAGAGGAAAGCACGAGGTAAGAAATCAGAGGCCCTGTTCTAATGTGATTGGGGTCTAATTAACAACTTGGGAGCAAGACTCGAGAATCTGTACTATTTTATACCATTGAAATGCACCGGAGAGCCTGTCTCTACAATTATGGCTTGGTTTATGGCTCATTATTAAAAATTATTTTTCTTGAAGGGCTAAAAACCTCAATAATAAACAACAGGAATCAACTCAGATAAAGTATCTGAAAGATTATGAAAGCATTTTACCTAGAATAAGTTACTTAAATTCCGTCAGTTTTTTTATCCATACAACACTAATACTAACAAACAATACTTCCTCTCTCAAGAAAGTGTAATAAAAATAAATGGGACAAAAATTTGGGGAACTTAAAAAAAGGGGATTCTCATTTTTTTTATCTTAACTGAACCAAAATATCTAAACCTTTCAGGTTTATTGACTATATAATACCACTTGACAGCCATCCAATCTGACATAATGTGAAAAATGATGCAAAGATCTTTCTCCTGCAATATACTAAACATAATGTTCCTCTGATTTGTAACTTATTATTTTCTCACAAATAAAGTACTGTAGAATTAAAAACATACTGCTTAAACATACAATGGAAATGAGGCAAATCGACACTATAGCTTGAAGCATCATAACTCACAGCAAAGTATTTGGGTTTGGCATTAAGTGTTTCACATACTGAAATATGTGTTTCTCCACAACTGTGGGTGTGCCGGTCTCCGAACACCCACAAGTAATTGGTTCTGACTGCTGTACTGTTCTCTACTGGGCTGTAAGGTACTCAAAAGCTCTTTACTCAAAGCCCTTTCTGGTTACTATTACTCAAGATAAAAGCTCTAGCACAGCCCAAAGTTAATGGGTCAAAGACCAACATACTGGAAATGTTAAAGTCCTGGCAAGTGTACAATTGATGAGAACTCTTAGATGAACTCCAGCATTACTATTACATGTTGCTGAACAAAAAATGAAAATGTCATCTAAAGAGGGACAAAACTTTTAAAGATGACTATTCACATCTGCAATATGACCAGTCTCTTTCTATGCATTACAACGTCATGATATATTAAGTTTTTTATTAATAATGAATGTTTATTTTTTATTCCCATCCAGTGAAATGGTGGGGAAAATACAGAAATGAGCATATACTGACTGTCCTCAGTTCATTAAATAAGTGATAACAACAACAACGAACATTAATACTGTATTTAGTATGTGCTAAAAGCACTGATTTAAGGGCTGTTTTAGTTCTTTTGCCTACTCATAAAATGATTTCCTCATGCCTACATGTATTTCTTAAAGCTACACGTATAGCTTAGCTAAAGGAAATATACATAACTACCAGAAAAATTTTTATGTATAGTGAAGCGAACCAAAATATATTGAGCACCTGTCAATATGCCAGATTGCTTAATCCTCACAACAGTCCTAAAGGTAGGCAATTTCATTTACATGTTACAGATATAGAACTTGATACTTAAGAGTGTTGTGTGGGCAATAAACAACTGTGTCAGAAAGCACCCCCAGGCCTGCCTGACTCTAAAGCCTCACATGAGGGAAAGGAGGCAATGGTAGGTGGGGTGGGTATTGCAGGAGAAAACTAGTTCATCTGAGGACCCAGTAATAGAGTTTCCAGAATGGCCCAAAATAACAAATCCTAGAGAGACCAAACAAGAACATCAAAAGCTAAACGGTCAGAGGCAGAATCAAATCAGGGTATCAAGTAAGAAGCAGGGATTGGATGGTGCAAGAATGGAATGGAAACATATGAAGGTAGAGTTTGAAGTGACTGTTACAAGTAGTCTTGGGCTCCAGGGGGTACAGGCTGTTGTGTGACCTAGATGTCTTTAATTGAGGGAGAATGAAACTAAAGTAACAATACCTTTTTTATTATACACAAAAACTCATTATATAATTTAATTCATTAAATATATGTATTATCCATAAGGTCTATTCCTCAAAACAAAATGAAGTAAATATTTTGACTGCTTCTCCCCCTTAACAAAGTATCAAATTGCTGCACATTCTTCAAAGAGTCCCACAAACACTTCACCTTCTCAGTACTTTCTTCTGTCAATGTTAGGCAGGATGAACTCCACCCTCATCTATGTTCCCACAGACTTTATATATGCTATTTCTATGATTTGCTTATGTGACCATTTCCTTGCTAGAAGAGGAATCCAAAAAGGCAGAGATCGTGGTGTCACCTTTGTCCACATTAAAAAAAAATAAAGTGGTAGACAAACATCCAAAAATATCAGTAATTATATTAAATGTAAATGGTCTAAACACCCAAGTAAAAGCCAGAGATCATCAAATGGATAAATAAAACAAAAACAACTACATCTTTCTACAAGAGGCCCACTGTAAATATAAAACATTGGTTAAAAGAAAAGAGTGGGAATAGATAGATCATGCAAATATTAGCCAAAACAAAGCTGGAGTGTGAAAAGGTGGTAAGTGAAATTATAAAAATGGACAGTATAGTCAACAGGGGCCAACACCAGACTGCTGGAGTCTTATTTTAAGACAATATTGAAACATGTTCAAGTCACTCCCATATTAAAGCAGAATTCCCTGAATCCTCTAAACACTCTACTCCAATTTTTCACATTTAATAGCTAAATCTTTGAGAGAGATGTCTAAATTCACTTTTTGGGGGGGCCAACTCCCATTCATTTCTCCACTTCTTGCTAAAAAAGACTTTGCTAAAGGTTACCGAGGTCTTCCATGCACTAAATCCAGAGGCCATTTTCAGTCCTCATTCCACTTGATTTTCAGCAGTATATGAGACTATTTACATGTCATCTTCTTAAAATACTCTATTCTCATGGCATCATACTTTTTTGGTTTTCCTCTTCCCTCTGCCTGTTCCTTCATAGCTTACTTTCCAACCATATCCTCTTCTACTCAAGTATTACATGCTGGAGTTTTTCAAGCTTCATTCTTAGGCCTTTTTCCCTTCTCACTTCTATAAACCATCTCTATGTAGTCTTAGTCTTATTAACAGCCTCAAGTTATATTTGTATAACAATGACTTGAAATTTGTATCTCCAGCTTGGCATCCTGCTTGAATTCCAATTCAAGCAGCCTTCTTGACATCTCCAGGTGGGTGTCTCAATGGCACCTCAAAATTAACATACCCCAAATTAAACTCACAATAGCCCCTCCTGTTTCAATGTTTCTAAGTAAACGAGGTCATTTATCCATTTCCAAAAGCAAAAAACCTAGGACTTCTCTGACAAACCTCTACCTCATGTTCTTCACATTCAATTGTTTCTTCACACTACAGTCAAAGTGATCTTTTTAAAAATGCAAATCTGAGCACATCACTCCTTTTTGAAAAAGTTTTTCCATGACTCTCCCCCCCGTTCTTAAAGCAAAGATAACAAAGTCTGACCTCTGCCCTTTTCTCCAGACCACTATTATCTCAGACCACTTTGCCTTTGCTCTCTTTATTCCAGTCACAGTGGTCTTTCTCAATTTCAATCCACAGAGCCTTTGTGGCTGTCCGCACTCCCCTCCTTCTGATCTGGAACACTACTCTCTTCCACCCCTGGTTACCTCCTACCCAGTCTTCAGATACTGGCTCAAGCATCACTAGCCCAGAAAAGGCTTTACTCATACCTCAATCTAAGGCAGGCTCATTTGTTCATAAACTCCTATACATTTAGGTTCTTTTCTTTCCATGGACTTATCCTGGTTAGTAATTATACATTAATTAGTGTGATTACATGAAAAATAATTAATTCCACTGTTAGATTTTAAGTTCATGAGAGCAAGGATTGTCTATTTTGGTTCACATGACATCCCCAGGAGCAGAACTGAGCCTGCTACAGAGTAGATGCTGAATAAATATTAAACAAATGGATAAAGAAAAAAACTAACAAACAATAATACAAAGAAGGCAGAGCTCGAGTAAGCAGAGGCTGGAGAGCCAACAAAGAAAAATCGATAACAAGTGAAACAAAGGAGGTAAGTATTTAAAGAAGAAAGTAGGTAAAGCCTCATACATCACAGAAAAATTAAAAGAGATGAGAAGGAACTAATGGATAAGCAGAGCAAACAGAAAATTATTGGTGACCTTTAAGAAAATAGCTTCAGTAGAATGAGCATATACAAGAAGAAAAATATAGACTACTTTTCAAGAATATGTCTATGAAAAGAGGGGAAGACTGGCTGCAGAAAGTGCAGAGAGCTCAGCCATGGGAATATACTGCTGGTGATCACAGAGCAGGAGTTACATGCTCAGGGCTACAGTAGGAAGTAGAACAAAATGACGAGGTTTGCAGTGGAAGATATTAGGCTGGTAAATAATTTTGTCCTGCAGTGCAATCCAATTACTTTCTATCCAGATAATAGTGATAAAAAATAATAGCTAACTGTTTTTGGACTACTCATTAAATGCAAGGAAAAGTCCAAAGTACTTTAACACTTCTCACTAGACCTCCCAACTTCTCTATTAGGGAGTATTATCATTGTCCCCATTTTACAGATGAAAAACCTGAGACCCAGGCCAGGTGATCACCAACTGACAGAATGTGAATTTGAATCTGGATTTATCTGACTTCTACAGCACATACCATTAACTGGTTAACCCAATATACATTCCTTCTTCATTCCCTTGTCCCTTGACTCATAGCTCAGGGTGGCCACATGACCCATTTCCAGCTGACGGAATGTAAGTGGAAATATATTTGGAACTTCCTTGGAAGGCTTTTTTTAAAAAATATATAAACATTTAAATACATACTTAATATCTATTATCTATTAAATTTATATTAAAATCTCTAAATACTTATATAACAAATGTATGCTATAAATATTTAAATATTTTTTAAATGGAAAGCCTTCCAATGCTTTATTATATATATATATATATACATATAAAACACAGATATTGTGGGCCATCCCATTCCTCCGACGTGAATGTGACTGCAGATCCTAGAGTGGGCTACTGTCTTAAGACAATCAGGGAGTAGCAGAGATATTATAGAGAAGTTTGCACCACTAAACTAATCACAATAGCCACCTACTTCTAGACTTCTTACTGTATGAGAAAAAAACATGTTTTTTCTTAAGTCATGAGTCAAGTTTTCTATTATTTATACTTGATTGCACTTCTAGTGGATATAATTCCAAAGCCCATGCTCTTGTCTACCAAACTCAACTGTATCTCATCTATGAAATAAAAAGATTAACCTCCCTCAGAGAGTTCTGAAGGAGTTCAAGTTAGAAAATGCATATATAAATGTCTTGAAAAATAAAAATTATTGTACAAATTTTTTAGTGTTTTAAAAATACTGATTCTCAACGAATGGAAGTAACTGGAGTGCAAACACACCACAGACACATGGGACTGGGCAGCAGTATCCTGCAAGGACACATCAGAATCCCGTGGGGAAACCTTTCACATCACACATGTTCCCTTTTGAGAATCACTGCCAGTGTAAACCTCCTCTTACAAATAAGATGATGAGTATCTCCTGAGTGTCTGTTCAAAAGGCTGAGAAGTGACATTTTATTATAATAGTGAGATACATTAAGCACATCTCCATTTTTGAACCCATGGGGGCACAGTTCACCCTACCGAGTTTGACTGTTCTTAAAATATAAGTAATTATTTTTATATGAATAACAGTAACAAAAACAACAGCTGATACAATCTAAACAGTATAATGTAGTATTAATCAATGGGATCAGAGAGTTAGCAGGAAGAAATGTAAATATACTCCAGAGAAAGGCTAGAATATATTCCAAATACTTATTAAAATCTTTATAAAGGTTTCTTTGTTTTAATTTCTCTTACTTGAGGTCAAATTTACTACTCTCTCATTAAAAAATTAACAAAGTAATTTTAAAAATTGAACTCAACTTAACTCACATCTCAGGTTCCAAATAATTGGTTTGTTCATTTATTGGATAAAGTACTAGTATTTTTCATTCAGTAACCATTTGTTGAGCCCCTATTGTTGGGTAGACTGCTCTCAGTACTACAGTGACTTTACAGCAATGAAGAAAATACCCTAAATTGCTTGTCTTTATGGAACTTATATTCTATGAGGGTAAGCAGCAAGCAGAAAATAAGCAAATAAATAAAATATATGTAAACTGGTAAGTGCTCTAGTGACCAAAATAAAGCAAGAAAGGCATAAAGTATATAGGCAACGTGGGGGTGAGAAGGAGACGGGTTTGTGGGATGGGAGAGGGTTGGTGGTTGCAATTTTAAATACCATAGTGATAAAGCTTTCATTGGGAAGCTGACATTGAAGCTAAGACCCAAAGGAGCTGAAGAACCAAACCACAGCTATGCATCTATCTGCTTTCATGATGACTCTTTTTCAGTTGAATCTATCATTGGAAATTAGTCAATATCTGAATAGCAAAATGATACTGTTTTTCCTTACAAGTCACCCTGATCCATTCTAATCAAATCAAAAAAAGAAAAAAAAGATATTCCAGTTATCGGTAACCCCCTGAACTTCACTGTTGATATAGCTGGCTTTTGAGAAAAAAGTTTAAATGTGTATTTTGTTCCTTCATGTCACAAATGTGTTCATTTTTGATACTCTCCAAACACATATTTCAAATGTAGAAAATTTTGTTTAGTCTTAAATGAGCCCAAATTTCATCATGGGCTAAAATTTTAAGACATAAAATGACTGCTGAAACTGAATTTTAATCATATAGATGAATCACAACATGCATCTTTAGCTAGGCATGTATTATGGATAAGTCTAGTTTTCTACAGAGAATAATCACATGTTCTAATTACCATTTTGGTTATACGCATAATTAATAATATTCTATCTTAATGGGACACAACTGAATCTTCAGACAGTTGCAAGCTTTAACTATGCATACTGCCAAATCCAACTGTCAGCTGCACTGCCAAACACAAAGGAATCTTGATGTAGTGTTTTAGCATTGATAACAATGTGCATATCTTTGCACATGATACAATAGAAAAATTAATTGCTTTTCTTCCTTCAAAATTTTCTCCACACTTAATAATTTTATCTTGCTTGATTGATCATTTACCCTAAATTATATATACTGGCGAGTGATCTTATGAACAATAAAAACATGAATGTAAACGTGACTCAAGATTCAAAGAAGAAAAAACACTGGACTTACTGATTGTAAACTTTCATTTTCACGTAAACAAGCTGTGTGAAGTTCTGATTTCAAGGTTGCAATGTGACTTCGATGAGATGTCATTTCCTTTTCTAATGTAGCAATTCTGTTGCTTGCAAGCTGGTAGACATCGATGAAACTTTTAATCATAGCCTTAAGAAATAAAAATAATGTCACATACAATTCAAATAAAGCTGTTCCCAAGGGAGAATTTCCATAATTTGAAAGCAAAATCATTAAAATTTTAAAATAAACAACTTTTCATCTTTCTTTAAAATAATAAAGCTAAACCTCACATTCTGTATTGAGAACAGTGACTATTTTAAGAAAGTTTGGGAGAAAATAATTGAGACCTCTTCCAGTGTATTTATTTAAATAAGGTGTACTTTGATCTATTGTGCTTAAAATTTAGAATGCAGTTTTTAAAGATGGCACACTTATTTTCTTTGTAAAGTTAAATTCAAGTTGTAATTTGACCTAAATTTCAATCTTAAGACACACAATGGATAGAATACAAGACATTTCAAAATAAACTTGGTAAAATTTTCAACCCACCTAAAAAACAAATGGTTTGAAACAAAAGGAGCTGAAATAATCCTGTGATTTTTAACAGTAAATAATGTGATTCTTATATTGTAAGAAAAGCAAAATTACTTTCATTCATGTAACAGAGGAATGCCCTTGCATTATACTAGATATAATAAAATAAATAACACAAGGAAGTGCTGGTAACTTTTTCTCTCTCCTAAACAGTATAATGTTTGGGTGATTGCTGGGCCTCTGAATTACAGTTTAATCATATTTTATAGGCTTTTTCTTCTAAAGCAAGCTGTGGTGAATTTTAAGTCCAAAAATACTATTATACCTTTTCAAAAAGTCTTTCCAAATACTTCAAATATAGCAAAGTAAAATCAAACATTTCAAAGACATATTTAAATATAATGTTATATTATTTCCAAGAAAAACACGTTCCAACCACAGCCACAAATTAGTACAATGGTAGACAGTCTGAGAACTTCCAAGTTATATTGAATCTGAAGAGTCTGGTTTGAGAAAGCTTTAAGAAAATAGATATTTGGGCAATTCTGAATGCATATGAAATAAGAATCTGATGAACAAAAAAGAAACAACATACACACTGTCTGAGAAGCAGAAGTAGGTGAGTCATTTGTAGTCAAAAGCAAGAAAAGCCACACCTTTTTGCCTAACAAATTCTTATTTGCCCTCAAAAATCCAGCTCAGAAACCACCTCTTTCAAGAAGACTCTTTAGAGCCCAAAAGCAGTGTTAAGTTCTATTCTGGGTCCCTCATGCTTACTTCTGCTATTGCATTTATCACATTAGCAGACATGTATTGGTTTACACGTTTATTTTTATTACACTAAAGAGTTCCGAGGGCCAGATACTGTGCCTAAGCATGTCTGTATCTTCAGGGACGGTGTGAAAGACTGACTGAACAAATGACCAACTGAACGAATGAATGAGTGAATGAATGAACAAATGAATGAAAAACCAGACAAGATGAAATACCACAAGTTAAATAGGCATATTCAACTTGGCAAAAAATACCTTATAGGAAAGGCAGAAGATATCTGGGAAAATATAACCTTAACACTGTAATGAACAAATTATTAACCATACTTTGTTCAAGTCAAAAAAAGAAGCAAAAGCATAGCTGTAGGCATAAAAAGACAGAGTACGCAAAAGTGAAATCTATCGCCCAATACTAAGTAAGCACAATACGACCTCATGTTTGGGAACATCCCCCATGTCCTAACGCACCTGACTTTGAGTCATTAAAGTAAGCCTATGGCTAATACTAACACAAAATATTCAAAAGTATATA
The DNA here is from genome assembly GCF_048773025.1 of Camelus bactrianus. Lineage (NCBI taxonomy): Eukaryota > Metazoa > Chordata > Mammalia > Artiodactyla > Camelidae > Camelus > Camelus bactrianus. The sequence goes on from NC_133542.1 coordinate 21,996,681, forward strand.
TTTACATGGTATACTCACTTTATACAGTATATAGAAATGAAGTATATCCAAAAGTATAGAAAGTATATAAAAATCAGAAACTATGAAATCATATCTGTTTCTTCCTGTGCCAAGTCTCTCTCCACTTTTACATTCATTTACCTTCTCCATTGACGAGGTGGACCAGGAGTCACAAGTCCTATTTTTTCCTGGTTCTCACTGTGCCACTTACTTAGCTTTATGGGCAATGCCATGTCATCTCTCTGAGCCCCCATCTCCTCCCTCCACAACATGGGGAAAAGGGTCGTTTTCTCGCTTACTGCCAAAACTATTGTAAGGATCAAAAAGTTAAAAATCTAATACAAAGCTATTCTCTTAATACTTCAACCACACCGCATCTAATATTTAAAAAGCCCTCTAAAAATGGTAAACTAGTGAATTTCACTGCAGTATTACCACTGTTTTATTTTCAAATTGTCCACTAATATCTTAATGCGACAATCTGTGATTGGTGGTTCATATACACGTGTTCTTGTTATATAAAGACCTAAAGTGTGTAAAAGGCATGAAAACTTGCATAAATGCTTATTTAATAAAAAGAAAAAAGAAAGTACCCTTCTATCTTTAGCAGGGTCCTGAATAATTATTTCAATGTAAGTCATAATAGAATTGGCCTCTAACATTTAAGGATAAAAAAGTTCAACATTTTAAAAATTATCCTGTTTCCTAAATTTGGAGAAACACATTTCATGAATTCTCACATACATAATATCCTACAAGGAATAAACAATATAAATGATATCCCTTCAAACCTCTCTTTAAAAAAAAATACTTTTTGAGAAGTAATAATTGCATTTTTATATGATGGATGGAACAAAGGCCACAATTATTTTGGCTCCTTCCTTGACCTACTTTTAATAACTAAATTCTAATATCCAATGCAGTATTAAGAGAAATCACATATTACCCTTTATAACACTAAAAAGAGTAGAATAATAATCTACTTTTTGCTTAGGATTTAGAATCTGAAATGCTTAAAATCATTAAAGCAGTACTTCATTTGAGAGACAAAAGAAATTTTGTATAATACTTACTATATAGGATATTTTTTTCAGAGCAGCAAAGGTACATCAATCAATACAAAAAGCATGTTTCATGGTAAAGCGTATGTAAAATATACTATACGCTTCTCAAATGAAAACCTTCAGAACTGAAAGGTAGTGTCAGTGAAATGGCAAAGCTATTCAAAGAAGCCACAGCTCTTTTGAAGAATAAAGAATGTTAACTTCCAGTATTAAAAAGTGATTCAAACTATGTAATAAAAGATGCCAGTGAAATATCCAACTCTTTAATAAAATAGAGGCACCAACTTGGTAGAAGAAGTGAAAATGACAGCTGGAATAAAGTAAGGGCATGGGCGGAGGAGGGAGTGGCATCTAATGGCCTCTCTATCAATCTCCTGAAGTCCAGCCCTTGACAACATACCTCACTCCTATATTAAAACATCATATTTTTTCACATTAGGAAACAATGACAGAGCAGCATAATATTGTGTACAGCAAGCCCAGTATTTGTTATTTTTTAAATTTTTTAAAATAGCTTTATGCTTTTAAAAAATTTTTAAATAGCTTTACACTTTATTATTATATTAATTATTAATTAATTATTATTTAATTATTTTATTTTGGTAGGGGGAAGTAACTACGTTTATTTTTAGAGGAGGTACTAGGGATTGAACCCAGGACCTCATGCATGCTAAGCAAGCACTCTACCACTTGAGCTATACCCTCTCCCAAGCCCAGTATTTGTGAATTTATCCTATGTCATCTTTGGCCCTTGGGATTTTGAGTATACCATGCAGTGAGACATTCATCTCAGAAGGGCTTACCCAGTTATATGACAAACAGAACAAAAGACAGTTTCTGGATAAAAACTGCCTTTTGTTTTAGAGATAATCTATAGTGTTTATAATCAACATAACAAGATGGAATTTATATAAATTCCACAACCTATCTATTTTAAGGAAAAGCATAAATGTTTTAGAATACAAAAAATTCTGAGATACAAATAGGTGACTGTCACTTGAGGACTAGAATATTTATATAATTTTTTATGTACATATTATGCAGTTTTACTGACTTCAAAATTGGACTTCAGGGAAAGTGGGTGCCTTGGGAAGCTGATGTCAGGAGAAGGAGGAATTAGTGTAAAATGTCATAAGACCTAGATGTCAACAAAATAGTAAATTTTTTATTTATATTTTTCAGTAAGTAACTGGGAAGCAAAAACCTCTGACATTTTACTTTAAATTATATAGTTATGGATATACTTCATTTATATACACTATATAAAGTGAGTATACCATATAAAATAGATATACCAGACATATCAAACATGTGAAATATAATAAATCCCCATAAAATGGGGGTAATGATTCCTACCTTACTAAGATTTTGTGGGGATTAAATGAGTATTAATACATGAAAAGACCCTAACTATATGACACATAGTAACACTCAAGTAAATGTTAGTTATAATGATGACAATAACATCAAATTAGGAAAATTACTATTTAAACTCATAAAATATTCAATATTTCTGATGGGTGTTATGGGACATATTATAAGTATTTTAAATATAAGATATTCTATACCTATTGAATATATTAAAATTCTTTCAAACATAAAGAATTTTGGAAACTAATGAGTATTTACTTCCTAACAACAAACATCCCATTGATAATAAAAGTTACAATTTAAGATGTCTTTCTTAAGGAAGAAAGTCTTACAATAATATTCTTATAGTTTTCAGTATCAAATTTTATTCCTTGGCACCTCAAATTAAACATAAATTATTTTCTTCAGTATCTAAAATTTACTCATTTAGTAGACTTGCTTCCAATCCAGTATTTTATACTGGAGGAATATGGCAGAGAATGAGGGTTAAAAGATCTGTTACTAGTAGTCTTCAAACAGCAACTATGTCTACCAACCAAGAGCCAGTCTAAGATCTGGAACTGGACTCTTCAGTTTGAATGCCTGGCTTCTGGCCCTCCCTAAATGCATCATTCACCATGACATTCCAGTACAAAGTTATACAGGAAAGACTGGACAGGGACAGAATGGCAGCCTGACAGCTACCTCCTTGCTTTACTACAGGGAATTGCATGCATGGATGTGTGTGTGTGTGTGTCTGTGTGTGTGTGTGTGTGTGTGTGTGTGTGTCTGTGTGTGTGTGTCTGTGTCTGTGTGTGTGTCTGTGTCTGTGTGTGTGTGTGTGTGAGAGAGAGAGGGAGAGAGAGACGTCAGACTGATAACAATGTTATCAGCTGGCAAGAATACTGACGAATTATTAAGGAATAGAAAGGGATAAATTAGGAGTTTGGGATTAACACATACATATATTTGTATATAAAATAGATAAACAACAAGGACCTCCTGTATAGCACAGGGAACTATATTCAGTATCTTATAATAACCTATAATGGGAAAGAATCTGAAAAAGAATATATACATATATGGATGTATGTATAGGGAATCATTTTGCTGTACACCTGAAACTAATACAACATTGTAAATTAACTATGCTTCCATAAAAATGGTTAAAAAGAAAAAATATATAATCTAGATAGAATGCTTTTGATTGCCACTTGTCATCAAAGAAAAAGATCTATGGATTTGAAACTCTCTCTTTTTGTTAAATAAAATTGCATAATTCATACTCAAGTTCAGGAGTACCTGGAAGCAGTTTTTCCAGCAAACCTTATATAGAAGAATTTAAAGACTACTTCTAATCTCATTGTAAACCACTGTAAAGATTACACTATATAAAATAATTTAATCCACAAATGACCTAATCATACAGCATACGTAAAAGTTCATACAAAAGAAAGTAAATAAATGAGTGAGGATACCATTCTTACTGCATTCTTTACCACATTATAAAGTCCTTCTTCCTTTCCCTTAACATACTTTGTAGAAACATTAATGTAAAAAATGGACCAAGTGAAGATACCAGTGCCAATCCATATCAAAGGATAAAAATTTTCTCTCTTACTTTATGAAAAAAAAGGAGCAGCTATTGTCTTGCATACCCACTGGGATGTATTCAGTCTCCAAAGTGAGTTAAAATGGAAAAAAAATTGGAGACTTCCATATATAGATTTTTTATTATATTTAATTCTTCTAATAGACTTTATTTTTAGAGCAGTTTTAGGTTCACAGAAAATCTGAGCAGACAGCCCAGAAAGTTCCTGTGTACCCCTTGCCCCTACACACCCAAAACCTCCCTCACTATCAACATCCCACCCAGAGTGGCGTATTTGTCACACACTGACACTTCATCACCTTAAACCCACAGCTTACAACTGGGTTGACTCCTGGTGTTGTACATTCTGTACATTCTACGGGTGTGGACAAATGTATAATGACATGTACCCATTGTTGAAGTATACAAAATAGTTTCACTGTCCTAAAAGCCCTCTGTGCTCTGCCTATTCATCCCTCCCCCCTCCCCAATCCCTGGCAATTACTAATATTTTTACTGTCTCAATAGTTTTTATCCTAACTTTTTAATCTTTTAAAAAATCTCTTAAAAATCTTACCTTTTAGAAGTTTCTATTTTTCTTGGTTTTATGTTACAGAGCTTATTCAACAGTAACAAGTACATGATTTATAAAGGTATAAATATACATACATATATATTGGGGACACTGGCTCAGAAATAAAAGTAATCAATCAACAAGTCTGGAGAGCACTCCTCTGCATCACGGGTGACTAACCCAGGGGAGTGCACTGGAAACAGCGGACCTGGACAGCTCTCCCCCTACTGGTGCTAAGCAGGGCTGCAGCAGTTTGGTTTGTCCCCAGAAACCAAAACAGCAAGTGGGCAGCCGAGAGCCAGAAAGGCACAGTAGGGCCTCAGGCAGCCTCCACATCCAGAAGACAATCTACCAAGCCACTGTGCCTGACAGCACGGATGTCCCTTTTCTTCCCCTAACACTCAGATGTGAGCTCCAGTAATCAGAATACTCATCTACATGAGCACAAAAGTAGCACCACACTCTCGATGCCAAAATCTTTTTTGTTGCATAATGGATCACCAAAAACTGAATGGCTTAGTATCTTATAGTTTCTATTAGTTGACCAGGGGTTAGCTGGATACTCTGCTCAGGGTCTCACCAGGCTGAAATAAGGGTGTCAGCTGGAGCTGCGATCTCATCTGAGACTCAGGGCCCTCTTCCAAGCTCACTGAAGTTGTTGGCAGAATTTAGTTCCTTCTGGTTGTATAACGAGGTCTCCATTTTTTTACTGGCTGTCAGCCAGGGTGACTTTCAGCTCCTAGAGCTCCCACTTGGGTTCCTGCCAAATGGACTCCTCCTTTCTCAGCATGCTCTTTCTTCCAGGCCAGCAGAAAAGCATATCTCTGACACCTCACCTTCTCTTAAAGGGCTCATCTGATTAGGTCAATCCACGATAATCTCATATTTACTGGTCTCACCCTCAAGGAGAGAGGGTTAATTATACATTGCTTGTACATCAGGGGAAGATCTTGGGGGTCATCTCATTAATCATTAGAAAATGGAAAAAAAAAAAAAACAGTGAGAAGTCACTACATACCTATTGGAATGGCTAAAAAAAATCATGACAATATCAAAAGCTTGCAAGGAAACAGAGAAGCTGGATCTTTCACATCCGATGAGAATGCAGAATGGTACAGCCACTCTGGAAAACAGTTTGATAGTTTCTTAAAAACACACACACACACACACACACACACACACACACAAAACAAAACTAAGCAATCACTTACTTATGGCCTAGCAATTACATGTCTGAACATTCATCCTAGAGAAATGAAAATTTATGTCCACACAAAAATCTGTCCATGATTGTTCATAGCTCTAAATGTAATAGTCAACCACGAGAAATAACAATAATGTCCTTCAGTGGATAACTGGCTAAACAAATTTTGAAACATCCACACTGAATACTAATCAGCAATATAAAGGAACAAACTATTCACAGATGCAACAACTTGGATGGATCTCAAGGGCATCATGTTGAGTGAAAAAAAGTCAATCTCAAAAGGTTACATTCTGTAGGATTGTATCTATATAACATTCGTGAAATAGCAAGATTATAGAGACAAAACATTTAGTGGTCCACAGGGGTTAGAGCTGATTTTGAGGGAGGGGTTGAAATGTCTATGAAGTGGTTAGTTGAGGGAGATCTTTGGGGTGATCTTTGGGGTGACGTAACAGCACTATATCTTGATCATAGTGGTGACTACAAATATACACATGATAAAATGTCATAGAACTAAACATAAAATATCAATTTTCTGGTTATGATATTGTCCTAAAGTTACATAAGATGTAACATTGGGGGAGACTGAGTGAAGGGTGCATGAGGACTTTTCTGTATTATTTTTGTAACTTATTGTGAATCCATAATTATTTCAAAATAAAGAGAGTATGGGTGTGTGCATTAGGCTAACATTTAACTAAAAAGAGGGTCATATACAAATTCATATACATATCTACATATATTTTAGAAACAAATAAACAAAGGGAAATAAAACTTTTTTTAAAGTTTAAATGGCAGCTATTTATCTGGCAAAGGCCTGGACTAGTCTAATCAGTCTTCTACCCATAACTCCTAGAGACTCATTTATGCATATACTTGGATAAAACACCTAGCATTTTGCTTATCACACTCCACCTGAGAGGATGTCAGACAACTATCTATATTCACTCACTGACTGGCACAGCACCACCAGCTAATCAGTACAATCTGAGGGCCATGTGCACTCAGCCCAACTCTCCACTCAAAGTCAATGCCACATCTGCCCTGAAGTAGCCCAAGGAGGGACATGAACCCACACTCTACCACCAGAATCACCAAATGAGCTAGAATGTATGGGAGTCAATACAGCCTAGGCTTGACCAATTCTTTGCCCAAGGTGGTCTCACTTCCTCTAGAGTTCCATTCTCCAAAGCTTACCAGGACCCCACTTCTAACAACAATTACTATGTGCCAGACACCACATTATGAGCTTTGCATATTTTTCCAATTCTGTAAAACTCATATTATCTCTATTTTATAGAATAAGAACCTAAGGCTCAGTGATGCTAAGTACATTATCCAAGGTCCTTGGATAATAAAGAATGGAACTAGGTTTCAAAGTCATGTCTGTCCACTTCCAAAGCCCATGGTTTGCTTTGGACTGGTTTAGTGTTTTTTTGGTTTATTTGTTTTTGGCTATCTATCATACAAAGATTCTCAGTTAAATCAGCAGAATTAATTTAGACTTTCCAAGTTTCGCCAAATTGTGCAGATAGTCTATCACAACCCTCACTTTAATGAAGTGTAAATTTAATTCATATTCTCTCTGCTATTGACTGAGAAAGGTACAAGAGCAAAGCCCTCTTGAATTTTGCTAACAAACCAAGATTTTCAAAGATCTCAAACTCATTAATAATTATTATACTACATTGACCCTGAGCTACCAATTTTTGCTTATGTGTTGGAAATAAATATTTATTTCAAGTAAATGAATTTCAGGTGTTATTTCCTTGGGGACTTCATTCATTCCGTAGAATGAGTACAATAATCATCTGTAACAAATTCGTGAATCTCTATTCTATCCCAATGTCATATAATTTCTACACTTCCCCCAAAGCATCTTTTGACCCTAGGAAAATGTAACATGAAAGATTGTGGGATTATTTTAATGAGAAAAAATTAAACTAAGATTACAACTTACAGCAAATTTTCTGTTTTCCACACAATAGGAGATTATTTTTTTAAAAGAGAGAAAATTTGGAAAACAATTTCTAGTGTGTTTAATTGACTTATATATGAAAAATGACAATGTGTTGTGCATCTCTCAGCAGCCTGACTTAAGGATCTGATGGCATCAGTAAAGGACTTATAAGCAAAATACCAAGACAGTGATATTCCAGTTCCTATCCACACAGGGTTGTTAACTCCCATGACTCAAATTCTCATTCTGAATGAGATCTAGGCACACTAGACATATGTACAGAAGGAATGGGATTGCAAGAAAATATATTTCAATTCCTTTTTTCCTACTAAGATTGAGGAAAGTTTTAGTTTTTATCTTGCCATGTCTGAAAAATTTCCTGGCATAAAAATGACCTTTCCTTCATGTAGAAACTAGAATTTTGGTAAACCTGGTTCCCCACCGATCCGCTGTAGCATGCAAGATATTTTCCCATTCCTGGAGAACCCACGCTTGACCCTAAATGTCCCAGGGGTTTGTGTACATGTACTGGAATTACTATGTTTCCTTTAGAGACTGGTCTGGGCACTGATGTCCACTTAAGACTGTGTACTTGTATTTATTTAGTACAGGGAATGGTTAAAATCATGTGTAACTAGATACTTAATGCAATATGCACACAAATACTGAAGTGTTTTTTTGTGAAAACAGTGACAATAAGAAGAATAGTAAATGTGTCAACCTATTAGAAGAAAAAACTTTACTGCAAATGCACAACCTCCTGAAGTCAAGCACAACTGAAGACAAAACAGCATGAATTGACTTGACGTGATCCTGTATATAGTTCAGGTTATGTTATGTAAGAAAAAGAGAATCGAAGTTCATTTTCCTCTTTTTGCCACTTGAAATGGTTCTGGACTTGACTTATCCCATCACTCAAAATTTTTACTGGCACCACTCTGAAGGATGTAAATATAGTAGCTTTCCAGGTATGAGAAGGAGCCTCATGGGAAACCACGTTCAGCAAAGCTGTAGAATACTTTTGCATCAGATTTTTTTAAATGATGTTTTCTTTGTATTGTGTTTAGACTCTAAACTTTTTTCTGGCTTCCACTCAACCATGGCATATACAACTTAAATGTGCCAAAAACAAGATCAATTCTTTTTCAAGTATGTTATTTCCAACCAGAATTGAATCAAGGCCAATTTGAGGCTAAATGCAGCCTCTAGTTAATGGTGATTCCTGCTCTTACTATGCTAAAGATTATGTAAAGAAAGTCCAAAGGGATAACAAATGACACCTTGGCTTCCTATAAGAATATGGAAAAGGGATCATTAGAATAATCAGAGACTAAAAAAAGTTCCTCTTGGAAACATATATGCATATGGACATATAATAATATATATCTGTAATATAATAATAATAATGACAGACTATAATAATAGTAATAGTAGTAGTAGTAGTATCCATAGTAGTAATAAATTCTCTTGCTTTAGGGACTAAAAAATTTTAAGTAATATATGAAACATTCATCATATAGGTAAATTATAGAACTGGCACTGGGTTTATTAATGTGTTGCAAAACAAGGTCTGACAAAGTGAGAGTAGTGTAGCTAGTGGGTAACACAATTCATTGTGGGTCATAAGAAACCATGAGGAAACTTAACCTCATTACTTTAGCTCTCCATCAGAAAAAACAAACACTGTTATAGTTACCATTTCTTGAGCACCTACCATGTCTTCACATCACTGGGAGTTTTACAGTGGAGATTTATCAGCTTGCTTTGGATTCCACTGACAATATAGATAAGACTTAGTATGAGATGAGTGTAAAAATAAGTATTTTGATTTAATTGTGATGGTGGAAGCTGAAATTCAGGCAGTCTGGCTTTGTCCAAGTGTCAAAACTGTAACATCTGGCACTGATATGTAGAAATGTTTATATGAACTTTTGATAACTAAGAGTATATTCCTTGGAGATCACAGTCACTCTAATATTCTTTTAGTGTTACCCCTTTGCAGGGTGACTTAGACTCCTCACCCAAAAGAAGGGCATTTCCTAGCTACACTAAATAAACTGTGTGAAAATCTGAGCAGGGTATGTTTTCTGCAGCACGCATCATCTCTAATCTTCACACTGTCCTTGCAAAACAGGAATTACTTAGCACAATTTTACATACAAAACCACTGATGTTCAGAGTCCCTAAATAACTTTCTTAAGGGCACATTGCTAATAAGCGGCACAACAGGAAATTAGGGGTCCATCTGCTTCCAGATTACCTGCCCTTTTCTTTTATATGCACATAGTTCTACTTCTTAAAAAGCTCACAAGAGAGAAAACTCCATTTCATTAATCAACATATATAACAACATTACTGAGCACCTGTTATGTTCCAGGTGCTGAAGACACAGTGGTAAAGAAGACCACGCTCTGCCCTCACAAGTCTTACATTCTAGTGAGAGGCAGATAACAGACAGACACATCAGGTCGTGTGCTATGAAGCAGGCTCAGGGCCAGAAAGTGTGAAGGGGGAAGCGAGGCTATTTCAGTTAGTGATGAGAGAAGGCTTCCATGAGGTGACAATGAAGCAAAGACACAGACAAAGAGAAGGCCTGAACCTCCTGAAGATCTGCTGTAAGGTACACCAAGCAAAGGGACCAGCAAGCACAAGGCCTCAGGAACAGGGCTGTGTCTGCTGTGTTCAAGTTACAGCAAAAAGGCCAGTATTGCTTTATACTCATCGCTATATACTCAGTGAATCAAGTGGAGAGCCCTGGGAGACAGAAGTTGGAGAGACACCAGGCCCAAATCAGGAAGAGCCCCAGGTCAAGATGAGAAGGTTGGAGCTGATTTTAGGGGTAAAGGGAAGCCATTTAGCTGTATATGAAGAGAGGAGGCAGGTTTTGATTCACATTGTGTAAGCTGGGAAAATAATACGTTTTAAAATTTCATATTGAAACTGAGTGGATAAAAACACTAATATTGTAGATTATCTCCTCAAAAAAGACAGGCCTCTTCCTGTTTAAAAAAATTTTTTGAGGAGGATATAAGACAAGGTTAGTGAAACATTCAGGCCCTTTCCTAACCTTCACACTTCCCAGAGGCTCACAGCACACATGCTGGCCCTTGACGTTTCCCATATTGGTGCTTGTTTCATTCCTTTTGTGTTAGGAACTAACATCTGAGGTTCTTTTTAACTCCTCTCTGAATGCACAACCATCGCAGTCATCTGTCAAGCACAGAGCTGCATACAGAGCAGGAGTTGCATACTTACTTGTTGAGCTTGTTGAATTAACAGCATACAATATGGTGTGGTTCTTCATTTTAGAGTTAGTGACACCTTCAATTTCAGTAATAATGTGGACTGTACTGAGAGTGCCTATCTAACCCCTTCAAAAGATATCTGGAGCTTAACAAAGGGCACTTTATATTCCAATAATCTCTTCCTGATTTATACTTTCTGCAGACCAAAGTGATAACCAGTACTCTCAACTTGTCTTTTCCACAATCAACCTACAAGGATCCAGTTGCTTTCATTAAATTTGATAGTATAACAAAGACACATCCTAATTTTAATCTTTTGGGGGTTCAGTATGCAAATTTTCTTAAAGGAATGGTGTTAAGATAAAGAGAAAAGTTATAGAAATAAATTACTTACAGGGCTGAGAGCTAGCTGTTACCTGCCAAAGAAAAACTGCCCAATCTATTATCTCAAAACCAACAACTTTCAGAAAGCACACTTGATCTAAGCTAACGTAAAAGAGTAAATACATACACACACATATACACACAATGTTGAACACTTATCTTTCCTCTTTTCACAGAAAACTGTTAGCTTTAATTATGAATCTCAGCAAAGGATATCCATAATTAGTGTCTTTACATTAATTTGTACACAGGTGCTAAAAAGTCATTTAGTTGGAATTGTAAGAATTCGATGCACTTGTTTGTGGTTTAATTAAATCCAGTATGAACAATTTTCAACACACAAGAAAAGCAAAAATAAGAGAGAAGGAAAAATATTTTATGACTTTATTAAGAGCTAATTCTTGTATTACCATGATCCCATTCTAATTCTGATACATTTCACATTGGTTGGGGAATCTACAGGCTTCAATCAGGATTATCATCTACTTCAGCAACTCCTAAAATATCTATTCTATAACAAAATTAATTTAAGTATATTAAACTATATCACTCAAAAAATACTGTTACTATATTGTTTTAAGAACAAAATTGGTTTCTGATATTCAACTAAATCAATGAATCTACTTTTTGCACATTATGAAGAAATAAACAATAAGATTGCCATGAAATCTGGCAGAGACCATAATTTATTCACAATACTACAGAGCTTCAGTACCTGGAAAGAATCTTACCAATCATTCAGTACAAGCCAGTCTGCAGATGAGACACTCCCATGTATGTCGCTGCTGTAGAGCTATCTAGTGGCTCAGCCTCACACTCCAGATATTTTCCATCTATATTTCCTGATAGTAACATTTTACATGAAAAGGGATTTTTAACTGCGTAACTGTCAAGGCCCACTCGAATGCCACCTCCTCGATGAAGCCTCTCTCAATCTTCCCAGCAAGAACGAACTTCGTTCTTCTCTGAAGGGCAGACTATGTACTTTATGCCTCTCCTACAGCAATCATGCTTTCCATCTCATATCAATCTTAAACTTCATACTCCCTCCAAAAAAGAGTTCTGAGTCACCTCTGCATCCCAGAGCATAGCACAGTGCCTTGAATTTGGCAGATGCTTAGTACATCACTGAATGGTGTTAGCCATTCCCAAATCTATAGGATCAAGAGACTTGACCACTGTATGTTTTAAAGCCAATGTACTGGTTTGAACTGGTCTCTAAACACTTTCAAAAATATATAAAGAACTCATACAACTCAATAGCATAAAAACAAATAATCCAATTAAAAACAGGCAAAGGATCTGAATAAATATTTTCCCAAAAACATACACAAATGGGCAATAGGTACATGAAACGGTATTCAACATCACTAATCATCATGGAAGTGCGTATCAAAGCCACAATGAGATATCAACTCATACTTGTTAGAATGGCTGTCATCAAATCAAAAAGACAAAAGATAGCAAATGCCGGTGAGGATGTGGAGACAAGGAAAACCTGTGCACTGTCAGTGGGATTATAAATTGGTACAGCCACTATGGAAAACAGTATAAAGGTTCTCCCCAAAATGAAAAATGATCCAGCAATTCCACTTCTGAGACTATAATCTGAAGGAAATGAAAACACTACGTCAAAGAGATAGCTACACCCCCATGTTCATAGCAGCATTATTTATAACAGCGAAGACATGGAAACAACCTACATGTTGATCAACAGATGAGTGGATAGAGAAGTCTATACATATATATATTTATATTTATACTTAATACTTTGTATATTTGTATTTACACCTTACATTCAGCCACTAAAAAAATAAACTCCTGCCATTTGTGACAACACGCAGGGACCTTGAGGGCATTATGCTAAGTGAAATAAGTCAGACAGAGAAACACAAACACTGTATGATCTAAAACTCAGAAGAAAAGAGATCAGATTTGTGGTTACCAGAGGTGGGAAACAAGGAGAGGGGGAACTGAATGAAGGTGGGGTGGTCACAAGATACAAACTTCCAGTTATAAGATAAATAAGTCCTGGGGATGTGATGTACACCATGACGGCTACAGTTTACACTGCTGTGTGCTATGTTTGAAAGCTGTCAAGAGAGCAAATCTAAAGAGCTCTCATCACAATGAGAAAAACATTTTTTTTCTTTCTCTTTTTTGGTATACAAGATGATGGATGTTAACTAAACTTATTGTGATCATCATTTCACAAAACTGTATCTAAGTCAAATTATGCTGTACACTTTAAACTTATACAGTGCTGTATGTCAATTATATCTCAATAAAATTGGAATAAAAAATAAAGATAAATAAAGCTATAAACAATCCAATAAAGAAATAAATACTCTCAAATGATATTTCCACCTTCCCTCTAGAATAAGTAGAAAACGCTGACGTACAGGCCACCCTGGTTCCTAAGCCTCCAGTGGACTGCCAGGAGTCAGAGACATGAACGACCGGCCCCTGGGCTCCCAGTGACCTTGCTCTCCTCACTGAGAGCCTGTCTGGACACTAGGAGAGCTGGCTTCTCCACACCCTTTAAGGGTCTGCATTACCTTATCCAGTGGGAACAAATTAGAAGGATATGCAAGAGAAGAAAAGTAGTTTATGCGACCAGAAAGTCCATCCATTCTGCTTTCAGAATATGAAAGGGAGGGGCCCTGAAAGAAAGTCTCAGGGGATTCCTACTCACATGGAACGAAAATGTACCTTCAGTCTACAAACAGGTATTAGACTTGCGTAAAATAAAGCCTATTAGAGCGTATCTGATTAGCGTATAACACAATTGTTAAAGTCTCTTTGAGTTTTCAGGGGGCACAGACTACACATAATTCCTTTATGACTCAAAACACAAAGCAAGAGATACTACATATTAAATTCAAATTTCACTCAAGAATACCATCTCATGTGCCTGACTATAAGAAAAACAAGTCTTGCACTGAAGCAATAATATGTGCTAGCTTTGAGGGAAATGTTTTATAAATGCTGATACAGTTCCCACAATCCCTATCTGAAACCTTGGAACCAGATGTGTTTTGGAGCACAAGATTTTTTGGATTTTGGAAATATGCAACATATACCATTTATTGAGTAACACTCATGGGGATCTGGGGCAAAAGACTCTAATCAAATACATTTGACAGCAAAACACTGGAAAATCACACTGAGGGGGATATAAGACGAGCTTCAGTTCTCAGGTTTTGCCACAAAATTAGTTCAGGTCAGGTTTTTGCCTCCGAGTTACGCATTTTCAGAGCATTGTGTTGCTACTTACCACTCAGTGCTAACGAGAAATCATTAAACCTCTTAATTTGCCGTTATAAAAAAACCCGGTAATAACATGAGACATCCAAAACTTTCAAAGAATCCCTTTTCACTTGATGAAGAATCATAATGTTCCTCAACCCCCCTACACACATTATTATTATCTCAATAATAATGACCATAATTGCTATCTGCTGAGGGCTTTGTGTAAGTCCCTGGGCTGTGTCTCATAAAGAATTTTCTATTTTGTCCCATGATATAACTTAATAAATATAAAAGGTTAAGCTGCATGCTTTAATTTAATCATGATTTCCTCCTCGATTTTAGAAAGATTATAAACATGGAGATTCTTCTTTTAGATTTTAAATTTTGCAGGCAAATCATTCTACCAAATAATCATTCAACCAAAGATCTAAGGTTTGAGAACTTTTAAAAGCCTATTTACAAATATAGAAAGTGTGCCTCTTTCAAATACATTACAGATATCATTTAGGCTTGTGGTATGTTGCTTTGCTAAAGCATGGACCACCAGAATAGAACCTAGGCGCTTTCTTCACTTTAGTGCTCAGTTCTCTGTGCTGCCCTTTTAATCCTAAAGAAATTACACCAAGTCAGGTTCACTTTGATGAATGCACATTATAAAATACACCCTGGACAAAATATTGCTCTGCAACAAGGAAGCAAAGTCATACAGTCCACAGAGAAATCTACTGGTTGGGTGTGGGTGCGCTACCCCTCACTCAGAACAGATAGTAAGATATTAACATTTCACATTTTCCTTAAGTTAATTTTCTCCACAAAAGTTACACCTCTTTTTTTGTCAGCACTATGAGACTTTTGGCCATTGAAAGGAAAAAAAAAAGCTACTACCACTTTTACTAGAAGGCTCTGAAACTGAAAAGTATTTAAACCTTCAAAATTACCCTACATTTCATTGGTTACTTTAATATACAGCACTTACACAACCTCAAATAAAATAATTTTTAAACAGTGATTCTGACAGCTCCAAGTTTAAGTGCAGAGAGAAAGAGTTACTGTAATTTGAAAAGATTTAGGATCACTTTTAGTTCTCTTTTTCAATTCAACACACTCTTTCTGTCTGTCTTTCTCTACACATATACATACACACACTCTTGAGACTAATAATAGTCTGTTTAATAAAACTTAAGGCATTTGTGGAATTATTACAAGAAATTACTTTTGTACCTATTTTAGACTGAATGATTTACTGCATTTCCCTTAATCCTTAAGTTGCATATTCATTGCTGTATTTTCCTCTATCTGCTGTCACTTAAATTGTCATGTAGAATAGGGCAAATCAGGGTCAGTTTATATAAGCGGCATCAATCTGAAGAACTTCATCAGTCTTTATTTCAAGGCATTATGCAAAGAAAACTGACATTAAGAGAGCCTTAACTGACAGCAAATGAAATCAATCAGCAAATCACTAAGCCATAATAAACTCACTCAATTTGTAGATAACCCTTCCTTTCCCAGGTCTTCACCTAGGCAGTCCATCAAACACTGTTTTTTTGTCCAAGTAGCTAAAATGAATAGCAATTCTGTTGTAGCACTTGAAAGTTCAAGTGCTCACAGGCTTCATTCTCTCAATAATAAGCACTAAAAGGTATTATCGAATAGGGTTAGACTTAAATAGGCTTCAAAAATGAAAAAAAAAAAGATAGAGGAAGGGTCAAGCTTGGGATTTAGTTTTTGCCTCTTAGTGTTAATGACAAAGAAATTATGCTCGTATCATTCAGCAGCTTTTCTGCTTTGAGATACCTAGAACTGAAAATTGTAACCAAAAAAAAAAAGCTCTGTACTTTTATCGGTTTTGTGTTTTGATTTTTCACTAAGTATGTCTCAAACATCTCACATACAGGCAAGTACTGTCACTATTTCAGAGTTGGAATTTGAAGTCCAAAAAAAAATTTAAATGGTTTAAATACCAAAAAATGAGTTCAAAGAAAATATGAAAACAGCAGTAATGCTTGAATTACTTTGTAGAATAATTATTTAAATAGATGTATATGGCAGGCATTCGCCAAAGTGTTAGCAATGGCTTTATACTGAGATTGTAAGGAAACACTAAAGTTGTGGAACATTTTATTCTTTCTATTGCACATGTTGCTACTAAAGTGAAACCTGTATTGAGCAGGTCATCAGTCAAAAGTCTCCAAGAGTCAAAACACTAAAACACTATTTAATGTACTTAGGTCACTTTCCTGAAACCCAGATCTGTCTGCAGTTCAGTCCAACATAGCTTATACTAATTCAGCATTTTACAATATAAAAAGCACCCTCACATGTTTTTTATCTCATCTGATCTCCCCACAACCCTGTGAGTGGAAGCAAGACAGGCTTCACCACCTCCATTTAAAGATGAGGAAATAGGAAGCTCAGGGCTATCGAGCGGCCTGCCAAGGTGGCTAAATTACAGAGCCAGAACCTCAACCCAGGTATTCTGACTCTTCACGTAGGCTTCCTCCAATATTACATTGCTTACCTCTCTCCACAACGGACGAAATTATTTCATCTCTTCCAAATTCCCATTCTGATCAACACGATGTTTCCAGCAAACTCCATGACATATAGAAAATTGCACAAATTCATGGTTGCCAACTTCCCCATAATCTGATTTACTTGCTTGTCTTTTAGAAGGGAAAAAAATCTCAACCTGAGATTGAAAACTAAGTGAGTTTACACCCGATCAAGGAATGTTTATAAGCCAAATATTTAAAGGAAAACAATGGGAAAATTATCTATCAGTGCGGTTTAATTTTCAAAGGTCTTTCATCCATGTCACGTGATCCTCACAACTGCCCCAGGGTACACTGGGGCAGGTACCATCATCACCGCATTACTGACAACAAGCTGATGCACCAGAAGAGTAAGGGCTGAAAGCTCACAGACAGTGATTCTAGGACAGGGCTGCAGCAGTGCTTTCAGAGCCACACGGATGACAATGCCTAGTCATCCTTCACAAGAAAGACCATGTTGTTTTTCACGAGAAAAAGACAACAACTGGATAAAATAATGACAACTCCTGCTACCTGTGTAACTTGTGTATACAGGGGGAAGGATTTCATCTGCTGTGTGGATAATCTTAGTACTTTTTGGTAAAGTCGCCTAATCTTGTCAATCTTCTGTGATACTGACTCTGCTATGATTTTATTTTCTTTCTAATTATTCTTCCTTGCAATAAACAAAGGAAGGAATGATAAAAAACAAAACTGGGAGAAAGATTTTATTTTAAAGAATTCCTATCAGATTTTACTTAGTGTCAGTTTAGATCACTGATACCAAATCATTCCCACAGGGAATAATTTGTGAGTATTTTCAGCTACATTGAGAAGTAAGGATTTATGAGATTCCTCTGTATAAGATTTGGTGTAGCAGAAGCTTTATACAGATGCATTTCCTTGCCCCAATATGTCATCCTGTCATTATCAAAAAGCAATGAGAGATAAAAGTGCCAACAAGAAAAATAAACAAGAAACTGTTGTTTCAGACCGCCACTAATTTGAAATAAACCCCATGATGCAAGATGCAAAATGTCTTGTCTGCCTAACATTAAAACACTTTTTAGAACTCCTAGCCTTAACAGATACTTTTTAGAAATCTTAGCTATCACTTAATGCTCAAGACTATGGTTTAACAATGGATACAAAGGAAAATATTTTTTTTACAGTAAGTCTTTTAAAATAAAATATGGAGACTAAGAAAAGAATGATATAGCATATATCACCTGGTAAAATATCTGAACCAAAAAACCCCATAATTTTACATTTTTCCTCTCAAGATTCTGTCCTAAAATTCTGATTGATGCATCCTCCGCCCATCTCCACCACCACCACCACCACCTCTGCTAAAAAAACAAACAAAAGAAAAAGGGCAAATCAAATAGGCCCAGGAAGAGAAGGGAGAAGGAAGGGAGTGTGAAAGGACTTAGGTGATGATACCTAAATGACTCTAATAACGACAGACGTGCAAGGCTGAGGCTCCGGCGAAGTCTTCCTGGTCACTGGAAACTAAAACCTCCTAAAATCTTAGGAGAAGATACGGATTGAGTACAACAATGCATAACTCACAATGACTAAAAACCAATGTTTACATGCTTTTCTTTGATTATTTAATCACTGTTATCCCAATTTGCAACACATCCTTAAAACTAGTCCTTCTGTATACATGAACATCTTACTTCTTGTGATATTTTGTTTCATTTAGCATCGCTCACAGCTCCAATACCAGGAAGTTTTGAAGAAACTTAATGTCTGCTTGTGCATTATCCAATCTTCACAGTAGAATTCTAAAATTTTAACTAGCAAATAATAAAAATATTTTCTCGGACAACATTATGTTAGAAATTGCCATTTATTCTTCCTGGTGTCAACATGAAAAACAAAAGCACTAATTCTTATATTCATCCTCAAGTTAGGCCTCAAATCTAGGGCATTCAGATTCCCTGGCACAATTTACATTCTTTGGAACCAGAGGCTACAGCTGTCAAGCAGCTAGATGAAACAAAGGGTGGTATTTTTCCATCAAAATGCATTTATTCTCAGACAAACTATATGATTTTTCCAGCTGTTTTCCCCTACAAACAGCTCTTCCCTGGGAAGCACTTTCCAGCCTTTGAAGAAGGTAGCATTTCAACATTCTGTTTGATTCCATAACCAAATTCTATAATCATTTTATGTTTTTTAGTTTAAAAGATATTTTGATTTTAGAATCTAAAGAGAATTGCACATTCATAGATAACAACTTTAGATAACCCTGAAATCTTTTTGATACCTTATTACTAAAATGACCCAACTTATCAAAAAGGTCAGATTTCCAATAATCTGAAATATTCAAAGCACAGTCATGGATCCATAAATACATGAAAAAGAATATCTGTGAGACAAACAGCTGTCACAAAATATATTGTCTTTACTTCACCATAGAGACTGTTAGACTGAACACTTGCAACTCTGTAAATTAAGGACCCAGTGAGAATGGTCACCTGAAAAATCAGGTAAGACCTAAATCATAAAAAGAAGATAAAACTTTCTTTTAGTATCAGAAAATAAAGACCCATACTTTTAAAAGGAAATTAAGAACCAACAGAAGCCATTTAGCTGTTCAGGGACAACTAGGGGATATGTATCAAAAGCTTTAGAAAGAGCATAACCTTAGATGCAAGTCCACTAATTCAGTCTAAGGAAAAAAATTGGACAGCAATGCAAAAGTTCATACAAGAGGATATCCATTGTCACCTTATTCACGATAACCCCAAAATTAGACACAACGTAAACACCCATCAATAGAAAACTGATTAGACTACAGGAGATCCATGCTGTGGAACATAACTCAATCATCAAAAATGTTGAGGTAAGTCTGTATTTACTGACAAGAAAGACATCCATGATTTGTTTTTAGGTTTAAAAAAAAATGCTTACAAAATAGTCTGACTCAATTATTGTTTGTATACATATATTATATGTATAATTATATGTAAATGATATGTATATGAGTGTTTATAATTCTACTTAAAATGACTAGAATTAGGTACAGATATTTATTTCTTCCTTCTCTACATTAAAAAAAATTTCTTCTCAAGAAGCTCTTTATGATTTGACTTTATAAATACAACAAAATAGCTGGGAGAAATTTTTATGCCTGGAAAATAATACAGATGTAAGAAACCATGGTATCCCCAAAGCTGTGGGTATAATACATAACAAACAACCATACCAAGTAAGGACTTTGTAATGACATGGGAGGTCATGGGTGATTAAAGGATTACTGTATTTACGGTGAAGACTCTGCTGTTTAAAATCTTCATAAATAAATAGTTTCATGATGACACCTTTCTAATGAAGTGTTTATAAACATATATTTATAAAACACACTGCATTTCCAGAGGTATAGTTACTATGCACTAAGCCTTAAACACTTTTATGAGATGGCTTGGGGGACTTTTCCTTTTAAGTGAAGTGGGTCTAGAAGAAAAAAAAAACAAACAAACAACGATACCAAGTCTTCTAAAGGCATGCACAACCCAGGCACAGCAGCTTCCTGTAGTGTCTGAAATCCAGTGTTCGTTCACCCGTGCATACTGGGGACCTCCTCTATGCTATGCAGGGTTCGGAGCTCTGAATGCAGCAGTGAACAAAGGCAGGTTCCTGGCTTCATGAAGCTTCCATGTTAGTGGAGAGCTAATAAACACTGAGTATTTACAACGTACCTGTCACTATTCTAAGCACTTCAGATGTATTAACCCATTAAATCGTCACACTAACACTGAGTTAGAAACTTTCATTATTTTCATCTTACAGATGAAGACGCCGAAATACACAGTTTAAGTAACTATCCCATTTAACCTCTTTTGGATTTCTATTCCCTCCAGTATTTCCTCACAAATGAAATTGTATTTTACAATAGACCTTATCTTTATTCTTTTTCTGTCTCTGCCACCGTGAAAAACACAAATACACACATGCACACAAACACTATGCCACGGTTTTCAAAAGGCAGGAAGGCACGGTTAAAAGGATAAATGAACCAGTTTCCTTATTCACTAGGTAAGTGGACTTTTGCAATTTACTTTATCTCAATTAACTTCAGCTTCTTCCTTTGTAAAATGGATAAAAGCAGAGTGCATATTACTCATAAGGTTGTTGCAGGAATTAAATGAGAGAGTAAATGTAAGGTTCTTAGCACAGTAACTGGTACAGAATAAGCACTCAATAAATGTGAGCTATTGATATTGTTCTGTGTTGTTTACTGTTGAATGGGAATGGAGATATAAACAAACGTTTACTGGATGCCTGCTAATATTTTCCAGACATTAAAAGCATTACAAGTCCTAATTAGTGAAAAAACACAATTCAAAGTGCAAGACAATGAGTAACAGGTATTATCTTTAATTAAAGTATGGGCAAGAACGTTTTTTCTTATAAAGTCCTCTGCATTCAACAGTGTACTGGACTTTTTAGCTAACACTAACTTGTCTAGTCTAGGTGGGGTTTTTTCCCGGTATTGTAGTAGATTAATATGCTGTTATTTGGGAGATAAAAGCCCAGGTATAATAGTTCCAAAATTTGCCACAGAAGCTTAGGTAAGGAGTTTCACTGGAGACATGGCCTCTTGGAACACCAAGTAACAAGGAAAAGTAAATAGGGAGCTAAAGTTGATCTTGATCAAAATTACTTAAAAGCTTGTGAAGAATCAAGGAAGAGTGAAGAAACCAAATGGAACGATATAAAGATCCTAAGTAACTATTCCTAAATAAAGGTAATAAAATCAAGCTACTGTTGCTTATTTCATCTTTACATAATGCCCTTAACGATGACAGCCACCACGCATAGTCTGCTTCCTTTGTGCTAGGCACTGTGCTCTCCACATGCATTGCCTCATTCAAACTTACCATAAACCCAAGAAATGGGTAGCATTACATGTTTTTGCAGATAAGGAAACTGAGCATGCACTTTTCTGAGTCAAGAGAGATAAAGTAATCCACTCATCCTCGTCACCTTTCAATTGTGCTCATTGGCCTGCCTTCCGTCCTGGATGTTATCTATAATAAAGTTTGCTCCATTGGAAAAGACAAGCAGTGCTGTCCAGGAGAACCTCAGCTCCTTCTACTCTAAATGATAGTTGTGCAGCTTGGCCAAATATTTCACCCACTCTACCACATCCTGCGTAGTGGTCCTCTCCTCATCATAATCAAAGGACTTGCATGCTTTGAATAGTCCAGTTCATCAGTACAGAGTACAAAGCTAAATGAATACTGAATTCCTAAATACGTAGCTACACTTAGTATAAATATACATATTCATATACTGCAAAAAGAGGTGAAGAGTTCTATAATATTAGCCTGTCAAATGGAAACAAAAATTTTTATCTGCAAATTTGTCTACGATACAGCATGAACTATGACCTATAATACACAGATGTATAATGAATATTGTGCAAATGGAAGGAAAAACTCCACTATAGATTTCAAAGGTTCCACTCTTACCATTTCACATAGGTGTCTAGATTTTTACTGTCAGATTTTACCAATTCAGGCTTTGCAGTCAAATGCACCTAGACTTAAACCTAGGCTCTGGGCCCTGCCATTTACTTGCTGTTGATCTGAGGAGAATTACATGCAATAGTTTTTGGTTTTTCAGTTGTAAAATGGAAATAATGCCATCTATTTGACAGGCCTATTGTGAGAATTAACTGAGATCATATATTTAAAGAGCTAAGTATGATACCTGGTACCTAGTAAGTGCTCACTAAAGTGACAGTATTATTATAAAATCTTCAATTAATACAGTGCCTTTCTTCTCAAAGTACTCCACAGCATATTGCCAAATGTGTACGTGTGTGTACGTAAAACACTTATTATGTCCCAAATCACGTGATCGCCTCTGCATGGAATACTAAACCAAAACATATATTACTAAACTACAGTGCATACTACAGCATGTCAATGCAAAACTCACCCATGTGTTTAGGTATATGGTAACCCGCATAACTATTTTTATTAGAATCTGGAAAAGATAGTAGTTTAAAATACAGGCCTATACATTTCCTTCTTGCTATCCACAGACATCAGAACTATAGAGTTCATGTTTTGCCTCAAAAACTGGCATTCCTAGGAATCAGTCTCTTTCCAAATCATCAAAATCTCGAGTCTGGGCGACGTCTTTATTTGTGAATTACGACAAGTACTAAGCCCTGTTAGATTCCGAATTAAGATAACCAAGTAAAGGATTACTTTACAACCACTAGAAAAATTTCAAATCATATTGGGCTCATGGTTACAATGAATTCATAAATAGTGATAATCAAATTTTAAATGTACATCTTAATCTTGTACTAAATAATGGTATGATATTCCAGCCTATAACTAAAAATAAAAATGTTTTATGCTTAGTTTTATAATTACATATGTATTAGATATATTGATGGACAAGCTAATGAAAAAACAAGTATTTTTTCTTTGTCGAGCATTAATTTGAGTACTAATAACAAATTAAATTAGGGTATGGAGCATGTAGAAAAATTAACATAGCCCTACTTGTACTGACATTAATTTTGTACAAAATTAAATTTCACAGGGTCATAAACTGAAGAATGAAAATGTTTATCTTAAACTTCAAAATGTGAAACATAGGTTGAGTTTTAAGAGATATTTCTCTTAAATACACTGAAAAATCTAAGGTGCTATTGAACAAGGACAATCTCTTTTGAAATATAAATCTCCCTATAGTTCACATAATGTTGATATATTTTTCTAATAAAGAAATTGGACATTAAAAGGAGAATAAAGTACATACTAAATTTTGTTTTTTCCAGTTAAAAAATATTTTTAACCCTAAGGAAAAAAATGAGCACAATAACATAACAGTAAACTAGAATAGAAAGCTAGCTACAACATCTGAAAATGAGTATGTTTTTGAAAATAAATATCATTACTAAGTTTATTTTAAAGTTATTTGAGGTTTTACGATTTGGTGCTTTGAGTTTTATAAATGAAATAATACAGTTGGCACATATTACAATGTTCATTAAAACTAATCACTGAAGTATAAAATACTCTTCAATGCAAAGTACAGTTAGTTTCTAGATTTACTGAAATTAAATTACCACTTAAGAAATGTTGGATATACTTTGAAATTAACATTGAAAATGTCAAATATCTCTCCTGACAACTTTATCTAAAGTGATTTATTTTAAAACAATAAGAGGTACAAATTGAGACTAGCTTAAAGAGATAAGCCTAGCGTCTTATTGTCCTCTGCTGCCAGGAAAGTATGTTCTTTTAATAATGTACTTAGCTGTAAAATACGTTTTTTTCCTTGGTAAAAAAAATACTTGCCTGGATTATTTAATTGGCCAGTTCTAGGCTTTAAAGAAAAAAACAGTTATGTCTGAAATATAGAGTTACATGGCAGAAGAAAAAATGAGGAAAAATCACTTGCATCTCCTTTAAGTTAGTCACAATACTTTGAGGTTTTCATTCTCTCCAGTAGTGAAATTTATTTTTCTACATGACTTGGTAGCAAACAATGTTATTTAGACTCTAACCTGGCATGCTACAACCTCTGGCCCGCCCTTGAGCCCCTCCAATGCAAAGGTCTCCAGGTGCAGTCTGGGTAGCTGCAGGGTGAAGTCATTCCTACTTGCCGCAGTCCGTGACAGCGAGATCTGATCTCTGACCTAAAGGGAAAAAAATAGCATCAATGGTAATTCCCCTTCAGACACATTAACTGGGATGAACTGGGTCCCCTTGAGCCCACTGAGTGGACTTGCATTGATCGCTGGACCTGAAATCCATGAATAAATTTAGGACTAATTGATTTTTCGTTGCAAATAAATCTCTAATTCAGAGTGCTGGGGGAGAATGTTAAGAAGAAAAAGCATCCTCCTGCTTGAAATGAGGGAGGGAAGAAGAGTCACTAGAGCTCTTCTGATCAAGAGGTTTTGAATTATTTTTTTCACTGTTCCACCCTCAAAAGAAACAGGGAAGAAGGAAAAAAAAAACCCCACAAAATCAAAAATAAACAATAAGGAATCTCCTACTTATTCTCACTTTCTTAATAACAAATTTAATTTAACTAGTATTAACTGATATATACTGAACAAGATACTTATTAGGTACTAGTCTTTAAAAGGAAACTTCAATATACACTCTAGAATAAAAACAAATATGCTCAACACACAAGAAGACTTAAAAATACACCAGGCAAGAGGTTTGTTTGCTCTTTTTACTCTTATTAAACTTGAGTCTTAATGACTAAATACATATAAACCAACTTGGCCACACAACTTTTAAATAAGATAATGGACAAAATCAGTAGTATTTGTACTATATTTTAAATATTCGGCAAGGTAACAATATACACATATCACAGATACAGGAGAAATACCAATTCTCTTGCAATGCAGTTGATATTACACTGCCACCTTCTGGACAAATGAAAAATACTCCCTGTATAATAGACATAAGAAACTGCTCAGAAACAGTTATTTTCATTTTTGATATCCAAACTTAGTAAAAGCCTTAAAAATTTCAGAGTTTAGTTTCCTTTTAAGATCACTAAGCTCCAATCTTTAATTATATAGTTTAATGATAGGAATTTTCATATTTTCTAACTTTCCTTATGCCTGAATAGTTTTTAAAAATTTATCTCTTTGACACCATATATTTGATAAATAGTATACAATTAGCTTAAAGCCACAAGAAAAAAATGACTTTTTATGAGATAGCAAAGGTTAAGAATGAGGAGAACTATAAAAGTAACACTAATTGCTCAAGTAAATGTATTTATATCTTTAGTTTTATTTGAGCAACTTCACATGTAACTTGGCAATCATATATGATAGAAAACCAATCCTTCATTTTTCTGTTCTTCTCAGGCAGCTTGTAAAACTTTGAACTATTTCCTACTTTATGAATGAACTATCGTACTATACAAGGTTTCCTTAAATCAGCAAACATATACAAACATACGATGACGTCTTTCATTGTTTATGCTAGTTGAGGCTATAAAAACCCTTACATTCTCAAGCTGAGCTGAAGAATTTCTGTCAATAACTGAATGTCAAAGGGTGTGCTGTAAAACATACACTACAATACAATTTTTATAATAGTGTGAGTACGATATGCACATTGGAGTCTCAATTCAGAATGTATATTTATCTGTAACAAACTTTCTCCAGAGTCTTTTGTCAGGAGAAGAATGCTTTTAACTTACTTAATATACCAAAATAAATCATATTTTACAAATATATTTGCTTTATGTTTTCTATTTTATATGTGTGGACACTTTCTTTTGCCTTTTTTTTTTTTGTCACCAGTGTGCACTCAGATAAAAGAAAACATTAATGTGGATTAAGGTACTGAGAATTTATCAACATCAAACCACTAGTGTTTTGCTTTCTACCCTTCTGAACAACAGTCAATAGATCTAAATATTTTACTGCACCCTGGCCAATTCATTGTTTGATGTTTAAAAACTCACCCAGAATCAAAGAAAATTTATTAAATTTGAGCCCCCAAATGAGATACTATTAGCTTTGAAAGTCAAGTTTAACTGCGATATTGATGATTCTCTTTTTTCTGTGACAAAATTCACTAGGGAAATCCTGGATGTCAAAGTACAAAAGCAGATTGCTAATACAGGCAGAGGGGGGGAGAAGGAGCCATGAGCAATGTAGGTACAATCCACAGCACACTCCAAGTACTGGAGGTCCTTTAACCTGATTAATATCAGGCACCATACTTCATCTGTGAAGCCTGACATACAGGAACAGTAAGCCACATTTTATATTCTCTCAATAAACTTTCTGAACAACATTAAGCTGGGGCATCTGGCATTTAAAACTGTGATTTATTGTCAAATTAACATTTTCACTACAACATTATTTAATTTGCCAAATTAAATAATTCTTTGTATTTGTATTAGATAGGGGAAAAAACTGAAAATGCAGTTGTTTTGCTAAACCAAACGACGGACATCATAATTACAGCATTATTTGAATAATATACATGTGTTAACACTATCATTTAATTATAAATTATCTGTTGAATGTTGACAGTGCCATCGTGAGACAGTGCCCCATGATATATAATAGACACAATATCACAAATATTTCTACTGAAATTTAAGTTTTTTTACACCTTTAAATTAAATCAAAACTTTGAAAATAGGCATCTAAAATGTTCTCCACATGTTTCTAGAAAAAGGTGGGGTTTTTTTTAAGTCTTGAAAAAGGATTGACCAGGAATTGTTTTATTTTAATGGATAAAAGGAGTGAAAGCATCATGTTTGAAGAACACAAAACAGTGACACTAGGAAAAATAAAACCTAACAATGCAGCAAAGAGCAGGAAGGAAAGATGACAAGGACCAGGAAAAAATAAAGGGTGAAAAGGGGGAGGCTGTTCAGAAACAATGCAAAAGTCAAGTCTGAATTTCAGGGTGTGGACAAGGAGAAACAGGGAAACGATTCAACACAGAACAGTAAGTAAAAAGACTCTCATTTTATTGCATTAAATTTGTTCATGAGGAAAATAGAACAGGCAGGCTGAGAACAAAGTAACTAAGATCAGAAAAGAGGTAAGTGGGATTTCTTTAAGAAATACTGCCCACTGGATACAAAATGGTCCCTTTCAAAAATGAGAATTTAAAGTAAATTTCTTACTGTCAAAAATTTTTTTGAAGTAACAATAAAATCGTCTTTTTCCCTAAAGGGAAAACTAGTTTCGTCTTCTAAAATAAAGATTTTAGTGTGAATTAGGATTAGAACAACCATCATCACCTGTCTTTGGTTTGAATTAATCTTAAATTTCAAAAGTCAGCCTTTAATTCTGCTACAGTACATCATTATTCATCCTATAATTAAGATTTTATACCCTTTTTAGTCTGATTTATTTATAAATGTGAGCAATAAATATATTAAAATGGCTAAAAGTTCACTTTTAACCTATAATGAAATTTTTTACAGAGTTCCACAATATAAATTTCAACTGTCAAGTTGTATACATTTAGAACATTCTATAAAAAGTGTACAATTTCACAATATTCTGACAATCAAAAAAAAAAAACCTATGTTACTTCATTTGAAAATTTTGATTTTTAGAAAGTTTACTTTCTTCCTCCCTTATCACATACTTTCAGAAAGCAAATATTTTAAGATATGCCATAAGAAACAAGAAAAACAGGTGTACAGAGAAAAATAAATGAAACTTTCTAAGAAGTCAAAACATCATTGTGAAATATTTATTTTATTGTAACAATCTAGTTCCAGATTGAAATGATTCATAAGATCTACACTATACTGCTCCTATTTCTGATTAGCCTTTACTCACAAGCCACCAATCTGTTTCCTAATTTTCTGTACTCCTACCAAAATACCACAAAAGTTATTTCTGCTAGATACATCAACTATGAAATTAAACTAGCTATTTTTACAAAAACTGCTCAACTATCAAAATGTGAACCTGTATGTTTTATCATGCACAACTATAAAAGCCCTCTGGACCCAATGTTCTAATTAATAAAAAATATTCATGAAATATGGTACTAGCTGTGTTTTTACCAGTAGGATACCAAGGAAGAAGCAGTGAGGGCTGTAGATACAAACTCAGATACATGTGAGAACACATGTAAGATGCACACAATGCCTGAATCCTGAATGCCTGGGAAAAGCAACTGATATTAGGACTTTACATCATACTCCTGATCTGCCTAAAATTTTACTTGCTCAAATCTATTATGGCCTCCAATGCTTCAAAAAACATTCTTACCAGAGATTCCCATCAAATACAGATCTCAACAATGCTTCTTGTAACTTCCACTCTTATCATTCTGTGTTCAGGTTTTACTATATTTCCACTCCCTACACTTCCTCCTCTGTACTTTCTTCCACTTCTGCTGATTCCTTATTGCTTTCTCTTCTCTCTTTATTCTATTTTTCATCCTATATACTAGGGCAGCCTAGCACTATTTTTCAACCTATACATTAGAGAGCAGTGTCCTTGGCACACAATATAGCCCAGGGACCAAATCCAGACCACCGCCTGTTATTGTAAATAAAGTTTTATTGGAACACAGCCACACCCATTCATTTGGCTGTTGTCTTTGGCTGCTTTCCTGTGACGAGGACAGAGTTGAACAGTTGAGACAGAGACCATATGGTTCACAAACACAGGTCACAGCACAGACATTTTCTGGTTCCTTCTTTCAAGTGTTTCAGGAAATAAGTAACCTATCTCCTAAAGTATTTTCAAGTTTTACATATTCTGGTACACAACTTGACTGGGTTTAACTTTCCTGGCACCATGACTGATCACCCATTCTAACACCTAAAAAGAAAATTTGATCAAAGCATATTGGAAAGCATTTGTCAATATACAGAGAAAGGAATTGGAAAGGGTTAACCATATACTCTGTAGTAACACTAGCAGCAAGGAAAACTCTATGTATACAGAAATTCTTGGTAAGCGTGTGATCGAATAAGAATGTCATTCCAAACTCACAAATTCTACAAGGCAATAGGAAAGAAAGGATAATAAACAAGATATTTAGACAGTTCCAGGACCCTGGTACGTGCCTAGTGATAAGTCAGGGTTTAAAGCACGTCAGTGCAATGGAAATGACATTAGCAAACTGGACAGTTATATCCAAACAGATATCTCCCTCTTTTATCTTTTCTTTAATTAATTAATGAAATGGATAGAGTACAGTACTATTCCTATTAGTAACAATACCATTAGTACTTCCTAAAGCACTTTATACTTTTCAAAGTACTATCCACACTATCTCAATTCATTCTGCCATCCGCCTTGTGAAACAGCTACTGCCACCCCTAATATGAGGACACTGTTGTCCAGTGCTCTCAGCAACAAATAATAATGCCTCTTAATATCTATAATGAACAGTTAGTAGATGAGGAAACTGCTCAAGATTTTGGTACTTCTTCCATTTCCCTGCCTAAAAAACAACACTATTATATATTTTCCCTTTTCTTTGTCCCTTGTCTGGCAACCTTAGCAAAAATGTGTAATTTTTATAAAAGAAGTTTTGTGATAAGCAGTGGAGACTATTACTTAAACACCCTTATTTTCCTCAGTAGTTTCACTGAACCTGTGGGCATTTTCGTTCTCTCATGTTTTCTCTCCCCGCACACACACACACACAAATTATCTTACTGTGAGACAGGTATCTGTGCAGCAGTCCTCCTAATACAATAATCATAATCTCACATGGGAGATCCCCGAACTATGAGGTCCCAAGATACATGCAACAGGCCCTGCTGTGCTCCACACCTATGGGAGGGAGGCTTGGCACTCGCAGCAGAAGCAGGGGCTTCGCTGGCGCTGCAGCAAGCACAGACACTCGTCACTTGAAAAGAAGGAAGTGAGAAACTAGCCTTGTCTTGCTGGCAGGTTATTTAACTTAACCTACAACTCTGGAGCAGAGCCAGAACTCTCCAACAACTGCAGCTGCTGTCACCAGCAAATGGGCAAAATCCACCACCACCACAACCACCCCACACATTATAGTCACATCCCAATTATGGAACTAAAAAACTGATCTCTTGAATCAAATTACCAAGCTGGCTACATCCCAATTAAGAATCTGAAAAACTGAACCCTCAAATCAAGTTATCAAGCTGGAATATAAGGTGATTTAATCACGGGCATCTTATAAAGGAACAAGACAGCACGATAAATCTGTGGTGTAGATGATATACCATAGAATGCACCTCACAAATAGATTACTGCGACCTTGGGCTATTAAAACAAACACAGAACCCATACTTGAGAATAGAGAAATGCACTTATGAATTGTTATAGCTCTCCATACAGAGGTATTTTCTTTCCTAGGGTAAGTTATTTCAAAGGATACAGACAGAAGCACATTGCAATTAGGTATTTGGGTGTGTTTAAGCTAAAAACTGTAAAGCACACGTATACGACATTCTCTAGTGCCTTATCTTTAGTTTGTCAAGGTTTTTAAATCCCTCTTGAGCTAGAGTACCATTTTTAGCTTGGCTAGGTCAGAATGACACCGAACAATATGAATGATGACACACAAGACAGCTATATGGACAAAGGTGTCATCAGCAAGCCAGCTGTGCTAACGACTGCATATCCAGCACAGCTGATCTTCATAACCAAGATCAAGAAACTAAGAGTGGAAAGGAGCTCAAAAATCATAAGTAACATTTAGAGAGTCATTCATGAGTCACTTAAAACTGGGTTGTCAGAGGCAGAAGATCACATTTCAGCTTTAAAATAACTGTCAGTTTCATAAATTAAGAAATATTCTATGATATTTGTACTCTTTAATAAATGCATTGAAAACTAAAAATCAAAGTTAACTATGTATTCTGGTTATTCTGGTTAACCATTTTTAAGATAAGATTATAAAATCACATTTAAAGATTTGGCTATTCAGAGTCTTCACCTGTCAGATTCTGTTTGATTCTATTTTATTCCAGAATTCACTCCAACAATAGAAGTAATCATCTTTCTATTTCATAGGAGTCAAAGTAGCTATTGCCTATAAAATTCATTGTTACCATCTCTGTCTTTCCTAGAGACATTCTTATAATTGAATCTAGGCTTTCTCCTCTAGATTTGATGAGGTAAAGTAAACACACTTGATATTTTTAGCATCAAATCAAATAAATAAAGATAATACCAGCAAGACTTTCACTGGAATCCAGAGATGGCTTTAGTTCTGTTTAAAGACTGGGTGATGGTAAAAGTTCGACTCATTCAACAGACATTCATTAAGTACCTACTGGGTACCAGGCACTGTGATAGATGCTGAGGATATAAAAATTAAGGAGACAGAATTCCATCCCTCAAGGACTTCAAACTCTAGTGGCATAATTAATCTTTCAAAATGCATTTCCTAGCCTCCCATTTATCTACAATGTCTTGTTTCTCCTGTCAACTGCTATACTGCCTTCTTTCTTTGCCAGAGTATTATGTTAATAAATCTCAAACCTTTATCTTTAGCCCTGACTTTTCCCCCGAGGCCCTGCTGATCACTCCACATTACCTTAAACTCAGTATTTCCAAAACAAAACTCATCGTTGTCTCCCTTCTTCTCCTTACCAAAAAGGAAAAAAAAGCGAAAAAGCTTGCTCCTTTTTTTTTATTCCCAACATCAAATAATCACACTGCCCATCCTGGGAATCCCCCTCCCCTGCCTTTCTCACTCCATGTGCCATTTTACTAAATAAGCTTCATAGCCTTTTTGATACCACCTATCATCACTCTTTGGTCCAAACCTTCACCAGGACTCATCTAGCCTACATACTCATAGTTCTTAAAACCACCTTCATTTCTTACTATTTCCAGTCTGCAAGTCTGCCCTCTGGAGTCCCAATTCAGTAAGGAAATCTCACCACGTCACTCCTTAGCTTAAACCCTAGTTTAGTTCCATTGCTTCCATTATAAATATCCAAGGTTCTTAAAATGGCAAAAAAAAAAAAAAAAAAAAAGAGAGAGAGAAAGAGAAAGGAAGGAAGGAAGGAGGAAAGGAAGAAAGGAAAGGAAGAAAGGAAAGGAAGAAAGGAAGGAAAGAAAGGAAGGAAAGAAAGGAAAGGAAAGAAAGAGAAAGAAAGAAAGAAAGAAAGAAAGAAAGAAAGAAAGAAAGAAAGAAAGAAAGAAAGAAAGAAAGAAAGAAAGAAGGAAAGAAGGAAAGAAGGAAAGAAAGAAAGAAAAGGAAAGGAAAGAAAGAGAAAGAAAGAAAGGAAAGAAAGGAAGAAAAGAAAGGAAGAAAGGAAGAAAGGAAGAAAAGAAAGGAAGAAAAGAAAGGAAGAAAGGAAGAAAGGAAGAAAGAAAGAAAGGAAGAAAGGAAGAAAGGAAGAAAGGAAGAAAGGAAGAAAGGAAGAAAGGAAGAAAGGAAGAAAGAAAGAAAGAAAGAAAGAAAGAAAGAAAGAAAGAAAGAAAGAAAGAAAGAAAGAAAGAAAAGGAAAAAGGAAAAAGTCCTTCCATGACCTGGCCTCCCCCTGCCTCATTCAGCCACATCTCTTGCACTCTCCTTGCATTTAATGCTGAACTGAGGCTTTCTGGCTGTTAATGCTTCCATGCACTTGCACACATTACTCTCTCTGCTGGAATCCCTTTTCCATCTTTCCTCATACTTCAAAGCCCTATCCAGGCATTCATTTTCTTCTAAGAAATTTCCAGCCAACCCTTGGGTCTTCTAAGTATGCCTCATAGATGAATAACTCTATTTAAATGGATGTGAAACTGCATCTTATGGATGCATATTTACCATAGTATACTGGAATTACTGTGTCTCTACCTTGAAGAAAAGGACAATGTGCTATATTAACGTATTTGCTGTTATTGTGTGTGTGCTTGTTTGTTTCCCCAAAGGCTGGTATGATTTCTGGCCCATAATATACACTCAAAAAGCATTTGTAGGACTCAATCATTTATAGTAAATACTGTGTTTATGATGGATTTGAGGTTTTAAATAACTTCATTGTACAAACAAATCCAAAAGAGTGTCAGCTTTTTGAAAACCCCTGTGACTTCCTAGTCATTGGTATAGTGTCATTTCAGCCTTATAAATTTACAGGATTTATAGATGCAAGGTATTCCGGAGTTTTTTGAGGTTTCTGGATTGAGACTTTCTATTTTATCTTTTAGCCATTTTATTGAAAAGGCATCTGGCACTTTTCATAAATGTTCAGAGGTAACTTTAAAGTTCATAGAACATTATGATTATACACAGAAAACACTTTAGTTAATCCTTCCAAACTTGTAAGACTCAAGCAATCTCTAAAAGCCTCAAGAATCTAACCATTCTGCTAATTCAAAAATAATTTTAAAATAACTACAAAAATGTTCACATTCTTCCCCACATTCCAACTTTACCTAAATCTATTTATTTTCACCCCCAGGTATAGTAAACCAAGACATCTCTCTATTAGCATCCAATAAATACTTACTTAATTTTCTCATACCTAACTCAAAATAATCCAGACATTATCCTATCCATCCAGTTGTTACCCTACTCTGAAAATTATTTTAGTATAATTATTGTACTTTCTCTTTTCTTTTCACAATAGAAATACTTCAACAAGTTTGGAGATGCTCTTAGTTTTTTAAAACTTTCAATTCCTGACAGGATATATTATCAGTAGTATTAGAAGCCTGCTGGTACAATTATTAGGAAAATAAAAGTATCAGATTTTAGAGAGTGATGTTAGCAAAAAGGCCAAGTAAGGAACTCCAAAAGCCAGTCCCTCCACAAAAGCAGTGAATAAATGGCAGAATTTGTCAGCATCAACTTTTTCAGGATTCTGAAACTAATTGAAAGTTTACAGCAACCAGGCAAAATCTTACTCTAGAAAAAGCACCTGAATTTCAGTATTTAAGGAAATCTCTGTCGAAACACTAGCAGACCACTAAGTTAACAAAACAAAGATTTCAGTGGCCACACATGACCAAGAATATAGACTTTACAAAATTAGTTCACAAAGTCACTAAGCAAACAAAAACCACTAGAGTAAGTAGCAACAGCAAACACTAGGGTTGGGGAAGAATCTGATTTCTAGAGTTGTCACAATGTAATATTCAAAATACCCACTTTTCAACATAGAATTATGAAGTATGCAAAGACATAGAAGGTATGGCCTACACATAAGAGAAACAGACATTAGTAAGAATTGTACCAAAGAAAGCCTAGTAATAATTGGATTTATTACACAATAACCTTAAATCAATTATTTCAAATGTGCTTAAAAAGTTAAAAGAAACGATGAGAGCAACATCTTCCAAAATAAGAAATATAAATAGATTAAAAACACAAAAAGAAACCAAACAGAACTTTTGGAGTTGACATATTCAAAGTGCTGGAAAAAAAACCAAAACTGTCAACCAAGAATTTGATATCTAACAAAAATATTCTTCCAAAATGAAGGAGAAATTAAGCCATTCCAAGATAAACAAAAAGGGGAGAGTGCACTTTACCACTAGTCCTGCTCTAGAATAAAGGCTAAAGAAAGTCCTTCAGTCTGAAATGAAAGGACACTAGACAGTAGCTCAAACCCACAAGAAGAAATCAAGAGTACCAGTAAAGGAAACTGCATACATAAATATAAAAGTCAGTATTGATGTATTTTTGATTTGTAATTCCTCTTTTTTGCTATATGATTTAAAAGACAACTACATAAAACAATAATTATGAACTATTTTGATGGGCACACAATGTACAAAGACATAACTTCTGACAAAAACATAAAGGGGGATGATAGAAGCAACATTTTTACATACGATTGAAACCAAATTGGTATTAATTCAAAATAGATGGCTATAAATTAACATGTTAATTGTAATCCCCAAGGCAATCACTAAGAAAATAACTAAAAATATACAGCACTATGTACCTTTGCATTATACCATATACAAAAATTTATTCAATGTGGACCAAATACTTAAATATAAGAGTTAACACTATAAAATTCTTTGAAGAAAACATAGGGGAAAATCTTCATTATACTGGATTTGGCAATACATTCTTAGATATGAGACAAAATATATGAGCAACAAAAGAAAAAATTGGACTTCATCAAAGTCAAAAACTTTTGTTCATCAAAGGACACTATCAAGAAAGTGAAAAGACAACCCACAGAATGGGATAAGGGGATATAGGACTGACTGCATAATGGTTACTGGATTTCTTTTTGGGGTGATGAAAATATTCTGGAGTTAGTTTTGATGGTTGCACAACACTGTAAATGTATTGAAAGCCACTGGATTGCACATATTAAAATGGTTTAAACGGTGATTTTTAAAAAAATGTTCAATACTTATGGTTTTTCCAAAACACAAAAAGTAGTTGAGAATTCAACTAAGTAGAGAAGTGCGTGTATTTAAAAAATGCACTTCATGAAAAGTTGTGATGATTTTGTTTTTCTTTTTGTCTTATTTTTCTTAATTCCAATAACCTGAAATTAGCCCAGAAAAGTTTCTTTTAAAAAAAGTTAACTTCTGGCCTACATTTAAAAACAGCCGTTTTATTTTACTTGAATTAAAATTTAATTGAATTAAAATAAAATAAAATAAAACTTCCATTTCTTTGAAAAAAAGTAAATAAATTACTTAAAGTAATTAAAATTTAAATTTTAAAATAAAATAAATTAAAATAAAACTTCTGTTTCTTTGAAAAAAAGTATATCTTTCAAAGAAAAATGAGTGGCCTTCTTTATTAAATACTAGTATCAGTCCCAAATGAGATTTTTAAAATAATATACAGTTAACTGCTATATATAATACAGTTTTAGGATTTAAAAAGGTGAATGTAATGTGTCAAATTTAAAAAATTAACAAATATCAAAAAAGTAATTGCTTTTCCTCAAAGCAAACATGTTTAAGTTCTTTAAAATACAAGAAAATAATGTCTACATGAAAGTAAATTATTTTATTTGATTGTGTCAGAAGGTAGCACTAAAATTCAACTCAGCAGGTTAAAAATTAGTTTTATTCTAGAATAACTGGTGCATACCCTGAAAACACATACAAAATATGAATAGCTATAATTTGACTACATAGAATAAACTAAGCTAAAAGAATTTGAATATAACCACAATCATTTTTACTGTACCATGAAAGAGTCTGGACCCTCCTTCTGTACTACTCATAGTTTCTCCAAGATAGTAAAATGCCACTGGATAGTCCACTGTGGCTGGAAAATAAGCCTGAAAACTCTGGCATGAAGACAGGTGGGCTTTACCTCCCGAGGGCTTCCGAGGGACTCTCTGGGCCTCTTCCTTATCACCCATTTTTCTCACCCAAACTTCTTAGAAAAGAGAATTAGCCCAATAATCAATTAGCCCTTCCTAAATTTGCACATCAAGCTTCAAAAGTAATTGGTAATTTAAAAATCACTATACATATAGAAATTTCTAAAGACATACATCAAAATAGTTAACTATCACATCTGAAGGAGAAAAAAAATCCCATAAAGCAAAAGTAAATCTACAGTGGTTATAGGCCAATTCTACAGACATCTTTCTTTCCATATGACACAAAAATCAAAAGAACTGCAAATGACTAACTGTATGATTATAACTACCCTGTGACCATCAGTCTTGATTATATTTAAAATATATATTTTGCTATTCCTCATAATGAAAGGGTAAGGCACAACATTTATATTTCATATTGATGATGGTTTTCATCTGATGTCAAAGTCCATTCTCAAGACAGCAGACATCCAACATTATTTTCCTCTAGCTGGGAAGATGACAAACAATTAGATTTCAAAGGTAACATTAACTGGTATAAAAAGGTATTCCATATATATGACATCATTGATTTTTCCTATACAAAGTCTCATCATACACCAAAAAAAATCTAATCAAAGATGTCTCTTTTCCTACAAATCCAAATTTCAGATTTCTAGCATATATGGATTTTATGTGATTGTACCTAAACTACACTGACTGGCTAAACTTTTTTAAATGGGAAGAAGGAGAAATCATAGTTTCAAAGAACATTACTTAAAAATAGCACTCAGAGTATTAGATTTTTTTTCAGAATGCTTTTGGTGATATGAAATACTGCTAGTTACCTTTAGTATCAAAGAATACAGAGGCTTAGTGTTTCTAAAATGTTAAAACATATTAAATATTAGTTTGCTAATGTTATTTAATATCTCCTTAACAGGATTCGTTTTTAAGATATTTTAAGTAATTTACAAACTATATTACATAAAAAAAGATTCACAAAGTTATTCTAAATATGATTCACTTGTAAATTCATATACCTTAAAACTATGAGGTATTTATATTTCCAACAAATTGTCTATCAAACAATAACAGAAACACATAAACAGTATTTCTCTACTTTTAAATAATGAAGTAATTAAGGTGACATTTTTGAATCTGGAGTGATAACAAAATACACAGCCAGTATTAAGTCAATATTTAATGCACTAAAATTTTAGTTATATCATAATATCCTTATTATGCTACTCATCACTACAAATTAAAAGTCAATTTATCATACAGAAGTAATCAAACTGAAAATAATAGACTATTATTAAATATATTCCATTTCTACTTTAGGAATGCATTCTTACAAGAAGGTAAAATTACAACTTGAAAAACATTGCTGCCTAGTTAAGGTATATGAGTACTGTCAAATACAATACATTATATCTCTATATACGTACATAGGATAGTAGGTCTAAGAGTGGTGAGAGGTTAGACAATGTGGTCAAACATTTTATCATTATGAGACATGTAAGAATCTTAATGACCTTTGGGCCAGTCAGCAAAGACCACAAATAACTCAAGTGCAATTATACCAGTTTGGGGAAACCACTATTTTCATAGTTTTATCAAGGACAGAAAGTGAATTCTGATAAAAATTATGCAAAATAGCATTGTACAATACAAATTTTCAGTCATTTGAAAGGATATTTTTCTTAATTTACTTCTTAAAAGCTACAAAATGAATTAAAGTACTTCATGGTTAATAAAATTAATGACTAGGAGAACACTGTTATAATACTAGTTGAACAATACTAAAGAAAAATTAAAATTATAGTACCTTATGAAGCATATTTTCTATTGTTCTCATATGATTAGCAACACATTCTTTGTCTCTAGAAACAAATTAGAGATAAGGTATTAGTAAAACCCAAGCCTTACTACAACTGTTACACATTTTAGTATGTCACTATTATTGAAAAGTAAGAGTTGCTTCATTGTACTTCTTCTAAAAGTGTAAAACCTAACTGGTATATTTCTACATTTAACTATTATCTTCAGTTATATTGCCTGCCATAAATCAGAGGGAGAAAAATATCTTAAGGATACCTTCAAAGTTAAAAAAGAGTGAAAAGAAAGAAAAAAGAAATCATGATTACCTTATTGATTTAAAATGTACTGAAAAGGCTAAGCTTGTATTCTTTTGGTTTCTAATGAAAAAGACTTAGAAATCTTAGTAATGGAGATATAAATAGCCACACTATGCAAAATAATATTTTCCTTTCTACACAGGCTTTTTGTGCAATAATAATTACACAAAAACCCTCTATGGCCTTGACTAGAAATATGCAAAGTTCCTATTTTCTTCTATAGCTTTGTGTATTGAATTTAGCCTTTATAATAAAATTAAAAGTTTGGATGAAAATGCTGAAGACTAAAATTTAATGGTGAATTATAAATTGAAAACTGTAAATAATGTGTTAGCTCTCCAAATTTCAAATTAGCTTTCTTCAGTGTTATAAAAAGCATGTGCCCATGGTCACATAACACAGACATGACAAATTTTTGAATTAGCAGCAATGTTTTGAAGACACTGTATGAATCTAGAGGTTTTATAATCCTGTTTTCATTAATCTTGGAATTTTCAGTGCTCTGAGACATACTAGAAATTATCCAGGCTAAGAATTCTCATTTGACAGAAGGAAACTGAGACTGAATTAATTCTCATTTGACAGA
The DNA here is from genome assembly GCF_048773025.1 of Camelus bactrianus. Classification (NCBI taxonomy): domain Eukaryota; kingdom Metazoa; phylum Chordata; class Mammalia; order Artiodactyla; family Camelidae; genus Camelus; species Camelus bactrianus. The sequence continues at coordinate 22,036,291 of NC_133542.1, forward strand.
AGGAAACTGAGACTGAATTAATGACAGCAAAAAGTTGATTTAGTCAAAGTTATATTTTTTAAAAATGACAATTACATATACCTAATGTGGTGGCACAATGTTATACAGCTTTACAATTTTCCAAAAATGTACTTGGGGTTTTCAAACACGCCAATATTGTAGCGTTGTGTAAACTAAGTGTTTTAATTATATGTGAGCAATTTTCCAAGCCTACTGACAAAGCTGTGGACATCCTAGGATTGTAGATTGCCCATTCTGTGATTTAGTTTATAGACTGTATTTATATTTTATATTTATGCTTAATAAGAGAGTTTGTTTCCAAAAGTTTTATATGTACATATATTTACAAATATAGGAATCTAGAATCCAAATTAAGAAAACACTGAGTTTATTAAAATTAGATGTTTCTTTAATCCATAAATAGATTTTCCTTAAGCCATGCTGTTGCACAAAGGACTGGCTTAAAGTACTCCATGAAATTTGATGTGGGGAACAAATAAAAATACCCAAGAGAACTGTTCAATTTGAACTTCAGAGTGTATGTCAACTTGATTACCTGGTAAAAGGAAAAACACTCTCATCACATTTACATAGTCGCCCACTCTGAAAACTGCATATTTTTTTTCCTATTTAACATATTTGAATATAAAGCTATAAAATTAAACGAATTTTCCACAATCAATATGTTTTTATTGCACTTAAAAAGATGCTACAACACACATATTGATTATATACTAACATTGCTTTATGGAAATAATCACTTGCAATAATTTTAGTCTATTATAATATATGCAGAACAAAAATTGGGAGGCAGTAGGGCAGAAAGAGATGAGAAATACGTGATAGAAGAAACTATTCACAACTTAAAGAGTCTTATATCTCATATTACTGAAAATATTGTTTTAAACATGTAATACTACAATCGAGACTAAAATACACACAAAATTAGAGGTTATATAGAAACTTATTCTTTTCTGAGGTTTCTCAATAAAATATACATTTAGTATGTTGAGTTAAGAGTTTCCCTTTTTGAGGATATATCAGAGAATTTCAAAGAGAGACAGCTGTACTTTTGTTTTCTAACACTGTATTATCCAGGGCTAAAACCCAGAGCATGAAAGTAAGAATTGATCTTTTGTCTGTTTTAAGTGATCTCCCCAAGGTCCAAATGCTCACTTGGCTGCCATGCGGAGGGCACTCTCTGCATCATGGATGTTCTCCTCCAGTCGACGCTTGTCCTGCTCCAGCTGGGTAAGATGTCTATTGAGCTGACGCAGAGATTGATCTTTTCTTCTCAGCTCCATCTTTGCCTCGGAGAGACTCTGCAAGCAGACAGAAAACAGAGTTACTTGTCAGCCCTGATAATTAACTTCAATTTATGCCATAGGCTATTAAACAAAGAAGGATACAGACTGACTGAGAAGTAGACTTGGGTCATTACACATCAAGGTTTAACAAATTTTCTGCAAAAATTTTACATACTTACTAATTAGAAATGATAGACCTGATATGATTCTGAAAAATGTTTAGCTGCAAAAACAACTCTATTTTAGTTTTTAAAATACTGCAAGGCAAATACATTCTATTCTTACTAAAAACATCTAATTATAAAAACCTCAGGTTGCACTTTCTTTTAATGATGAAAAACTAAAGATTTCAATGGTAAAAGAACATGAAATTTAGAGTCTATTTAAAGCAAGAATTATCATATGCCCAAAGTGTATGTGTGATTGAGAGGACGGTGGATTAGGATACCTATAAGAGGATGGGGAACCCAAGATTTAAAGTGCCAGTACTGTCTTTATAAATGTGTCTATAATAGTTAGGTTGTCACAGACACCTCAGTGAACAAACAAATTAAACTCCAAAATAAAATTCACTTATTTCCCATTAAAAACTCTCATGTCAGAGATAACAACACAAATGTGATCAACATGTTTCAATAGAGATACAAATAATACTTGCATTTGGAATTATGTTCCATAAATACTTTCCTAGTCATAGAAGGATAAAATCTGTCGACTGATATTTGCTATGTGCTTTAATCTGAAATATTCACTTAGCACAAAAATTTCAAGATGCAAGGGTATACCTTCATCTTGGAACTTTGAGGCTAAAGGTCTTAGAATCAGACACTCTTAGGTTAAAGGAGTATTTTCTAGACTTTACTTTAAATTTTAGGATGTAAAATAATATGGGGATCAGAGGATCCCTTAGCACTAAAACTCTGCTCATTCCTTTGCCTATTAAATTTCTAGACTATGAGCTTATCAAAGTTTTTCAATTAAGTTTGTGAGATAGTGAGCTAAATAACTGATTTCATACACATAGTATTTTTCCTTCTAAGAGTTTAGCCACACATTAACATCCACAACCAGTAAAGAACAACCAAAATGCAATAATATCACGTTTAAAACTCTTCTAATAATATTTCAATGCACTCACAATAGATAAAGAATTCAAGATGCCTGTATGGAGCTGAAACAATTAATTCATTCTAAATGCTAGTGAATTGAAAGTAATCATCAGCCAAACCACCTATTTTTAAATGCTAAAAAAACTTTAATTCAGTATTTCACTTTTCAAACAATCAAGTTGCTGTCAGACAAACACAAGTTAAAAAATAAAAATAAACAAACTATGACCACTTATTAGATATTATATTTTATTTTAAATCTTTAGTATTAACAGATCTTCAAGAACATCCCACTATGTAAATAGTCACTGATTCAAACAAACTTTAAAAAGACATCAAAGAATAGATTTTAAAAGTCATGCTAAAGTAAATCTACTTATTTTGCGCCAATGTTAAGATATTTAAAGACACTGAAGTACCATGAGATTTCTTTCTTTAAAACATAAAACCCATCTGAGTACTTTTAAAGCCACTATTTCTGACAGATTTTAGGCAATAAAAAATGCTATTTTTCAGATCTGAAGATAAAATTAATGATCCACCACCAGTTACACATAAAGCTTGAGTTCTTTTTCCAACAGAAATAATAGATTTGTGCCAATCCATTCAAATTCTCTTGCTCAGTAATTCTTATGACTAGAGGTGTCTATCAGTGAGGGATATTCAGGATACTGACTCCAGCCTTGCCCAGACTGACGCTCACTAGTCCAATCTGAGAGAACCCATCACCCTAGAATCACTGAAAAACTACACTTGACTTTTCAGCAATTCTGATATCCTTCCAAAGAAGATACAACTCATAGAATTAGAATTTCTACTGTATATCTAAATCTCCTTGTTTCTGTTGGCCTTCATTTTAACCTCTCAGGGGGCAATGGCAGGGAGCCACCAAACTCTCCTAACGCTTGCATTATTTCAGAAGCATAGCTGAATAGCCTATTCTAAGAAAAATTATGGGAAACAGATAAAAAGTGGTATAAATAAAGTGATATGGATCACAATTCCTTACTGTGAAAATGAAGAGATAATAGAGTTTTTGAAAAAAGAATAATCACAGTTATATAACTTATAGACACAAAATTCTCATTTTAAAGAACTGAGGGACACCACAATGGAGCATTACTCATCAATGGATCCTAAGGTTTGTCGTGATGTGTGCAAAACACCAAGACATAGAAAGTGATTCAATAATATGTTTTTTCCCTGATATTCACTGTTTTTGTCTTTGAGGACAAAAGTACAATCTTTAAAAATCCTAACATTGAGCTTTAAAGAAAGAAAAACCTATTTACATATGTGTCTGTGCATGTGTATATATGTCCCATGAATATACTTATGTACCTACACCATATATAATATATATTATACATACATATAAAATTTTAAGTCCAGCTTGTCTTTTCTCCTGTTCAGATTTATCTAATTAAAACCCATGATAAACTTTATGGACTCTAATATTTCCAACCGAATGACTGAAACCAAGAGGGTGTGCCTCTAGGCAGCAAGGCAACAATGATAAGCAGCAGGTTAGCCACTAATTTCTCAACCAGGGTAGATTGTGAAAGTGTGATGTTCTGATATCCAAGAAACTGTTCAGGAGAGAATAGGATAAATCAAGTTTAATAACTCTGCTCCTAATTGTTCCCCCAATGCTCAACTCTAATTACTTGGAGAACTCTCCTGACTGTCACCTGATATTAAGTTGTTGGAGGCTGAGCCTGGAACAGCAAGATAATCAATAAACATTTAGTGGGGAGAAGAATGAAGATCCTGTTAAGCAGTGGGAACCTGCAGCACCCAAAGCCCTTCTGCTCATGAGAAAACCTATGGGACAGCCATAGTGATTGCAAACCAATAATCCAAAGCACTGTTTTTAGGCCTTGAGGCCTTTAGGCAACAGTACATTTGAGGAAAAAAGGTTAACACGGTCACCCTAATTACAGCCCACTTTCACATACTTCATATACAAGCGAAGACAAGCCAATTAGGTAGAAAGGAAGATAAGGGAAGTTTTATTTGTATACTAATTAAACCCCTGATGAAATTAAAGGAAAAACATACAGCTCTGTAATTGTGTCTGAGAAAGGTCACTTCAGGTTCAGTTATCAGAACAGCACAGCCTTGAGATATTTCACTTAATCCACAATACAGCCCTCATTTTGTACTCAGGTCTTAATATTTACCAAAAAAAAAATATTCAAAGACTGATACTGCATTTATCTTTAAACTGTGTTGTGAACAATTTCAGCTGTTAGAAAGTTAATGCTAAATATGATAACAGGAGTTTTTTAAAAGACAGAAAATATTCCACCGACACAAGTACCAGTACCACAAAATTATTTATCAACGATTCCAAGTTTCCACTTCAAATCCAAAATGTCTTAAAGCAAAGTTTTACAACAAAATCCCAAGCTGAATGTATTTCAGAAGCTATTCTGCAATATATTTATTTAATTTCTTTTTAGATAATAATGTCATTGCTCATTTTCATTTACACCTCTCATAGTCCAGGAAAAAAGCCAATGTTTTCACTGAACTCCTCTAGTAAGAAGATATTTTTACATCTGGTTGTTTTCCTAAGATGGTCATGAAAAGCTATTTGCTATTAATGAAAGCTGGCAGGAAAAGCATGGATACCAAGGAAGTAGTTAAGCACAGAGGAAGCTTAGGGACAGACTATAGGATAGATGTGAATTTTAAACTACACACACATTTTTTAAATTTCTTTTTTCTTATCTATAGTTTCTGAAGTTTCTATAATAAACGTGTTACTATTGCATAAAAACACAAATTATTTTCTTAAGTCATACATAATTTCATATTTCTAAAGCTTTAAAAGTTTATTAACGCTAACAATTTTTAAAAAGTTAATTGTGAATATAAATTGAAATTCTATTACTTTGCACCTATGAAAACATTTTGTGCAGTGGAATTTTTAAGTAACAGCTTTATTGAGATATAATTCACACTTTTAAAGTGTACAATTCGGTGGGTTTTACTATTCACAGAGTTGCACAACCATCACCAGTGGAGGTCTCTTTTTGAAGAGAAGTTCATTAAAAAAAAAAAAAACTTATCAAAACAATATGGCTACCTAAATATAGTATGTCTCATTATTTCAGCAAACCCTAATTTTAAATGACACAAGATATACAAGGTTTATTATGTTGTTCAGTAATAGTTTCAAAGTGTAAAATTTATAACATGAATTCCCTAAACCAGAATATCTGATTAATAAGTGTGGTGTTTAATACAAAAGTTAAAATTATCTGAAAAAATGTGCACAGCTGTCCAATGATTATTTCTGGAAGTTAAGGGATCATCCAACATAGTTCTTTCTCATAAGGGTACAGTACTGCACTGCTGTAGACCATTAGGCCAGCTAGGAAGACCAAGCCCCAGGAGATACCACTTCTATAGATTTTTCTTTTGTCTAATGGGAAATATCTATGGATCCACATTCCTACAGACTAAAAGCTAATGGCTTATTCAATTTGGAATAAAAGTTAGTCATACAAAATGAAAGGCAAGACAACCACCCAAGTGTTATAAAGAACTAAGCCACATTTCCTAGGTCAGGAAAAAAAAATCTATAACATTTTTTTCTAAAACTTTACTACTGTCTGACTGCAACTTTTGAATAAACATTCCTAGATTGTGATAAATCAGGCAAAACATCTCAGGGTACTAAAACTAATGTTGGAAAAGGAAATGGCACTGTCCTCAGCCCTACCATTATAACGTGACAACAAGCAAGTTATACTAATCAAGAACTGAGTAGCTGCTGGGTGGATCAAACTATCTACATTGCCATAGAAAGTATAAATTTAAAATGATACAACCATCAAATTTGCAATTGGGTACGCAAGTTAGGGATGAAACTAAAGAATAACATATTTTACAATAAAGTTTGAAAAATCTGTGAGATAAGCAATTAGAGAAATCACAATAAATATATAATAGTAAAAGATGGTAATATGGGGTAAAATTAATACATGAGTAAATTTCAGTCGTGGTATTCTATATTTTATATGGATGATTTTAATTCAAAGTTCTGTAATTTTAAGTTATCTTCCTTAGGGACATTGACTTTTATTGCTCTCCAATAATAATCCTATACAAAACATAAGTGACATTAACAAACTGAAGTTAAAGATCAAATAATTAACCCACTTTGGGGTTGAATAAATGACAGCTCTAGTTAGAACTCACAAGTCTAGTAAGACAACAGATGTGAAAGTGTCCTACAAACTGTAAAAGGCTACAGAAATTGAGTATGTATAATTAATGCAATATTTATACTTCTACATGTAGTGTCATTAGTCTTCTTTAAATCCCTATCTATATGTGGCAACGTATAAGTTTCTATATTATTTCTACATCATCATTTATATATACACACATATATAATAAACATACATAATTTTAAAAAGAACTATTTCTATTGCACATGAAAAAGATAAAAGAACATTGAGAAAAACAAGTGTAAGATAAGTCACTTTTATAAATAGGCCACATGGTAGATGATTATCAAAAACCAAAGCAGACGAGCAGTGAAAATTCACCTTTAAAATTTCAAAGTATGCTATAAGATTTTGCTGTATGATGCTTTGTGATTATTGGTACCATATTCTCCCATGTTCTCTTGAAAATGTCCTCCTAAATTCCATCAACATAAAAGGAAAAAAGTTAATCCTTTTCAGTAAACTAACTGAAAGTGATCAATAGTAAAATATAGTGAAAATAAAAGGAACCTCAGAAAAGTGTCAAAAATGTATTTAACGCTGTTTGTTCCAAGCCTCACATACGTACTAAAAACTCTGGCAGGCTAAACGTGTTAGATAATAATGAGGTAAACTGAGAGAGAAATAGTTAAAAGACATTTTTAAATGACAAAAAAGGGGGGATAATAAAGAGAATTATGAGAGCCCTCTCAGCTGGAAAACACTCAGAACCTAAGTACAGAATAGACAAGCGGTAGTTAGACTTACTGTGACACATGGCATGTAAGCAGTGATGTGGCAGTAATGTTTTCTCAGAGTGTAAAACAAGCTGCATTTGGCTGGACTATAGACCTTAGGTGACAGAAACTAGCTGCAGGTGACAACCATCATGATGCTGCTATAATAAAATCAGCTCTTACATGACCTCTAAGTTCTCTCGGCCAATACCTAAGAAGTGAAGCGATGAAATACCCTAAGTCCCTCTGTTAGACTTTATCAGCTACAGACTACTCGGCAGGTTCCAAAAGCTTCCCCTAGCTGACAGCCCTAGCTATGTGTTGGTCCAAAAAACTGCAGAATTCCCCAGCAATATTTTAAATGAGCCAAGCTATGAATTAGGCTGCAGAAAAATATCATTTACAATTTAACTGCTGTTTTAAAATCATTAGAGAATTACCTAAAACAACTGTCTACTAACAATTGAGAAAATACGAATAATTTATAAAGGGTTCATATAGCTGGGATCCTGACATTTAAATAAAAGGAACTTACTGAAGGAAAAATGTTTCAATTTCAAGAATTCTTTTTGTGATATAACTGAATAATGGGGTAGACAATCCTATATAATAATTAAAATACCTTCACATTTATTTCTATTGTACTACAGAATTTAAATGACTATCTTGAACCCTTGAATATGCTATATATTAAATAGCATATTAAATAATACTAATAAAAGTAAATATCAGTTGAGTAAAAATCAATTATTTGAGAATCTGAAGTCAAATCTAAATTAGAAAAATAAACAGGTTCTTTTAGACTTAAATGAAGAAAAAACAAAAAGTTTATTCTTAAAAAAATTTATTCACTGGATAAATTTTTTGTATTAAGTATTTCACCTCTGATTTCTTTCTTAATTTTAGAGGGGACAAATTCTGAACCACAAACATTTTCTACCTTTCTCTATCTGACACATTCCATCTTTGTATGAAGGCACTAGGCCTGTTGTCAAACCATGCTTGTCATACTGTAAGTGTTCAATAAATGTTTGCTGTTTTAATTTATTATTCCAAAATCCTGGGGGAAAAAAATAGCTTGAGTAACAACTGAACCATATTATTTTTTAAAACCATATTCACATCATTATACAAGCATTTTATAGTTACATTTATTAACTCCTTTGATTCTTCATAGTCCAATGAGGTAGATCGCATTATCGTTCCTATTTTACATGCAAGGAAACTAAGAACCAGGAAAGTTAAGTAACGTTCCAAGGCCATGTAACTACTAACTGGGTTTATGCCAAAATGTGAGCCCAAGTCTTCTACAGCTAAACCCTTACTCTTTTTTTTTTTAATTGAGGTAACATTGTTGTATAACACTATATAAGTTTCACGTGTACATTTTATGAAGATATCTATATACACTTCAGTGCGCTCACCATCCAAAGTTTCATTTCCATCCATCAAGATACAGTTGACCCCTTTAACAATTTCACCTTCCCCCCACCTCCCTTCCCCTCTGGTAACCATACTCTGTTCTCTGTATCTATGTGTATAATACTTTATTCTTAATCCCACACCGCAATATTAGTAACCAACTCTTCAGATTGTCCAAAAAGTCTACTAACTGGGGAAAACCCATGGAAATGTAAAAACAATAGTTCACCTATTTATCAAGTTCTTGTTAAGGTCAGAATAAGGTAATTCAATTTATTTAAATGTCTGCTTTCTATTTATATTGAAATAAACTCCAAAAAGGACTTTAATGTTACATATGGCACACTTTCAACATCAAAAATCAAAGCATGTACAGTTCAAGATTCCCTCTGTAAAAGCAGGATCACTGTCATCATTTGTTAAACGCTGATTACTAATGAAATAAGAAATAAATACTTGCCATGGTAAGGATGAATTATACAGCATGCCATTGCAGTACAGAACTTTATATAATTCAGGCCACATTGGGTTGCTGGTTTTTTTTAACCTTTCAAAAAGCAATGAAGTTCTCTATGTCTCTTTCCTTTATAAGTCTGCAACAATAGCATTGAACTTTCCCTGCAGACCTTGATATTTGGTTGCCTAGTATAACCTCAACTTTTAAAATATTTATTATAGGAGCTCCACGCTATCACAACAGTATATCAAGCTCTATAATATCAGCACTTGTACCTAAATCTTCCTGTCAAGGAGATCTTAACTCCTATGTGAAATACCATCTTTGTGCCTAATTTTTAAAAATTTGTGTGTATATATATATATATAAAATTGAAGTATAGTCAGTTTACAATGTTGTGTTAATTTCTGGTGTACAGCAGAATGCTTCAGTCATACATGAACATACATACATTCATTTTCATATTTTTTCACTGTAAGTTACTAAAAGATACTGAATATGGTTTTCTGTGCTATGTAGTATGAACTTGCTGTTTATCTATTTTATATATATATTAGTTAGTATCTGCAAATCTCAAACTCCCAATTTATCCCTACCCACCCTTTTCCCCTCCAGTAACCATGTTTGTTTTCTATGTCTGTGAGTCTGTTTCTGTTTTGTAAATAAGTTCATTTGTGTCTCTTTTTTTGTTGTTGTTAGATTCCACATATAAGTGATATCATATGGTATTTTTCTTTCTCTTTCTGGCTTACTTCACTTAGAATGACAATCTCCAGGTCCATCCATGTTGCTGCAAACGGCATTATTTCATTCTTTTACGGCTGAGTAGTATTCCATTGTATAAATACACCACAACTTCTTTATCCAGTCATCTGTTGATGAATGTTTAGATTGCTTCCATGTCTTGGCTATTGTAAACAGTGCTGCTACAAACATTGGGGTGCATGTATCTTTGTGCCTTTTCCCTCTGGATATATGCCCAGGAGTGGGATTGCTGGATCATATGGTGAGTCTATTTTAAGTCTTTTGAGGAATCTGCAAGCTGTTTTCCACAATGGCTGCACCAAACTAGATTCCCACCAGCAGTGTAGGAGGGTTCCCATTTCTCCATGTCCTCTCCAGCATTTATCCTTTGTAGACTTTAGAATGATGGCCATTCTGACTGGTGTGAGGTGACACCTCATTGTAGTTTTGATTTCTGTTTCTCTGATAATTAGCAATACTAAGCATTTTTTCATGTGCCTATTGGCCATTTGCATGTCTTCACTGGAGAATTGCTTGTTTAGGTCTTCCGCCCATTTTTGGATTGGGTTTTTGTTTTTTTGTTATGAAGTCATATGAGCTGCTTATATATTCTGGAAATTAAGCCCTTGTCAGTCTCATCTTTTGCAAATATTTTCTCCCATTCCACAGGTTATCTTTTGTTTTGCTTATGGTTTCCTTTGCTGTGCAAAAGCTTATCAGTTTAGTTAGGTCCCAATTGTTTATTTTTGCTTTTATTTCTATTGCCTGGGTAGATGGCCCTAGGAGAACATTGCTAAGATTTATGTCAGATAATGTTTTGCCTATGTTTTCTTCTAAGAGGTTTATAGTGTAAATCAATGAAGTTAGAATACTCCCTCACACCATACACAAAAATAAACCCAAAATGGCTTAAAGACTTAAACATAAGACACTTTGTGCCTAATTTAATCCAAAAATACCACCCTTAAAGAACTGCCACCATATAGATCATATTATGTTATAGTAATAGAAGAATTAGTAATTAGCACTGAAATTTGTTAATCTGAGATATAAAATAGACTTGCATTTGGCTTAAATCATTCTATTATGTTTACTCTGAAAGGGATAAGGGAGAGGAGATAGGGGATAGGAAGGGAACTGAAAGAGAGATCAGCAACTCAAAGACCATAGTTCTGATTCTCCTCCAGGTCATCACCATTTATCCACAGCAAGACTGTGACAGGTGACACGAACAAAGCACACAGCAGCTACAACAAAACCTGCTGTTTCACCTGGATGCCCTCACTTCCCAGTATCCCTACTACTGCAAACACTCTAACAAGTAGGTAAAAGTGGGACCAGTTCTCCTGTATAAAAAAATGTACCTTCATCTAATTTGGCCCTTGAATGCAAACCAACTTCTTTATTTGATGTCCAACTAAAGAAATGGTAACATAGCCCAGCCTGGAAGAAAACCTGGCTGTTTTGGATTTGTCTAGAATATGGCATCTCTAATTTGGCCCGTCAAGAAGTGATGTTTTAAAGAAATAAAAACAAATAGGAACAGTTTATTGAATTGGGTAGACTGAAAGGGGCTAAAAAATCAAGTGGCTTAATCATTTTTCCACTAATAACTTCAAACATTCCATTAGATTTCCCTAAGGGCTTCTTAAAGTTACTTTTGGCTATACAAGATTTTTGCCTCATAGGCTCATCCTAAAACCAACCTCAACATAGGATGTGACTCTACTGTATTTATTTATTCACTCAGCATACATTTACTGTATGCCTATCCATGTCGAAGCCAAAAATAGTAGTAGTAGTAGTAGTAGTAGTAGTAGTAGTAGTAGTAGTAGTAGTAGTGGTAGTAGTAGTAGTAGTAGTAATAGCTAACACTTCTTAAATACTTACTTTATGCCAGACATTAACACAATTAGTCCTCATAATGACTCTATGAGGCAAATACTACTATTATTTCCATTTTACAAACGAGGAAACTGAAGCATAGAGTTCAAGTAACCTGCCCAGATTACACAGAGCCAGAGTTCAAAACCAGCAGTATGACATGTAAATTAATAAATACTAAGAATATACTCCTCTTGGAAAAGACTTCCTATCTAAAAAGGTGTGGTTTAAAAGCAGCTTGTATTAAAGCTAGGTGACCAGTGTTGTGAAGAGCATTCTCAGAAAAATAAAATGGCATGTTCTGAGAAATCCAAGAGGTAAGTTACGGCTGAAGATAAGGAGCTATTAAGAATGGTAGAAGAAAAGACTAGAAAGGTACATATAGGCTAGATATGGTCAGAAAGCTAGACTTTTCCTTGTAAACGATTTTATAAGTACTCCACAAAGTTGCATCAGTGATGGGGAGTGTATAGCTCAGTGGTAGAGTCCATGCCTAGCACGCATGAGGTACTGAAATAAATAAAATAAATAAATAAATAAATGTACCTAATTACCATGCCCCCCAAAAAAGATCTCTCAGGGAGAACGCATGAATTAGTGGACTCCTAACTCCCAGCCTCCTTTCAACCAGAATGTGCTTTAATATTCTCAATAAGCTTTTGTATGAGATTTTGTTCACAGATTCTATGGCTAAATACTTGCCAACTATTGTCACAGAAAGCCACGGAAAGCTGCTGAAGGATTCCCAGCCACACAGCAGCATCCTCTGATCTCTGTCTCAGGGATCGTATTAACAAACTATAACTGCCAAATTAGAATGAACACAAGACACCATTTTGGCCATACTGCAATCACCCATTTACATCTTCAGCTGGACTCTAGCGAAGCTTTAATAAGATTTCACCTTTGAGTATCAAGATTCACTAATATACTAGATAAAAAGGGATTTTAGAAAGAACTGGCTTCTAACATCATTTTTCTTAGTGTACTAAAGAGTATTACCTCAAATTCACTTTCACATTACCCAAGCAGAGAGTATACGTTAAATATTTACTTTATATAAATGCAGCATCCTAGGCATATGTTTTCTATTTCTACTAATAACTACATGAAATCCTGTAAGTTTTTTTGAATCATGTGACAAAGAGCCATAAATTTAGAGTTACAACAGAAATACATGATGAAAAGAATATACTATTATAGGAGCACCAAAAGTGGACTAACAATTGAAGTTAGTGATTTTTTAAGGAGAACTAAACTATTTGGTCTATAGTTTCAAACATGTTTTTAGATTTTACCAATAATAAACTGATTATTATGTTAGGTTCTTTTAAAGAGAAAAGGTTAGAACGAAGTTACTACTGGCAATAACCATTATGTAAGGTTTTAAAATAACTACAATGGTTGGTACCAGCTTTCCCATCATGTGATAAATGAATCATGGAAGTTATTTTTTAACACACCTGAATGAAATATAAAATCTTTAATCCCTATTCACTCCTATTAATTACAGAAAAAGAGATTGAGGCTAAGTAACATATAGGTTGCTAAAACAAAGATGAAGACTCACATCTAAAACAACCACAATTTCAGCAACAGCTAGTAAATTCAAACAAAGTATTAGGAAAAAGCAGTCAGACAGACCCAAAGCTCAGGACAAGTTCTTAAGAAACTGTGCTTAGGAAAACTTTCATGTTTGTTTGGGTAATGTTTGGAAATACCTATATTCTAAGGAAGTAACTTAATATAGCAAAACATTATTTTGTACCTTTGCTTCAAATGGAATTTTCCTGCGTGATGATATGCATGTGTACACAAACACACACACACACCCACACACACAAAATAAACAGTACCGTTTTGATTATAAAGAGCTTCCCATAACATTAGTATGGTTTACATTTCTGGTCCCTCTGTAACCAACCCATTCACCTGAAGAAAAACACACAGCTGTTCTAGCCTTCTAAATGAGCAAGATCACCATCTAGTGGTGACTCCTTGAAATGCCAAGCAGAAGGCTTCTGGAGCCTAGAAAATGCTTTTTTGAAATATGGTTAACAGAGTCTATAAATAGTCTAGAACATTCAAGTTCATCTAAAGAAAAATAGAATAACATGTTGAACAATGTTTTTATACTAATAAGAACTCTATAGCAAGAGTGAAAAATACCAACCAGACATAAGGCTCCCTGTTTTCAGTGCTCCTAACCAACTAGAGGAAAAGAGTTACAAATGTTAAAATACAAAGTTACACAAAATTTGGTCAATATAGCTAACTGGAAAACAGATTCTTTATCTTTTCTGTATTTTATAAAGTTAAAAAAAAATTAGTTATGCCAGTGGATTGCATTTGTTCCACCTCCCTGAGAGGAAAGTATACTTTCCTGTCTCATTGACATCCAGCATGATCACGTAACTAGATGGCTCCTCTTCTGGAAAGAAGATGATATATTCCCTGTCTTGTCAGAATCAAGAGCATCCAAGTTATTTTCTTTGGTCAATGAAATGTGGGCAGAATTTAAAACAATTTCACCTCTTAGCAGACATAAGACCAGCAATGTCCTATCTAGAAACACTTACGATGAGACCAACAATGTCCAAGATAGGGGCTGCTGTATCAGCCTTACTCATAAAGTGAGGAACCCATGGAGCAGAAGCACAGCTGACCCACAGTGAGTACGTATGACATGTGAGAAGTCACTTGTAAGGCCACTGAAATTTTGGAGTCATTTGTTACTACAACATTATGCACAGTATACTGACTGATACAATTTTATTCCCACATTTGGCAATTTACTCTAGAACTTATATAGCTATGAAATCATCTGTGGACACTTTAGAAAATCATTTTCTAGCCTGACTTAATACTGGATCATCTGTAGAAGAAATTAATCATAACTAAATAATAAAAACCATAGCACATTATTTGATTTTTAGTCAGTACAAAGATATGATAAATGTATATTGCTATCTTACAGAAAAATATTGCATTTGCATACTATAAATTAAAATACATTTATCTATACAGCTATAATTCATAAGAAATTTTTTTCTTCCAAAGCCTTCCCTAACTTATAGATGCATATTTTAATTAGCACTTTTCATTCTAAAAGATCTGAGAAAACATGTAACAAATGTAAAGCATGATACCATATTTTAAAATATATATATGATATATACATTTAAATATACAAATATATACATTTAAAATTTTGAAAGGCATACATCAAAATGGTAACAAATACTCTTAGTAATATTTTTCCACTATTTTCAACATAATATGTATAAACTATTTCTAACCAAAAAATTGCAATAGACACAACTCTTAAGATCAAATTTCATCACAAAATCTTAGTTTAAATTTATATACAACATATCATAAAAATAGTAATTGAAATTGATTCTTTAATGTACTCTACTAAACAAAGGGTAGAGAATTACTTATAACCCTTTATAGAAAAAGTACCTATATATAGAGTTATATGTCATATTCAGTTAAATTTAATCACTATCATTTATTTTATTTACTTCATGTATTTCAATGATTTGTTTCCCTTTCAGAGAATAAGTACCAAGAGCCTTAGCATTTCTTATGCTAACAGTCATATCATAATACTTATCCATCTGATTCAGAGGATTTTGTCAAACTCCCTTCATAATTAAAGATGCCTCTTTGTATGACTTTTAACTATGACATACATAGAAGCCCTAAATCCACATTCTTTACAGACAAATGATTTTCTAAATTCCACAAGAACTCTATGCCTGTTTGTGTCACAGGACTTAAATCAGAAAAACCAAATGAATTCAATTTCCACCACAGAAATGTGCTTGATGATTTTGGTCCTCCACTTTGATACTTGACCTTTACTCCTGAAATAAGATAAAACCACTATAAAGGTGTTTTCTGTTTCATCTATCATAACAATTTTCCCTGTTGGTAGTCTTAACAAGAATCTTTATAAAGGATCTATACTGCCCTAACTACATTTTGGAATCTGGAGAGGTTTTTGCTATCAGAAGACAAAACTGATAAATATGTTTTACCCCTTTATAGTTTCATAGAATAACGATATTCTAATTTTGGAGAGTTAATACTACCTTATATATGTTTCTGGAATTAAAACATAGAAAATAATACTTAACAGCATTCCTTAAGATCAAAGCACTGCAAAGTCATTTATTAGGTAATCCTTTAATTGTGAAAACACTAAAAATGCTGATTTTAAGATTAGTAAACACTAGTGCTTTCTGAAATAGCATGTTAAATTAGTGATGTAACAGTGAAATTATTAAACTTCCGAGTAAAATTTGAGCATATTAATTAAATGTTTCCTACAAACAGAAAGGTACAATGATTAAGAATACACAGCCCCACATAGGGGTAAAATTACCTCTAAAATGAATTATAAACACTGTCACCTAATCATGTCACAAATACAAACATATAATTAGATAATTTCCTCCAAAGTCTAAGACATTTAAACTTATGCTCATTGCATTATAAATGTAATGTTCTAAAGCTGGTTACTATAATTGATCACAAGTAAATTAAATATTTCTGAAACAAAACGATGACTAAGCCTCAGACTAACGGAAACTAAAACTAACACATTCAGGCAGTATATAAATTTCAATTATCCCTTTAAGTTATAATGTTCTCTTTACGAAATAAACTGGGCCCTATGAAATAACAAATAACCATCATCATATTTAACCATGGAATACTTGTAATTAAAGTCATACATTGGGGTCATTTTTACAGTGCATTCAAAGGAAATAATACTTCTAATAGAGAAAAGTCTTGCTATTATTATCACCAATAAAGATCTCTGAGTTCACTCCTTGTTCCACCAATTACTATGACCTGGGACAAATTAAATTCTCTGTGCCTTGGCTTCCTCATCTGCAAATTATAGATAATAACAGTTATCTCAAAAATTATTTTAATGATTAGGTGAGATATTATCAGCAACTTACTTAGCAGAGTCCTGAGAAAATAATATCTAATTCAAGGACAAATGCTAACAAAACTTACACAGTTCCTAAAGCCACAGCCCATAATGGAAGTTTATAAGATTACAGAGAACCCCCTCTGTAGTTAATAATAAAACAAGCCACTGAGCAAATACGAGTCATAAAATGATAAAGTTGCATATCTATATTACATAAAGTATTTTAGCATATGATCAATTCAATTACTCACAGAGGAAATTCTTTAAAAAACTTAAGACTCTCATTTAACATGGCAAACATCTTCAGTGATTATATATTTTATTCAGCATAATATAAATGATTATCATTTACAAAATTCCAAATAGTTTACAAAGACTTGAAAACGCTTTTTTCAGAATGAAATGTCTATTTCAGACTAAAATGTAAGTTTATTTAAGGATGGAGTGCCAAGAGATCAAATGCCAACCACAGCCGAATAAGGTCAAATTAGAGGAGAAAGAGATTTGACTTGTATATCACTAAGAAGTGGTTTCAATATGTGAATGCCCATTGAAGATTTATGTGGCCTTTCTATGGCGCTGCACAACCAAAAGCTTAACAAATAAAATCTTTTTTGACTTAAATTTTAGTGAAAAGGAAATGGAGATCATAAGGATAGCTGATTTAAGTTTAAAAGTAAAGGCACCCGAAGGAAAATTCCTTTTAAGTAGTGTTCTTCACAGGAAGCAAGACAAACAAATAGGAGGCCAGGGCAAGGGACAAAAAAGAAATCAAAACCAAAATACTCAAACACCCTCTAACTATAAGGGACTTTAATATTACAACAAAATCAGAAAAAGAAACCCAGAGAAGTCATATACATTGATATTTAGGCTACCAGGAAAAACATGATTTCAAACATTTTCTTAAAAGGCAGTTTTGTAGGCCTATTGATTCCTTTTGCACATTTCAAGGTAAAGTAGTTACTTTGTAGTTGGCTCAATAATATAACAAAGATCTCTCAGGAATCTGAATTTAATAAGAACATTCTCTATTTTTGAAAGCAATTCTAAAAAGTTAACAGTTGAAACTAACTGGATTAAATGGTATGCAAGTACATATGCTTAGCATGCAATCTACTTATGCAATAATTCCATTTTTCTTCCAAAGCATACGTCAATAAATCTTTTCTACTGCACTATAAATTCCAAGGTCATGGACCAAAATGTTTATTAGTATAATTAAAATGTAGAAATAATACCATTAAGCTTCTAGTTCCAGGTTTCATAAGTTAATAGAAATAGAAGATTAAGAAAGTGTCAAGTGTGGTTTTAATTCTTAGACACTAAAAATAGTCCTAGAGTAGCTCCCTTTTTTTTAAAGCATGATTTAACTTCGTTTCATTTTCATTTGATCTTTGAAGTTGCAAACATTTTTTAAAAAGTACTTGCAAAATGCAGTTCTGTGATCATAAAGATAAAGATATGGCCTTAAGAAAAGATGGGGAGAAGAGCCAAAATTTGTAAATGGCTCAAAGGAGTTCATTTATAATATGATGAATTACCCAACTTTATTTTCTTTTTTTTAATTTTTAAAATGTAGGTACTGGGGATTGAACCCAGGACTTCATGCACGCTAAGCATGCACTGTACCACTGAGCTATACCCTCCCCTCGCACCAAACTTTAAACAAATTCTTCAATAGGATCTCTGGTCAATTTCTAAATACTTAAGTTTCTACACAATTCTTAAACAGTGTGTGCAGTCTACCTCTATAGAACTGCAAAAATGTACAATACCGTTAGGTTCTTGATTCCTCCAATATCCAATGGCTTTACTTTCTACTCCCAATAACAAGCAGAGAATCAGTATTTCAGAGAAGAAAGTTTTCAATATTACGTTCAAAGATTCTGGGTGTGTAGTTTCACATGAGAAAGAACTGCGTTAAATGAGATATCTAAACCTCAATATCTTCACTTCCTATTATTGTGGACTTTATTATCTTTAGAATTGATTGGAATGAACTAGTGGTTGTTTGGGAGTTTGTTTTGTTTGGGGAAATCTCTTTTGTAATATGCTTGCTGTTTAATAAAGCAGCAAACAGTAGTACAGAACTTAGAAAATAAATATCCCTGCTTTCTTCTGTCACTGGAATAACATATGAATTATAATACTATGGAGGTTGTTTATGTGTCCTCTGTTTACAGCATATGTGGAACGTTTAAAGTGAATCTCAACAGGTCATCAGGATCTGGTCAGTCTTCCATGTCTTACTTCTCAGAACTTTTCACCACCATAGACACAAACAACAATAAGAACACTTTCTTGTAAGGATATTTAGTTTCACAACTCACTTAATGCCTTAAGCACTTATAAAAATATAAAAACTTGTGGTTGCTAGGGGGGCGGAGGGTGGGAAGGGATAGACTGGGATTTCAAAATTGTAGAATAGATAAACAAGATTATACTGTATAGCACAGGGAAATATACACAAAATGTTATGGTAGCTCACAGAGAAAAAAAATGTGACAATGAGTGTGTATATGTCCATGAACGACTGAAAAATTGTGCTGAACGCTGGAATTTGACACAACATTGTAAAATGATTATAAATCAATAAAAAAATGGTAAAAAAAAAAAAAAGAAAATATAAAAACTATCCCAATTATCATGCCAACAAGGAATTTTCTGAGCATGATCAGTTGTATCGCTGCTGGAGGGCCACTGACCTGGCTGCAGGCTGACCTGGTCAAATCTCAACAAGTCTATAGAACACCAACTTTTCTATCAAAGATGACAGATAAGCTCATTATCCTTAGCAATCTCCACAGATTTCCCCAATCTCACTCATTCAGTAGTGAGCTTCTTTTCATGTTTGCTACCCTATGACACATAGTTCTTACATATAGTTTTAACATAGTTCTTACATATGTTTTAACATACATAACATGAATCTCTTGCATACCAAGTTTTGCAGAGTCTTCTCGGCAAGAGAGAAAACACATGGTAAGCAGATTAATAGCAATTTAAGTTTTAGATGATTAGCCCTTAAAATTAGTGCCTGACTTTCACGGTCCCCTATTTACCCAATCTCACATCTTCAGATCTTTCATCTTTTTCTTCCTAACTTTCTTCTCATTCTCTCTCATCTTTATGTATTTTCAGAATCATGGCTTTCAATTAAAACATACCAAGGTGGTCCTAATTTCTTTAAACTTCACTTTACCATAATATTCCTTCTTCAGGTTATCAAGTATCATCTTTTCTTTTTGTCCCTGTTAATTCCTCAAAAGTAAAAAATCTCTATCTATACTTTCATTCCCCAACCACACACCAGATGTAATAAAAGAGTAGGAATTTTAAAGCCAAAAGATCTAAATACAAATTCCTACTTTAATATTTACTTGCTGAGGAAACTTGGTCAAACTACTAACATCCCTGGGTTTTATTTTCCTAATCTGCAAAATAGGAAATTATGCCACCTATATCACAGGTTGCTGGGAGGACTGAATGTGATAATACAGTTGAGGTATCTAGCAGAGAGCCAGACACAGTTATCACTCGATAAACAAAACTAAATGTGTTCTACTTCTTGCCATGTGAAATGTGGCCTCTGGTTCCACCATTTTCCTAGCCGAGGCAGAACTCAACATGCCAGTGTCCACTTCCCAGCCCCTCTATGTGCTAGTCAAGAAGGAGAAAGCTCACTTATGAACTAAGGGTACACAATCCCTGGAGATTGCTTTTTCAAATAAACAGAAGATAATTTTCTGATCTGTTTTTAGAAAAGAACGAAATAATTTTACAGAGAAAAATAGTTCTAATGAAAATCTTAACAACTCTCTAACAATCTACAACTTTTACAAATAATACCATCCAGGCTTCTATAGTGCCCTCTGCCTCTATAATGGTCCTCTGTATTCTGTATTACACGTATGTATATACTTACCTGCTCTTCCTCAGTAAACTGAGATGTACTTGGGGACAGGAATAGTTATTTGTTGAATAAACTTTTCCTTTGAAAAGTGTCTTCTTTTAAAGAGTTTCTACATATAAATCAGAGCCTATGCAGAAATATTTTAAACAAAGTTTTCAACATTGATTCAAACTTCCTACATAATATTTTGGGACACTTGACATATTGAAAATGCTTTCAATGAAATTCTTCACGTATGACTTTTCTAAGTCCTGTTTTTCTGTACCTCCTCTGTCTTACCACTTTCCGAATTTAGATCTTTCCTATATTTTGTCTGTTCTTTCTTTCAAATCTTCAAGATATTTCTACTATTCCTTACATCTTTAACAGTACTTTACTACAACCACCAATTATATATTTCCTCACTTAAATTTATGATCATCTCAAATTAAATAAAACCAAGACTTGAAATAGAAATCTTTCCTGCATTCCCCAAACTGACCCCTCACCCTATCTCTTTATGTTATAAATACTATTAATCTTACAAAGTAAAATATTAATTCATCTTTTATTTCTCTATATTTTGTGGCCTCTAAATTCACTCTGCTATGAAGCTCTACTATTAAAGACTTCTAAGAAAGAAATGTCATCATCTCAGATTTTTTGAAGTGGGTAATAAGAAATAACAAGATTAATCCTTTTCCTTCATTCTAGGCTGGAGGAAAGCAGATCAGGTAAGGAGAATTCTAATATTAACTGGTCAGGCATAGCTTAGAAACAGAAATGCCTGTTCAGCTACAACAAACTAGAGGTTCAAGTATCACAAGATCTTTAAATCCAAGTGGCCTATTCAGTCTACAAGGAACAAAACTTAGGACACTCTCACCCAACTAGCTTAATCAGGTTAAAAACACATATACACAAAATTAGGAATAAAAAAAGTGTTAGTATCAGATACATGTAAGCTTTTAATGATTATAAGGAAAGATATGGCATACTCCTGGGTGTATACAAACACGTTTTCAAAGTTAGATGAAATGAAAGATTTCTACAGAAATACACAGTCAGGCAACTGATTCAAGAAGGTCCAAAGTCAAGTGCAAGGTGACACTTCTTCTCCCCACCAAAACTCCATTTTAGGAAAAAGTATCAACAAACAACAATAAAAATAAAGGGAGAGGGACCATCAACAGAAGAAAAACTTTCAAAAAATACATAAGAAGAGCAAAAACAGCTGACAAATAAAGCGCAACAGAGGAAGATTCACCACGTGGAAGAGATGTGGTGGTGCTTTACAACCTAGAAGAGACTCAACACAGAAAACACAAGGTGCAATGCAGGGCAGGAGGAAGTCATGGAGCAGAAGACAGAAATTAATTGAAAGACTGCACTTAGAGTGACCAACCACACTCACATGCCCTTCCCCCAACCATGCAGAACCCACTAAACAGGCATTTACCTGCAAGGAAAAAAAAGGAGAGAGAAATTTATTCCATAAAACAAACTAAAAGAAAAACAAGAATTGGATGAGTTCTCTAAGAGAGAAATAGGCAGGTAGGTATCGTGACAGTGCCACAGAGCAAAGACCAGCACACTCATTTGGGTTTTGCCCACCGTAACAGCCAGCTCACAGCACATTCATTCTGAAGGAAAGCCAACCAGACACCACGTCTTATCTCTGTACAAAGAGCTCCTAATTCGCTTTTCTTTTTCTTCACTCGTAAATGTGAATAACCAGACAGATCATACCATAAATCTGAGGAAAGCCTTGGTTCCAGTTACTAGGGCTACATAGCAAATTACTCCAAAATGCAGTGGTGTAAAACAACTATTTATTAGGCTCCAGCATTCTGGGATCAGAAAATAAAGCAGGGCACACCAGGGACTGATAGGCCCCTCTCCCTGAAAACTGGGACCTCAGCTGAAGGCTGGAGTGTGAAATCATCTGAAGGCTCAGTCACACGTGTCTGGCAGCTGATGCTGGCTTGTTGCAAGAGACCTTAGCTGGGGCCGTCAGCTGAAAACTGCCTGACATAGCTCACCACATGACCTGGGCCTCAGAGAATGAGGGCTGGATTCCAGCGGAGAAGACTGAGAGTCCAGAAAGAGAGGAGAGTCAGAGTGAGAGAAGAAACGGGTGGAAGCCATGCTGCCTTCTATGAGCTGGTCCTAAACATCCTGCAGGGTCACTTCTTTCTTATTCTACTCAGAGAGGCAGACAAAAGGCCCACCCAATCTCAGAGAGAGTGAAATAGACCTCACTTCTTGATGTGGGAGTGACAAGGTGCTGGAAGCATTTGTGGGACCAGAAATACTGCTGTGGCCATTTTGGGAAAATGCAATCTTCCACACCTCCAATGTGAAAGAAAGCAATAGAAACAAACAGAAAAAAACAAAACAAAACAAAACAAAAAACATAAAGACCTCAGGAGAAAGAGAACTTAAATAATAGTGTATTGTCTATTAAACACACAATTTTAAAACCACAATTTAAGAAGATGCGGTAACTCTCTTTTAAAAAGGATGTTACGAAAAGGGAACCAGAAAATGAAAAGCAATTCTTAGAAATTAAAAATATGATACTGATATAAAATATTTTTTAAACATTTTAGAAAAGTTCATAGAAACTTACAGACTTTACCAGAATCTAAAATGCAAAGACAGAAAATAGAAAAGAATATATAAGAACCACAGAGGATCAAGCCAGGATATTTGACTTCCAATAGACTAACAGGTGTTCCAGAAAAAGAGAAGAGGGGAAAAAAGGAGAAAATGAGATTGAATTTTGAAGCATCTATCAAGTATTACTGCACAAGGGAGGAATGCTCATCCTCCAGAGGCTTGCATCTACCTCACTGTGGTGCTCTCCTGCAACCAACACTGAACTGAACTTCAGATGGTCTAAATTATAAACACTCAGTTGAAGAAAAGCATTTGAAAGCTAAACAGCTGCAGATTAAGACACGTCTGGAATTATTCCAATTTCCATTTCTAGCTACTTTAACCAAATTTTCCTTTTTTTAATCTCCCATAGAGAGAAAATAAAATTCCCCCAACTCTGAAAGAAAATGCAGACTATGAAGTTGGGGCAGATTCTGAGTTCAAATTTTGACTCCAGATACTATAGAGGTGGCTACATGTCATTATGCATTTGTCAAAATCCATAGAATCTATGACAAGAGTGAACCCTAATATAAACTATGGACTTTGGTTGATAATAATGTGCCCATGTTGGTTCATCAATTGTACCAAATATGCCACACTGATTAGGGATGTTGAGGGTAGGGGAGTATATATGTGTGAGTGAGGGCTATGTGGGAACTCTTATTTTCTGCTCAATTCTACTGTGAACCTGTAACTGCTCTAAAAATAAAGTCTATTAATAAAAAAAATTCTGACTTCAAAATCCACAAATATGTGATTTGAGGCAAATTTATTAATAACACTGATCCTTAATTTCTATTCATGTGTTATTATATGTTATCTTTCCAGGTAATTGCAAGGATTACAGAAAATCTGTATAAAGTGTCTAATCTGTAGTAGTTATATTATTAGCATGGTTCAGAATCCTCATGAGAAGCCACAGGTGTGACAGCCACATTCCCACTCTGCCTACATCATCAAAGAAACATTCTCTGAACTAATGCTAGGACGACTGATCTACCCATTGCCTGGTCTCATCTACTCCTCATCTGTACTTTCAGTTACAAATTATAGGACTGATGTAATTAAGGGAGATGACTGTAGCAATATGAATTCTGCAAACATGAGGCAAATCAATAGGTTCTATTTCTAATACTGTGAACTAGAAAAGTATTCTCATCTGAGATTCAGTCATAGATAGAGGAAGAAGAAAAGCTGGGTGATTCTGTTTTCCGCTTCTATGCCATGAGAAGAGAGATTTGGGAGAGTTAAGACAAAAAGTGAAAAAGTAAACTCCTCCAACTTTTTAATGAATTTTACTTCTCTAAGTATAGATGGATTACCACCATCCAAGTCTGAGAACCCAAGAGGAAACAAAACATTTTAACAGCAGACTGGCCTGAAGTCTCAAAGCCACGTAGATAATGACTAATCTCATAACAGTACTGTGAGCCATGTTGAGATTCAGACAATGGTTTGCCCACTAGAAGCTGTCAGAGTAAATGAGAAGGCACCATTTCTATCAAGGTGCAAAGATGAATCAAGGGGTAAATAGCAAAGGATTAATAAGAAAGATATCTAATTGTACACAGATATTTGTTTCTTAAAAGAGTTTATGTGACAGAAATCAGCCAGCTTCCTGTGTGAACTTTGCTCTGTTCAGCTATTTTAGTAAAAGACTTTTGTTAACAGCCAAAAAGGAAAATCTGTGAAATCTAGGTCTCAGGTAAAGCACAAGCTTTGAAAATTCAGACCATAAGATCATGTGAATCACTTCAAAAAACTAAAAGTAGACTTACCATATGATCCAGCAATCCCACTCCTGAACATATATCTAGAGGGAACCTTAATTCAAAAAGAGGCATGCACCCCAAAGTTCACAGCAGCACTGTTTACAATAGCCAAGACATGGAAACAACTTAAATGTCCATCAACAGATGACTGAATAAAGAAGTTGTGGTATATTTATACAATGGAATACTACTCAGCCATAAAAAATAATAAAATAATGCCATTTGCTGTAACATGGAAGAACCTGGAGAATGTCATTCTAAGTGAAGTAAGCCAGAAAGAGAAAGAAAAATACCACATGATATTAAAAAAAAAAGACAAACGAACTTATTTACAAAACAGAAACAGACTCACAGACATAGAAAACAAACTTATGGTTACCAGGGGGAAAGTGGGTGGGAAGGGATAAATTGGGAGTTTGAGATTTGCAGATACTAACTAATATATAAAATATAGATAAGCAACAAGTTTATACTGTATTGCACAGGGAACCATATTCAATACCTTGTAGTAACCTATGGTGAAGAAGAATATGATAACAAATGTATGTATGTTCCTAGTGATTGAAGTATTGTGCTGTACACCAGAAATTGACACATTGTAAACTGACTATACTTCAATAAAAATACATTTTTAAAAAATTAAAATTAAAAAAAAATTTTTTTAATTAAAAAAAGACAAGACCATGTGAATCAAAGCACTTGCCACCACCTGGGGGCAGTATACTACTAGCTGTTGGGACAGACCTAAGGGCAAAGAGCCAACAGAAGACTGAACATGCAAATGACAAAGACCACACCCAAAGCACATCATAGGTTTCTAACCACATACATTCCAAAATTCATTCAGGTACTCATACATTATAGTTTATATATTTACACAGACAATTAATGTAGTAAAATATATAATTATATATAAACTTGTTATAAATTATATTTTATATCTGTATATAGTATATATAATTTATATATAATGAAATATATAAATATGTAATTAAATATATAATGCAATTTATATATACATGAAATACACCTAATTTATTTTTATAAAGTATATAATTATATAGTATGCATATTTATATATATATAACTGAGTATGTGTATATATATTCATACATACATACATTCATATATGTATATATGAATATGGTTGAAATTGGAAAACCAATATGCAATATTTTATTTACTAAAGTGGGAATTTTGAAAATAAATTGTACAGGGGGGAGGGTATAGCTCAAGTGGTAGAGTGCATGCTTAGCATACATGAGGTCCTGGGTTCAATCCCCAGTACCTCCTCTAAAAATAAAAATAAAATTCCCCCACCTCACCCAAAGAAAAACAAACAAACAAAAAAAGAAAATAAATTGTACAATTTCTTTTTGTAAAGTTCAGGAAAAAATTTTCTCTATCATGTAGCCTAATTCAGAATATGATTAAGAAGCTTCATATGGGAAACTCAGTTCATTACTACTGAGTTTTCCCTAAGTGGACAACATATGACAGGTGATAGGAATATGTAAATTTTCAGGTGCAGAAGCAATGTCTGTTTTAAAACTAATCTAAGAATGAATTTGGAAAAGGCAAATAATTTTTCACCCTGTCATGGAAATATTCTTATAATACACAAAGAAAACATACAGCACTTCTCAACTTTCCCTTTAAATCAGTGTGAAGCACTTTATTTTCCTTAAATATAAATTACCAAAATTTCTTGCTGTGACAAATTAATATTATGATTTTGCAACAGTAACATTCTTTAAAGCTATTAGGGCCCAAAGAGAAGTGTTTTAAGCACTATTAACAAATATATTTTGCTTTTATATATTGCAAATTACCTTTACATAAAATTATGTGAACAAAAATAGCTGTGTTGGGGGAAATTCATTGTTCCTTTTTATACTCTGTGCAAAACAAAACCAGACTTTTCCTTATCTGCCACACTGGCAAAGCTTCCTGGTTTTGAGATGTCATTACTGGTGTTTTCACAGTAATACTTAATGAAAGCCAAAGCTGACGGTATGGGGTCAAGTAGGTGCTCGTATACATCCTTCCTCATGTATACACTCTGTGCAAACAATGGTTCTGAAAAAATATTCACAGCTTTAAAGACACACATGCCACTCTAAAGTATATCTTTTGACCCAAGAAATTGGCTTCTTGAGCACTATCTTAAGAATATAATCAGTTCTGCGGTCAAAGACTTAACTGTAAGATGTTCATCTCAATATTTAATAGTGAAAAATGCACACAATCTAAATATCCACAATAAGAAAATAGTTAAATACATTTCAACACGTTCATATCATGGTTCATATATGGCTCATTAAATAAGGTTTTAAAATCATCTTAAATGTCAATCCCATTCACCCAGTGCTGAAGATCATCCTTGATTCATCTCTTTCACACTTCACATCTAATCCATTAGGAATTATGTAAGTTTTACTTTCAAAATGCAAATAAATCTAGAATTTTCATCACTCTTTACCCCTACCAAACCCTTCTAAGCCACTATCATCTCTGGTCTAGATTACACTGTTGGCCTCTAACTGGTCTCTTTGTTTCTACTTTTACACATGTACAGTCTATATTCTAATAGATCTTGCATGAGATAAATGTAAATAATGTCACTCTACCCTCCAAAAAAGAATACAAAACTATATATATATATGTGTGTGTGTGTATATATGTATATAGCATACTTCCACTTATATTTGCCAAGATATTAATAATGGTTATATATGGGTGATGATGAGATTACATACAAATTATTTTTATTTTTTCTGTATTTTTAAAGTTTTCCTTACTGAGAGCATGTTTAAACAGAAAAAGCAATTTAAGATAATGTTTGTGAAAAAATTTATGCAAAGTTGAACCATATGATTCAAAATATTTTCAGTAATATTTTAAATATAATCTAGCCAAAGGTTAGTACTCAATTAAGAAATATAACTCTTATCTAAAATTACTATTCATTGAGGACAAACTTAAACGTGGAAAAAAAGTATCTTAAACTTGAGTACCTATTCTTCAAAAAAAAGGAAAATGTCATAATAAGTTTAAAAGAAAATGTATTTTATTTTTTTAAATATTTTTCTGCTGTGTTCAGTCTAACAAAAATGGGAAAAAACTTTTTTAAAACCTTCTAGCTTCTGGCTTGAATCTTCTCTGTTAAATTATTATTTTTAAAAAATTATCTGAGAGCTGTTGTTTTCTTAATTCTTTTTACTCTGACCTTGAAATATAATTTACTACTCTATAGGTCTCAATGGTATAAGTCATTAGGAAGATAAAAAAATATATATGGGATTAAAGTAAAAAATGATAAGACTTTTAAATGAAGTAATGACGTTAATAATCCTCCTTTATGAAAATGGGTTATGTGATAGATGTTAATTATTATTATAATCAGGATTTATCAACTAAAAAATGTTTAAATTTTTTAAAGTAAATGAATTTAAGGGCTCTTTTAAAAGATTACTGGAGAAAATATGGCTATTTATTTAAAATTATGTAAATAAATGACTTCATTGCAACATTCTCATTCTATAAACTCAGAGTATGACAAATAATGTTATTAATATATAAAGGTTAGGGTACTTTTAAATAAAAAGAAGGTAAATATTCATAAAATGTGACCTTTTGCCACAATTACGACAGCTTCAAAATATCTCTGCAAATTATTCCACCTGAAATTTGAAAAACATTCCCTTTTTCTTCTTACTTCTTCTTTCCTATCTGTAGTGTGAATGTAATTAAGTTATGAGAATGGAAAATAATCAAGGACAGAGTTCATTTTCTATTAATATAGAGACATGAGCAAGAAAAAGCCAAAGCGGCTGCAAGAAGGTGAGGGATGATATGGGGAGGGGGAAGAGGCATGAGCCTTGAGATTCTGCTAGACTGCTACAGCCACATGAGAGGAAAGAAAAGATAGCAAAGTTAGCAGATGACAGAGGATGATGATGAACCTTTACATATGAATAAGAGCTGGATCAGAGGTAGACAAAGGAACTAGTATTGGGGAGACTTGCTGTGAATAATTCTTTATTTTTCTCCTCTCAACCAATGCCTAACATTTTGCATGGACAAAAATTACAAGACTGTGACAATTCCAGATTATTTAAGATTTTGTAAACAGTTTCACAAGCTCTCCTCCATTGTCACTTCAATTCTTTCACCAACCATTAGGATGTAGGTAATTTTTTTAAACTTAAATTCAATATATCCTTCATAAAACTAAATACTGTACTTCCACAGTAAAGACTCAAACATATATATTAATTAATTAGATAACCAGAATTTATTTTTAAAAAAAAATAAATCAGGAAGGTTTTTTAAAACTTTACAGGAAGATTCTTTGCTTTATTAAATAATCCTATAAATATTTAATTTTTCTATAAATAATAAAAACATCTACAATATTTCAGATATAATTGAAAGTTAGAAGAATTTAATAGATAGTTAACTTTGCCCAAGAAAAAATAAGGAAAAGCTCTAGCTATAGGTTTACTCTAATCCTAAATGAATCAGTCCTTTTTAATGTCAAACTTGCTAGAGAAAGAGCAAAATAGAAAATCTCTTTTCATACAAGCAACGTTATTTCAGAAAAGTCATTATGTCATTCCATTTCTGTATCCTTTCCACTATTTGCTACCAATTCATAAATTACTATCATTTCCTAAATTTTTATTTATAGACATCTAATTTACTCCTATACTCCCCATCAGCATATGGTCCATAAGCCTATGGTCTATTTTGTTTTTAATATATTATACAAACATCAAATATAATCTAAATCAAAGAAGTGCACCATCAAATTACAATTTGTAGGACAACCAGGAAAAACCAATTCACGATGGGGCAATGGAATGGATTTTCAGAAGATGAGCCCAGCTCCAGGTTAGTACGAGCTACAGATGTCAAAAATATTTGAGGAGATCAGTGGGCTATTTCAGATGCTTTGTTTTTCTTTTTTGTTTTGTGTTTTTGTTTTTCAATATTTCTCTAACTGACAAAGTTGATTAACACTAGGAAAATTATCCCTTTCCAAAGGAATATCTCAAGTGCTAAGAGGAATATCTACAAATGCCAATACCATAGAATTCCCAAGGCCTTCCATTTATTGGAACTGCAATTCACAGTCCCTACTCTAAAATTTAATTACCTTGATCACTTCTTAATTCACTGTATATGCAAATGCAAACAGTAACTCTGATTTTTGACTACATTCAATAAAAAATTACTGAGTTTTGGATATGCACCAGAACTAGATCTACCATGGCCCTGTCAGGAATTCAGCCTCCTTACTCCAATCTACAATATTTTAAAAATTGACACAAATCTAATGCCTATCAGCAGATGAGTAACTAAATAAAGGATGACTTATTTACAGTATGGAATACTGTGAATCAATTAAAATCATAAATGAATAGACCATTTAAGATTTGTTGTTTAAGACTCAAAGAGTCAGTGGGGCCACTGTGGAAAACAGTATGGAGATTCCTCAAAAGACTAGGAATAGACTTACCATATGACCCAGTCATCCCACTCCTGGGCATATATCCAGGAGGAACCCTACTTCAAAATGACACCTGCACCCCAATGTTCATAGCAGCACCATTTACAATAGTCAAAACATGGAAACAGCCTAAACATCCATCAACAGATGGCTGGATAAAGAAGAGGTGGTATATTTATACAATGGAATACTATTCAGCCATAAAAACTGACAACATAACACCATTTGCAGCAACATGGATGTTCCTGGAGAATGTCATTCTAAGTGAAGTAAGCCAGAAAGAGAAAGAAAAATACCATATAAGATCGCTCATATACGGAATCTAAAAAAAAAAAAAAAAAAAAAGACAAAATGAAACAGAAACAGACTCATAGACATAGAATAAAAACTTGTGGTTGCCAGTGGGACGGGGGGTGGGAAGGGACTGGGATTTCAAAATGTAGAATAGATAAACAAGATTATACTGTGTAGCACAAGGAAATATATACAGGATCTTGTGGTGGATCACAGCCAAAGAGAATGTATGTATGTTCATGTATAACTGAAAAATTGTGCTCTACACTGGAATTTGACACAACATTGTAAAATGACTATAACTCAATAAAAAAAAATATATGTATGAAAAAAAATTACAAAAAAAATAAAAGAGTCAGTGGGGAGGGTATAGCTCAGTGGTAGAATGTGTACTTAGTATGCATAAAGTCCTGAGTTCAATTTCCTGTACCTCTGTTTTTAAAAAAAGTAAATAAATAAAAATAAACCTAACCCCCCCGCCCAAAAAAGGGGGCAATGTAAAATAAATAAATATTAAGGAAAAAACACTCAAAGAGTCTAAGACTTTTTTGGTCCAGATTTGTGGTTTCTTGGCAACATAAAAGTTGGTAGGCTTTTCATTTGTTTTTTCCAGTCAGTGCCATATGCCAATAAACACAATATTCTCTCTTAGAGATTATTCTCACTACTGTTTTTCCTGTTTCCATTTAGCCATATATGCATGCAGTTATAGTGTGTGTGTACCTGAACTTAATAGTGGTTATCCTGAGGCCATCTAAGATAGCAGGTTAGAGTAAGAAGGCCATACCCCTAATTTGTTCTTTGCCACAAGACTGAGTCAAAAGCAGCTTCTTCTAAGCCCCAGATTTCTAGACTCTTTCTCTTCCCTTTTATTTGTGCTCATATGCCAACTAATTCCTTCCTGAGTTCATTTCTTTCTTTGTAACTCTTTGTTCAAGGCAGACTATCAAAGCCAAAACATATTATCATCAATTAATTCTTTCCAACCACTTCCCCTAAAACCATAGGGGAAGTTTGCTTCCTAAGTTATCACAAGAACAGTTCTATCAAATGTTTCACCACAGCTTAGCAAGAATTTCCATCTCTGATATCAGTTTCCTCACCTCAGACTGCCTGATGTCTATGCCAGTGCCTCGTACTTTAGGTACTGGTCATAGCAGTAACCCATCTTCAGGTGTATGTTTCTGTATTAGCTCCTGCAAGTATTTTATTCACAGGTTCACTCTCTCATTAAAGTAACACTGTTTATTTCAATCATTCTTTCACCTACTCTATTAACATGGAGTGTCTAGCACTAAACAGAATCTGAGCTCTATTAAACAAAAACATGTAAGGCAGGATCTAAGATAAAATGGTTAGCCTAAGTGGTTACTAAATTTAAATCCAAGCTTACTGGAAGTTGAGAAAAAATAAAATACATTAGATATGTAGCTTTCATTGTTTTACAAACTACCCATGTTAAATACAGAAATGTTGCCTAACAAAACTGCCTCAGAGGTCCAATAGCACTAAAGATACAAACAATATATTTTCTCTATCTGTGCTGCTAATATGGCAGTCGCTAGCTACATGAGGCTATTGAGCACTTGAAATGTAGATAGTGTGACTGAGGAACTAATTTTACTTAATTTAAATTTAAATAGCTGCACATGGCTAGTGGCTACCATATTAGATAATGCAGCTCTAGACGCCAGACTCAACTACATACATGGGAAATACTACTCCTACAAATACACTTATGCTGATTCTCAGCTACATTTAACTGGCTCACAGTTCTGCCTCACTCCAATATCTACTCCATCATTCTGGGTAACCTGAAAGATAATATGGTCAACCCATCTAAAACTATGACCTTTTCATTTCCTTGACCTCTTCATGTCCTCTACTTAATCCCATTCCATACACAAACCCTGGATCCTACTATCCCATAAACTAGTTCTGCATCCAAAATCACTGATTCAGGCATCCTGCTCTCTGCTGTCTGCTAACAAACAACTATTCTTTCAGATTTATTGTTTAACCATAAATTACATGACTATTCATTGATCTCCTAAGCCATTAGCCCTCTCCCTTCTTCATTTCCCTTTTAATCCAGTGTAGATCCAATGGCCAATTAATCCAATAATAATATTGTTTGCACTCCATCATCCCTTGCCCTCTCATCATCCTGTCTAACATATCTAGCAAAACCCCAATCCTTCAATCACCATGTGTACTCATTTTTCAGTGCATACATCTACGCAGTCAAATGCCTTAGGGCAAATTAGTATTACCATAGATTAATGATTGCTCTCAAAGAAGCCCTCCAATTATATTTCTGCTTAGCACTCTGATTATATTCTTACTGTTGACTTAGTCTCCCACTCTCTGTAACGACTACTTCAAATCCTCTCTATTCTCCAACTGCTTTCGTCCTCCAAATTCCCTCCTTATTCAAAGCATATGAGTCTACCTCCTTCACAAAGAAAGAAACATCAGTAAGAATATTTACCAACAACTGCCCTCATCTAAGCCCCTCTTTTTCTACATACACAATAAGGGAGGTCCTATGTAAAGCCAATTTTGCCACTCATACTTTGGCTTTTATCTTTCCCAGGTCTTCTCAAGCATTTCACACCAGTGGTTCTCAAAGTGTGGTTACCCGTATGGCTAAATACTAAACACTTTTAAAAAATAAAGATATGTACTATATGAAGTGCTAAAGGAAGTTCTTCAAGTAGAAGGAAAATGATACTAGATGAAAATATAAGTCTTATAAAAAGGAAACATGGTTCAAATATGGGGGCACTAATGAAAGACAATTTTTTCTCTTGTAAAATTTCTTTAAAAATCTACTTCACCATTTTAAGCAAAAACAACAATATATGATGGGGTCTGAAATGTGTGAAAATAAAATCTATGACAACAGCAATAGAGAGAATGGGAGAGAAGAAATGAAAGCATATAGCTGTAAGATTCTTACATTATACGTAAAGTGATATAATATTACTTGAAGACAGACTATGATAGGTGAAGGAAACATACTGTAAACACTAGAGCAACTCCTAAAAATAAAAAGGAATCCATAATTAGCCAACAGCAGAGATTTCTAAAAGGTCTGAAAAATACTCAATACTTCTAAAGGGTTAGATAATAAATATTTTAGACACTGCGGGCCATACGGTCTCTGCTGCAACTATCACTGTAATACAAAAGCAGCCAGAGACAATATGTAAATACACAAGTGTGGCAGCATTCCAACAAAGCTTTACATACAGATGGCAGGCTAGATTTGACCACTGGGTGATACTTTGCTGATCTCTGACCTAATAAGCCTATCCTTAAATACCTAGGGAAAGAAGAGAAAAACTAACCCAAAGTGTATAGAAGAATGGAAATAATAAAGATAAGAACAGAAATAAACATCATAGAAAACAAACAATAGTGTACGTTAACAAAGACAAAACTTGTTTTTTGAAATGAATGACAAAGCTGATAAATTCCTAATGAGAGGAAAAAAAAGGGGGGAGGGGGAGGGAAGAAAGAACACAAAGTACCAATATAAGAATAGACGAGGGATTATCACAGCAGATCCTAAAAACATAAAAGAATAATAATGAAATATTAAAAGTAACTTATACCAATAAATTTGATGTCTTACACAAAACTGACAAGCTGATTCTAAAATTTGTATGGAAATTCAGTGGACCTAAAATAGCTGAAACAATTTTGGGAAAAAAAAGTGGGATACCCACAGTACCTTGAAAATAGGAATTATAGGACCTCCTATAAAGGCACAGTAAATAAAACAATACAAAATGAGCATAAAGAAAGACAGATTTTTGAAACAGTAATAAAGTTCAAAAGCAAATAAGTAAACACACACACATACACACACAAGTGATTTTCAATATAGGGGCCAACATAACTGAAGAGAGAAAGGACAGTCTTTTCAACAAATGGCACTGGAACAAGTAAACATCTATATGGAAAGAAAAAAAAAAAAACTTCAACCCTTACATCAAGTTGTACATAAAAATTAACTCAAAATGAATCACAGACCTAAAGGTAAAAGCTAAAAAAAAAATTTTCTAAAAGAAAACACAGGCAAAAATCTTTTCTGCATCACAGTAAACAAACATTTCTTAGATAAAAGACAAAAATTAACTGTAACATTTTAAATGCTTCTAAATTTAAAACCTCTTCTACTTGAAAGATACTGTTAAGAAAATGAAAATTCAGTATTCTGACTGAGAAATAATATTCTCAATATTCTGACAGAGGACTTGTATCCAAAAGAAAGAAAGAATTCTTGCAACTGAATAAGAAAACAAACAACTCAAAGCTAAATATCAAATGATTGGAACACATATTTCACAAAAAACGCATATGAGTGACTAACAATAATAAGTATACTAACAGATACTTAACATTATTAATCATCAGTGAAATGCAAATTAAAACCAAAAAACATACCATTACACACCCACTAGAACAGATTAAAATTAAAAAGACTGACAGTACCAAGTATTTGCCAGAATATGAAGCCATGCAACCTACTTCCACTGTTGTTAGAAATGTAAAGTCATGCAGCCCTTATGGAAAAAGACTTTGACAATTTCTTAAAAATTTAAACTTACTCTTACCATACAATCCAGCATTTCCACTCCTAGGTATTATCAAGAATAGTCAAATCACGTCTCACCCCAGGGACTTGTACAAGAATGTTTTTAGCAGTGTTATTCATCATAGCCCTAAATGAAAACAATCTAAATGTCTATCAACAGGTGAATGGATAACCAAATTTCTGTATATTCATATAATGGAATACAACTCAACAATACAAAGAAACAGTATAGATGAATCTCAAAGCTGTTACACCAAATGAAAGAACTCAGACACAAAGAGTACATACATATTGTCTGATTCCACTGATGTGAAAGTCTAATAAAAGCAAATCTAATCTAGAGTGATACCAGGTCACTGGCTGCCAGGCTAGAGTGGAGGGTGGGGCCAGTAAAAAGGGTAGCTGAATGGGAAAGAGCACAGGGAAATTTGAGAATTTGAGTGATAAAATAAGTGTCCTATATCTTGATTGTGGTGGTAGTTATACACATATACATTTGTCAAAATGCACTGAGCCATGTATATTTTTCCTCAGCTAATTTCAATTCGCTAGTATCTTTTCATCAATGTCTCTGATGTTCAAATCAATCACTGAGTTTTTCATTTCAATGACTATATTTTTATTTCTTGTCCTTTATCTATTCATAAGCTATTTCTTAAAACTTTTAAAAATATTTAAAGTATCTTTTAAAGTACCTGCCAATACTTCGAGAATGCCTACCACCTCAGGCGTAAACTTTCCCATTTGATGTACAACTCATTTCTTCCAATGGTTTGTAATACTGAATTCTCCATAAAAGTCTTTTGTGTGTTCTGTGAGCTACAGAAGCATCCTCACTGAATATTTTCAAGGTTACTTCTGCAAGGTCACACTGGTTCTACAAGGATTGGACACCCTGAAGATAATTTCCCAGCTGAACAGTCCTTGGACCTAAAGGTAGCATAACTAAAACCCTACATTCATGTGTGGCATAGGCCTGGGGTGTATTTAAAAATATTTTAACCCCGATAATATAGAATTATTATACTTTTACTCAACATCATATCCTAGCCAGTACATTAAGGCAGGGGAGGAAAAAAATTAAAGGATTATGGTTTGAAAAGGAGAAACGAAACTGTTACTACAGAACAAATAAAATCATGGTCTACGAAGAAAATTTTAGAAAGTACAGATAAACCATTATTAGAATTTACAAAGAAGTTTAGCAGTGTGGATGAATATAAGATTAACATATTTATTCACGTGCCAATTAGTTGGTTGATCTTAGTATGTGGATGCTCTTGAAGGAACTAAATTAGGGAAGCTTTCTTCCAGAGAAAATTTAATATTAGTTTCTGCCTAGACACTATTGATCAGAGATTATCCCATTCAGGTTATTAGGCAATTTCTTAATGTGGGAGTCAAGGGTTCAAGGCCCAATCTGCTGGAGGCCAAATCTTAGTTCCCTACTTCGAGCACTGGTTTTTGGTATTTGCCTGCAGGGTAAGCCCAGCAACTATTCACAGTGCTAACTTTGATTTCAGCTCACTGGGGTTTGCTGGTGTCACTTGTTCTTAGAGATTCCCTTTACTCTTTAATGCACGGCTGTAATACTCAAAATGTCTTATCAAAATCTAGCTGTATCGTAAAGGAAAGCCATTCTGAGCATCAAGTCCAAAGTATGATTTATAAAAACTATTATAGATAGAAAAATGATTAAAAACAAAGCCACAAAATGTTAATAGTGTTTTCAGATGCTAAGTTATGAGTAACTTGTTTTCTCTATGTATTTTCCATATCTTCTATTCATCTTATTTTGTTTTTAAAAAGAAGCAGCAATAGTTTTTATTAAGTTATGCACAGGACACACACAAAAAACTACTTGTTAAAGTATTACTGAAAAGCACAAAAGAATATTCATCAAGCATATACTTGTTTTTCAACCAGGATCTTAATTAATTCTCATAAAAATTCTATAACTTCAGTATCATTATCCCTAATTTTGCAGAAGAGGAAACTGAGGCTCAGAAAGGTTAAGTTATTTGCCCAAGTGACAGTACTGGGATTTGCATTTGGAAATACTTATTCCAAGGCCAGTGCTTTTTGCACTGAACCATGCTGCCTCCCACAAGAGAGCATTTTCACATTACCACCTGCTCACTCTAATTAAGAGACAGTAATTAAACAATTCTCCACTCTTGACAACAATATTTAAGCTACTGGCATTTTAAAGAAATTAGTATGAACAGCTTTTTATCTGCTGGAAAATACTATACCTAAACACAACTACAAGCTATTTCAAAAAGAGAAGATTCCAACGTGAGTGCAATGCTTTATCAAAGCATGGTTAATTACATTATCTATTAATGGGACATGAAGCATAAAAATGTTGTTCAATGACCAATATACTTATAAAAATATTCAATTTGACTAGCAATCAAAAAATATAAATCTGAGTAACAATAATATATTGATCAAATTGGCCAAAAATTTTTTAATCATAAAAATCAGCTTGGGTAAAAAGTAAAATTCTCATATATTTTAGGAATGTAAAAGTTTCCATAGGCAAACTTAAAATTTAGTTTAAATTTTAAATTCACTTTAAAACATATGTGTCTGTAGACCTAGTAATTCTTCAACTAGGAATTAATCCTGAGGAAATAATCATAATATGTATATAAAGATTTAGCTATAGGGTTGCTTATCTTAGAATTACTTATAATAGAAAAAAAGAAAGTAATAATAAAGAAAAGGAAGCTGAAACAAATCTAAGTCTACCTAATTAACCTAAGAAAATAAGTTAATCATTTTAATACAGTTTTCTAAAAACTGAATTCCAGTTTCAACGTGTATAGGCAGGAGACCCTGAGCAAGTCCACTGAACTCACTCAATTTCATCAAAAAAGAATGGGAACAATAATGGTGCCTATTTCTCAGGGGTAGTTTAAGAGTGAAACAAAACAATCCACACAGAGACACAGTACAGAGCCTGGCCTATGTATGCCGTCAATCAACAATACATTTAATGTTGTGATTAGGAAAGCAGATGTAAACTCTGACTCCCCAGGTTTGTAACTTACTAATGGTTGTGCAAGTTATGTGCCTCTCTGTATCTTGGTTTTCTCATCTACAAAATGAAAATAATCCCGTCGTTTACGTGAGGATTATGAGATAACAC
Source organism: Camelus bactrianus (assembly GCF_048773025.1). NCBI lineage: Eukaryota > Metazoa > Chordata > Mammalia > Artiodactyla > Camelidae > Camelus > Camelus bactrianus. The sequence goes on from NC_133542.1 coordinate 22,075,031, forward strand.
AGTATTTAGTGCTTGGCAAACAGGAAGCTCTCAATAAATTTTGATTGTTTTCTTAGTATTCATAACAGTATTTAGCTATTAGGATAAATACATATTATTTGTATAATAAATTATATACCAACTCTGAGTTGCTTACTGTATTAGGTATGACACACAATACCTACTATACAGGCTGTGCTGTATCATGTTGGTTTCCCTGAAATTAGTTCTTCCATTCCAGTGTGTATAACCTCGCTAGTGAAAACTAGAATTCAATTACATTTTATAGCCAACATTTCCAAAAGGTATCATAGTCCTAGATACCATTACGAAGTTTTCTAAATGACAGCTATTTTACTGAACTTCTTTTTCCCCTTCTAAATACCTTTCCCACAAACAAACGACAGGGAGAACAACTCTTCCTAACCAAACCCCACCTCCTCCTCAAACTCACACTTACATAAGAATTAGACAGACCCAGACCCGTAACTCCCAAATCTGAAGGATACAGGGATTTTCAATGTTCCGAGGGCATAAAACAAGAAAAAGAAAAGAACTAAAGAGAGGAGGAACTAAGTAAAACAAAGAATAAAATTATTACTGGAAAAATCTCCACTTGGTTTCCAACTAGCAAAGCCTACTTTTACTTTTCAACACACCTAAATGCAAGCTTGGAATTGAGGTCCTAGAACTACATTTCATTCCATCCTTATAAGCTCTCATGGAATAAAATTTCAAATTTTGGCATCTCTTCCCTATTCAAGAGATTCACCTGAGTCCCTCAAAGACCCACACCTAGAGGAAATAAACCATTATGCAAGGCATGTTTTCCTACCTTAACAGCTTCTCCAAGAGTTTGGTTTTTGTCAGCTTCCTCACTGGAATGTAATTCAAGTCTGTAATTCAACTCCTGTAGTTGTTGTGCCTGTTCATTCAATAGCATTTGTGCCTGTTGTTCCCGAAGTAATGCATTATTCAGTTCTTCACATGCACTTTCAAACTTCTCATGGGTGATCAATTTCTGAAAAACGGAAAAAAGTTAATTGTAAGCTAACTGCATTGTTGTATCATTTAATCTTCAGAACTGTATTTGTTAACATAAAAAGTGCAAGATAAACATTTGCAAATCCCTGATACAAGACAAAAGTACAATTTGTTTTTTTTGATTTCGTAAGTCAAGATAAAAAAACATCACTGATTTTTAAAGCACAACAGCTATACTCCCCAAACTCTCCTTTTAGTCAAACAAAATCTCAGGAAACTTATTTCAAGTTCTGCTCTTCTCTGGAATCCCTTAAGGGGTGTGGAATCCAGGGCAGAACATATTTGCATTATCTTCTGCGCAAAACATTTAAACAAATGAAAATTACACACAACAAATGACAAGAAACATCTTGATCTTGAAGTACAAAGAAAAGGAATGCTTCACAAATGGTAGGTACATGAGAAATACATGTGGAAAACTAAAAAGAAACCATGCAAGTCACTTAATCATACTAAGTGTAAATATATACACACACATTTAAGATTGATAACTTTTCCATTATTGAAAATAATTTGAGGTGGATTAATATAATTAACACAAATATAAAGACAACTGATTTAAGATTTTTAAAACTCTGAGGATGGAGAACAGAATAAAAATCCTGTTGATTCTAGGCATCTGGAATGTGTGAACTATTACAGTAGAATGGGGACTTCATCTCTGAGTGTTCTGACAAATCAGACAAAAATACAAAGGTGCTCAATATATATATATTCCTCTTGGGCCAATAATACCAAGTATGCAGTTCATGTAAAAAGAAAAAACTTTTGCTGAAACTAAGTTTGAGGATAAGTTTATTACATGAGTTCTTTCTACGTCATAATATATAAGCATTCAGTTTTACTTTGGCACTATGTACTTGCCTGTTACCTCCCGGAAGCAACTATCTTTTACTATTATTTGTCTTTTCAAAGGCATATATAATGAATATCTCAACAGTATGGCATAAAAATAAATGTCTAATACTTATATCTAAGTTAATCTAAGTAACGAGAATGATCGCAAGGCACGTGGGGCAAGTTGCCTCATTTCCTGACAGTCCTCTAGTAAAGGTGTGTCTAACAGATCACTGATATTTATACAGTGTTTAGATTTGAAGAAACATTTATTTTTTCACTCCCTCTTAACAGTTGCCTTGCTCCCTACATTGTCCTATTGTAATCAAACCCTCCACTTTCAAAACATCAATTCTAACAGCCTCCTCTCAACACTCAAGCTTCATTTCAACTTCTTAACATCCCTTCATCCCCTGATGCCATAAAACGCCTCTGGGTCTGGCGAACAGATTATTTCTGTACTTCTTATACCTTTCATTTGTTATGTTGTTTTAAATTATCACTCCTTGCCATCAGAACATTCTGTCCTTTGCAATTCACTTCACCTCTGTAAATGAAGATCCCTATCTTTTGATTTCTTCCTACTCCTCCAAAATGTCTCCTTTACCAAAAAACTTAGCAAATGTTAGACTCTCGCTTGTCCATCCATCCCTCCCAGAGACTGGTGCAATTCTGTTCACTCTTCTGCAAGTAAGTGGGGTCAAATAAGCATAGCAATGGAGAATAAGAAAGAGATAGTGCGTGAAAGAGGTTGTAGAGAGCTAAACAAACAAAAAAAAAATCATGGACATTCGCTACTGAATAACTTTCAGTAGATGAACAATGAATTCCAAAACATGCAAGGACTGACTCACTTTTTGACACATCCCTTTATGTTACAATTTTAGACCAACTCTAAGAAGCCATTTTGTTTCCCTCCTATATACTTTGCCTGAAATAAATGAAAGATGATGGTTCCTGGCATGGTCCCCAATTTTTAAAGAGGAAAATAGCATCATTTTGCCACCTATTTTGATTTTATCGAAACAATCCTTTATTAACATAGCTAGATATGAATATTAACACTACAGTGAACTGTATGAGTTTTAGAGTATGAGTTTTAGAGCTAGAATACCAAAGGTCAAATCCTGCATTTCCACTTACTAGCTGCGCAACTTTGGGCAAGTTACTTAGCTATTCTGTGTCCTACATTCCTCATCCATAAAATAAGTTTAATAATATTATTGAACCCTTACTGATATGACAAGACTAAATGAGTCAACACCCTACAGTGCTTAGGGTCAGTGCTTGATACATGGTCAACACGGTTATTAGCTGTTAGAAATCATCACTTTTTAACTTTATACTACAGAATTGTATATCGAATATAAAAATTGCATATCTCATTCCTTCAATTAATCCTATTTTTATTTCTACACTTCAGTGGAAATAATTCACAATGAACATTTCCTGGAACACGTTCTTTACTTTTGCTGCAAGCTAGTCATTCAATCAAAGTTTACTTGATACAGCAGTTAACCATCCTAACTATAAATCATTTTCTACTCCTTTGGTCACAGTAGACTTTTTAACAGGGCTGTGAGTTCTGCTGACACAGAATCAGTACTCCTTTAAGCATCTGGTATCATTCTTCTTTTTTTTTTTCAGTTCTTTTCATTGACATGAGTTTTAATGATGCTGTGCTTTTTATTTAATTGACATATAATATTGTGTAAGTTTAAGGTGTACAATGTACAATCTGAAACACTTCTATACTGCAAAACAATTACCACTGTAGCATTAGCTAACATCTCTATCAAGTCACATAATTATTACTTCTCTTTTTGTGGTGAGAACATTTGAGACCTAGTCTCTCAGCAAGGTTGAAGTGTGTAATACAGTATTGTTCATGCATTTTGGAAGGAAAGTTTCCTAGAAATCCCATTTCTATGAATGGGATTTTGATTATTTGAAAAAGAAAACATAATAAAAAGTTAAGAAAAACAAATATATATGCATTTGCCCTCTGATATTTTAAATATATGTTACATGTACATAATATGTATTATATGTATTTAATATTATAGGAAAGTTCACCAAAGCCATAGTTTTTTAAATCATATATACTTACAGACTGCTTAAATTCATTTAATTGCATTTGGAGACCCTGGGCTTTGTCAAGCTCCTTTTTCATTTCATTCACATTTCGTCTGAATTCCGTGACCTCCAAGCGCAGTGAGCGGCGCTCCACTTCTGCTGCGTGCAGTCTTTGTGTAAATGCAAATATTTGCTTCTGTAATGATGTGGTGCTTTTCTATTGTTAAACAAGAGCAATTTTACAAGTCACTACAGATTTACTAGTAAATCCATAACAATGACCATTTTACCAAATTAAACATAACTTAGGTTATACAGAGAACAATACCAGCTATCACTAAAACTTATAAGTGAAAGCTTTATTTTTTATGTGAGCGATAATTTGGCTTATATGAAATAGACAACTGAAGAAAAGATGTAATGTAGATGGCTAGAAAATGGGATAGTTGTTTATGTCTCACACAATTCTGCTGCAGTATACTTGTATAGAACAGTAAACTCAGAACTCATGTCAGAACTTTTGTTATTTTGATATTTTGGACACTTATTTGGAGGTACTTTTATTTACTGTATTAAATGATTACATGAAATCTAAAGTAAATATACATACACTCGTGTACAACTAATTGAAACTACAAATAAGTCTAATTCAGAATTAAATTTACAAGTCATAAAATCCTTATTTAATGAAACTGCATACATACCAAAATGGGCACATGACCAGGCAGACCATATTTCAGGGCCAGTGTGTTGACTTTATGAAGTCCACGGGCCAGCCTCTGAACCAGGGAATCTTTTTCTACATATGTAATACTCCTATTGCTGTGCAAAGGTACACTGTCCATTGCCAGACTAATTTTATCCATGAGTTTTGCAAAAGAATTCTTGGCTGCCCCTATAAGTAAATGTCCACAAATTCTGGAATTTGGATCTTCAAAGAAAAAGAAAAAAAGACACAGAAAAATGTGAATTGTCTCTTGTTCGTTTCACAACACTGCCAATCACAACAGGGTGAAAATATTTTCTCAATTATGTAACTCCCATTCACCTGTAGTAATTCATTCAAAAAGTTCCCCTTCTATATCAATTTTCATTATGCAGAAAATAGGCCACCCACTAAATAATGTATCTAAAGAAAATCTGCATGTATTTACAGTATGTCATTCACACTTAACACTATGACACTAAAATTCATCATCACTCTTTTCTTTGTTTTAAAACCTAACGAATTCATTTTCTACTTACAACTACTGAAGCTTGTTACCTTAATGTCATACTATTTATATTCTCAGACAAGAAAATATAATTTCCCTTATTCCAAGGCAATTAAAATTTTACAACTACAATTACTCATTTCCCCACAGGATTTTGGTAATCATCCCTCTCATATAATGGACTTAAGGTCCCAGCATATCCAACGTGGCCTGCTCACTGCTAGATTCATCAGGTCTGTAATTAATAATTGTGTTTAATGTTGATAAATAAAATTGTCAGTGCTCTTTCTACTAATTGGTATTCCAGATAATGGTTAATAGGTTTATTTATGCCTTAATAAAAGTCATGTAATTTAGTTTTCCCTCTGCTAGGCAGGTCTTAATCTGTCATTACTTGTCTTACGATACTATCCGGGTAAAATGACAAGCATGGAGAGACTGTTTAAATTCAGTAATATAGGAGTCTATATTTCAAGAGCTACTGCTATTGGAATTAAGTTAAATCTTGTCTTTACATTAGAAGCACAAAAAGCATATCTGTCTAGTTTTATCCAATAGAAAAATGTTTTATAATTCTAAGAACACATATGGTTCAACACTGAAAAGCAACACTGACTGACAAAGTGATCAGTGGTTTTCTAAGTCATAAAGGATCATCTCACAAAAGCCCTGTGTTCAGAAATTTGAGCCTTGTTTTGTTTCTTTTATTCTTCAATGTATAGAAGGAAAGATTAATTTTTTTAATTGACACAACAGTCATAGAATTTGAAAACCACATTGCTTAGAAGTTATACATAAACTAGAAATTGTTAATTGGATAAAAGCATAATATCTTCCATATAGAATTGACTTCTTTCATTAATTGATGCTGCGACTTCTAAGAATATAAGTAAAATAAGTTTAATTCTATATGCCTCTCACAAATATGTTCTCTGAGAATCCCATGAACAGAAGGCATACAAAGTATAATTAAAATGCACAGGTCCTTTCTTAACAATCAGACTCCTTAATAAATCTTGAATGAAAAGGAAGTTAGTAGCTTTTTATAGAATCAACATATAATGCAGAACACTGAGTAAAGAGTTACTAAAGTACAGGATGCATTTAATATGTTGAATAAATGAACAAGTAGTAAAATTTATTTACTTATCTATAATATTTAATATAATGCATCATTCCAATGTCTATATATGTACTCCCCGTTTCTCCAACCAGCTTGCAACTCCTTGACTATGTCTTTTTTCATCTTAGTTAACTCTTTTTATCTTCACTGTGCAGCCTAGAATATATATGGGTATTTTTACATGTTTTTTGGACTAATTGTATTTCTTTTTACTTCTGTAGCAGCTCCAACAATGCTGAATACAAGAATGCATTCAATAACACCAAGAGAAATTAGTTAACATTAACTTTTATGGTATGTCGAAAATTATTCTTTTTAAACAAACAAGATAAAAGCTTATTGTTTTAAGATATTTTCAGGAATATAAAATTAATAAAATTTTCACATATAAAGAGACTTTAGAAGCAAAAATCAACTTTAATTAAATTTTAAATAGTGGTTTATTATATCACAGAAATGTGTCATGTAGACACTAACCACTCTGAAAGGTGAAATGAAGTGGCAATATAATTTCACAAGGCATTCTTCTGAATTTTTAAGAAGTGGGAAAGAAGCATACACTGAGTTCCTGACTGCCACACTAAGTGAATTACAGAAAGAGTACTAAATAATTTATGCTTTGATGAGTAAGAAGTGATATGATATACTTCACATTATACAGTACAGAGTGCAATTAATTCAATATTAAATGAAGAAACAAAAAAAATCCTCTAGTGACATAGTTGTAGAATTACTTGTACAATGGTACGGAAATAAGAGAAAAAATAAGGTCACTAAAATTCCTCATGTCTAAACTTGTCTAGACTGTTTAAAATGTTTGACTTGTTACATTTAACAAATTCTTGTTTGTGTTAAACACATTTGTTAATCACTTTTCCCTATTTAGTAGCATGTGTCTTTCAAGAAAGAAGAGGACTTTGTTCTGCAGTTACTTTTTCCAGTAGAAGGGGCAATATTGCACATCTGAGGTTAAAGTCTTCAAAACAAATTCATAAATAACTGTTTCTACCAGCAGTTCCAAACCTGTGGACTACAGATCTTGGGGCGGGGGGAGGGAAGGCTGAAAAGTTATTATAAGAGTTCCACCACTTTCAATTGCAGTAACCATTGCCATTTGATCTTTATTTATCCCTAAAAGAATACAGCATGAATAATATATGCTGATGATGTTGTATGTAATAAAACTAAAAGTCCTTCAAAACATTGCAGAAGTCAGCTGCTACTAAAAATAAAACTATTGTGTGGGGAGAGCACAGTCCGCAATATGTTTTCTTATTAAAATGGAATCCTCACATTCAGAAACATTCCTTTAATGAAAAAAGGGAATAATAATTATTTAATATGTATGTAAATATGTAATTATTTAATTTAATAATAATGTTAGTCATGAGTATAATAATAATGAATACTGTAAATAATAATGTTAGAAGTGTTAATCATGAGTAATGTTAACTACATTAAATTTGACTCAGTTCTAGGCAGTTTGGAACATTTTTCTCAACCTTGAAATCTCCATCTCCCTTGCCATCTCCCCCACATCCTGTGCTTAATATTTTTCCAATCTATTCAATTTTCTCTATGATCATGGCCTTAACTCACCTATCACTCTTGCAAGAGTCTGCCTACTTTCCTCCAGTCATTCCCCTCTTCAATCTATTCTCCACTGTAGAAAAAGTGACTTCTAAAACACAAATAGGATCTTGTCACGGCATCTGTGTTTACGACTCTCTTTGAAGTTTATGACACCTCAATGACACTCTTCAGGTCTAGGAATAAATTTCAATCTCCTTAAAACATGACTCATGTTATAATCTGATCCCTGCTTACTTTTCCAAGAACATCTTTCACTATTATCCCTTTTATATACAACTCCCTTCAAGGGGCCCAAACACATCACAATCTTAGAGCATTCCTCTGAGCAGAAATAGTGCTTGTGTGTTCAAATAGCTAATAATTTGGGAAATATCAATTGGTTTTTTAAACTTGGTAGCCAATCATTAAGATATGATTCAAAGCAGTGTTCTATCTAAAAACAAAACAAAACAAAACAGCCCAAAATACTGTTTTTAAAAAGTAATGAGAGAATGTCTTACCATATTTTAAAACACCAAGATATACTCATGAAAAGAGCAGCATGACACTGGTACTAGAATAGATAAGAAGACTAACGGAATAGACTGGAGAGACAGGGAACAAATCCAAGTATGTATAATAATTTAATATATACTAAATGGTATATCTTAATTCAGTAGGTAAAAGATGGATGACTGAATTTAAAAGTGTTGGGACTAGCTGGTCATCGGTACACAAATAAATCTTATTAATTTCTTCACCACTTCTCCAAACATTATCCCAGATAAATCCAAAATCTAATGTAGAAATCAAAACTACTAGACCAAAATATGAGCAACACAATCTGAAGTAAGGCTAGCCTTTCTAAGTAAATCACCAAAAGTAAAACCATAATGTAAATGACCAATAATTTTAATTATATAAAAATACACTAAATTAAAATACAAACTGGAAAAATTATTTACATTAAATATGAAAAAGTGCTAATATGTGTGATACACAAGGAGTTCTTGTAATTCCATAAGAAACAAACACACGTCCCCATATATGAATGTAATGAGATAGTTTGTAAAATACTAATGAGTGTAGAACCACTGAAAAGATATGGAACCTAACAATAGAAAAGGCAAATAAAGAATAATATAGTTTACTTTGCCTTTCAAATCAATGAAGATGAAAAAGACTGCCAACACTTCATGTGTCAAAGACAATATGAGGAAACCAGAAATCTCAGTACTGTTCATAGGAATGTAACGTAAAGCAGCTTTTTTTTATGAAAGGCAGATTGGCAATACTTTCCAAATATAAATTGTGCAAAGTCGCTTCTCAGGAATTTAGCCAAGGAAATAGCTGTACAAGTGTAAAATGATTTTATGTACAACCTATTAATTACAGCATAGTTTATTACAGCATTGCTTAAAATAGCAAAAAAAAAGAGAAAGAAAGAGAAAAAAGAAAGAAAAGAAAAGAAAAATGTCAATACCGTCAATAGGGAATTCTCAGAGCAAACTATAGTCCACAGAGTGGAACAGTATGTGACCAAACACAATAAATGACACACACCTGCCTTACTGACATGGAAAGACGTGTATTACCCGGTGAGGAGAATGAAAATATCATGAGGCATGACTGTATGATTCCCTAATATAAAACTGGGTGTGTCTGTTTGTACACATGTTTTTTACACATGTCTGGGAGATTTGTAGAAATCATCAAAGTGTTAAGAATGATTGGGGATGGCCTTTTGGGCGGTTTTTATTTCTTCTGTGCAGGTTTCTGTACTGTGTGAGGTTTTTACACCAAGCACAAGCGCTTTTACAGAAATAACAAAACTATTTTAAAAAGCACTGTGCAAATGCCTTTCCTCATTCATTCATTAAACAGCTAGCTGTAGAGCAACTCATGGGGATAAAGGCACAGCTAGGCACCTTATAACACCTATAACACTAATTAAGAATCAATAGCTCTTGTTTCTATCAGTATTATTTATCAATAATACTATAGACATAAATGCCTAATAACAGGACCAGCCCAAAACATCCTGACTTAGACAAGTGATTATTCGGGGGAGGAATTATCTAAAGCAAGGGTTCTTGGTCATTTTTGTCCTATGAACACTTTTGGTAGCCTGGGATCCCCTTCTCAGAATAATACTTCCAAATGCATGAGTCAAAATACATAGGATTACAAAGGAAGCAAATTTTACTGAAATGTAGTTACCAAACTATTTTAATTATAAATGTATTAAGTGTAAAACAATACATTTTAAATACAGACTAAAATTAATTTTTCTAAAGGCATGGCATGGTGAAACTTGTTGCTTAATGAAACTAATAGCATTAAACTAGGAGGTTATCTTTACTAAGGTATCATACATGTCATGTTGAACATCAAATTTTTTTTATAGTTAAAAGTGATGAAGATCCTTATTCATGAATATATACTGCTGCAAATGTAATTAAAGCTTCACTTTACAAGGTAGAGGTAAGCTTCTCTCAAAAAAATACCCGAATTCTCCAAGGCTTTTAAATTCACAACCTACTGTGGAAAGTTTTTTTGTTCAAAAGTCAGTCAGTTCATCTTTGGCTAGGTCAACCTATTCAATACAATTTACATCAGAAAGAATCTGAATCTACGGTTCAAATTTGAGGTTATGAAGATAGAAGGAAATTTAGTGACTCTTTTGAAAGGGTTCTGAAGTGTTTCCAGGTGCCTGCAGGTTGCTCTCTCAAAGAAATAACAGAGCATTTTGTATTTAGGGAATACTGAAAAACAACCCAGACATGAAGAACTCAAGAGCTCAGCTGGATGAATGAACAACTACCAGGTGCAGAGTTGTCCTGATACTTGGCCAGTTACATTGCACATGTGTACACAGAAGACTGATCACACACCATGTATGTGATCAGTCTCATGATGACTGATCAGTAAAGATGAGCATAAACTGTATCTAGAGACAGCTGTAACAACTATATTACAATATGAAAAATCAACGATCTCTATTAGTAACAAAATCACCATGCCATTGATACTACCTTGGTCTGTCATCACCATTCCTAACTGAAGGAAATGTCAAAGTTCACTAATGATTAATGAAACAAGATGTAATTTTTTTCCATCCAAGTCCACAGACCCACCCTGCACCCCCCTCCAAATTCTATCCATGGACCTTTTTGGGAATGGTTCTGTGAACTCCAAATTTAGAGACCCCTTTTCGAAGGAATATACTGCTGAATCATAAATCTATACCCTTGAGCCTCTACTTCTGTGCCAACTTAAATAATAAGAAACCTGCCTACCTGGACTACTCCACTTAGAGAACTATAACAGAATATGTTCTCAGTTTTCACTGAAGATGTATATAAGTAATGCTCACAAGAAAAAAACTTCCACATCTTCTATGAAGTAGCTTTTAAAGATATAAACTGTGATGTTATTCAATATTTCCAATATGATAGTCCATGTAATAAATTCCTCTTAAGGTCTGGTAGCAAAAAAACAGTTTGCTCCATATAATTGGAGACATTAAGAGAGCATCTCACTTCTGGGCAACAAGAAAAAGCTCGGCTTAGCTAAGTTACAGGTTTATTAATGAGGGTACAGGGAAGTGAGAATGTACAAATAAGTGAAAATCAGATCAAGAAGGGTCTTGTATACTAGCTGAAGAGTTGACTCATAAAGGAAGAAATGAGGAACGATGCTGCTGCTGATACAAAGACCTGTGACAGACTAAGCACTGCCCATATGCAATAACTCCTTTAAACCCTCACAACAGCTAGTAAGATGGTACAATTATTATAGCCATTTAAAGTAAGTGAGAAAAAAGAATAATGAAAAATGGTATACAGAATGACCCAGTAACATTGAAATACACACAAAACAACTTGAAAGACGTACACACAAATATTAATCATACTCGGATAGGGAGATTATAAAAGCTACCTTATAGTTTACAATGTAAGCTGCCACAGTTTTTTTTCTGGAACAAGGTGGGGGTTGTAATTATTTTTAAATACACATGCATTATTTTAGTATAGATTTGAGAGGAATTTTTTCCTTCTGTTCTTTTACAAATTCCTGAAAAAATAATTATATTGATTTATTAGATAATATCTGGATAACCAACCAAACCTTCTAAGAAAAAGAGTCTTCAGGCTCTTAAAAGTTTGACAAACTACCTACAAGTTGCAAAATATGTTAAAGTTTCAAATACATTTCTTAGAATAATTTTGATTTTGTATATTACTTTAACAAATAAATATATCCTATGAAATTTCTGACACTGGAATTTTACACAGTCATGAACACTTCCAAGGATAACTTATCCATTGAAAAATTGTTCTTAAAATGATGGGCAAGTAAATTTTAATTAGAAAATCAAAATAGCTGTTCACCATAAAATTCTTTCAAATTTTTATATGCTTGAAAATTCTCAGAATAAAGTGTTTGAAAAAAATATGGTAAAATGCAAAAATAATAATTTTTAAAGTTACAAGATAAAAGAACATTTAACAAGTTAAATGTGGCTTCCCCCAAAACAGACACTAGTAGCTCAAGTACCAAAATGATTCATAGTCCGATTGCACTTGTTTCAATTTCAGATACGAGTGAAATTATGTGAATAACAGAACTCTCTAAATTACTTCTTCTTCTTAACAACTTCTTGTTAAAATGCAGATTCTGGGCAAGTAGCTCTGGAGTGGAGTCTGAGATCATTAATGCCATGCTGCTGGTCCACAACCACACTTGGAGTAGCAAGTCTCTTTTTACTATTTATGAGGATTCAACAAAGCCTTAAAGTTTTAAACTATACACCAACAACTACTTATTAATACAAATATCTTTACTTTCTGCTTTGAATTTCCTAATATGAAACTTCTCTGTCACGCCAAATACAAACTAGATTTCTGAGTTTTGCCATAAAGAGTTGCTATGACCTCTACAGAGTTAAGTCAAAGTATACAGTGAAAGACAGTTCTGAGTAGTAGGAGCAAGGGCATGTATATTTGGGTCATCTATCTTCTAGATAATTAAGACTCAATTATAACTGAAACGGGTAAATGTGTAACAAAACGTATGTACATTCTATTCGTAACCATCTACTCCTACACTGTTCAGAAGTATTTCAAAGCAAACCAGCACATTTGTTGCCATCTTGAGAAATTTAGTCTGAACCAGTAATATGAGAATGTCGAGCTATCTATAGAGTTCTTTAGTCCATTCCCACAATGATTGATATCCCAGCCCTTCGGTGAAAGTAACATTCTCCCCTGTTTGAGGTAAATGATCTCTTGCAGGCACACCATTTGGATACCTGGAAGAGGTAATTTATCTCAAGTGGGCAAACACTTTAATGAAAGCAAGAAGGTTGCCACCTGTCCAGTATTTATAGAGGCAATATAGAAACTGGGGTCTTTGCCCACTGCCTGGAAATATATCGTCAAAGTTTAAGAAGGCAGTAGGGGAAACTACCTTTAGCAACCATCTCAATTTCCTAGCAGTGAATTTAAGATAATACTATTGAACTTCCAGTTTCATGAAAAAGTATAAAGTAATACAGAGGTTCCACTGAGATACCAACAGATAAAAAAAGAGAGAGAAAACAGTATTTATTGGGCAATTACACATACAAGGCACTTGGCTAAGAAAGTTACACTTACTTCAAATCACCCTATGAGCTAGCAACTTCTCTTAGCCAAATTTTACAGATAAACGATACTGAGGCTGAAAAAGGAACTGATTTTCCCAATGTCGCACACATAATAAGCTGTAAAACTCATATTCAAATCTAGAGTCCTGGTTCTTAATCCATATTCCACTATGTATCCAGCATGTTTCATTTTCTCTCCTAGACAATTTTAAAATTTTATCTCCTAAATAGTATGTGTACAATTCAGAACTTATTCTAAAAAGATAAGAACCTAATTTTTAAAGAGTAACACTGATTTTTTTTTTAACCTTGGAACAACGATAATAGGAGAAGCAACAGCTACTATTTAATATATTAAAAGCTACTACTTGGTATTGGCATACATGTACAAGTTTTCCTGGAGCTAAAGAGAAAAGTGACAATGATGCTATCAGTATGTAGTCCTGACATGTAACATGATTTAAATTTTCAACAAGTTCTTCAAAAAGAAAAAGAAACAGAAAGAAAGAACAGAGAACAAACACAATTCTAAGCAATACTCTTTCAATTCAGAATTTTCAGATTTCCTAAATAGACTTTCCAAGATTTTGCCATTTCAGTTTCCCACATGGCTGAAAGAATTAAGATACTGCTCATAGTATTAGATGATTCAAGGGACAAGGAATTAATTACAAATCAAAGCTGAACTGATATTCTTGATACCTGTCTTATGATGAGAACATCCTATTGTTAATTGGTTAAATAGAATGCCCAACTGATAAATATTACCCCGACACTATAATCATTCTGTAGAAGAATATTAACAGAAATAGAGAAAAATTCTCAAAAAGTATGTTTTTTAAGAACACTATAGTTATGACAGTATATCATAAGCAAAGAACAGCATCACTTTCGAGATATTCTTGTTGAAAATGATTAAGCTAAATCTGATCATGAGGAAACATCAAACAAATCAAAATTAAAGGGTATTCTACAAATAATGGGTCTGTAATCTTTAAGGTCATGATGGCCAAGGAAAGACTGAGGAACTCTCTCACACTGAGGAAGACTAAAGAAATATGAATAAATGCACACATAATTCTAAACCAGATCCTCTTTCTAAAAAAGACATGGTTGGGACAACGAGGGGAAATTAAATGAAATCTGAATTAAACATACCGTGCTGGTTTCCTGATGTTGGCTGTTACACTCTGGTGATACAGAAGAATGCCCTTTGTTTGAAATATACATTAAAATACTAGGGAGTGATGGTGCATCACGTGAGCAACTTGCTCTCAAATCATTCAGCAAAAAGAATTCTCTGTTGTGCACTTGCAACTTTTCCCTAAGTTCGAGGTTATTTCTAAATAATTTTTAAATGAAGATATTAAACAGTATGTAGCCTATGATATCATTGATATCATTTGTTATTCTGTTAGTGGATGGATGCATGCGTGGAAGGAGGAGAGAAGGAAGGTAGAGCGGGAGACAGGGAGGTAAGGAGGAAAGAAGGAAGGGAGGAGGGGTAGGTGAATGGATAGAGAGGGAGAAAGAGGAATAAAACAATTGGAGGAACACATAAGAAAATACAAAAATGTTAACAGTAACTATCCCTACGTGATAGGAAAACAACTTTGTTTTTGTTATTGCTGTTCTCTGATTTATTTTTTCCCAAGTTTTCTGAATTGACCAGTTTTCTTTTTATAACAGAGGCAGTAAAAATGCAAGTAATTAAAAAAACAAACTGATTCTTCTCTACTGCAGATGTCGATTAACTGATTCAATCCATCCACGCACTCTTCCTTCTCTCTTGCCAGTCTCCAGGTAGCCAATCTAAGGATAACCATGTAATCCAGTTTGGGCCAATGAAACAACAGAAAAAGCCTGCTGGGGAGGCTTTTTGGAAAGCTTTTGCCTTCCTAATATAAAGGGATATATTCAGCAGCAACAGGACTTCACATTTTTAACAGCTTTCTTGAGATATAGTTCACACACAACACAATTTACCCATTTAAAGTATACAAGTCAATGGTTTAATATACTCAGAATTATGCAACCATCACCACATGCAATTTTGTAAAAATTTAATCACCCTCAAAAAGAAACTCCATATCTATTAGCAGCCACTTCCCATAACACCCAACTCCCTCACAGCCTTAGGCAACCCCTTATGTACTTTCTGTCTCTAGATTTGCCTAATCTGGATATTTCAAGTAAATGGAGTCATACGACATGTGATCTTCTGTGACTAGCTTCTTTAACATAGCATAATGTTTTAAAGGTTCATCCATGTTGCAGCAAGTATCATTCCTTTCTATGGCCCAAAAATATTTTATAATTTGGATATCTGTCCATTATCCATTCATCAGTTGATGGACGTTTGGGTTTCCAGTTCTTGACTATCATGCATTATACTGCAAAGAACATTAATGCACAAGTTTTTTTTTAATGTGTATTTATTTATTTTTATTTGAGGAAATTGAACCCAGGACCTCATACATGCTAAGCATGCATTTTTACCACTGAGCTAAATCCCCTCCCCCAACCAATCCTTTTTTTTTTTTTTTTTTTTGATAGACTTTACTTCTTTAGAGCAGTTTCAGATTTACAGCAGAATTGAGCAGAAAATACAGAGTTCCTACACAGTCCTCCCCACCCACACATATATACTCCCCTACCCTCAACATCCCTCATCAGTGTGGCATATTTGGTACAATCGATGAACCAACATGGGCACATTATTATCAACCAAAGTCCATAGTTTACATTAGGGTTTATTCTTGATGTTGTACATTCTACAGGTTTGACAAGTGCATAATGACATGTAGCCACCACTATAGTATCATACAGAATAATTTCATTGCCCCTGTGCTCCATCTATTCATTCCTCCCTCTCTCACTCTCCCCAAACCCCTGGAAACCACAATCTTTTTATTGTTTCTATAGCTTTGCCTTTTCCAGAAGTCATTTGGTTGGAATCGTACAGTTTGTAGCCTTTTCAGACTGGCTTCTTTCATTTAGTAATATGTCTTTTAAGTTTCTTCTATGTCTTTCATGGCTTGATAGGTCTTTTTTTTTTTACTGCACACATATTTTTTAATTTACATACATGTACTGTTCATTGTTTCTAAGAATGTTTAGAGCTTTAGCTTTTTAAACTTACATAGTTATCAAAGGAATAAAGCCAACTGCAAAATAAGAATTAATTCAAAAAGATACATACACCCTGCTATTAAAAGCAACATTATTTATAATTGCCAAGATATAGAAGCACCCTAAGTGCACATCAATAGTTGAATAGATAATGGAGATGCAGTATATATATGTGTGTGTGTGTATATATATATAATATATACACACACACACACACACTGGAATACAACTCACCCATAAAAAGAAGGATATTTTGCCCTTTGTGGCCCTTCATTTCTTTTTTTTTTTTTCACTTCAAAAACCAGAATTTTATAACTGGCAGAGACATTTCCATTCATCAAAAACAACAAAACAACTAGAAATATACTTAACCAAGGAGGTTACCTATACTCTGAAAACCAAAAGGACACAAAGAAATGGGAAGATTTCTTGTGCTCTTGGATTGGAAGAATCAACACTATCAAAATGGCCAAACTACCCAAAGCAATCCATAGATCCAACCCAACCCCTGTCAAAATACTCATGACATTCCTTACAGAACTAGAACAATTCCAAAATGTATAAGGAACCACAAAAGACCCCGAACAGCCAAAGCAATCTTTTGTAGCTCTCTTTTTTTCCCTCTTTCTTCTTTTTGTTCTCTTTTCTTATGGTTTGATGACTAGAGAAGGTCCTTTAACATTTGTTGTAAAGCTGGTTTGGTGGTGCTGAAATCTAGCTTTTGTTTATCTGTGAAGCTTTTGATTTCTCCATCAAGTCTGAACAAGAGCCTAGCAGGATAGAGTATTCTTGGTTGTAAGTTTCCCCCTTGCATCACTTTAAATACATCATGCCACTCCCTTCTGGCCTGTAGAATTTCTGCTAAAAAATCAGCTGATAACCTTATGGGAGTTCCCTTGTATGTTATTCGTTGCTTTTCTCTTGCTAATTTTAATATTTTCTCCTTATCCTTAATTGTTGTCAATTTGATGACTATGTGCCTTGGTGTGTTCCTCTTTGGGCTGATACTGTGTGGTACTCTCTGTGCTTCCAGGACTTGGGTTGACTATTTCCTTTCCCAAGTTGGGGAAGTTTTTGCTTATTATCTCTCCAAAAATCTTCTCAGGTCCTTTCTCTCTCTCTTCTCTTTCTGGGACCCCTATAATGTGAATATTAGGGCACTTCATGTTATCCCAGAGTTCTCTTAAACCATCCTCATTCCTTTTTTATTCTTTTTTCTTTTTTCTATTCTGAAGAAGTGATTTCCACTAATCTGTCTTCTAGCCCACTGATCTGTTCTTCTGCCTCATTTAGTCTATTCTTGGTTCCTTCTAGTGTATTGTTCATTTCAGTGATTTTATTCTTCAGCTCTGTTTAGACATTCTTTGTGTTTTCCAACTCTTTGCTAAATTCACTCTGTGCATCTATACTCCTCTTGAGTCCCCGAACATCTTGGCCATCATTACTTTAAACTCTTTCTCAGACAAATTACCTATCTCCTCATCACTTATTTCTTCTTCTGGGATTTTATCTTGTGCCTTGGCCTGGGAGATATTCCTTTGCTGCCTCATATCGTCTATCTTTCTATGTGTTTGTGGATTCCTTCCACAGGTTTTGGGACTATTGTTTTCTTATTTCTAGTATCTGCCCCTGGTGGATGAAGCAGGTTTCCTGTCAGGAGGAGCCAGAGCCTGCCCACTGCTGGGTGAAGCTTGGTCCTGGACCTCTGGTGGGTAGGGCTGTGTCTAGAGGCCTTTGTGGCTTAGGAAGTCTGATGATGGGTGGGGCTATGTTCCCACCCTGTATATTTTTGGCCTGAGACTTCCCTACAGGCTGTGGGTGGGCTAGGTCTTGGTGCTAATGATCCAATCAGGACGTCAGCCTCCAGGAAAGCTCGTAGATTAACACTCCCAGAATGTCCGCCACCAGCTTTTATGTCCCCTAAGTGAGCCACAATTGTCCCCCACGTCCCCAGGAGACCCTCCAAATCCAGCAGGCAGGTCTGGCCCAGGTTCCTACGAAATCACTGCCTCTGCCCTTGGACCTGGTGCACGTGAGTTTCCGTGTTCGCTTCTCAAGTGAATGGTGTCTCCGTTTCCCTCAGTCCCGTGGGGCTCCCAAAGCCAAGCTCCTCTGGCCTTCAAAACCCAATGCCCTGACCGGAGCTGGGAAGCCTGACATGGTGCTGTGGGAGGGCCTCTGCGACTTAACAAATCTTCAGCCTGTGGGTTGCCCACCCGGGGGGTATTGGGCCCAATTATATCGCGAGCACGTCCCTCCTACCATCCTGCTGTGGTTCCTTCTTTATGTTTTCAGTTGCAGAAGATCTTTTTTGCTAGGTTCCAGTTTTTTTCAATGGTTGTTTAGAATTTAGTTGTGGTTTCATTGTAGTCGTGAGGAGAGGCAAGCTCGTGGTCCTACCACTCTGCCATGTTGACTGGAACTCCCATGTACAAGTTTTTGTATGCATGTATGTTTCCATTTCTCTTGGATATGTACAAAGGAGGGGAATTGCTGTCTCATATGATAATTCTATTTCTAATACTTCGGGGAACTGCCAGACTTTTCCAAAGCAGCTGTATCATTTTTCATTCTCACTAGCAATGTGCCTCACATTTTGTCCTTCCCAACTCCTTCCTGCACAAATACAATCCTGATGCCTGAAAGTAGAGTAGCCACTTCAAAACTAGGAGGCACAAACATGAAGCCGCTAAGGATGGCTAGGCAGAAAGACACAGTCTGAGTTTCTACCTACCTCCAAACTTCCTATCATTTAGGAGGAAAAAACCTTATATAATTAACCTACTTTAAGTGGGGATCTTCTATTAGTCATAAAGGAAGCAAACTGTGATGCCCCCAAACATACAATGCATTATATTCAGAGGAAGAAATTTCTTCTTGATTTTTATATGTATACTATTTTATAACAAAACTGTTTTAAAAAGTCAGAACTATGTATGATGTGTAAATCATCTTGAAATTTTAAGATAAACTGGTGTATTTTGATTTATTCTAAATTTTTATCAAATCTCTTCATTATTATTTAGTTAATACAATAATTCTTAATAATGATCAATATTTGAACTAGGAAAAGTAAGTAAAGTAGTAAACAAAGACATTCTAAGCACTTTACAAATTAACTCATTTAGTTCTCCAAACAACTCTGAGATAGGTAATACTTACAATTCCCATTTTACAAATAAACTGGGGTAGAAAAAGTTTAACTTGCCCATGTCACAGAACCAGTATTCAAAGTCAGGCAGAATATCTGCTTAACCATATGTTGCTTCATTCAGTCACCTACATTGCCTCCACAGTACAGCACTTCCGCAATTTTAAAACAGAAAATAACTAGTAGTCTAAAGTGTATACAGGAAAACATGTATGCAATCACATTTATTAATGCTATATGCTACTTTCATGGTGAGATGGGTGGTAAGGGTTAGGGTTAGAGTTTTTTTTAACAGCCACTATATAGCAGGTACTGTACAAAATGTTGAACAAACATTATCTCATTAAATCCTCATAACAACCAGAAAGGTGATAGATACTATCTTCACTTCTAGGTAAACAGTGTGAGGCCCAGTAAAGTTAAGTAATTTGCCCAATTTCACACAACTAATAACTAGCAATGTTGGATACAAAATCAAATCTGCCTTGTTCAAAGTGAATGCTCTTTCTACTATATAATAATGAATACCTATTGAGGTTTTCCATACACTTAAATTATAGACTCCACATGACTATATAAGCTGTTATGCTTTACATTTATTACCCTTACTATTATCTGTTGAGAATCACTCATATACTTTGAAAATATTTTCCCATCTTCTTTGCTAAAATATCCAAAATTTCTACTACTAGGATAGACTTAAAATCAAAACACATTACCTGGAAAAGACAATATATTAACTCTTCATCATGTTTTGAAAAAATTATTCGATAAGCCCAGCTTAGCCAAGTCATTACTGCAGAAAGTCCACACGGATCATTTTTGTACTAGTTCAGTAATAATTATCTATCTGCCTGAACCACATCCTTTCCAATACTCTTCAGGACTTTGATACATCAATTATTTTCCCCTTGTAAGCAACAACCATTTTCTCTTCTCTTAAGTAGTGTTCCTCATCCAACAACATTTAAAGCCTTCCCTACAATCAAGTCGTTCTGAACTTGTTTCCTCAAGCTAGAGGCACGACAGGTTCTAACATCAACAGCAGCTTTGTTCCTGGAGGTAGGCAAGCACTCAAAAACACCACTCTTGGTCTCTCTACTATTTGACAGGTCTTATCTACATGTATTTTCACCTGAATAAGGTCCTGAATAAGAATTTTGTCAGTATTTTAACTTAAAATACTGGTCCTGAATAAGAATTTTGTCAGTATTTTAACTTAAAAATATTACAAGGAGCTACCTTTAGAAAATGTGCTCAGGAGAAATCGCCTCCTACTTCTATAAATCTTCCACAATCTGACTCCATGCCAATGACCTACCCTTTCCTTTATTATTTCTCAATATGGTTATAATAGAAAAAACATTTTATCTAGAGGCCAGGCCTGATACACATGGATTTACATTCTCGCCTCTTTAATGTCCCTTCTTCCCATTCTATGCTTATTCTCATGTCTGCATCTCTGCTTAAGCTATGCCCCGCACCTGAATGCCAACTCTCCTCTCTTACTTACTATCATTCTAGGCCAAACTAGATCACCAGTTCCTCCCTGAAGCCTTCCCAGTACTCACAAACCCACATTAGCTGCACCTTCTATGGATTAAAATCTGTTCTTCCTCATCCAATCCTTGATTTCATTCTGCCTAAAGCTGTTCATGAGTTGTCGCTCTTACTCTCACAACCATTGTGTATGTTTTTCAGAGGGCCAGATCAAGTCACATTTTTATCTCCTAAAGTATACAGCACACTGATAAGGGAAAAATGTATTAAATAAGGTAATAATATAAACAAGATTACAGCTTAAGAAACCAATCTACTTTTAGGTCTACATACCTAGAAAGTATATGACTAACACAAATCATCTGCTTACTAAACCAAATGCAAAAACTTACTAAGTTCTGTCAAGAATGTAAAGTTTTGCTTTGAAGTTACAAAACCAACATTCTTAAAATACATTTACTTAGACTTTTGTTTCAGACTCCAAATCCAGTATGTTGGCATTTTGCCAATACACTAAAGCTGCATATTCCTTACCAACATCAATGGCCACAATCTAAAAACAATCTTTGAATCATAAGTTTCATACTACAAGAGCCTAGGTTAAGATATATATTTATTTAGCAGAATTGTCGAAAGAATTACATCTCAACTTATCATTTCATTAATACTTAGAATAGTTCATTATGCAGGCAGGTATTAACAAGTCCATTATATTTTTTACTATTAATGTGTCTGAAATGACCATAATTAGTCCAACGACATAGCTTAACCAGTAGGTAACTGTATGTTATTCTTTTAGCATAGAGAAATTAGTTTTCATTGTACCTTTCGCACAAACATGTCACACAATTATGAGTCATGAAAAAAATAAATGAATTTTAGACCTTTGGAAATTATCGATTATAGGTGGTTTCATACCTACTATTCAAATTAACTCTATTTAAAATTAAACAGAAAAAATAAAAACACATCACCACTGAGAGAGAAAATTTTTCTACTGATCTAGTTATTACTTAAATTTCTAAAGTTTATAGCCAGAAACAGAAGACTGAAACATTTGAAAGAACATGGCCAGTATTACCTAATAAAAAAGCTAATGATGAGCTTTCTATAGGAAAATCAGATCACAAAGGAAAATAAAAAGGTGGATATATTCACCAAGAAATGTCATTTAATTTCCCCATAAATGAAGACAAAATTATCCATCAAAATTTACATTAATACACTACATTACTAAATGTAGATTTAGCAATCTCTCTATACCTGAATAAAAGAAAGATAAGAACAAATACATTTTCTTCCCTGAAGGTTTATTAGAATTTATACCATAAACCATTTCTGGACATTTGCTTTTTAAATGTATTTTGTAAGGATATAAAAGAGGGAACCATACCTGTTTTACTAATAGCTTCCTGTAACTCAGCCATAGAACTGATTATTGCAGCAAGAAGGTCAGAACTGGTGAGCCAGCTGAGAGCTTGCAAACAACGTAACTGCTCTTTTTGATGTTCTGCAAAAATAGAAAAAATCCATTATGTGATGCTACAAAAATTAATTAAAATCCATATTTAAAATTCACAGCAATATTTAGCTATTTAAGAAGTAGATCAAAACTTACACGCAGAACTTCACCTAGTGTGAAAGTCTACAAGAAATATTAGATTTTATTGACTTTAATTAATTAATGTATATAGCTAATGGTTAACTGATAACAAATAGAGAGAAAAGGTAATCTTTGGCTCTACTCATATTACTTGTTTGCTTTTTAAAGTTAAAAATTGAAATTATTGTTTCCTCAGAATAGTCAAGCGTTTAAAAAAGTGTTAGCTGGAAAATTTACATTTGTCTCATTTTCATTCAATTCTTCAATAGATTTTTAACTCTGATCACTTTATACTAATTCAAAGAAAGCAAAAATAAATTATACTGCTAATTAATTTTAAATAGGGTAGAGTTTCTGGATTGACTTACTAGAAAAACCACTTGTATAAGCTCTTCAATTTACTGTGAAAAGAGCATTCAAATATAATAAAGCTAGATGAAGTTGAAATTATACGTATTTGCTACCTTTATATTTTAATGTTTACAACAAAAAAAATCAAAACCTAATTTATACATAGATAACACATTTATTCATACACACAAACATATCTACACATATAAGGGACTATGCTACATGATTTGACATGTGAAATGAATTTTTAAAGTTTCTGCATAATGGCCAAACGTATTCACTTTTATGTCACTTACAGTCAACTTAGATTTTAAGAAGCACAATTTATCTTACTTGGAAATTTATGCTTGTCTTTGGGCTCTCCCGTACATACTAACATGCCTATGCCTTCTTTGAAACTCTCCATCCAGGTAAAAAGAGAGGCACATGATTGGCCCAATGTCTTGAATCTGTTTGCTGCCAAAATTGCAATAACACCTTTCCGGAACACACGTATCAATCCTTTGAAGGGTTTTTTCTTCATCTTGGCTTCCTCTTGCTTCTTTTCCTCTACAGTTGACAAAGCCTGGGCTAGAGTTCTAACTTCCAATTTGAACAACTCAAAGGTGTTGACCTGCTCCTGGAGGAAGTCTCTCTGTGTAGATAAGGCACATGATCGGCTATAGAGAGGATATAAGGCACCAGACATCAATGCACAGGCCGCCAACAAGGATGTTTGTTCCCTTTTAGTCTGTGATAACAAGTTTTTGAAGTGTGAATTTTCAAGAACCAACTGCTCATGTGACTTCTCCATATGGTTCAATTTTTCCATATTTTTTTCAGCAATTTCTTGAAATTTCTATAAGAGAAGTCAAATAATATGTTTGATCATGAAACAAATAGGCATTTATTACCTCCTCTTTAACAAAAGAAAACAAATTTCTGCCAACAACTATTTCTTTTTCTTCAAAAGATCTGTGTTCTAAAATATCCAAAAATATGTATGTAATAGACAACAGTAAGCCAAACACCTTAGATTTAAATGTGCATGGTGATTTTAAATCTTCTTATATAGAAACTTTACATAGAGTATATAAATTTTAAAATACTTCAGAAATTCCCTGTGTACTTATGCATAAATATACAAGTTTATTAGAAAATGAAAATTTCTCTTCTTCCATTCCTCAGTAACTTTTATTTCCTACTTTTCAACAGAACTCACACCACCAACAGAGGCTTTCCTACATGTAAAAAGGCTTACTTTAACTTTTTGTCAAAAGAGCAAACGGGTTAAATAAATAACACAACACGTAGCACCCGACTGTCTGACATAATTAGATGATAAGAGACTGATTATCAGAGCATACTCTTGTACTTTGGTTTCTTTCTTCTTCCCCAAGATAGAAGGCTGTACAAAGTACAGCTCCAGCACTGAGAGGATATACTAAGAGTGAGTGGGGCCTCAGCAGCTGTCTGGTCCTTTTCTCCTCATCAAAGTGCTTATAATCCAAAAGTTAATTTGCAACACAAAGAAATTTTAACTGCAGGCAACTGATTTTAATCACTAGCAAATAAACCAACTCTCTATGAAATTTTATGCCTAATCATTAAGGAATTGCTGAAATAAGAGTAAATTTTCGAATATAACATATTCCAATTTCTTTTACTGACTCATTTATCATTCAATAAACATTTATTGATTACTCACTAAATTCCATGTGCTAGGAAAACAGACAGGTAAATCAATTATTGTGGTATAATGCTATGATGGAGCTATGCTAGGTTGCCAGAGGTACACAAAAGGGCATTTTTGACATTGACAGCTTTTGGAGGAAGATGGTAAAGGACAAGTGGTAATAGACGTATAATAGAAAGAACAACAACAACAACAAAAACCTCAACTCCACCATCAAGCAGGCTAGCCAATAGCTATCCTTATAGTAATTTAATCTAACCTTTTACAATGCATGGTGATTTAACAGCTTTAGTTGGATCTTTACTCAACCAAATAAGCTGCCCTGACTTGGTCATGGACTTCTTTCTTTTTAAAACAAGCCAAGGGATTTCCATTTGAATTAGGGGGTCAGTCAGAGACAAAGAAAAATCATGCTCTGTACATGTATGATAAAGTGAAGTGCTGTCTTCATTATGAGACAATCCTTTTGAGGGCATTAAAGAAAATATTTCTCTTTGTATTATTGGTTCAGACCACACTCCATCTGAAATTTAATGTTGGTCTTTGGGACAGGTTTATGGTGAGCATGTATCTGATTCAAGAGTTACCTACAAATAACTAAAAGAATCAAATGCATTTCTAACGTTTACATTGGCAGGAAGACCTCAAAGGTGATCAGACTTAGAAAAAAATCACACAAACTCCTGAATACTCTGCAAGATTTGGATGTCAAAACCTACCACGAACAGTGTTGACAGGCAGTGGCCAAAAGGATTCAAACTTGTCAAAATATCTGGCTGAAGAAAGTAACCCCTGGACTAAAACCAGTTCTGAGGCTAGAGGATGACGTTCCCAAAGGTGCACAGCAAGTGGAAGTGGGCACTCAGAGGTATAGTCTTGAGTACAAAAGAGTAAAGGAAGTATACAAGGGGCCACTCTCTGATGATTCAACTTCTTGAATGCTTTCTCTTGGACCAGGTTGGGGGTAGGGGTAGATTTTGGATTTAGACATGGTTTTAAATGTTTCTCTACTGTACTTTAATTCCCTTTATTTTCTCCAACTCTGATCCAGCCATACCTGTAGTGATACTGTGAGAAATAAAGAAATGGGGAAATAAGGGAATTGTAGCTTACCCCTAACTACATCCCCACTGATGGCCAAGTTCTGTCAACAGTACTCTATCAATAGGACTGTATTCCATATAAAGACCACGAATAAAGGAAGAATGTCCCACTGGGAGCAGCTGAAAGAAGCAAGAAACTCTGAGAGCACTAGCCAAGTGGATGGCTTGGAAGCAGAAGTGCAACAACCATTAAGAAAAGGGAAACTGACATGAGTTGCAGCTAGGAAAAGCAGGAAGACTAGCATATGGCCAAGTAGGAGTCAGAAAACAGAAACCTGTTCTAAGGAAGTACAAATACTTGAAAAGGAAAATGATGGAAATTTGAGAAGTATGTAGATAATAAATGATTAAGCTAAAGAATTTAAACTTTACCCAGAAAGGTATGAGAAACCATAAAATCCTGGGACAGTCGCTAAGCTTTAGAAAAGTGGATGGGAGAATTGGCAACATTAATAAAGACTCCCTGGGGTAGCAGTAGGGTTGCAGGGAGTAGAAGGAGCAAATGGAAATTACAATGTTTAATTCCATATTTTCTCCAAAATCAATCCCACCAATTCATTTGAGGGAAAAAAAAAGGGAAATTACAGAAAGTCTAGGATAAAACAGACACACTGGTCATAGCTAAGTAGTGGAAATAAAATAAACTTAATCGAGATCTAGGTGAATGCCTATTTATGTTTTTACAGATCTCAAAGTCTAAGGCAGAAGTAGATTTTCAACAAAAATTACTTTTTTTGATTAAAAAAAACCTGTAAAAAGATGTATTTGCTAATGGTATTTTAAATGTTTCCCAAAAATTCAGTCATTGGTCAAAATCAAATGGACTGTGGAAACAGATATAAAAGTAAAGTAAATCTATTGCAAGAAAAATATTTAATTTTAGTGCATGATAAATCTCAAATTTCTCTACTGTATATGGCTGGTCTATTTCCACAGAGCCTTAGGTTTAAGTTAAAGCATTTTAGAGAGGCAGCCAGAAACAGATAGTCCTGAGATGAAGATAACAGAGTAATTAAAACATGGCTAGAAATGGATAAAAATCAAGAATATATTACCAAAAATCCTCTACGTCTTTCTATATAGAGAAAAACAGGAACACACTGTAATTTTTAGAAAAGAGAACTGAGATTCTGGACTTAACAAAGCCAATTTTCATTTTAGGCTACCTAGCAGAAGCAGTAGTGATGTAACAAAGCAATTTTTAAAGATCCTCACATCATTTTATGGTCCCCAAATTTTGATTTGTGCTGATTAATTACTACCACTATGAATGATTTCAAGAGACTTGTCATATATATTTGTATTGTAAAAAAGAGGTGCTATTCATGAATTGCTATAAGAATAAATAAAAGACTAAGAATATACATGAGGTGGTAAATTCTACCAAACAGTCAAAGAAAATTTAATACCTATTGTGCTCAAAATCTTCCAGAAATTTGAAAAGAAGAGAATACTTCCCAACTTATTTTATAAGGTCAACATTACCCTGATACCAAAACCAAATAAGCACAAGGCAAAAAAAGAAAATTATAGGCCAGTATCTCAGATGAACACAAATGCAAAAATCCTCAACAAAATATTAGCAAACCAAATACAACAAGACATTAAAAGGATCATACACCATGACCAAGTGGGATTTATTCCAGGGATGCAAGGATAGTACATCATCTGCAAATCAATCAACACAATATATACCACCTTAACAAAATGAAGGATAAATATCATATGATCATCTCAACAGATGCAGAAAAAGCATTTGACAAGATTCACCACCTATTTATGATAAAAGCTCACAATAAATTGTGTATAGAAATGTACCTTAACATAATAAAAGCTATTTATGACAAACTCACTACTCAATGGTGAAAAACTACAGTCTACCCTTATAAGATCAGGAACAAAATAAGGATGCTCGCTCTCACCATTCTTATCCAATATGATATTGGAAGTCCTAGCCAGAGTAATTAGGCAAGAAAAAGAAAAGACAACCAAATTGAAAAAGAAGAAGTTTAACTGACACTATTTGCAGATGACATGACTTTATATATAGGAAAACCTAAAGACACCACCAAAAAAAAAAAAAAAAAAAGCCTACTAGAAATAATAAACTAATACAATAAAGTTGCAGGGTACAAAATCAATATACAAAAATCTTTTGTGCATTTCTATACACTAATAACAAACTAGCAGAAAGTGAAATCAAGAGGAAAAAATCCCATTTACAATTGCAACAAAAATAATAAAATATCTAGGAACAAATTTAACCAAAGAGGTGAAAGACCTGTATACTGAAAACTGTAAGACACTATTGAAAAAAACTGAAGATAACACAAAGAAACAGAAAGATATTCCATGCTCATAGAATGGGAAGAATTAACACTGTTAAAATGTCCATATTACCTAAAGCAATCTACAGATCCAATGTAAGCCCTAACAAAATCTCACAGATATTTTTCACAAAAACTGGAACAAAAACATCCTAAAATCTGATGCTGAAGGTATCACACTCCCTGATTTCAAATAACACTATAAAGACATACGAATCAAAACAGCATGCTATTGGCAGAAAAACAGAAATATAGATCAATGGAACAGAAATGAGAGTCCAGAAATAAACTCTCACATATATGGACAATGAATTTATATCAAAGGAGTAAAGAGCATACAATGGATTCCTTTATAAAGGAGAGTATCTTCAATCAATGGTGTTGGGAAAACTGGACAACCACATGCAAAAGAATGAAACTAGATCACTATATTACACCATATACAAAAATTAACTCAAAATGGATTAAAGACTTGAATGTAAGAACTGAAACCATAAAAATCATAGAAGAAAATATAGGCAGTATATGTTCTGACATCAATCGTAGCAACATCTTTCTGGATATGTCTCCTAAGGCAAGGGAAACGAAAGCAAACAGGAACAAATGGGACTACATCAAACTAAAAACTTTCTGCACAGCGTAGGAAAACATCAACAAAAGACAACCAACCAAATGAGAGAAGATATTTGTAAATCATGTATATGATAAGTGGCTAATATCCAAAATATGTAAAGAACTCATACAACTCAACCACAACAAAACAAACAACTCATTTAAAAAATGGGCAGAGGATCTGAATGGATATTTTTCCCAAGAAAACATAAAGATGACCAACAGGCACATGAAAAGATGTTCAAGATCACTAATTATTACATAAATGCACATCAAAACCACAATGAAATAGTATCTTGTTACAAAACCAGACCCATTTGATCTATGCACAGCATGCCAAACACTGAGACACAAAGTTGTAGAGCAGAGAGCGTTTACTCTCGAGGCATCCAAGCAAAGAGAAGGGAGAACAAATCTCAAATCCACCTCCTCAAATACCAGGGGCTTGCAATACTTATGGGTAAGCCGAAGTTTGGGAAGCATGGGGAAAGGTAACTGGAGACAAGAAAAATGTGAGGTAACCGTCATTCTGCACAGGCACAACTAAACTATGTGCTCTTCCAAGGGACGCATGCTCTGAGGGTGGAGGTCTTGGCCCTCTGACGTCAGAGTCACTGATTGTACGTTCACGCATGCCCATTTGGAGGGCTGGTGATCCCATCCAGTCCGAACTGGCTTAAACGCTAACTGGACACAGCTGACTCCAAGTTCTGGCAAACACAGTTTAGGCTATGTGATGCTCAGAGGACAATTAAAGCAAGCTTGAGTGATGGCAGGCTACAGCTCATTATTTATTAAGCAAGTTCCAGTCTGATGGATCTAACTGATGACCACCCTCAGTATCAATCTCTTGCCCATTAGAATGGCTATTATCAAAAAGACAACAAATTAGTGTTGGCAAGGCTGTGAAGAAAAGGGAACCCTCGTGCACTTTTGGTGGGAAGGTAATCTGGTGCAATCACTATGGAAAACAGTATGGAATCAAAAAATTAAGAACAGAATTCCCAAATGATCCAGCACATAAACAAAGGACTTTTTTTTAAAAGTCTTACATTTATAAGTTACATATCTTGTCTTTTTTGTGATGACAATATTTTAAAATATAATAAACATAAATTTGCCTGCTTTTCCTATGATGTAAATATTTCTCTGTTAAAAATAAAGCACATTTCGTGGAGAAATCAGAGCTTTCATACACTGCAGGTGGAGATGTTAAAATGATGCAAGTGGCTTTTGAAAATAGTTTGGCAGTTCTTCAAAAAGTTAAATATAGAGTTACCATATGACCTAGCAATTCCATTATCTTTACATATACACTCAAACCCCATAAAGGCTATTTACTCAGCTTAAAAACAACACCTTCATTTTGTAAGTTTAGCACATAAAAAGATAGTAATATGCCAAAAATGGTACATGCCTGTGTTTACTCTTGTTTCTAAGGCAGTACAAATTATAAAATTATCCAAAGGGATAAGCCAAGCCCTCAGAAGAAAATGGTTCTCTTTATCTTTAGACTGAGAATAAATTGTTGATCTAGGCAAGATGCTTGAAGTACTAATTATTAAAAGATACTACCTCAGACTGTCAGAAAGTCAGCCTACTCTAAGTTCTAATCTGTCTCTTGTCTCCCTTCCTTCTGGCTTTCAGATCCTGACAACAGGGCCCAGGGTGGCTGCAGTCCCCTCTACGAAGCCTTCAAATTTTGACAACCTCCTCTTCTAAGGTGACAGCACTCTTCGGCAATTAATTACATACTGTCTTGTGTGAATTTTCCATGTGTTGATATAATGCCTCCCATCTAAATTTGAAACTTTTTGAGAAAATAACTATTTTGCCTATTTACTAGTACGAGAGCATTAAACACGGGGCTCTACATATCTGACATATAATATGTAAAGTATTTATTTAATATTAACTACATTATTTAAAAGTGACCTTGATATTCCTACCTATAGTAATAATTTTGCAATATAGTATACTAAAATTTCAGTCTCTCAGAAAAAAAGAAGTTTGAGAAAAAAAAGAGATAGGGAACTACCATTTTTTGAATGGCTGATAGTATGGCACTGATTAGCTTCATCAAGATAATGTTTAATTACTAATTAATCAAGAATGTGAGTTCAAGAAAAATGAAACTGAGTTGTCACCAGACCAGTCTTCAGATGTCACTTTATAAACAAAAATAGCATGTTTCTAAATAGCATGTTTCTAAAAAGTGCTGCAGTATAATTTTTAAAAGGACTAGAGGATAAGGATGATGATAATATATTCAAAGAGCACATAACTTTCACTTTGTAATTTCTAAACACCAAGCAAGGTGCTAAACATTTTACATCTGTTATCTGCATTCTAATTCTGACCCTAGAACTTCCTTGCTATACAAATGAGCAGTATCAGTTCTCTGAACCTCAGTTTTCTCATTTGTAAAATAGAAATGATGCTTAAGTGACCTATGTCATATGGTTGTCGTGGGGCTCATGTAAGAAGAGGCAAGCAAAGGTAGAAAAAGCATTGAAAAATCTATCAAGCATTATAAAAATTAAATGGATAACATTATTATTAAGAAAATCAACTTCTAAATCAATTATTTAAAAGTCAAGAGTATGAAAATGAATGTATGTATGTATATGTAGGACTGAAGCATTATGCTGTACACCAGAAATTGACACATTGTAAACAGACTATACTACAATTAAATAAATAAATAAAAAATTTTTTAAAAAGTAGTCAGAGGATTTTTCTCTATTTCATTAAAGGTGTCCAGTCACACCAACTCACAGTCCATCAAACACGGTGCACACAGGATTGTGTCTAAGTCTCTGGGAATCATCTCAGAAAGGCATGTATCCCTATCATCTTCAACAATATAAACAAAGCTGCATTTTATTTTTGAATATTTTTGGAATTCAAAGAAAAAATTTTCAACATCTAATGACAGTTTTATGACTAACTCAGATTTCTTGCCAAAAGTACTATTAATACTGTGATATAAGAGGAATAAAATGCAATATATTATGATAAACCCAAGCTTTTTTGATTTTTGTTCATTCTTAACTCATTTGATTTCACTAAAATGTCAGATAAACCAAAAGTGTTTACCATAAACATTATATCAAGGATTAACCATACTTAACTGACAGTGAAAAATCTTTACTTCTAGAAAGGAAGTTCTCATTTCATTAATTTCATGTTTTTCAGATAGAAAAGAAATAAAAACATAAATACTAAGATTACAAAAACAAAGTTAGTAAGGCAATGTAATGTGGCACTCAGCCCAGATGCTTCAGTACACATAGATGCTTGAGATATATTTACATGTAGGCTCCAAAGTATTTAAATTCAAGAATTACCCAACCATGTGGCTAGCACATTTAACCTAATGGTAAAAACATGCTATGATCTGAAACCAACCTTCCTGTTCTACAAGTTTCATTAATCTAATAGCTTTTCCACTAATTGTTTTAAAGCTTACACATCCAAAAGTCTTGCAAATAACTATATTTTTCAGATAAAAGCAATTCATATCCCAAAATTGTTTTTTACTTAACTACCTGTCTTTTACTAACCACTTCTTTACAATAACCAAACATTAAACATATGGCTCTATAGATCAGTCATTTGTTTTCCAGCAGATGGCATCTATTAATGGCTATGTTCATCTAACACCAAATATCCTCTACAACAAACAATCCTATGCAAAATTGTGGATTTTTCCCTCTCAGGTCCTTATCAACATAACTGAAAATTAAGTAATGTTAAAAAAAAAGAAAATAAGATAACATAAAATGAAAATATCTTTATTTGCATTGCAGCTTTGGGAAAAAAAGCACAAATATAGAATTAATTATAGTAAAATTTCCTAAAAATTTATAGGTTCTGTAATATGCACCATAATATCAATTTACGAAATATAAAACCCAAATGAATTGCTGTTGTGTATCCAATTACATTTTATGACAATTCAAATATGTACATAAATTATATAGGCAATGTGCCAATATATAATATTAATGTACTTTTAGGAATAATGAAAATGATATTTTCAATTTGCATATCCAGGGATCAAAGCCAGGAAGTTACACATTCTTCAGAGAAAAGTCTTCAGTGAGCTTCTCCTAAAACATTAGCATTTGTGATGACTGACTCCCTTACTTCAGAAAGTGAATTGCTATGCCTTCCTGACGACTTAGAATAAAGAAAATGAGTTCAAAATACTGATAGGACAGTTTGAATTCAGGAAGTGTGATGCCTCCCATTTTGTTCTTTTTTTCTCAGGATTACTTTTGGCTGTTTGGGGTCTTTTATGGTTCCACACCAATTTTAGAGTTGTTTCTTCTATTTCTGTAAAGAATGCCTTTGGTATTTTGATGGGGATTCTATCCAACCTGTAGATGGCTTTGGATTGTATGGTTATTGTTAACAATATTACTTCTTCCAATTCATGAACAAGGGATGTCTTTCCCTTTGTTTATGTCTTCTTCAGTTTTTTCAGCAAAGTCTTGTAGTTTTCATTGTCCAAATCTTTCACTTCTCTGGTTAAATTTATTCCTAAATATTTTATTGTTTTTGATGCTATTGGGAATGGGATTTTTTTTTAAATTTCTTTTTCAAATGCTTCCTAAGTGTAAAGGAATGCCACAAGTTTCTGTAAGTGTATTTTGTAATCTGCTATTTTACTAAAATCATCAGTTAATTACAACAGTTTTTTGATTGACTCTGGGATTTTCTATATATATATGATCATAGCTTCAACAAGCCATAGTAATGAAAACAATTTGGCACTGACACAAAAATAGACACTAGACCAATGGAAGTGACATATACAGCCAACTAACAGTCAATAAGATAGCCAAGGATACCCAGTGGGGAAAGGACAGTCTCTTCAACAAATGGTGCTGTGAAAACTGGATAAATACATGCAGAACAATGAAAATAGAAGCCTATTTCACACCACTCAAAAAATTAACTTGAAATGGATCAAAGATTTAAACATAAGACCTATACCATAAAACTCCTAAAGAAAACATAGGGAAGAAGCCCAAAGATATTGGTCTTGGCAGTGATATTTTGGATATGACACCAAAAGCATAACCATTACAAACAAAAATCAACAAATGGGACTACATCAAACTCAAAAGCTTCAGTGCTACAAAATTAACAATTAACAAAATGAAAAGGTAGTCTGCAGACCAGTAGAAAATTTTTACAAACCATATATCCAATAAGGGGTTAATATCCAAAATGTATGAAGAACTAACACAACTTAATAGCAAAAAAAAAAAAAAAAAAAAAAAAAAAAAGATTAAAAAATGGGCAAAAGAGCTAAATAGCCATTTTTCCAAAGAGGATATCAATATGGTCAATAGGCCCATCAGATGATGCTCAACATGACTGATCATAAGAGAAATGCAAATAAAAACCACAATGAGGTATCACCTCATACCTGTTAGGGCAGGTATCATCAAGAAGACAAGAGACAATAGGTGCTGGTGAAACCTTTATACACTTTTGGTGAGAATGTAAATTAGTCCAACCACTATGGAAAACAATATAGAGGTCCCTCTAAAAATTAAAAATAGACCTACCATATGATCCAAGAAATCCACTTCTGGGAATATACCCAAAAGAAGTGAAAACAGAAATTCAATGAGATGTATGTACTTCCATGTTTACTGCGGCATTATTCACAGTAGCCAAAATATGGCAACAACCCAAATGCTCGTCAACAAATGAATGGGTAAAAAAAAAAAAAAGTGTTATATATACACAATGGAATATTATACACCCATGAGAAAGGAGGATATCCTACCTTTTGTGATAACATGAATGGATCTTGAACACAGTATGCTAAGCAAGATAAGCCAGACAGAAAAAGACAACTATATGACATCACTTACACATGGAATCTAAAAAAAAAAATCAAACATAGAAAAAAAAAAACCCAAGAATAAAACAGTGGTTACCAAGTGATGAGGATTAGGGCTTAGAAGGCTGATGTGTTTAAGGGTACAAACTTAAAAGAAAGAGGTCTTAGATACAACACTAAAAGCACAATCCGTAAAAGAAAAAATCGATAAACTGGACTTCATAAAAACTTAAAACATTTGCTCTGCAAAAGGACATTTAAAAGAATAGGGGAGAATACTTGCAAATCACTTGCATCCAGAATATATAAAAAACTCTTGAAATTCAGCAACAAAACAAGCAACCTAGTTACAAAGTAGGCAAAAGATATGAACAGATAATTCACCAAAGAAGATATTCAGATGGCGAATAAGCAAATGAAAAAATGCTCAACATTATTATTAATTAGAGAAAACAGAAATTAAAATCACAATGACATACCACTACACACCTATTAGAATGGCTAAAAAGAAAAAGGAAAAATGATAAAACCACATGCTGGCACAGACGCAGAGCACTTCGAATTCTCTCACATAGTACTAAGAAGGCAAAATGGTACAGTCACTTGGGAAAACAATCTGACAGTTTCTTATAAACTCAAATATATACTTACCATATAACCCACAAATCAGACTCCTAAGTATTTACCCAAGAAAAATAAAAATTTATGATCACACAAAAACCTATCTATGAATGTTTAAAGCACCTTTAATCATAACTGTAAAAAAAAAAAAAAAAAACAACCAAAAGGCCCATCAGCAAGTATCTGGATAAATGGAATATTACTCAGCCCAAGATCACTCCTTTTTACTCAGCTGTAAAGAGGAGTGAGCTACTCTCAGAAGCAATGATGTGAACAATTCCCAAACATATTTTGTTAAGTGAAGAAAGACCCAAAAGGCTACATACTGTATAATTCCATTTATATAACATTCTGGAAAAGGCAAAACTATAGGGGGGCAACAAACTTTCAGTTCCCATATATAGTAAGTTGTTTTTTTCACAGGGGGGACTAGGGCTACTCAATGAGAAAAGTGAAGTCTTGAATAAATGGTCTAATGTGTCTAACATCAGACACAAAAATTAACTGGAGATGGATCACAGACCTAGACATAAAAGTTAAAACTATAAAACTCCTAGAAGAAATGATAGGTGATTATTTTCAATCTTGCAGTATAGAAAGATTGCTTACTGCATAAAAATAGTCAAAAGAGAAAAAGATTAGTAAGTTGAACTTCATCAGAATTTTAAAACATGAGGTCATCAAAAGAAACATTAAAAAATGAAAAGACAAATGAAATATTGAAAGAAAATATCTGTGGTACATACATATGACAAAGGAATTATATCCAGAATTTATAAGAAACTTTTACAAATCAATAATACAAATACAAACAACTCAAAGTTTTAAATGTACAAACATATTAAAAGACACTTCACAAAGACATATAAATGCAATAAGAACATGAAAAGTGTTCAACATCATAAATTACCAAGAAAACGTGAATTAGAACCACAATGAAATACATTTTCAAACAACCAGAATGACTAAAATTTAAAAGACTAACAATGCTAAATTTTGCAAAAGATGTAGAACAATGAAAACTCTTATACATTTATGGTAGAAATATAACATAATACAACCATTTTGGTAAAAAGTTTGATAGCTTTTTTTATACATATATGCCTATCCTATGACCTAGTAATTACACTCTCAACCAAGAGAAATGAAAAAATGTCAACAAAATAGTTAAATAATAATGTTTGTAGCAATTTTACTTACAATAGTCACAAACTGGAAACAACCCAAATACCCATCAATTCACCACAAACTATGGTATACTTTCAAAATGGAATACTACTTGACCATAAAAAATAATGAACTACTAATACACACAACATGGATGAGTATCAAGAAAAAATATGTTGGGTGTAATAAGCCAGCCACCAAAGACTATATACTGAATGAGCCCATTGAGAGAAAATTCAAGAACAAATGAAAGTAATCTATGATACAGGCATCAGAACAATGTTGCTTACGGGGAGTGGAAAATGACGGGAAGAGTGCACAAGAGAACTTTCTGGGCTAATGGAAATGTTTGTCTTAAATGGGGTAATGGTTATAGAGTGTTTACACTGATCAAAACATCAAATTGTACACTTAAGATCTGTTCACTATACCTTCAAAAAAATTAAACTGTTTAGGTCTTTTACCTCAGTAGTAGAAAATGCAGAACATATCACATGGCATCCTGCACACAATGAACAAAAGGCAACTTTTAGAGAGCGTAATAATTCACTGAAACTCAGAGAAAGGCTTAAATTAATACAGGGCCCATATGTTTGGGACAACAACATAGTCTTATTTTAGACAATCTGAAACTGCTTACTGGCAAACAAATATGGTTTCTTTTTTAAATTAAGACTTGCCAATGTAAACATGAGTGGTCCAAATAAAGAGGTTAAATACTGAATCAAGCATGGGAAGAACACATAACCTTCCAGTTCCTAGGTGCCTTGAGAACAAATGACCTACTATTAAATTCAATGCCAAAAAAGTATACACTATCATTGTCACTCCTGATTTGGCAGGGAAGACAGCTAACAATATAAAGTATGTTGACAATAATTTGTATAAGAAAAAAAATACGGTTATATTAACTACCCATAACTTCTGTTCTCAACTGAATCCAATATAGAAGATATATTACATCTCACAGTCAATTGTTTTGCAACAGAGTCCACAACTATAACTCTATTCTTACACAATGTTAGGAGGCGTAACAAATTTCAACCCAAAATCAGTTTAAATGATGGTTCATTTAACCAAATGATGGTTAACCCCTACAAATGGAATAAGCTGGATCAAAGTATATCTACACTAAAACTGACAATATTTTGCTAAAATTTCTTAACCTTCATTTTTAAAATAAAGAAAACACAATTTTAGTATTCAACTGATCCATGCATTCTGAGATGTTTTAACCAGAAATCTATCCATTTCCAAACTTAAGTGAAAGACAATTCTTAATATGCACACGTGCGCACACGTGCACACACACACGCACACGTGCACACACACACGTGGATGTGTGTATGTGTGTGTGTTTGCTTGATCCCATATGTGTGCACCTAACAAGCAAGTTCCATGTGGTTCTCTGAAGTTTCAACCAACTTGGCATTGGTACTAAGAGAAAGTACTGGAAAGTTAAAGACTGAGCATCCCATTTTTAAAGCTCTTTGTGGAAGTGGCATACCTGTGCCCTCCTCTGGACCTCCAGGAGGAGTTCCGAGTACTGCAGCTCCAGGTCCTTCTTTTGTTTGTGCCAGCAGCTCTCCTGGGCTTTGATCTGCTCTGCCACTTTGTTAAAGGTGTCTTCCTGCGTCTGCTGAAGCTCTCTCATTGTATCAGACTTGTTTTTACAGATGTACTCTAGATGACTTATCTAAATGGAGAAATGCAACACAGAATGAGATGTTCACAAACCAGTCCTCTGTATCACCTCCCCCAAAAGCCATTTCAGAATTTCCTACTATATTTTATCACTTAAGATCATATAAAAATTTTAAGTTAAAACAAAAACAAAGAAATTAAGGAATAGGAACTAGTAGGACAAAATTACATTTTAGCAGAAAATGGTGTCACATGTATGTATAGACGACAAATCTTTTCTTTTTCTTTAGTAAAGTGACTCGTTCTATAATCAATTTTACTGACAAAATTTAGAATATTCTTACTTCTAGAACCAAAGCTCAAGCTATTCAGATATCTCAATGTGAAAGGAAGTATTTAAATGAGATTTACAAATCTACAAATATGTTATATATAATAAAGCAGAATGTTCCAACCATTTTTTATTTCACAATTAAAACACTGGAAAGAAAATCATCATCATCTAACATGTAATGACAATTAATGATGTTTTGAAACTATGAAAACCTATTAAAACACAATACCATCACAGAGGGTTAATACATGTACTCACTTATCAGTAATTTTCAAACTCATGATACACACATTCACCATAAAGAACAGCATTTCCAGTTCTCACAGTTCATTTCTTCATTTCCTCAATCCTAATTCTCAGCGCCTGTGATTGTTTGCCAATCGGACGAGGTAAAATGCTCTCACTCTAAAACTGAGCTGAGATGCTCTTTCATTATTTCAAAAGATTAAAAAAGAAACTTAGGAATAGCTTTTCTCTTTTTTGTCCCTTATCAGCAAATGTCACTGCAATTAAGATCTGGAATATAGACCATGTAAATATAGTTCTGACCAGTTCAATAGACCTGGGATAAGAATCATGCCTTTAACAGTGGAATATGTTGTACTGCTAAGCCATTTTAATTTTCTATAACCAAAAGGAGATTTTTGGGATTTTTTTTTTGAAAGACTGAGTTCCTTATGGTAAAGAGACCATAAGTCTACTGTTTTCTCCTATAATATATCCTTCTTACATTCTGAAGCACTAGATGGGTTTTGTAACATACAGTTTGTTATATTAAAAGAAATGTCATAAACAAAATTTTTAAATTTTAAGTGCTTTCAAAGTAACAACTCATTATTTCCTGAGCAAAGAATTTTAAGATCATGTTTTTGAATAACTGTATCTTGTTTCTATTTTATGCTAACATAAAGAGTTGGTTTATTAATGTAAATGACTAAGTTCTTTGAATTGCTTCATCAGTAAGATTAATTTATTTTGTTTTAATTAGGTCCCTGTGGCTAATACTGGCTAGTAGTATTAGCATGTCCTGCACAGAAAGTGGAGCTTAGAGACTTCATACAGACTTCAGTCACATTTACATGCCCACAGCAATGGCATCAAACTGAGTTGTAGACAAGCCATAATTAATGGTACTGAATTATTAACACCCAAATTCTTTTTGAAATAAGATGAATGTCAGCCCCTCTTAATGATACTGTGATGTGGACAAATGTCACTGGATTTAATAGAGGTATCTGGTGCCTGAGGACAGTTACCTTCTCATTAGCCCTGTTGAGGTCTACGATCAGGGCATCAACATTCTCCTGCAAGACTGCACAAAGCTCAGACCAAGAGAATTTATCCAGCATGCCTTCTGGTTGTTTTATGAGCACAGAGCCTGCTATCAAGTGCTGATACAAGGTATGAAGGAAGGTTAGCTTCTCCTGTGAGAAAAAAAAGAAATTAATTCCAGTATATAAGCACTGTAAGAAGTAAAACACATAATACACATAGTGAAGAATTTATTTCAAAAATTCTGGAAAGGAAGTCAAATTTTCAAGTATCAGAATATTGTTATCTTGGTGACATTTTCACATTCAAAATAAAGCATGAGGTAGAAACTTGAAATTGCTTACACTTGGTTTGCAAAACCAAAATCTGAAGTCTAGAAACCAGAAGCCCTGGATTCTGACACCAGTTTTGCTACAACTGAGGACGTGATTCGAGTAAGCACCTTTCCAGGCCTCATCTTTCTCAGCTGTAACATAAAGCATCTGGACTAGTGGTTTGTAAGCCCTTTTAACTGGATGTCTAATATGGTAATTCTATAATTTCATATTTACATTTGTCAAAAAATATGTCATTTAAGTCAAAAAAACAATATAAAGAGAAGAGCATTACTCAACTCTGAAAGCTGACGAAAGTTATACCAACATGTACTTTACATGCACACAATTACTCCAGCTTTCCTCCTTCTCCAGAGATTCCAGTTTACTTACCACTTATAGGAAATCTATCCAAGCCCCTTAGGCAAAGCAGACAGTGATATGAAAGAGATGGAAGATGGGCTCCTTTGTTTTCTTCACTTAGAAGTTCAAACTGTATTTGGCACACTGGGCATATGTAGGTGTTTAAATATTTCAAAGTTAACAGTCCGAAAAAAAAATGAACATAGCTGCCCAAGACATACTTTTAAAACTAACCAATTAGAAATATGCAAAAAAAAAGTTCCTTAAAATTATATTGCTGTTGTTGTAACTAACCATCCATTGTTTAATGACCTAGAAACACTATACTGTAGAATTCAGTAAAAAGTTGATCCCATCTTTAACACACAAGGAGAGTTTACTGACTAAAATGCCAAATGGCTCTCTTTAGAAGGTATTTATTTCATCTATTAAGTCCCAAAGAATGGAACTCAAAACAAGGTAGTTGTGATGCTACAAAATGAACATTTTATGTAGATAAAATAAGTTCCCTCAAGATATTTTTATAGATCAGCAAGAAAACTTTTAAAAGAAGAAAATTAAGAGGAAAAAAATAGGAATTCTAATCTTTCAGATAAGAAAAACTGAATAAAGCATATGTAAAGGTTTTGTAATTAGAGACTGTGGTAAAAGTTTTCCAATATATATAAAAATGTGTATCTTTAAATCTCTCTATATGCCAATATATAACAATTTAAAAACCAAAAACTCTGAATATGTAGTTATATCCACAAACTTGAGTTAGGATATCAGAAAAGTCTTCATAAATATGCTATGCTTTTTTTAAAGCAATTAACAATGTCTTCTGCATTTCTGACTAAGCTGAGATGTTTAAAAAAATCTTATTAAATAAAACTAATCAAACACACTATTCAGGCACTAAAAATCTCTGCCCCCCCCCCCCACATTTAGAAAGTGGAGTTCATCCTAAACGGTGATTCATTGTGTCGCCATCATGTCCTTTTTGCTTGGGCTGTGATGAACCATGCATAATAATTATCCATTTGGCGTGAAAAGTGAATCTCAAGATCCAAAATCAATTCACACATGTTGAACCCAACCACAATGCTGTAGACATGCTGACTTTACAATACGGTCAGGCTTCTAGTTTCCTTTACTTTAATCACTATCTGATGTGTAGAACAATTCCAGCCCCTTCATGTGGACACAATTTAAATCCCAGACTGTAAGAAGAGTGGAAAGAATGTTTCCTTTCTACCCTCTTGGCATTCATGTTCGTATTTGTTAGAGTAATGGACTCAATATGCAGGACGGCTCAGATAAACCAGCTCCACTCTAGCTAGACTAGTTCTATAT
This sequence comes from Camelus bactrianus, assembly GCF_048773025.1. Taxonomy (NCBI): domain Eukaryota; kingdom Metazoa; phylum Chordata; class Mammalia; order Artiodactyla; family Camelidae; genus Camelus; species Camelus bactrianus. The sequence continues at coordinate 22,116,896 of NC_133542.1, forward strand.
CCCACGGGTGAAAGAAAATATAAGATAACAATTCCACTCCCATGTGCTCATACAGAATATAAAAGTTTGTCATAATATTTTAAGAAGTCATTAATAAGTTAAAATGGATAGGCAACTCTCAAGGGCATTAATTTTGTGGGATTTGTATTTTTCTAAATTTTTATTAATATCCTATAATTATAAAGAGTAAGGAGACTATTAAAGTAGATACTATTCCTGTTTTGCAAAAGGAAACAAAGATGTGGAGACCAAGCTAAGTGGCCTGTCCGTCTTCACAGTTTGTAAATAGAAATACCTCTATCCAAGTCAATTCTTCCTGATTACAAAAAACATTCTTCCCACCAGGCCAGATTACAAAACTACTGAAATAAAAAAATAACTTTGTCATTGGCAAACAGGACTGTTAGGAGCATAGCTGCTTAAGATAGGATGGTCTAACAGTCAGAGAAAACTAGTTGTACAAATGATAAAAGAGTTAAACTATTTTCTTTCCCTCACAAAATAGGATGATACAAGAGTAATGCAATAACTGATTTTGCAACTGGCATGAATAGTTCAGAATGGCTCAGAAGAATTTTTTGAATTAAATCAAATAATAAAAATAGCCACCTGATGGATGTAAATTTCTAAAACTGAGATTAGTGCAAGGCCTTTCCTGACAGTCATCATGCCTCAGGTAATACCTCAGTGTCTTTATGAAAAGTCTGGGAAAGCTTCTGCAGCTCACTTTCAGACTGGGCTGCTCGCACCTTCTCCTTCTCCCAACAGTGCAGCACGTTTTGTAGTTCCACTTTTAAAGTGCTTATTAGAGCCTCTCTGTCTGCACATTTAGTGCGTAAATGACTCAACTCTTTATTGACATCAGCCAGTTTATCTTGAAGGTCCTGTTGGAGACACCAAATAAAGAGATTGTATGAATGCCAGCCAACAAAGGGGTGGGGGGGGGATAACAAATACAAAATACATAATGAAGACTTCCAAAGCTTTGACATAAAAGAATCACAAATCCAAGTGTGTGACTATAATACTAAAACATCAAGGTACATTATTGAAGGCATTTCCTAAGTATAAAATTTTAGCTCAAAAATTAGAAAATTTGTCATGTTTTAACATCTAAATATAAAATGTTAATAAGATAACTTGTTCCATAAAGCACTTTGAAACTTTTCCTTTCAGCTCACTATAAAAAAATCAACTTGGTAGCTCAAAAACTTCTAAATAACATGTAACGTTTTAAAAAGAAATTTCTTAAATTTACTATAAGAACATTTACTTCCCAATGACATTCCAAATACCAACAGAAATTTCAAATATGTGCCATAAAATTCTGCTGAACTACTTATTCCTTACTCTTAACAAATTCTATTCAAGTATGTCTATGGCAAACTCAACATGAACCAACACCAAAAAATTTCAATTTAGAGTTACCTCAGTGTAACTTTGCAAAGATGAAGTACATAAAACCAGTGCAAAAAATAAAATAAACTGTTGTCCTAGACCTTAGCCAGGTGTGGTCTCAGCCATCACTAGGCATGATGTACTAAAAACAATGAATGGCTCCACCCCAAAATGATGAAAACTAACTCCAAATACTGATGTGCTTATGTAAAATATGTTGAATATGTATCGAAGGCTAGATATCAGATCTTAAATCATTTTCTGAATCTATGGTATTATAATTAAACCTGGGAAGTGAATTTCTCCTTTAACCAAAACAATTTCCAATCAAGTTTTATTTTTTTAATGAAAAAAACATTCTTCTTACTTTGATCAATAATAAAAAAAATTTTTAATTATACCTAAACATACTTAATAAAAATAGAAAGATATATTTCTAGATATATCTACTTTAAAATAGTCCCAAAATAATTATATTTGTTTCTTAATACAAAAGGAAAAAGTTACTCTAAACTACAATACCTTTATATTTTTAGTGTGAGATTCTATCTTCTGTTTGGTAGAATCAAGTTCATTAGATGCCTTTTCCTTAGCATTACTCATGCTGCTTAGCTGATAAAAGAAAATGTAAGAAACTTTTAAGGTATTTTTCATGGATGGCTAATCTTTAAATGTTTTTTAATGCAATTACTTAAAGAAAAAAATTTTATAGTAATTAAGGGTCTTAAAAAATTATTTCTTTTGGTTAACTATGTAATTTCTGTCACGAGTTCACAGGCCTAAAAAGAAAAGAAGGCATTCGAGCTTAAAATGTCAGTGGTGTTATTGTGTTTTTACTAGATGTCTGGATAAAGGATTTCATTCTTACTATAAACAAATACAACTTTATTCTTAAAATCCTACTGGACCAAATTGCCAGAAGCAGTGGCATCTACACAGAAAGAAAAAAGGACAGGGCAGAAGACTGTTCTTTTTACATCATGAGGGTATTCACTGGTCTCTCTCTCCATATGACAACTTCAGGGTCGGTCACGTGCAGTCCTACTGGGAAGGCTTGTGGCAGGTCATCAGTTGGTCCTGCTCCGCTTGTGATTTATTTTCTTTGACAGTTCATTCTTCTTTCTGTCAGACTGCTCTTTTTGCTTTCTTTGCAGCCACCCCCTTGGTCTCCCCACTGCTGTCTCTGGCACTGGTTCACAACAAAGCGCATTACTAAGCCAAAGCCTGCTGAGTCGACTTTTCAACTGCGCTGAGGATCATGTGACATTCATCCTCCCAAATAACAATTCGCTGTGGGTAATATGTTCCTAGTTACCCTGCAGCTTCCAGACCTAGGCCTCAGAAGAGTTTCATAAACTACTAACAGTACAGGTTGTCTTGTCTCACTGGGAAAGACTTAGCAGTGTTTGTTCTTTATAGAACTTTAATTATTTCAGTGGTCACTTTTTTTTATACCGTTTGAACAATTACAGACAGTATTAAGAAGACTCACTTTTTCTTCTTTGTTCACCATAGGAAACTAAAGTAAAATAAGACTCTTCTGAAATGCGAAATATAAGGGTTTCATGGCCTTTGTATTACATGAAAGAAACAGATAAATAGACAGGTAAACACTAAATTCCATGCTATGTGGCTTGTCTTTCTTTGGTAGGAACAATTGCTTGTTGTTTTGCTAACTAATTGTATTTAATGTAGCTATTTCATATTCTCTAATTTGACAAGATGCAACTAAACAAACTCTTCAATTTTTAAAGCACAAATTCATAAAACATTTTAATACCCAAGAAAGTTATCAACCCACAAATTAAACAATACATAAGAGAAGATAAATAGAAGCACAAGCTTTCTCAGTCAGGAAACTAAGAACCTTCAGGCTACACCAAACAGATATTCATTTTTAAAAACTTCTAACAACACGTTACTCCCTTTAGAGAATGAAAACCAACTTTTCTCTTTCTTATTAAGACTTCTACAATTTATAGAATTCTTAACTCAAAATACTGACAAAATCTAAATTTCTACTATCTATTCCAAATTTCATAAAAACTTATTTAAATATAACATGCATTAACTAAGTGAGTTTCACAGTTTTTTATTAAATTAAAATAGATAAATTATGAAGACCAAGAAGTAACAGAGTCTTTATAATTTTGAAAATAATAGTGTAACAGAAGAGTTACAAAACCATAAGTGAGACACAACTATAGGCCACACTTAAAGAAAAAACAGTGACAGCAACTTATTATTTTTTGTGTCTGTGAAGCTGTCAAATCAACATTCCCAATATTTTTGACCTCTGTAACAAGCAAGTAATACGTACTGCTGCAGGCCGAAGGCTATGTGTGTGGAGCCAAACAGTGCAAGTGTTACCTCATTAGATGCATCTTCCAGCTTGTTCTGGTAATCTGTCAAGGTACGCCGCAAAGTCTCAAGGACAACAGAGAAGCTGGGAGGTTTATCTTTGTCCTTGTGGATGCCTAGAGGAAAATACAGGATGAAAATATACCGTTAAAGGAACAAAGAGACAAAAGCTAAGCAAACAGTAACAGAGATATTACAATTAGATAGAGGTGAAAAGACAGCATGATACACTGAGCAGAATCTTATTCTCCAAGGTAAACTACTATATAGCCAAGTATTAATAGCTTTTCCAAACAAGTGGTCAAAGAAAGTTCGCAATATATCAAGTTCAAATTTATGGCTACTCTGTACCTTACCAAGGCCCACCTTGTAGTTAGTAGTGAGCTCTTTTTTTTTCTTTCCCTATGTCCAAAGTACCCAAAGTACTTGAACCCACCTGTTGTCCAAGAATTAAATGAACAGTCTATACTAACATTGTTTTGGGGAGTTACATACGCTTACCTTGGTCCTTGTGTTTCTGATCAATCAGGCCTATCTTGCTTAAATAATGATTTCTGAACCCAAGAGCACATAATTTTCTGTTATGCTTGGAAATAATATTCTCCAATCCTTACAATTCTCAAGTTACAATTTGAAATAATAAAAATGCTATTATCTACACAGGCCCACATCATGTTTCAATTAAAACCCTTAAAACTGATACTCACTGTAAAAATATGAGTATTTCCATATTATGCCCTCAAACTATTTTAATTTTGCTGGGCCATAAGTTAGTTGAGCTAATCAAGGTCACATGGCCAAATATAGTTTTAAACATTAATCCAAAACAATCAAAAGTTTAGTTTCAAAAACTACTTTAAACTGATTGCTTATTAAACTACTCTGTACCTGTTAAAAAATAAGTAGCAAATTTTAAAACTTACTAAAAATATTTTTTTCTATTATAATTTCTCCCCATCATAGTTTACAATCTAAACATTAATATAGATAAGAAAAATATTTTCAACAAAGGTAATTTTTAAAAGCATTCACAATACAAGTTTTACTACTCATTGATTCATTCATTCAACTAAATTAATGAATTCCTACTATGTACTAATCCTGCATTTGGCACATGGAGGTGAACAAGAATGGTGCAGTCTGTTCTCATAGAGTTTACAGTCTAAAAAGAGAAGGTGAGGTAGTACGGAAATAATTACATAAGATCATTCACCCATTCTTCAAGCATTCAATTGCTGGAACTTTGTAGGGAGGAGAGAAGGAAGCAGTGATAAAGGAAAGAAAGAATGAAGAAAGTGGAAAAAGATCTTTGGTTAATCAAAACAGCATGGTTAATCATAGACCAACTCTATTCATCTCAGAGTACTAGTGATAATTAAAGTTTTAATTCTGGACAAAATATTATTAGTAAATGTATTACATTCACCAAGGTATAATTTAAACATTATCTTAAGTATGGGTACACCTAAGATTTTCTTAGACAGAGAATAATAATTAATTTAAAAAGCAAAAGTAATATGGAAACAACACATATCCCAGGTAGGGGGTAAAAAAAAGATAGGGCTCTAAGCCATGAAAATGGAGAAGACAGTACTCTTTGTAAAGACTATGAGTTGGAAAGACAACTCATTAAAAATTTTATTAAAGGTCTTACCAAACATATTTTTTAATTGCTTTCTTGCACAAGATAAAAAAAATGTAATATATAATTCTTTTCTTTTGCTACAAGTAGGCAATGAATAAATCATTCAAGGACACTCGGGAAATCTGCTAGCTTATACAATAAGGAAGAAAACTTCCTCTTAGAAATCCAGAAGAATAAAAGCATCTTAAAATGGGCGTTGAGGGATAAGGGGACAAAATGCTCTCTCCTTACTGATCCATGCACATGCTATATTCTAAATAAAATAAAGTTTCTTTGCCTGAAAATGCTTATACAATAAAGTTCAGCTCAAGCACAAAGTATGCTTTATGTCCCACCCATATCCATTATGAAAAGAAATACTTACTGGTCCCATAATATGACAAAATGCTTACAAATAAAAAGAAAGGGTCACTCAGGACCCATGACCTTACTGACTAATTCGATTTAGCCTAACAATATCCTAATCATTGCACTATAGTCCAAAAAACAATAAACTATTAAAACTATCCTATCAGAAGAAGGTCTAAAAACTCACAGATAAAGAGCAGTATAAAAAAAATTTGAACAGTACAGTAGTCATAAATGGCTTTTCAAAAGTCAAAGTCTAAATGAAGAACAGAATGTGTCAGGAATATTTATACCTTAATTACACCAACTCAAAATCTGGGTTTCCTGCCCCTGTCTTTACACATGTGTGTCTGTACATGTGGGCCAGTCTGTCCTTTCACATCACCGCTGCCTGTTTCAGCCTTTCTCTCACTTTCAAGTAGTTTCAACTCTGGGTATACCTTGGCAAATCTTTTCTTTGAATTAGTAGCCAAGTCAGAGGAGGGAGTGAAGTAGAAGAAAAGGTTCCAAACTGTCTATTTAAATGTTCCCTTTTAGATAATGTGAAAAACTAAATATTTTTACATGACTCAAATAAACCATTCCTTTTCAAGCTGGTGTTATTATCTCAGTAACCTAGAGTTCCGCAGAAAAAGCAGTAAGTTGTTAAGAATGAGGTGAGTCTATTTCCTCCAGCTTGGCAACCATTCTCTTATTTACTTCAGTATCCTGCAAGACCTCAATTACGAAGAAATAATGGACAGAGAATATAAAACAAAAGACTGAGCTTTTTTTTGGGAAAAAAGTATCTGTTACAGAACATGAGTAGTCACATTCATCAAACAGGAAATAAAGAAAACAAAACCCTGTTGTTTAATGTTGATTTTTTAATTATGTAATAAAACACAGAAAGTAATATTCAAATGGGTTTTTACCTGAGAACAATCTAAACATTTAATACACTGATGACTAAGAAATTCCTTTCTCATTCTAAAAGCACTAAATGTAAGTATTTCATTGGCAGTTATACTTTTTAAACTCAGGCTACATTCTGTATATTAATTTGTCTTATTCACTGAGATCATAAACAAACAACTTCATTATCTTGCAAACATTGATGCCCATTCTGGAGTTTTTAAGGAAAATGGCTCATAACTTTTTTAACATATGGACAGTATTTATTATTTAAGTCCTGCTCACCCACCTCCTATGTCCCCAGAAAGACTCCAAAAACTACTTCCTTTGCCAAGGTTGGAGAAATGTGTTGGTGTGAGGGGAGTCCCTGCATCCCTGATGAGCTCTGTGTGCCTTGGTAAGATTCTATGCCATGTAGCTAGAAATCCATGGATAACAGTGGGAAATGGTGCCATCAAGCTGGGTTCCCTGAAGTCATTGAGGATGCAGGGGTCTCAGGTGACCAAGGCCAAGTGTAGCACTTAACTTCCAGAGATAAGATGGACATGGTTATCATAAGGGGCAGTGAACTCAAAGCAATAAACAAAATGGCTTTACCCACAGAGATTGATGGCATTGGCTAACTGATCATGGTGTTCCTAGGACTAAAATAAATTAGCACTCGCTTAAATGTTACCTGATCTGTATAAGTAGAAAAGCTCTAGGTTTGATTACCAGAAGTAGGAGTGAAATCAACACAAAAGAGTCTTGGCCCTCAACCAATTCTCAGACCTGAGCTAGTTCACAGACCTAGTGGCCCGTGAATAAAGAGGATGGGTGCTCTTTAGCAAAATGATCAGACTGCCAAAAGACCACACTGTAAATCTTCCTAGCCTTCCTCAAAGAAACTTGCAACCATTTACCAAGATGACCATGCTCTGGGGAAGGGGAGTTACTCACACTTACCATGGATAACAGGACACTGGACCTGAAGTGACACTAATTTCTGGAGACCTAATATGCTATTGTAGTTCACTAGTTAGAGTAAGAGCTTACAGAGGTCATTTTTAGCTAAGGTCTATCTCCAGTGGGTTCAGTAGATACCTGAATTCACCTCATAGTTATTTCCCCAGTTTGGAATGCACTGTTATAAAAGACAAATGCAGAAACTGGCACAATGAGCAAATCAGTATTAGTTACTTGACTTATGGAGTGAGGGATTTACAGAGGAAAACAAAACAGAAGAAAAGCAAGTGGAAGTAACCAAAACTTTTACCTACCAAAATAGTAAATCAAAAGTAATGCCCACATTCCTGGAGACATTGCAGAGATTAGTGCCTCTGTTAAGGATGTGAAAAATAAAGGGGTGGTGATTCCACCCACATCAGCATTCAACTCATCTATCTGCCCAGTGCAGAATACAGAGCTTAAGGAATGATAGTGAATTACTATAAGCATAATCACATGTGACTCCAGTTGCAGCTGCAGTTAAAGATGTAGTTTCATTGTTGGAGCAAATCAATACATTTCCTAGCAACTGGAATGAAGCTATTTCTTCTTTCCTTTTAGTAAAAATCACCAAGACAGTTTCTTTCCGCTGGCAGGGCCAGCAATCTTCCTTCATGGCCCGGTCTCAGAGCTGTATCAACTCTAGCATAATCTAGTCTGTAGAAATTTTGATCAACTGTCCATTCTGGAAGACATCACATGTTCCACTTGCTTCTCTACCAAGATGATGATATTCTGACTGCTCAAGTTCAGCAGGTCAAGTTTGGCAGGTCTTTATAGGTGAATCACAGTGTAAACGTTTAGGATGTTGGAACAAAGAAAGCCATCTTCTACAAATAACTATTCTCCTCTTGAAAATCAGCTTTAGACTTGCTACTGGTCCTCAGCAAATATGACATTTATGCCCACAAATTTAGCATGTGACCTGAGTTGCCCATCATAAAATGGTTATTGTCCAATCCACAACCCATAAATTTGGGCATGTACAATAGTACTCTATCCTCAAGTTATAGTGGTATATACAAAACTGGGTTCAAACAAGTCCTGAAGGTACAAGTAAGCTACATGAGCAAGTAGTCCAGATTCCTAAGAACCCTATTCTTGTTACATTGCTTCTCTTAACCCACATCCTGGACTGTGGAAAGCCCCTATGACCGGTTGACTAATGGGGGAAAAATAGGCTTGTTACTTAGATGTTTCTGTATGATATGCTGATACTACTCATACACTGACAGCTGCGGCACAACAGCCCAACTCAAGGATGGCCTTGAAAGACACTGGTGAAGCAAAATCCTCCCAGTATGCAGAACTTCAAGTAATGGAACACAACTTTGATTTTGTCTGGAATGAGAGATGACCAAGGGTAAAAATATGCACTAATTTGGGGGTAGTAGCTAATGGTTTGGCTGAATGGTCAGAGACTTGAAAAGAACATAATTGGAAAACTAGCAACAAGGTGGTCTGGGCAAGAGTGTGTGGACAGACTCCTGAAAATGAGTATTGTGCCCAGGTCAACTTCAGTAGAGGATATAAATAATCAGGAGACAAGATGAACTATTCTGTGGGTGTCATCTAGCATGTTTTCCCACTTTTGTCCTTATTCATCTTTGATGTCCTTATAACATAGGAGTCATGGCAGCAAGAATGGAGATAATACATGGGCTCAGGAACACAGACTTCCATTCACCAAGACTGACAGGATAACAACTCCAGTTGAGTGCCAAATTCATCAACAGCAAAGACAAACACTGAATCCATGATATGGAACCACTCTCTAGAGGCACCAGCCAGGCACCCGGTGGCAAGCTGACTATACTAAGTCACTTCTATCATGGAATTCACAATCTTCATTCTTCCTTAGGTAGACACTTGTTCTAGAAAAAGATTTTCCTTTCCTAACTGTAATATTTCTGCTAAAATTATCATCCCTGAATTTATAAAATAACTTATTAACCATTATGCATTCCATATAGCATTGCTTCTGACCGAGGAACTCATTTTATAGCAAATAAAGTGTGGAAATGGGCCCATTTTCATAGAATTACCTGGTTTTACTATGTCTCCCATCACTCTGAAGTAGCTGGCATACAAAATAGTAGAATGGCCTTTTGAAGATTCATGGTACTGGCTGGATGGCAATATTTTGTGGGACAAGAATAATACATTCCAGAATATAGTATGTGCTCTGAGTCAGCAATCAATATACGGTATGTTTCTCTCATAGTCAGGATTCACAGGTCCTGGAATCAAATGTTGGAAATGGAAGTGACTCATATTACATCTCAGATCCACCAGTGAAATGGCTGCTTCCTATCCTAGAAACTGGACTCTATTGGCCTAAGTCTTAATTCTCAAGGGAGAAATGTTTCCACCATGGGACACAGCAATGGTTCCATTAAAATGGAAGCAGAGAATGTCACCCGGTCATTTCTGAGCTCTTCATGCCAGAAAACCAAAGAGCAAAGAAGGTTCTTCTATACTAGGACAACTGGTCTTGATTATCAAGGAAAATTGGTGGTAAGAAACAGTATGTCTAGAATGCAGGTCATCCCACAGGGAACCTATTAGTACACTCAAGTTCTGTGATAAAAATTAATGGACAAACAATCCCACTTTGGGGTATATACCCAAAAGAACTGAAAGCAGGATCTAGAAGAGATATTTGTACATTCATGTTCAAGGCAGCACAATTTGCAATAGCCAAGAGTGGAAGCAACCCAAAGGTCCATCAACAGATGAATGGATAAACAAAATGTGATATATACATACAATGGAATATTATTCAGCCTAAAAAAGAAAGGAATTCTTGTCATATGCTATAACATGGATGAACCTTATGAATATTATATTAAGTAAAATAAGCCAATCACAAAAAGATAATGCACACCTCCCTTACATGAGGTATCCTTAGTAGTCAAATTCATAGAAACAGAAAGTAGAACGGTGGTTATGAGAGGCTGGGGGTAAGAATAAAAGATGTGATGGGTAATTTTATGTGTAAACTTGGCTGGGCTATGGGCCCAGATATTTACTTAAACATTATTTACGGGTGTGCCTATGAGGATGTTTCTGGATTAGAGTAGTATTTGACTCAGCAGACTGAGTAAAGCAGATCACCCACTGAAACTGGATGGGCTTCATCCAACCCACTGAAGGCCCAAATAGAACAAAAGGCTGAGCAAGGAAGGACTCTTTCTCTCTGCCTGACAGTCTTCAAGCGAGGACATCGGTCTTCTCTTGCCTTTGGACTCAGACTCAGACTGGAACTTACACCATCAGCTCTCCTGTTTCTCAGGCCTTCAGAGTCAGACTGGCTCTCCAGGGTCTCCAGCTTGCCAAGCGCAGATCTTGGATTTCTCAGCCTCCATAATCATGTGATTAATTAATGATCCTATTAGAAATGTTGAGCCTGCTTAGTCAAGTCACTCCCTTGTATTTCACAAATCAAAGCTATGAGCTTGATGAAGTAAGACGAGCTTGGTTTGCAAACCTCAGTGAATTAGGAGGTGAGGAAGCAAGAGAGATGACACAAAAGGAGACCAGTATGCTGCCCTTCTAGGCATCCTCAGCTTCTCAGTAACCCATGAAACTCTAGATAAAAAGGTAACAGCCATGTGGTTCACAAGGACAATTAAAATTCTCAAGAAGATAATAGATGTAGGCAATAATCCTTTACTAAGAAAGTAAAGGAAAGAGGAGATGAAAAGTACCATTTGTTCTGATTTTCTAAGAGCAGTACCTGAGATGCCCAATTCCTGGGTGAGGAATTGGGCTTAAAGGCAAAGCATATACATGCTTAAAGGCATTGAATGCTGTTGCTATTATTTCCTAGGGTCCTTCAACTTCTCCAGTAGAAAGAAAAAGAATACCTCTGGAGTATTATTACAAATGATTTCCTCAAGGAAGGAAAGGTTAAACAAGGTTGGAGGGTTCTGTCACAGTCAACGCAAAAGTCAAACACCCTGAGGAGGATCCAAGATTGAGATAGAAGAAAAACTTTGTTTCATGAACCTAATGAAGGAAAAGTCACATTCTATACGTTTGCTAACATCCTCAGGCAGAGGTGAAACTGTGTTAGAAAAAGCACTTGAGGCAGAGAGACTACATGGGTTCAAAAGTGGGAAAGGATTTTCCCCATACACACCCTACTATAAGAATTTCCATCAGAAAAGAAATGAGATGTGAGCAGCTATTGTGCACCAATTTCAGGGGAACTAGAATTCAGAAATAGGAAATAAATGTCCCTGATCAAGTAAATAGAGGCTATCTTGTTTAATAACAGTAGGCAATCAAGGTAACATTTCTATGACCCATGAAGGATTGTACATCTTTCCAGGAAAGATGGAAAGTCAATCTTTCCAGTGACTTCTTATGGATTACTACCCAAAGGGCTGCTATAATTTGGAAAGAGATTCCATAAGTACCTTTATACCCTCAAAAAATTAAATATATAAAACAGAATTTCAAAATTAATTCATTCATGCTTTTATTTATTCATATTCAATAAATATTTGAGTGCCTGCTTTGTGCAAAATATCATTCTACCTGCTTACAATCCTTTAGCTAAGTAAAAGAGACAAAGATCCTTGCCCTCACAGAGCTTGGATATTGTGAGAGTTAATTTTACGTGTCTACTTAACTGGGTTAAAGGATGATCAGATAGATGGCAGAACAGTATTTCTAGATGTGTCTGTGAGAGTGTTTTTGGAATTGATGAGCATTTGTATCAGTAGACTGAGTAAAGATCTGCCCTCACCAATACGGGTGGGCAATATCCCATGCACTGCCCTCCCTTACCCACCCACCCCCAGTTCCTAGGCCCCTCCTCCTCCCACCCCAATAGAACAAAAAGGCATAAGGGAAAATTCTCTTTTTTCTTAAGCTGGGACTTCCATCTTCTCCTGTCCTTAGACTTGGGCCTTTGGACTACAGAACTTTTACCATGGACCCCAGGTTCTCAGCCCTTTGGACTCAGACTAAATTATACCGCCGGCTTTCCTGGTTCTTCAGCTTACAGATGACGGATTATGAGATTTCTTATCCTCCATAATCACATGAGCCAATTCCTATAACAGATCTCGTGTGTGTGTGTGTGTGTGTGTGTGTGTGTGTGTGTGTGTGTGTATTTCTCTTATTGATTCTGTTTCTCTGGAGAATCTTTACAACACAGATATAAAAATAAACACACCACATAGTCTGTTAAAATGCTGGACAGCAATAAGTGCCATGGGAGAAAAATGTAGAGTGGAAAAGGGAGAGCAGTAGTTGGGCAAGAGGTATGAGGATGGGTAGTGAGCAGATAAGCTTCACAGAGAAGGTGAGATTTGAGCATGGATTCAAGGAAGATAAGAAAGAGATCTATGTCGATATATCTAGGTAAGGAACTCTCCAGGCAGAAGCGATGGCCAATAAGAGCATGTTTGGTATGTTCAAGAAATAGCAGGAGGCAAGAGAGGCCCAAACACTGGAGGGACAGGGATAGCAGTAGTATAAACGGGTCATAAAAAATAGGGGCAGACGATGCAGGGTCTTGCAAGCCATTGCTAGCACTTCAGTTTCTACTCTTATGGAATGTAGAGCCCAGTAAGGTTTGGAGCAAAGGAATGACATGCTCTAACTTAGGATTTCAGATGATCATGCTGGTAGTTACAGAGAAAGAGACTGAAGAGGAGCAAGGTAGAAGCAGAAGACGGGGAGGAGGCATGGAAGACATTAGGAAACAAAGTGCAAACTGTCACAGACTGATTTCTGGTGAAAGATCAAGTTAAATCCTCTAAGTAAATTAATTCCCGAATGTCTTAGACTAACTGAAACTTCTCCCTATCTGCTACATGAAGATAAACTGATGAGTTAGTCTTGCTTCAAAAGATTTCTTCATGAAGAAGACCACGAAATCTGAAGACAGGAAATAGAACACCTTGCAACTATTGTCAACTCTGGACTAAAATTTGTTCAAAACAACAGTTTTTCATTCATACCATTTTAAAAAGTAAGTAAAAAAAAACAATTTTGTAATCATCCCTCTAAATTTCTACCATGGTTTGCTTTTCTTGAAATGGGAATTAGGTCCAGAGTATACACTGAACTGAAAGGTATGAAGAGGTAATAAAAGGGAGTAAAGCACCATGACTACCTGCCATAACTGCAAAACAAAGGAGCTCTTTGGAAAGCCCTTTCCAAGATAACTAAAGTAATTTTGTAACAAATTCTAAGGCTGCACTATCATCACATAGTAAGAATTGGTCCCTATTTGAAATAGACATTTTCTGGAAGATAGATAAATATATACATCTATAGATATAGATATATAGATATTCACTATGGATATATATGTGTTTATAAAAATACATCATACACATGCACATATGCACACACACACAAATATACCCTTGAATTACCCTGGGATAAATTTTTTAATTACCTCATTTGAGAGGAACAAATTGGTCACTATTGTGTAGCTGAAGCCAGGTATAATGCAATAGGCAATCTTAATTGTTCAGGATCTTCCATAAATTGTTCAGCAATAAATTTTATTATTTATATCCCTCTTGGTTAAGTTACAAAAACCCAACCTGAGCTGGTATGAGCAGAAAGGGAGTCCATTATAGTTATGTGGGCAATTTCATGGAAGCCAAGAGCAAGAACAAAATTAAGTTTGAAGTAGGTATGTAAATCAGTCAGAGTTATTAGTAGGAAAAGAGATGGCACACTTAGAAGAGTTCACTGGAAGAGAATTTAATGAGGAAATTTACAGAAATGTGAGCAGATTAAGAGAACCAAGAAGATATGATGAGGCACCAAGAATCAGCAAGACTGGAAAATCAATACCATGGCTAAGCCTACAGCGTCAAGAGCTAACGCTGTCACCATAGTCCAATACAAGCCACAGCTGTGGAAGAGAACCTGCTTGAGAGATGAAACTACTGTCAGGAATGCACAGGAGCAGAAAAAGCTGGGGAAATAAACACCCTGACTTTCTCTTCTTTCCTTTCTTCCTCTACCCTCTTAACCTCCTGGTAGTGCACCGACCTTCCAAAACCAACTAGAAGCCAGAGGGCACAGGAGTCCAGATAATACAGTCCATAGACATCAGCCCCTACAAGGCAAAACAGAGACCAGAGGAAAACAGTGCTAGAGCAGGTAAAAGAGTGAATAACCAGCACAATATGGAAACAAAGGCCACTATAACAGTACAAAAATCCCTAATTCTGTACGCAGTCTCTTTCCCAGGAACGCTTTCTCTGTAACGTATATGATGGGCGTAAACGTGGAAAATCAGAAAGTGAAAAAAGAATTGTTCATGAAAGATAAGAATAATAAGAAAAACTTTATTGGAAGACAATTCTTTTTCTACAGGTTTAATTAATAATAGCTTTTGAGTTGCTTTGTTATCAACTTTAAATCTCAAAGGAGACATGACCTCATTATTCTTAGCTTTTCTAATTCAACTCTGAAGAAATATGTAAAATAATATTGAAGCATTAAGATATGCTATGATAACAACTTAACAATTTTTAAAATCCTAAAACCATTAAACAATGATACATCTCAAAAATAAAACAGTACCACTGCAAAAGAAAATTTTATCTTCCAAAGCTTTAGCAAATACAATCGAAGAGCAGGTATCTCTATTTTTATATCACTTTCATACACCTTGATTTTTCCACAGTATCAAACCGTAAAACACCAATGCTTTGGGGAAAAGTTTAAACAAAAACAAAGAAAGTTAAACATTAGTTTTATAAAATTGCTGCTAAAATATATGAAGGATAAAAGTAGAACTGAAAAAATAGATAAGAGCATATCACAGTAAATTTCTAATGGTTCACCAGTAGAAATCTGCAGATCCTTAAGGTGAAAATAGGCCTTGATCACATCCTTCTGTTTTTTTGAGGACAATAAACTTTCCTGAACTTAAGTGTTTCCTAAAGACTCATTTGCCAAATATCTGTTGATTCCTTTAAAAAACAAACAAACAAAACCAGAGCCCTGAAGCTCAATTTTAAAGTGTAAAGAATTTTACATGCTTTTCTGAAGAATATAATTGAGTCAGAAAGTAACTAAATAATTCGAAGCAGACAGTATGGCAAAAGGAAATTGAGGTAGAAATGTAAAATTATTTAAGTCAAAGCTACTATATCACACATAATGGCATAAACACAAAAAATTAAGAAAGTAGAAATCGTGGAATGGACAGCATTCACTAACCTACTAATGCTTTTGCTAGTTTCCAAAATATGCTTACCTAGTATACAATCTTTATAGTTCTTTATCATATTAAGTGGACTAATATTAAAACCAAAACATTTTACCTAAGCACTCTTATCTGGGGAGTTCGTATTCCGTAGCAGGAAATGAAGGAGAAAAACCAGCCTAGAAAGCAACAGTGTGGATTATGCACTGTTACAGCCTGTGTCCTGCATAACCTTTTGAATGCACGACCTTTAAGTTGCTGAAGGTTGCCTCAGAATTTGGCTCAGTTTGATGGAAACATCTGTTCCCCTTGCAGGTATACTGTAAGGACTTTTTTCTCAGTTGGATTCAGAACACAGCAAGTGAGCCCTTGTCTGTCCAATCATACAGACCCCAACACTTGTAAATCAAGTTCTGGGAGGACAACAGCAGGTCCACATTCCGTCACCCTTTCTCAGCCAGCTAGGCCAACTGACTGCTGTGAGAACTGCTCTTATCATGTCATCAAATCAAAACATGCTGAGATGAGGGACTAAAAGAGGCATCTGCAGAATTCCCAAAATGTAGTGACTTTGGAACATTGACAGATGCATCTGTCATTTTATACCTTCAACTAACCTGATGTCCACTGGCTCGACACAGTAAAGCTGTCCACGATCGATTCCAATTCTTTCACGTTATTTTCACACGTCTCTACTAGAAAGGCCTGGTGTTTCTTAGCCTTTTAATTGAGAAAAAAATTACACATGATAAGGTCATGCATTATAGGGGCTGCAGATTTTTTGTGTGAACACATATAGCACAATTAAGTATAAAATGAGCTAATAATTACTCCATTCAAATCCATTATTAATAAACCTCTTTTTGTCTTAATCATATGTTTTACTTGGCTTAATGTAACACTGTATAAGGTCTCAATAAGAATTTACTGAGGTCTTAGTGCCTGTCACCATTCTCGATATTTTAACACACAGTAATTCTTTTTATCTTCATAACAACCCTATGAGGGAAGGGCCATCATTATTCCAATTTTACAGATAAGGAAACTGAGACACAGAGGAATTAAGGAAAACTTTAAAAGACCACGCATGGAGTCATGTGGCAAAGGCAGTTAAAAGTGAATGTAGTGTGACAAATTAAAAGGAACTGCAGCAGTCTACTCAAGAGATGACAGCAGCTTAGATTAGAGTCTTAACAGTGAAAAAGAGTTGTGGGGTATATGAACTGGCGGGCATTGGGGGGTGTATACTTAGGCGGTGGAATGGCCAGACCTTGGTAATGCTGCACTGGGTTATATTACATTTATTGGATTAGACTGGATTGAATTGAACTGCACTGGCTGGATAGGACTGGATGAGATTTGGGAAGTGCTCAGATAAAAGGAGGAGTTAAGACCAATCCCAAGGTTTCAGACTAGAAGAACTGGGCAGATTTCATTTTGCCCAGAGAATGATGGAAGTAGAAAAGGTCTTATTTTGGCTGTTTCTATTTGTGTATTTACTTGTTTGCTTGTTTTTGGCAGGGATTACGAATCATAAATTATGTTTTGATCATACTGCATTAGAAATACCTTTAAGACACTCCCAGCACCAACACAATGCCTGGCAAATAACAGAACCTAAGTAAACATATGTGAATTAACAAAGAACACATAAGTAAAAAAATATGGGAGGCAACTGGACATGATGGTGTAAAGCTCAGAAGAGAGGCCGAGTACAAGTTTGGGAATCATCTAGAGATATGTGAACCCTGCCTTGAGTGTTTGATGGGAAGAGAAAAGAGCCTAGGACAGAGTGTAAGAACTCCAGAATTAACACTTAGAAAAGAAAAAGACTGAAAAAAAGAAATACAGAAGGGGACAGTGTCAGGAAAACCAAGATAAGAGAACATTTCAAGGATAGAGTTGTCAGTTATGTCCAATGTCACAGAATACTCAAGCAAAATGGAGGCTAACAAGTGTCCACTGGACATGGAAGTCACTGGTGACCTTTATAAAATCTGTTATAACCCAGACTGGAACAGGATGAAGGAAGAGTAAGAATTTTTTTGTTTTAATTGAGTAAGAGAGAAGTAAATGCAAACAGGAAATTTAGACAACACTTTCTTGGTAAAAAGGGAAGAGGAGATAAAGGAGAGTAGTTGAAAAGAAGAGTGAGGTTGGAGAAGAGTTTTTTTTTTTTTCTTACTGAAGTACAGTTGATTTAAATGTTTCAGGTGTATAGCAAAGTGACTCAGCTATATAGGCATATACACATAGCTTTTTCAGATTCTTTTCCATTATAGGTTATTACAAGATATTGAATATAGTTCCCTGTGCTGTACAGTAGGTCTTTGTTGTTTACTTTGTATATATAGTGGGTACCTGTTAATCCCAAATTCCCAATTTATCTCTACGTTCTCTCCCCTGTAGTAACCATAAGTTTGCTTTCTATGCTTGTGAATCTATTTCTGCTTTGTAAATAAGTTCATCTGTATCATTTTTAGGTTCCACATATAAGTGATACTGTATAATATTTCTCTTTCTCTCTTTGATTTATTTCACTTAGTATGATAATCTCTAGGTCCATCCATGTTGCAGCAAATGGCATTATTTCATTCTTTTTTATGGCTGAGTAATATTCCATTATATATATACTACATCTTCTTTATCCATTCATCTGTCAGTTGGACATTTAAGTTGCTTCCATGTCTTGGCTATTGCAAATAGTGCTCCTATGAACACTGGAGTGTATGTATCTTTTTGAATTAGAGTTTTCATCTTTTCCAGATATATGCCCAGGAATGAGACTGCTGTATCATATAGTAACTCTATTTTTAGTTTTTTAAGGAACCTCCATATTGTTCTCCATAGTGGCTATATCAATTTACATTCCCAACAGTGTAGGAGGTTTCTCTTTTCTGCACACCTTCTCCAGCGTTTATTTGCTGTAGACTTTTTGATAACAGCTATCCTGACTGGTGTGAGGTGGTACCTCATTGTAGTTTTGATTTGCATTTTTCTAATAATTAGTGATATTAAGCATCTTTTCATGTGCCTATTGGCCAACTGTATGTCTTCTTTGGAGAAATGTCTATTTAGGTCTTCTGCTTATTTTTTGTAATTGAAGTATAGTTGATTTACAACATCGTGTTAGTTTCTGCTGTACAGAATATTGATTTAATTATACATATATATTCATTTTCATATTCTTTATCATTATAGGTTATTATAAGATATTGAATATAGTTCTCTGTGCTAAACAGTAGGGCCTTATTATTTATCTATTTTATATATAGTAGTTAGTATCTGCAAATCCCAAATCCCTAATTTATCCCTTCCCAACACCCTTCTCCTCGGTAATCATAAGTTTGTTTTCTATGTCCATGAGTCTGTTTCTGTTTTGTAAATAAGTTCATTTGTGCCATTTTCTGTCCAGTTTTTGACTGGGTTGTTTGTTTTTTGATATTGAGCTGTATAAGCTGTTTGTCTATTTTGGAAATTAAGCCTCTGCTGGTAGCATTGTTCGCAAATATTTTCTCCCATTCCATAGGCTGTCTTTTCATTTTGTTTATGGTTTCCTTTGCTGTGCAAAAGCTGTTAAGTTTAATTAGGTCTCATTTAGTTTTTCTTTTATTTCCATTACTCTAGGAGACAGATCCAAAAAAAAAAAATTGCTGTGATTTATGTCAGTGTTCTGCCTTTGTTTTCCTCTAGGAGTTTTATAGTATTCAGTCATATTTAAGTCTTTAATCTATTTTGAGTCTATTTTTGTATATGGTGTTAGAGAATGTTTTAATTTCATTCTTTTACATGGAGCTGTCCAGTTTTCCCAGCACCATTTGTTGAAGAGTCTCTTCTCTGTTGTACATTCTTGCCTCTTTTGTCATAGATTAATTGATCATAAGTGTGTGCATTTATTTCTGGGCTTTCTATCCTGTTCCATTGATCTATGTGTCTGTTTTTGTGCCAGTACCATACTGTTTTGATTACTGTAGATTTGTAGTACAGTCTGAAGTCAGGGAGAGTGATTCTTTTTCAAGATTCGGCTAATCAAGGTCTTTTGTGTTCTCATACAAATCTTAACATATTTTGTTCCAGCTCTGTGAAAAATGTCATTGGTAATTTGATAGGGATTGCACTGAATCTGTATATTGCCTTGGGTAGTATTGTCATTTTAACAGTATTGATTTTTCCAATCCAAGAACACAGTATATCTTTCCATCTGTTTGTATTATCTTCAATTTCTTTCATTAGCATCTTACAGTTTTCAGAACACAGGTCTTTTGCCTCCATAGAAGGTTTATTTCTAGGTATTTTATTCTTTTTGATGCAATAGTAAATTGGATTGTTTCCTTAATTTCTCTTTCTGATATTTTGTTGTTAGTGTATACAAATGCAACAGATTCCTGTATATTAATTTTGTATCCTGCAAATTTATTCATTCACTGATGACTAGTAGTTTTCTGGTAGTGTTTTCAGCACTTCCTATTTATAGTATCATGTCACCCACAAACAGTGACAGTTTTGCTTCTTTTCCAATGTGGATTCCTTTTATTTCTTTTTCCTCTCTGGCTGCTGTGGCTAGGACTTCCAAAACTATGTTAAATAAAAATGGCAAAAGTGGAACATCCTTGTCTTGTTCCTGATCTTAGACGGAATGCTTTCAGCTTTTCACCAGTGAGTATGATGTTAGCTGTGGGTTTGTCATATATGGCCTGTACTATGTTAAAGTATGTTCCCTCTATACTCACATTCTAGAGAGTTTTTATCATAAATAGGTGTTGAATTTTCAAAATCTTTTTCTGCATTTATTGAGATGTTCATATGGTTTTTACTCTTCTATTTATTAATGTAGTGCATCACACTGATTCATTTGCATATATAGAAAAATCCTTGCATCCCTGGGATAAATTCTAGAATTTTGATTTTTTTAATATATGAGAAACTTAAGCATACCTAAAAGCTGGTGAGATAGAGGCACTAGTGAAAAAGTGCTTACAGAAACAGAAGAAATGGAAGAATAGATACTACAGGACAAAATTTATCCTTAAAATATGTAAAACTAATAATTCTTTCTTTAGATGTCCGTTTAAATTATCACTTCTTTGGAAAAGCTATCTTTTACTCCCTGACTATATCAGTTCCCTCTGTCAGATTCTTCTTAGGACTTATCAGTTATGATTCTACTTTTATTTCAATGGGTCTTCTACTAATATCTATTTCATTGAATTTAAACTCCATGAAGGGAAGAAATGTGGTCTTTTATCTTTGTCCTCATCAACCTAGCCCCAGCACATAGACAATACTAAGTATCTAAAATAAGAGTTAAATAGTTGAATAAATGATAGTACATGCTATCAACAGAAGACTCAAATTAGGATTCATCCACACAGACTTTAAATAGAAGGAGGAAGCTCTTCTTCATATACTAATATGAAAAGATCCCTAAGCTATATTGTTGAGTTAAAAACAAAAGAGGAGGTAGAAAAGATACGTTCTACTATAAAATAAATGGTCCAATGTATAACTGAAAGCCCTCTGAGTTGTGATACAAAACCAAACAAAATCAGAATTCAAGTTTTTTGCATCAGTATACCATTAGTAACATGCTTTTTAATGTTGTCATACTAAAGTTAATATCAGGTGGGAAAAAAAGAAAGAGAACAGTATGTTTAATATGCTACCATTTGCATAAAATACGTGTGTGTGCACATATTTATAAATATAGAGAGAATCTCTACACTAAATCACAAGAAAGTAGTAACTATGGCTGGCCCTGGGAAGAGAATCTTGGCGCCCAAAGGCTAGGAAGAAAGAGATTTCATTTTTCACTGTAGATCTTTTGTATCTTTTAAATCTTGTATCATGTGCACCTATTATCTACTCAAAAATTTCATCAGCTTTTTAAAAACTCCAAATAGACAAGCCAACAAACAAAAGCTTTTCCATGGTAAATACACATGCACACTGTTAATGTATTAGGAAACACTATGAGGACCAACTGGCAAAGAGACCCAGATGAAGATTTGTGGATATCATCAAAGCATAGACTCCCAGACCAATGCAAGTTTCATATCCATAGAAAAAGAAACACTAAATTTTAGTTATTAAAAAATAAGTAAGTAAAAGAGTCAAAATGGAATATATTATTACCAATGGGCACCAACCAAAGTTTATCTAAAAAAATTGTATTTATAAAGCACCAATTGTGAAAACACATTATGGAGTTACTTTCAATTATTAAATATTTCAATATTCTATTAAATTTTTTGAGTTTATCTATATTATCCTTTTGGTAAAAAAAATCAAGCAATTGAGAGAAATAGAGGGTAACCCAATCATTATAGGCAATGTGTAGTCATAGTTCGTTTTATAATTATAGAAATCTTATTATATAATACACAAAATTATATTTTATATAATAAAAAATTACTTCCATAAAATATATATCATTTTAAATTCAAACAGGACCAAAGTATATATACTACTATATAAATTATTTTTCCATTCATAGTATGTCTCTGACATCTTTCTATATTACATTTTTTTAGCTGCTAGTACTCCATTGCTTAATTAATTTTTCCACTGTATCATTCATTAATCTAATCAGTTCCCTAGTACCTAAATTTATGGGTTATTTGCATCTTTTGCTATTAGTGACAATATATAATATACATCCCTACATGTGTAGTTGCATATCTTTGCATGCACATTCAAGTATCTCTACTCAATAAACTCCTAGAAATAGATTTGATGGGTAAAAGGGTTTGTACAACTGTTTTCAGATAATTGTTACCAAAGTGCTCTCCAAAAAGGCTTACCAGTGTTAACTACTATGAGTGGTATAAGTGCCTATTTCTCAATACCTTTCTAGTGGTAAGCATTATCAACTGATTTCAATGTGTATGTCTTAAACTGTAAATAAGATTAAGTATCTTTTCATATGCTTATTAGCCACCTGTATTTATTTTTCTGTGAACTGTCTTCTTATATCAGATGCCCACTTTTATATTACACTGTCCATATTTTCCTTAGTAACTTATTACAGTCCTTTATAAAATATGGAATCAACCACTTTGTCACACACATTGCAAGTCATGATTGCCGACTTGTCATTTGCTTTCTGACTATATTCTTAAAAACAAAAAAAACTTTTAAGTGATCAAAGTCATCAATAATTTGCTCTGGGACTTCTAGATTTTATGTCACACTCTCCTTACTCCAAGATTATAAAATACTTAATTCCCTTTTCCTTCCAGTGCTTTTTCTCTTTTATGGCTTTTTGATCAGTCCAGAATTTGTTTGATAGAAGCAATATGGCAGGGATTTAGTTACATTATTTCCTCTTATGTACAGTCAGTTATCCAAAAACTATTTATAGGATAGATCTATCTTTAAATATTGATTTGGCATATGCTAATATTGTGATTTATAATAATAAATATATTTTTGGTCTTCATCCATGGTTCCCAGTACACAGTTCCTAAATCTCTTTTAATTTCCTGTATAAGAGTCATAAGGGCATCTTTTGTCAAAATATTTGTTATATTTAGTTTTATTCCCAGTTCCCCAAATGGCTTCAGAGAGATAAAGGTGAAACAGGTATCTTGTTATTCATAACAAAACTCCTTTCAATCACATCTGAGCTTTATGTTAATGAGTTGATTTTTGGAAAGCCCCTAGATAACCTAAGGATGGGGGGGCTGGTTGCCAGGGGAACCAACCATGTGATCTGAAGGTTGGAACTTTCAATTTCACTCCCAAACCTCCAGGGAGGAAAGAGAAGCTAGAGGTTAAATCAATCTCCAATGGTCAATGAGTTAATCAGTCATGCCTACATAATGAGGCTTCTATGTAAACCCAAAAGGAAAGGGTTCTGGGAGCTTCTGGTGTGAGAAACACCTGGATATCCAGGGAGGATGGCACACCCAGACAGAAAGCATGGAAGCTCAGAGACTCTTCTCACATACCTTGCCCCACACACCTCTTCCATCTGGCTGTTCTGAATTACATCCTTTTATAAAAACAAACAAGAAAATCTATAATCTAGTAAATAAACTGCTTTCCTGCATTATGCAGGCTGCTTGCTCTAGCAAATTAACTAAATCTGAGGAGGGAGTTGTGGGAACTTCCAGTTTACAGCTGGGTGGTCAGTAAGCGCAAATAACAAGGTGGACTTGGAACTAGCATCTCAGATGTGTGTGTGTATGTATACGTGGGGGGGTGGGGAGTAGATGGGCCGGAGGGTGACAGATGGGAAGCAGTCTCATGGAACTGAATTCTTAACCTGTGGGGTCTGACACTCTCCAGCTAATTGAGTCCTATTGTAGGACACCTAGGTAGTGTGGCAGAATTGCCTGATGCAGGGAAATCCTGACACATTTGGTGACTGAAAATGTTCTGTCTAAGCAATGTTGTGTGTAGAGAGAGGAGATACAAAGGAGTATGTTTTTCCTTAGAACTGAAGTTTCTTCCTTTATACACACCAACTTTATCATATACTAAATTCCCATACATATTCATAGCTATTTTGAACTCTCTGCTCTGCTTCACTGATTCTCTATTTTGTCAGTACCAAATTCCTAATTACGGTAATTTTATATACTTTTTACTTTTACTTAGATATAATTGACATAACATAAAATTCACTCAGTAAAGTGTACAATTCAATGTTTTTAGCCTATTCACAGTGTTGTGCTGCCATAACCACAATCTAAATTTAGAACATTGTTGTCTCCACTAAAATATATGCCATACCCATTAACTGCCACACTCCATCCTCCCATCACCCTCCAACCCCTGAGCAACCACCATTCTTACTTGCCTATTCTGGACACTTCATATAAATGCAATCATAAAATGTGGCCTTCTATGACTGGCTTCTCTCACAAAGAACAATGTTTTTTAAGTTTCATCCATGTTATAGAATGTACAAGTACTTTATTTCTATTGCTAAATAATATTACATCATAAGGATAAGCCGTATTTTATTTATCCACTCATCAGTTGATGAATATTTGGGTTGTTTTCACTTTTGGGTTGCTATGAATAATGTTGCTATGAACCTCCATGTACAGGTTTTTATGTGGATGTATATTTTCACTTCTTCGGGGCATACACCTAGGAGTGGAACTGCTGGGTTTTATGGGCAATCTAGTTTTAACTTTTTTGAAAACCTGCCGATTTTTTTTCCAAAGGGGCTGCACCATTTTACATTCCCATGAGCAAAGTGTGAGGATTCCATTTTCTCCACATGTTCACCAAAACTTGTCCATTTTTATGTCCATTTTTTAATAATGGTCATGCTAATGACTGAAAAGAGGTATCTCATTGTGGTTTTGATTTGCATAACCCTGACTAATGGACTAATAGACTCTCAGTTCTTTTCCATATCATATGAATACCACACTCTCTTGACTACAACAGCTTTGTAGTAAGCTGTAAAATTGGGAAATGTTACTCCTCCAACTTTATTCTTCTTTTGCAAGATTATTTTAGCTATTCTAAGTCTCTTGCATTTCCACATGTATTTTAGGATCAGTCTGTCAATTTCTGCAAAAAGTCAGCTGGGATTCTGATAGAGATTGCATTGAGTCTATACATCAATTTGAGGAGTACTAACATCTCCACAAGTAACAACATTAACTCCTATGATCCATGAACATATAGTGTCTTTCTATTTACTTAGGTCTTGTTTAATTTTTAAAGTGGTCATTTCTAGTTTTCAGCATACAATTCTTGCATTTCTTTCATTAAGTTGCACAAGTACTTCATTACTTTTGGATGTTTTATAAATGAAATTATTTTCTTAATTTCATTTTTGGATTGTTCATTGCTAGTGTACAGAAATACAACTGATTTTGATATTGATCTTGCATTGTATCCTGCAACCTTGCTAAAACTTACTAGTTCTAATAGTTGTGTGTATGTCTGTGTGTGTGTGTGTGTGAATTCCTTATGAATTTCTAATATACAAGATTACATGATCTGCACATAGGTAGTTTACTTTTTCTTCTCCAAAATTAATGCCTTTTATTTCTTTTTTCTTGCCTACTTCTCTGGCTGGAACCTCCAGTACAGTGCTGACTAGGCATCGTGACAGTACACATCTCTGTCTTGTTCATGATCTTGGGGAGAAAGCAGTCATTCACCATTAGCTTTGACATTGACTATAGATTTTTCACAGATGCTCGTTATTCTATTTCTAGTTTGTTAAGCATCTATGTTATGAAAAACTGTTTAATTTTACCAAACATTTTTCTGTCACTATTGAGATGATCATTTGGTTTTTGTCATTCTATAAATAAGGTCTATTAACCGGTTGATTTTCAGATGTTAAATCAGTCTTACATTCTGGCATAAATCCCACTTGATCATAGTGTAAAATTTTCTTTACAAAATGTTGGACTTAGTCTGCTATCACATTGTTGAGAATTTTGGCATCTACACTCAAAAGGGATACTGGTCTGAGTTTTCTTTTCTTGTGATGTCTCTGGTTTGTTATCATGTTAATAATACTAACTTCATATAACGAGAGGGGAAATGTTGCCTTCCTCTTCTCTTTTTTGAAAGAATCTGTGAAGAACTGGTATTAATTCTTCTTCCAGTCAGAATGGCCATCATTAAAAAGTCCACAAATTATAAATGTTGAAGAGAGTGTGGAGAACAGAGAACTCTCCTACACTGTTGGTGGGATTGTACTTTGGTGCAGTCATTATGGAAAACAGTATGGAGATACCTCAAAAAACTAAAAATAGACTTACTATATGATCCAGCAATCCCACCCCTTGGCATCTATCCAGAGGGAACTTTAATTCAAAAGGATACAGGAACCCCAGCACTATTTACAATAGCCAGATATGGAAACAATCTAAATCTCCATCAACAGATGATTGGATAAAGAAACTGTGGTATATTTATACAATGGAATACTACTTAGCCATAAAAAATAAAATAAAATGCCACTTGCATCAAAATGGATGGACCTGAAGAATGGCATTCCAAGTGAAGTAAGCCAGAAAGAGAAAGTAAAATATAATATCACTTACATGTGGAATCAAAAAATAAAAGACAAATGAACTTATTTATAAAACAGAAACAGACTCGCAGACATAGAAAACAAACTTATGGTTACTGGGGGAGAAGGGGGTGTGAAGGGATAAATTAGGAGTTCAAGATGTGCAGATACTACTATATATAAAACAGATAAACAACAAGTTTATACTGTATAGCACAGGGAACTATATTCAATACATTGTAGTAATCTATAATGAAAAAGAATATGAAAACGAATATATGTACGCATATGTATGACTGAACTACTTGCTGTACACCAGAAATTGACACAATATTGTAAACAGACTACACTTCAATTTAAAAAACAAAAAAGAACTGGTGTTAATTCTTCTTTAATATATGGTAGAATACATCAGTGAAGCCTTCTGGCCTTGACTTTCCTAGTAAGAAGCTTCTTGATTACTAAGCCAATCTCTTTATTTGTTATAGGTCTATCCAGATTTTTTTATTTCTTCTTTACCAGTTTTGGTAATTTATGTCTTTCTAGAAGTTTATCCATTTCACCTAAATTACCTAACTTGTTGTTCACAGTATTCTCTTATAGTTCTTTTATTTCTGCACAGTCAGTAGCTGTGTCCCTTCTCTCATTCATAATTTTCATAACTTACGTTTCTTCTCTTTTTTTGTCAGTCTAACTAAATGATAATCAATTTAGTTCTCTTTTGAATCAGCTTTTAATTTCATTGATTTCTTCTATTATTCTGTATTGTTTCTCTTGTTTCTGCTTTAGTCTTTCGTTTCTTTTCTTCCACTTGTTTTGGGTTTAGTTTGCTCTTCTCTTTTCAGTTTCTTAAAAATGAAAGATTAGGTTATTAATTTGAGGATTTTTTTAATGCAAGTGACTATAGCTATAAATTTCACTCTTAAGCACTGTGTTAGCTGCATCCTGTAAGATCTGATATATTCTTTCAGTTTTCATTCATCTCTAATTAATTCCCTTGTGATTTCTTTTTTGATCCAGTTTATTTAGGAGCATGTTAGTTTTCACATATTTGTGATTTTTCCCCCCATATTTCCTTCTGTTATTGATTTCTAATTTAATCCACTATAGTCAGAAAATATACTTGGTATAATTTCAATCCTTTTTAAAGTTAATGAGGCTTATTTTATGGCATGACATACAATCTACCCAGTAGAATGTTTCATGTGTACTTGAGAAGAATGTGCACTCTACTGATAATGGATGGGATATTCTATAAATGTCTGTTAGGTCTAGTTTGTTTATAGGATTGTTCAGGTCTTCTATTTATTTGTTGATCTTCCAAGTTGACCTACACGTTATTGAAAGTGTGGTGTAGAAGTCTCAAAACATTATTGTTGTCTATTTCTCTTCAATTCTGTCAGTTTTTGTTTCATGTATATTTGAGTTCTATTTTTAGGTGGATATACATTTACATTGTTAGCATTGTTAGTTCTTCCTGGCAGAATGATCCTGTTATCATTATGAGATGTTCCTCTTTATCTCTAGTAACATTTTTGCTCTGAAGTCTATTTTGTTTTATATTAGTATACCCACTCCAGTTCTTTTTATTTGTTGTGTGCATGGTATAGTTTTTATATCCTTTCTCTTCCAACCTACTTTCAATAATTTCTCTTTACTGATCTTCTCTATTTGATAAATTTTTCTTCATACTTTCCTTTAATCCTTTAAGCATGGTTTCTTTTGCTTTCTGATCATATTTAAATTAAAAAAGGTACTGTGGCATCTTTGTCAACTCAGTATTCCATTCAGTGCCTTCAAGAGCAATTTCTGTTGCCATTTTTCATCTTATGTATGAGTCACACTGTCGTATTTCTTTATAAATCTTATAATTTTTCACTGATGACTGGGCAATATTGTAGCAACTCTGGATACTGGTCCTCTCCCTCAGAGTTGTTGTTGTATTTGTTTGAATATTTGTTTATGTGTTTAATAATTTGATTGAACTAATTCTACAAATTTATTTCCATCACAGTGGGCATCTTCTGATTCCCTGCTCAGATTTTTCCCCCTTGTTTTCATTTTTTATGTTGGCTACCTAGGGTCACCCCTCGGTGGGCATAAGTCAGTTATTGGTCAAAAGTTGTGCTTAAGACTGCTTAGCCAGTTGGATTTTTACCCTTTACTATTGGATGTGTTTGCAGCTTGGAGGCTGCTCTCACAGTTCAAGACGTTTCCACTGTTTTTTTTTCCCCTGCCTTCAGCCAAGGAATCATAGCCTGTAGGTTCTCTCTCTGATCACTACTGAGAGGGCACATCCTTGGGCATGCACACAGTCTCAGAGACTGCCAGGCATGGCTGTGAAGTTATTTTCAAGCATGGATTCCGGGAATCACCTCAGGGTCAGAGTATCTTACTGTGCAGTCAGTCTTTGGTTGTGTTTAAGCCCCTTGTGCCAATGAGACTTCCACTCTGTTTTGATGTGTCTGTGTGCAGCATGGGGCATGTTTCAAGTCTGTCTCGCATCCTGCTCTGATTACTCCTGAGTGGGTGCAGCCTAGGACTTGCACATAGCCTTCCGAAACCCCAAACTTAACTGTGACCCTGTGAAGGCTCTTCTTGGTTATCTTTCTCTAGTTCTATTAAACTTCTGGATGCTCTGTTATTTCATTGTATCACAGAGGTATGAGGTTCCTCTTAATTAACTACTCTTTGCCAAGATTTGTACTGTTTTCAACCATGCCCTTAAACATGGAGCTCGCCACTCTAACCCAAATAAGGTCAGTCCCCTCAAGCAGAGCTGCAGAGCTCTTTCCCTTCATAGCCAGCCAGCTTATCCTCCACTGCACTGGAGCTGGGGGGTGAGGATCCACTTTTTCCATAGCAACAATCCTGCTCTCTAAGTGGCCATTGCAGGGCACTACAACCCCTGCTGTTCTGGGACAAGGGCAGTTGGCCCAATATTCTTGCCCTGCCATGCCAGGGATACAGCTTCTGCATTCCAAGTGAAAGCTGAGTAGAGGAAGAGAGATCTGATCCTCTCAGCCCTGCCTGGAATAGAGTTGCTACAACATAGAGCTCTGAGGGATGAGAAATTCCAGTAGTCTGCCTTTCCTGTGATGAAAGAATAGCCCCTGCCTGGGAGCTAGAGAGGAAGGGCTCATCCTCTCAGCTGCATCAGCCCAGGACAGAGGTTCTGTAACATGGAGCAGGGGCTGGAAAAGGCGTTATGGAACCAGACATCACTCGAATGCCACAGACTCTCACAGTTTCTACCAAAATTTACTAGATTTTCTTCTTTCTAATTGCTTGAGATGTTATTTACATAATTCAACCATTTAAAGTATACAATTCAATGGTTTTCTGTACATTCATGGAATTGCACAAACACCACCACAATTTTAGAACAGTTTTATCACCCCAAAAGAAACCCCTTACTCATTAGCAGTCACTCCCCATTTTCTCCCAATCCCTTCAGCCCTTGGCAACTCTAATCTATCTCTACAGATTTGCCTATTCGAGACATTTCACATAAATTGAATTATACATTATGTGTCTGGCTTTTGTGTCTGGTTTCTTTCACTTAGCTTAATGTTTTCAAGGTTCACCCATATTGAACCATTAATCAGTACTTCATTTCTTTTTATACCTGAAAAATAATCTATCATATGTATGTACCAACTTTATTCATCCATTCATCAGTTGATGGACATTTGGATTGTTTCTATTTTTTTTTTTTTTGCTATGCAAAATGCTGTTATGAATATGCAGATGTCTACTTTCATTTCTATTGGGTATATACTTAAGAGTACAATTACTAAGCCATATGATAACTCCAATTTTAACATTTTGAGGAGCTTTCAAACTATTTTCCAAAGTGGAGGCATCATTTTACATTCAACAGCAGTGTATGAGGATTACAATTTTTTTACATTCTGGCCAACAATTGTTATTACCTATCTTTTTTCTTATAGTCATCCTAGTGTGTGTGATACAATATGTCATTATAGTTTTGATCTGCATTTTCCTGATGACTAGTGATATTGAGCAACTTTTTATGTGTTTATTGGCCATTTTTATGTTTTCTAAGGTGAAGTCTATGTTCAGATCTCTTGTCCACTTTTTAATTAGGTTTTTTCTCTTTATTGTTGAGTTATAAGAGTTCTTTATATACTCTGTTTAAACTCCCTTTACCAGATATATGAGCTGCAAATATTTTCTCACATTCTTTGAGCTGTGTTCTTATTTTTCTGATGGTGTTCTTTGAAGAACCAAGGTTTTTAATTTTTATGATTAGTAGATTTTCCTGAATAAAAGTTTCTCCTTTGCCCTTAGGACAATTTTCAAAGCTTTATATGATTGGGTTTTTAATTTTTTCACCAGTTAAACTGTTGTTTTGATAGGTTAACCAAACTCTTTACTCCATCATTCCAGAAGTTCTTCTCTACAATATATTTTAATGTCCTAAAGGTTTAGCCTCCTAGGTCTTCATATTTAGTATTTTCCCAATATTATCAGAAAGTTATCTTTCCAGAGGAGCTCCAGCATCACAGAGTTCACACACACACACACACACACACACACACAGACCCTCTGTTATTTCAATACATATATTATCTTTAATGCTCACTGAAAATCCTGCACAGTAGATATTATTAACACCATTTTACAAAGGAGCAAACAGATTCAGAGGGATAATATCACTAAAGTCACATAACTATTATGAGATAGGGCTGGGATTAAAACCCAAATCAATCTGTCTCCAAAATATATGTTCTTTCTATTGTGATATGCTGGCTCAGATTAAGTCCCATCAATTTCAAGGGATAAAAATGTACAGAAATATAAATGAAGAACTCTAGACACATTGCATACTTGGAGTCAGCTTAATATAAAAGTTCAATTAAATTCCTGGTTCAACAACAATTCTTCTCTTTCAAGTATAGGGCTGAATCCTGACTAAAACATGAGCTAAATATGTGACATAAGTCAGACAGAGAAAGATGAACACCATATGATGTCATTTATATGTGAAATCTAAAAAATCAAAACAAATGAACAACAAAAAAATGAAAACAGACTCATAGATATAAAGAACAAATGTGCAGTTGCCAGAGGGAAGGCAGGAGAATGGATGAAACAGGTGAAGGGAATTAAGAGGTACAAACCTCCAGTTATAAAATAAGTAAGTCACAGAGATGTATTATATACCACAAGAAGTATCATCAGCAATACTGTAATAACTTTATATGGGGATAGATGGTTACTAGACTTATCATGGTGATTATCTCATAATGTATATTTAAATGTTGAATCATTATGCTGTATAACTCAAACTAACATAGTATTGTACATCAGCTATATTTCAATTTTTTAAAAGATGAGCTAAAGTTTCAATACCATTACAATTCAAAATCAAATTTAATGTCGAATTAGCCAGGAAACAATGATCAGTATAAAATTTTTCAAAGAATAAAGGAAAGGTCTGATCAATGACAAACCTTAAAAAGAATTAACCAAGCCTTAAAAAGAATTAACTATGCCTTAAAGTTGCTATTCCATTAATAATTAGCAATATTCTCATTTTCTATAGAGATATCTGGCAAATAGTCTCATAATACAGCCAATACAAATTTTACTTAAATCTAATAATTAGGTTTACAAACTGGGTTACGACCAGAAAAGCTATCCTTTTTTATTATTGAAATATAGCTGACTTATAGTATGTGTTAGTTTCAGGTGTACAGTAAAATATCCTTTTCTTTTACAGTTGACATTTTTTCACCTAATAAATTGTTTTGGTTTTATAAATTGAAGTTTCCATTCTTCATTCATATAGAGAAAGCATTTGGAGTTTTTTTAAGTGTGGATTGCACTTATATCTAAATTTTGTTCTCAAAACTGTTAGTTCTCTTAATAGCCTTTTTGATATACAAGAAATTCTAGAATGAAAACAGAATCTATCAGCTAAATAAACAAAACATCTTGGTTGAAAACAAAGTGCCAAGCAAAGATAAAATACTAAGTTTCTAATTTTTGATTAACATGTCTTATCATATGGCATAAAGAATAAGTTAGGTTAAATGTTAAATTGTTGTTTCAACAAATTCTATAATTCTACACACTTATAGAAATTTAAAAGATAGAACTATAGGATGAAAGAACTTACTTCTTTTTGCTTTGGATATAATTCGCATAGTTTTATTACTCTAGGACTAAACATGCCTTAGAACTGTATTGGCTAACCAGGTGATGTTCAGTTGAACATTTATTGATCACTCACCATGAACCAAGGACTACTTTAGATGTCATGAAGAATCTGCAACCAGTATAGAAAGGGGACTAAAAATATCAAAATAGTCATAGAAAGTTCAGAAAAATTTGTGACTGACATAACTTAATGTATTATTAAAGAGGAGTCAAGCTTCGTTATAAAATATCTTTAGCCAGAAAGAACAATGAGATGACAATGAACTATGTTATATTTCCACTTTGGTATTTATATCTCACACAATGCTAAAGTGAATGAATTTCTGGTTTAATCTAACATGTCATTCTATCATCTTATCTTCCTTTGAGCCCACAAAAACTCAAAAACTCATCCCTCACTTTTGCCAATCATGCATGAAGATCACTAATAGATATGCATGTAAATAAAAAATTCTAATACAAGCTCTTGAAATAACACATAAAAAGCACAAGCAAACATTTATATCTAGAAAATGGCCAAATGGACCCTGCTGATCTGCAATGGAAAAGTTGACTCAAACTATAAATAACAGTAAAAGTAATTAAGGGAAACAGTTAATAAGAATAAAAATTATAGAAAAAACAAATAGGTAAAAAAATAAATACTTTTAGTCACTATGTTTGTTTAATGAAGTTAGCATTTTAAAAATGAGTTGAACTTTTGTAGCAATGATACACAACACTTAGAACTTCTAAACATTCTGAACTCAAGTAAGCTTTTAAATTAGTTTAAATATATTTTAAGCCATTACAAAGGAATTTTGAGTAAAAATAGAGGAGCACCAGAACCTATAACCCACATCACATATTTATGCTCCACAGCTCACCTTTTTATCTTATCTTCCACCCAGTTACCATGACATACCCAGTGCATTTGTAAGGAATCCAGAGAGCTTGTTCAGCTGAACTGAATTTGATTTGGTTAGCTTTCATAATCATCACCATGTGCAGCTTTTCCTTGATTGTACTGATGATAACTAGTATTTCTTACTTCTTCATAGAACAGTTTGCTATTTCTTCCCCTCCTGGTTTGCCTGTGCTGCTTCCATGGATGTGAGCATTCTATGATCCCAACTGCTTGTTATATGAGGAAATGTCACCCTCTCTTACGTAGCTCTACAATTAGTTTATTTTTCAGAAAATGCTACCTTCCAATCTGAATATAGGCTTACAATTAGTTTATTTTTCAGAAAACGCTACCTTCCAATCTGAAATAGGCCTTGACACACATAAACATCTCCTTCTATCTCTATTTCTTTCTTTCTCTTTTCCTCTCTCTTGGTCTTTCCCCCCCTCTCTCTCCCTGCTCACTCTCTCTTTCTCTCTCTCTCTCTCTCTCTCTCTCTCACACACACACACACACACACACACAATACCATTTTATTTTTTCCCAGGTCAAAAATGAAATTTGAATTTTCAAAACTTAATAATTTACATAAGAATAAATTTCAAGAACCTAGAGATTATCATACTAAGTGAAGCAGTCAGACAAACATTATATATCACTTATATGTGAAATCTAAAAAACAGTACAAATGAACTTATTTACAAAACAGAAACAGACTCACAGATACAGAAAACAAACTTCTGGTTACCAAAGGGGAAGGGGAAGAATAAATTGGGAGCAGAGGATTAACAGATGCACACTACCATGTATAAAATAGATAAACAACAAGAATTTACTGTATAGCACAGGGAACTATACTCAGTATCTTGGAACAAACTATAATAGAATGGAATCAAAAAAGGAATATAGATATATACACATGTATACATATAACCAAGTCACTTTGCTGTATACCTGAAACTAACACTATATTGTAAATCAACTATACTTCAATAAAAAAAATTAAAATTACATTTATATGGTAAAAAAATAAAAAGTTTTATGCCCACATTATAAATTTAGGGAGTCAGCCATATAATGCACATTTAAATACACAAATATGAACATACACATTTGATGAATACTATTTAATAATATTAAATTTTTCAGGACCACTGAGAGAGTAAGAAAGTGATGTTTATATTAGCAAAAACAATGCTCATGTATAAATACTACTCCTATTCTGGGTGAAATGCAGAAATCAATAAATTTTTAGCAAAAATTCAGAATAGAATATTAGCCCATTAGTTTTGAATACCTCCTGCAAAATCAGAAACATGTCCATCTAAAGAAAATCTAATAGATCATTTGAAGCAAAAATATTATCGAGAAACATTAACTGTACCACAAAACATAGCAATCAAAGAACTTTTCAAAATCCTATCTAATGCTAGCAGTCATTATTATTATATAATCAAGTCAAGCCCCCAAAGAATAGGGAAAAAATACACACTTGACCATTTTCAATCACAAGTTCTTTAGAGAATAAAATATTCTTTGAGCAAAATCTCCTGAGAACTAGAATTCCCTTCTCAATATATGGTCTCTCCTAGAGCTGTAACTAAATATTACTGAGTGGCAGAAAAACAAATCTCAAGGAATGATGGACTTTAAAAAATTTCATTGTAGAAAGCACAAAGCAAATCCTAATAACACCAATTTGAAAACAACAGCTCCCCTGCTTCAAGAGAAGCATATATAAAAACTCACAGTAACAACTAAAGGACCCAACTGGATCTGTTGAGCCTCTGATGGGCTGTAATAAGCATGATTACTAAGTGGCTTAAACTAGAAATTCCGTTTTTATTTAGTAGTTGATTAAATACCTATTAAGTTCACAAATTTTCAAATTAATAGTTCAATTTTAATCAAAACTTTTTAACATCAGATTCAATAGTGTGTAACACAGAACATGAAACTAATTTCATTAAAATCTTAGATGTGCTATGTTGAAATTCTATGACATTAAAAATAGTATACTATTCATTTGCTAATCATATCTTCTAAATCCATATATTGAATAGGAGGAATTTCATGGATATAAAAGAACAGTTAAAGTCAGATAGGTTTATATTTCTGAATAGTAATAAAAGACTCAACATACTCAGTTTGAACTTTTCCAAAATTATGTCCTATATTTGTATTCTCTTAAAACAGGGGAGCCATAATTTTGCAACTAGTTTATTAACACTTTGTGTATCCTGACCTAGATGATCCCTAAGGCCTCTTTCAGTTCTAAAGGGCTATGCTATCCTAAGTTATATAACGGTCACTTTAAGTCTCAAAACTTCTTGATGTCTTTGCACATTATTAATAACACCTTGATCTCACTTGCAAACCTACAGAGGAAAGTAGCTTTAATTTTCTCTGCAGTGCAGTGCAACAGAGAAAATAAAGAGCAAGACTTGAATAATGGCCATGAATGCGACCTAAACTAGAAAACAAGCTGTTATCTCAAAGGGAGAGAAAAATTACTTGTAGCTAATTTATGCCTCCCACCTATATTCTATAAAAACGGAAACTATTATGTTCAAAAGAAATATAACTATAGGAAAGACACATTGGGGTATATAGGATTATGGGATGTCATTGAAACAAAGTTTCATTCCCAAAAGCAGAAAGTAAAAGTTTCCTCTAAAGTCACTTTCTCTTCAGTCAAAACCAACGATGAATTCAAAGCAAAAATAATAGCCAGACTATGGGGATGCAGAACTAGAAAAACTGCATTTTTATGGCTTAAATGTTTTAATTTGATAGGTATCTCTTTAAACAAAAATTTTTAAGACAACACAAGCACACAAAGGCCATTAACTTATTGGGGAAAAAAAGGAATATTTACAAGAAAAGTGTATTTAGGGAAAGAGGTAGATGAATTTTTTAATAAAAAGAAAAACACTGCATGTACTATTTAAAGTTATAGTATTTTTATTAAATAAATTTTCATTAAATATTTTTTAAATTTCATATTATGCTCAGGTAAGCAACAGTTCTAATAAGCATAAAACAGAATAAGTTCAAAGAGAAAGCTAATAATAGTGGAGGAAAAAAGAGGAAGAAAATAAAACAAAGATGGAAGAAATAAGACATAAAGCTAGGGGTTTAAGAGAGATTGGGGAAAAAAAAACAGAGAGGAATATATAAATAGGCTGAACCATATGAACTATAGGTGATTTAAGGCTGCAACCTGAATAAATTTTTGAACATCCCATTGGCTCTTCCACAAGGAACGATTCACAAATCTGCAATTAATTTTAGTACTTCATTTTAATCTTTGAAGAAACAATTAGTCTATACTCTTCAACACTATGATCAGAGCAATGGTTCTTTATAGGATGAGTGTCAAGGGCCCACACAAGCAAACAGAGGTTGCCAGTGAGCTACTCGCCTTGTTTCAGACCATCCACCCAGTTTAAAAGAAACATGTTTGCACCAAGTAAATTATTTTTAATCACAAATTATCCAACCCTCAGTGGTGAATTAAGCCAACTTCTTTTATTTTGTGTCTAGTCACTGGAGTGCTAGAAGACCAGAATCAGGAGGATTCATGCAACTTATATTGGTGATGAGGTCTTCTTGTTGCATTCTCAGTTATAACTTACTTTCCAAATTATTTGATTACAGTATCTAATCAGCAAGCAGACCAAGTCCAAGACTCAGCTCAATGACTCGGATGTGTTTTTCTCCACCATGATTCACCCCTCTGAGTCAGGAGTTAAGAGGTGGGATAGCGCATGAATTTAGGGCAGCACATAACAGTGAACAGGCATCCAAGTACGCTACACAGAGAGCTCTAAGCTTTCTAAAACCCCACATCCAAAGTATTCAGATTACAAATTCAACCACAGCACAAGCAATTATATCAATCCCTGAATCAGAACAAATTGGATATCTTGAGTTGAATGGAGACAGAGTTGAATATTTGAGGATATACAGACATTTGTTAAGGAAAAAGAAGAGAAAGAGCACTTCAGTCAATGTGGGTCAGAAACATGAACAGCCAGAACAGACACAAGAAGATATGAAAATATATGTGTTGAAGAAGCCAAGAATACTCTAATGTGGCTGAAGCAAGACAGAAAGCACCTGTCTGTATATAATATTGTACCACTTGAAATGATAAAGAGTTTAAATGTTATCCCATTATTACTTTTCTGTCTTACCATTACCTTTCTATCTGGGCAGCACTGATTTGGCCACTATGTCTTAGTATAACCCAGAGTTTCTATCTTTTTTGAAAAGGAGAAAAAAATACTCATTTTCCTCAGTAACTATTGTCACTAAGAGTTGTGAAATATAACTGAAAGTAAAGAAGCCAAGTCTCTACTATAGAGCTACAGTAATCAAAACAGTGTGGTATTGGCACAAAAACAGACATACGGGTCAATGGAACAGAACAGAGAGCCCAGAAATAAACCCACACACCTACGGTCAATTCATCTTTGACGAAGGAGGCAAGAACATACAATGGAGAAAAGACAGTCTCTTCAGCAAGTGGTGTTGGGAAAACTGGATAGCAGCATGTGAATCAATGAAGTTAGAACACTCCCTCACACCATACACAAAAATAAACTCCAAATGGTTTAAAGACTTATACAAGACAAGGTGCTATAAACCTCCTAGAAGAAAACATAGGCAAAACATTATCTGACATAAATCTTAGCAATGTTCTTCTAGAACAGTCTACCCAGGCAACAGAAATAAAAGCAAAAATGAACAAATGGTGCCTAATTAAACTTATAAGCTTTTGCACAGCAAAGGAAACCGTAAGTAAAACACAATGACAACCTAAGGAATGAGAGAAAATATTTACAAATGATGCAACTGACAATGGTTTAATTTCCAAAATATATAAACAGGTCATACAACTTAATAATAAGAAAACAAACAACCTAATCCAAAAATGGGCAGAAGACCTAAACAAGCAATTCTCCAATGAAGACATACAAATGGCCAATAGGCACATGAAAAACTGCTCAATATCGCTAATTACCAGATAAATGCAAATCAACTACAATGAGGTATCACCTCACACCAGTCAGAATGGCCATCATTAAAAAGACCACAAACAATAAATGCTGGGTGTGGAGAAAAGGGAACCCTCCTACACTGTTGATGGGAATGTCATTTGGTGCAGCAGTTACAGAAAACAGTATGGAGATTCCTCAAAAGACTGAAAAATAGACTTATCATATGATCCAGCAATCCTGCTCCTGGGCATATATCCAGAGGGAACCTTAATTCAAAAAGATACACGCACCCCAATATTCATAGCAGCACTATTTACAATACCCAAGATATGGAAGCAACCTAAATGTTCATCAATAGATGACTGGATAAAGAAGTTGTGGTATATTTATACAATGGAATACTACTCAGCCATAAAAAAGAATAAAATAATGCCATTTTCAACAACCTGTATGGACCTGTAGATTGTCATTCTAAGTGAAGCAAGCCAGAAAAAGAGAAAAATACCACATGATATCACTTATACGTAGAATCTTAAAAAAGAAAGAAAAAAGAGGACAGTAATGAACTCACCTACAAAACAGAAACAGACTCGCAGACACAGTAAACAATCTTATGGTTACCAGGGGAAAGTGGGTGGGAAGGGATAAATTTGGGGATGGGAGTTTTACAAATGTTAACCACTATACATAAAATAGATAAACAACAATTTGATACTGTATAGTGCAAGGAATGATATTCAATATCCTGTGGTAACTTATGGTGAAAAAGAATACAAAAATGAATATATGTATATATATGCATGACTGCTTCATATATGAAGCATTATGCTGTGTACCAGAAACTGACACACTGTAACTGACTGTACCTCAATAATAAATAAATAAATAAATAAATAAATAAATAAATAAATAAATAAAGCCAAGTCTGTGAGGTAGGTATGTATGTGGAGAACAAGACGAACAGAAAATAGAGTATGACTATAAACTTCATGCCCTCCCTCTTAAGGTTCCCAGCAAACTGCAGAGTAGAGTATGTTGCATCAACCAATAAATCCATCCAACAAATGTTTACTGAGGCAAGTACTACTGTGTAATCTTGGTATGTAAAATGAATTAAGTTAACCTCAAATGCACTCTCAATTACTTGGGGAAGAGAAAATCAGATTTTGGTGTTAGGACAGAGATGCTAAACTAAGACCTAAAGAAAGTTGGGAGAGGGCTGAATTCTGATTTTAGGTGGATGAATAAGCAGGAAAAAATGGAACCATGGAAAGCTTCACAGACTGCCAGATATCAGAGCTGAGTATTACAGGATACATAGGAATTTGTTTAAAAGAAGAGAAAGAGCATTTCAGTCAACGTGGGTCAAAAAATGAACAGCCTGAACAAAAGCAAGAGGACATGAAAGTGTATCATGTGTTTAGGAAGCAAAGAGTACTCTAACGTGGCTGAATCAAGACAGAGAGAGGGCGATGGCAATAGAAGACACTGGAAAAGTTAATGTAGAGCCACAAAGAAAGGGGCCTTAGGACAAGAACTTTATTCTGAAAGCAACAGGAAAATACTGATGGTTTTTTAATAAATGGAGGATGACAAGATCAGATCAATATTTGAGAAAGATAAATTTGGTGATGGTATGAAGGCTAGATTATTGGGGAATGAAGACAGAGTGATAAGGTTCAAAATGATTACAAAAGGGAGTCTTTGAAATCATTAGATCTACTGATTATAAACCCTAATTCCCCTTCCATCTAGGTAACACTGTTTTATGAGCTTAGAAAAAAAAGAATAATCTCTGAATAAATTTTGAAATATCATATAATTCAGAGTTTTTACTAGTTCATTTACTTTCCCAATTATTCCAAAGATGTTTTATTATGTATATCTTTGTTATAAACAGCATCTCCAGTTTTGAAATTTTATATCAATGTCACTAAAATTACTTTCATACAATTATTTCATGGTATGTAGTGAGAAAAAAAAAAACCTGTAAACATCAAATTTGACCCAATAAAGTAATTGCCATAGGGTTTTCTTTTTTAACCTTACCATTACAAGTTCTTCCTGTAATTCACTGCAACTTTTTTCATTATACTGAAGTCTCTTTGAAAGGTCTATAATTACTTTCTTCTGTTCCTCGATTTCTTCATTTAGTTTCTTGTTTTTGGAGAAATACTCTCTTTCTAATCTGAAAAGTTAAAGTGTCAAAGCAAGGTTTTAAAATATGCTTTTATCAAGTCCTATTATACAACGTGAACACAAGCGGCAGATGTACTATATATCATGGTTTTGTGCCCAAAGGCTTTAAAGGCCTCTTTTCATTTTTTCAAATAAAAAAGACTGCACATTCTTAAATGAAAGACTCTATGGGAACAATGCCTCCCCCTTTTCGGTAGCAGATATTTGTACTATGTCCAAGGTTATAAGTCAAATGGATCTGGTTGGGGCTGATTTGTTATTACCATTATTTATGATAGACAAACCCCACCCACTACAGTCCAGTTTGCTCAGAAACTGCCTCAAAACAGAAAGCAGTCCTAACAAACCATTTTCTAATTAAAGTATAACATTAGAAATGGCACATATGTTTTACTCCTGAGTATCCATGCAAGTGGAACGCATGTGGTGACATGGAAAATCCAAAAGCAAGAATAATCAAAAATCATTCATATTCAGCGGGGAGGGTATAGCTCAGTGGTAGAGTGTTTGCCTAGCAAGCACAAGGTCCTGTGTTCAATTGCCAATACTGTCATTTAAATAAATAAATAAAACCTAATTACTGTATTCAATGTTGTATGTCAATTATATCTCAAAAAGAAAAAAAAAACTGGAGGAAAAAATCATTCATATTCACTGTGAAAACATAAATTTCTTTTCAAAGGATTTGCCTTCCTATTTAAATTTTGCTCAGGCTAGCATTAAACTGTGTTTACATTCTTGCTTGGACCATAAGATGAAAAGCAATTAGGAAGTACCATAGTTTAAAATTTGCTATATGGATAATTTTATTTCAATGGATTGAACATGGATAATGTTTTTAATATGGATAATTTTAATTCAAATTAAAGTGCTGCCACTATTTTTTTAATCTGACATCTCCCTGATAAATGCAACAGACCCATTTCCTATTACTTATAAGCTGTAATACTGGAGATTTTATGACACGTATAACAAAATCTACACTATACTCAGGCTGTAATCAAATGAAGAGCTAATTTTTGAATGATGCAAGATCTTATTCTGAACGGTTGACATTTCTTTTTCTAAGGTGGAACACAGACAATTCTACTGCCAACCCTTTGGTATATTCTCCTTTGAATCAAAGGTATTGTAAGATAGAGTAGGTAAAATTTAAACATGTATAAAAGGATTAGTTACTACATTTGTATCAATCTCCCAGAAAGTAGAACTAAACAACAAAAATGGATCAAAGCAGAGAAAAGATAAGAAAGTCAATCCAGCAATCCCAACATACAAACAACAGAAGTTTCAGAAAACAGAAGGTAAAGAAAATGGAAAGGAAGAAACCAGCAAAGTAGTAATAGAAGAAAATCCCAGAAATGAATTATTTGAGTTTCTAAAAAGAGCTCAATGAGTGCCCAGCATGAATGAAAGCAGCCCATGCCAGGCCCGTCATCGTGAAATTCCAGAACACTGGGAACAAAGAGAAGACTCCACATTATGTCCATAGAGTTTGGAAATACATAATATTAGTATTATCGTGTGTTATATTATAACACCAGTAAACCATTTCTAGATACTTGCTTATGTTTCCAGATTTGGTGGCCACTCTGTGCAAGTTTCCAGAGGAAAACATGGGCCACATTCAAAGTTTAGGAATCAAATGACTTCAGACTTCTTGACACTAGAACTGAATAAACAGCCAGCTGAACTAAGAGAAAAGGTGAAGATTAAATAAAGACATTTTTAGGATGCAAGTTTTAAAAATTTTCCTCTCATATAAATTTCTCAAGAGGCTACCTTCCAAGAGAGTAAATCAAACAAGGAAGAAGGCATAAGATCAGCAAACAAGAGATCCAATGTAAAAAAGAAGTAAAGGAAATGCCAAAGATGATGGTGAAGTGAAGTCCTAGGTAGGAAGGCTGTGACAGTCTATAAAACAATTTGTCCAGAAAGGAGGAGGTCTAGAGAAGAATCCAAGAGGGGTATATCTTAGAAGATACTTAAAATGATAGAACGTCTGAGGTATAGAAACGTAAGAAGAGATTTTCAGTTCTGTTAGAGAGTTCAAGAATAACTTAGTGACTGGGACACACAAA
The DNA here is from genome assembly GCF_048773025.1 of Camelus bactrianus. Classification (NCBI taxonomy): domain Eukaryota; kingdom Metazoa; phylum Chordata; class Mammalia; order Artiodactyla; family Camelidae; genus Camelus; species Camelus bactrianus. The sequence continues at coordinate 22,160,080 of NC_133542.1, forward strand.
CTAATCCAACTAAAAGTGAGGTGATTATTAACTATTTATTCATTTAATAATTCAGCAAATCTTTATTTTGCAGCTCTTGTGTGCCAAGAACTATTCTAGACTTTGGAAGACAGCAATGAACAAAATAAAGTTCCTCTCCACATGAACAATAAAAAACAAAGAATATAATAAAATGTGCAATAAAGAAAAACAAAGATGAGGGACCCAAAAAAGTTGTAGAAAAAAATTACCCAAAAAAGCAACCCTACTGAAACAATGGGAGAAGGAATGGAATAACTGTGCGTTGTATGGTAGAAATGTACAATGGAGATAAGTAAGTAGAGGCCAATAGGTTAACATTTAAAGGTAGAAGCAAAAAAATGGCACAAAATGCATGTTATTTAGAAGTATGAAGTTAAATATCAAAAGAAACAGCTATAAGAATTAAAAGTAGTTGCCTCAAAGGAGTATAAACTGGTCATAGAGAACAATAGGATACCAAAATGCTGTCTTTCATGAGTTTAACAGTACTATTTTACTTTTTAGACTATGTGAAAGTGTTAATTTGATTAAAATAGAATTTTAAATAAAAAATATTATTACTCAGCAAATATAAATGCACTTGTTCTTTGGTGCTATTTTATAAACAAAGTCCAAATCGAGTCCACTGAAATGGGGAACATCCTTTGCCATGAGGAATCTCATGCACAACCCAAAAAAGTTGGCTCCTATGCTTCTACCAACAGTCCCACCCAAGGGCAATGTGTAGGGCAAATAAAATGAAAGTTAAAGGGAGCCCCAGTCTCTTAGAACCTAATACAAAACAGACAGAACTTGAAAGATGGAGGATTTAGGGAAAAAAGGAAAGGGAACAGAAGGAAACTCGTAGTTAAGATGCCTTCTTTTCTACTGGATTCCTATTTTTTAAGGACTCAGCTAAGAATCTGACAACAGTACAGCTGTTTTAACAGTCTTCTCCAGGCTATCTTTTACCAAGAATATGAACAGTAACAGTGTTACAAACTATAATACTTTGGTTCTTTTTATACTTCGGGGTGATATTTTTTTAAAAATAGAGAATTTCTATATGTTGAATGTAATAAGATAAATATATTTAGATTCAGTCCATTCAATATCATATCTTTGACTAGTGTTACTTTAAATTAAATTTAAATTTAAAGCAGATTTAAAGATTACCATGATCTCCTCCCTACTGCCCAACTATCAGTTACTACTGCTAATGAAAATCTGACATACTGAAAGGTCCAAAATAAAAAGATTGAAAAGTTTTGTTCCACACTGCAAGCTTTCAATGGAAAAAAATTTATAACTAAGGAAATTTGATTACAGAAATATAGAATATATATAGTATTTAAAAGTATTGTTACATTATATAATTTGTTAAAATAGCCTGTTATTGTTCAAATTCTTAGCTGAGCTCTTTAAAAGATAATGTTTAGTATATAACAATTTTATTTATTGTATTATTATATATAACACTGAATATATAATGATATATTAAAATATATATTCTATCTAATATGTGTATTCCATCTATATATGTATACTATATATTCATCTAAAATAATTTCATGGAGGAATATTCATTGTCATTAAAGTGTTGGCCAAAACTAAAACTGAAATATATACACAGCTTTTTTCTCCTGCCTTTCAATAAGATCTTGCCTAGATCTACCTGGGAGGAAACAGAAACTTAAAAACCTTTACCACCAGCAAGGTTCAGGCAGCATTTCCTCTATACTCTCATTATCTCCAGTTGCTAAGTCAGTTCTATCCAACAGCTAAAACAACGTCTGCTCTAAAACTCACTACTCGCAAAGTTGTAAATTAAAGGAATTATTTACCTTAAAGACCTAAAATATCAATTCTCTTTTTAAAATATATTATCCAAAACTTAGAACTACTTTGAAAAATTAATAATTGAGTTTGTAACTCTAAAAGATTTTAAAGAAGATTCTGAAAAAGAATCAAACTACAGGTAGAAAATGAAATAACTTATCCAGTCACCCCTCCTGTCATTTCCTTCTCATACCACAGATAAATGGAAAGGAAGGGGCTGTCATATTACATACAATGAAAAGGAAGATGGGATAGGGGAAGAGAAGTCACAGGAACTATCAATAAGTAGTGAGCTTCAATTACTACTTAATTTTTACTATTTTTTTAATTATTATTAACTGTTTTATTATTATAGCACAGTTACAAAGGGATGAAGAACAGAAAAGGGACATTATGGTAAAGTACTTAGGATTGTTGGCTGGTGCTTAGTTGGAATACATCACTAACATTTAGAATTATTAGCCTGTGCTTATTGGAATACAAAATTTGAGTAAAAATTTTCAAGCACCAAAACAGAAATAATAGCAAAACAAATCTAAGGGAAAAAGTTTGCTTTGGGGGCCAACTTAAATAGTACATACGTTAAAATGTTACAGCTTAAATGTTAGCAGGTATCTTAAAATTCCTCTAGTCCAACCTTTGCAGGACTCTTTTCTTCTTCAGTATCCATGACAGAGAATCATCCATCCTTTGTTTTGAACTTTCCAAGTCAGGGAGTTCACTAATTTCCCAAAAAGTCTATCACTTCATTGTGGGAAAGCTTTAATTGTTGGGAGTACAGTCTGACTTCTTATAGTTTCTCTAGCAGGTCCCAATCATTACCTCAAAGCAACAGTAAAGAAGCCTGTACTATACACTACATAAAGGCCCTTCAAACATATTTATATATAAATGTGCAGATTCAAGCTATGGTTCAAAGGAAAATGAAGCATAAATCCTTAGAATAATGTTCACAGAATGTCATTTAAGTTATTCTAGAGGAAGCAAGAAAATTTGGTTAAGAATTATTCATTTAAAATATTATAAGCATTACTAAGAAAAATAATCACAGTTCAGAACTTCAAATTTTTTCAAACTTCAGCCTTTCAAGTGCCATCTTTATAACTTTGCCATACTCATAACAATTACTACCATTCTAAATAATACTTTTCTTGAAATTAACTCACATCATAAGTTAAATGAAGTATTTTAAAAGGAAACTTTATATTACAACTGTAAATGGAAAACCATTATGTATCATAAATAGAAATGAACATTAAAAATAAATACATAACTATAATATATGAATACATGTCACCTACCAATGCTGGTATGTGTTCCACCCTCTGAGAAGGAATGATTTAAACTGTCTATTATTGATTTATTTTTGGAAACATATTAAACAATTATAAACTTCTTAAAGCATTTCACAGAACTCTTCAGACAAAAGACATTATAACTGAAAACGGGTAAAACTAGTAGGAGTTAGAAAGGTCCTGACTCTACCACTTATTAGCTGTGTGTCCTTACCCTCATTAAGCCTCGAAATTTGTAGATATTGACAGGTATATGTAGAATAGATAAACAAGATTATACTGTATAGCACAGGGAAATATATACAAGATCTTATGGTAGCTCATAGTGAAAAAGAGTGTGACAATGAATATATATGTATGTTCATGTATAACTGAAAAATTGTGCTCTGCACTGGAAATTGACACAACATGGTAAACTAACTATAACTCAATAAAAAATGTTAAAAAAATTAAAAAACAATAAAAAATTAAAATTTAAATAAAGCCTCAATTTCCACATCTGCAAAATGGGGATAAAAAGAATAGCTATCTCATAGGGTGTTATATAAATTAAACAAAACCATGCAAAGCTAAATATGAAGTGAGTCACATGCATGCAAGCCCCTAGTTGCAGTATCACTCCTTGTATTATTTCTGCAGTTTGAGACATTCGCAAACATTAGCCATCTCCACATAGACCATTTTAATGGCATAGAAGTCAGAGTCTTTAAAGATACTGTATTACATCAGTAACTATAATGTAAAACACATTAATATAGTTAATTTCTAGTGTAAGAAAGTATTACTGCATTTCTGAGACTCTGTGGAATAGCCATGATACTTCAAAATCCAGCAGAGTGTTTCCACATGTACCTGGTACTACACATTTATACTTATGTAGGTTTCATAAAGTCTTAATATTAATTTAGAGAATTTTACAGTAAAACACTTACAAATTTAGTTTTGTAAAGCTCTCTTGTGCATTGTGCTTTTCTCGCTCATAGGCACTTTCAACTTCTTTGAATTCATTCTTGATCATTTCCAAATCAGCAACAGCTTCTGCTTGGCTGGCCTTTTCTACCTGCAAAGCTCCTTCAAGGTCTCGAATCCGTAACTACCAGATGACAGAAAAGCAATTAAAGGGAGTGAAGAAATACTAGCATCAGCCTCAAACTGAGTACAGTACTTTATCAAACAGCAGATTATCATTCATCCAAACAAGTTTTTCTTTCTGTTTTTGGTTTAAAAAAGGAAAATAAACAAAAAGCAGTCTATTCCCTTCCTCAACATGATTAATGGAAGGGAGGAAGAGTGGAAGACTCAAGTACGCTATGAAAAAGGACAGACTGATGCAACATCATCTGTCCTACCAAAGTGCCTAATTTTGACCTGCTAACCCATTTGAACATTTCTTTCATAAACATAATAAGTTAAGTGGTTTTTGAGAACTAAAGGGAAGTATCCTTCCCCTCTTTTGAGAAACATTATTATATGAACATCTTCATAAGCTTAAGAAAGTTAAAAGATCTTTTTATTCCTAGAGATTTTTCACTGTAAAAAGTTAAAATGTTTATTATCAAATAATACTATTTGACTAAAATATTTATGGGTGTAATAATATGATATTTGGAATTTGCTTCAAAATAATTTGGGCGTAGGAGACTAGAAGAGGATTAATAGATAACACACAATTGGCCTGAGGTTAAGTCTTGAAGCTGAGTGAGGGGTATACGGGTAGTTCATTTCACTGTTCTCTCTACTTCTGCATAAACTGGAAACTTTACACAATGAGACATTTTAAAAACCAGATTCCCTGTACATGCCAATAGTAGATAAACAAAGTGCGTTCCCATAAAAGAATAATTTGCAGATGTAAAAAGGCTACAAAACAACTTTCAAAAAGTAAGTTCTCTATGTGGGCCTCCATGTAGTGTCAATATATACTGAAAAGAGCAAAGTCCAGATCACTGTATACAGTATGCTATACTTTGGGTAAACAAGTGGAAAACATAAGGATATGTACAGGCAAGAGAGTAGAATAACGATAGGGACAAGAGTGAAAGTAAGAGTTTTCAACTGCTTGCTTTTGTTTGGATTTTTGAAGTATGTGAATATTTTATCTTTTCAGAAAATTAAGTTAAAAATAAAAATAAGTTTGTTAAAGTTCAAAAGAAGATGGGGGTTGGAAAAAAATGCTTTACACTAGATAGAAAATGGGCTTTGGAACCATAAGACTCAGGTTTGAGTCACAATTCTTCAAATTAACTTAAGTGCCCTTAGACATATTAAACTCCCAGAGCCTAAGGCTCTTCATCGGTAAATAATAAATAATAACAACAACAATAATAATATACAGACTGTCTACAGGGTTGCTACAAAGACCTAGTGAGACAATGTGTATTTAATATTAATATGCATTTAATATTTGATATAAATATAAAATAATTATTTAATAAGTGTTTAGGTAAATATCATTAGGCACTTGATATGTGCCATGCAATGAGCTGGTGCTCAAGATATACACACTCATCGTGAAAATACACAGTCTTAGCATTTGTTAGAAAAGGACGAGTGCTTCCTGTCACAGAGGCAGACCCAAATGGCCATGAAATCAGAGAAATGCTATGAACACTGTGTGACACAGCCTCCCAGGTATAGAAAAGATAACCTGAGTTAGGAAAAATGAACTCACCAAAAAATGCAGCCTAGGAAATAGAAAATGTTTCAATAAATTAATCTATACAAATAACAAATCACCAGAATTACTATCTCTAATTATCCAAACATATTGTGGAGTAATTGAGACATTGAGATAATAATTGAAATAATATAACTAATAATTTATTCTCTTTCACTAAAGTCAAGAAGTAGAACAGATATGTGGATACAACTTTGTAAATTTTCAAAATTGGTCTTTTAAATTTTATTTTTCTTTGTTGTTTTGTCTAAACCCAATGCTCACAAGTAAAATAATAAAGCTAGGAAACATTTTCTTCTATCTACATTGCTATTTTCTTTCAGAAAATATGCAAACTCAATCACAAACGATAAACCAATCCAACTGAAAGAAAAGCAGACTTAAAATAATCAATTCTGAGTCAACTCTCTTGAATCTATTTTCTCATTTTTATGACGCATCCAAACAAATTTAATAACAGAATATTTCAAACATATTTTTAACTACAGTTTATGATAAAATGGTGATTACAACTATTTACTAGTCTCATTTGCTTTTAAACTAGTCTGATACTGAATTTTACTAGGTGTATGTCATTGAAAATACTTGTCAGTATTTATAGATATATGACTCAAATACACACTTTTGCTTTTTTCTAAGTTACAGCACTAAATTGAGTATCAAACATTAATTTTTAATTATATGAGCAAAAAATATACATGCAATAATTTTCATTTTATAGCTACTAACTATATATTCTCAGTCATATAACTACAATGAAAAACTTAAATTTTGAATTCTACTTCTTTCATGAATTTAAAACTTCAGCTTTACTGCTTATTAATGCCATTTTAAAACAAAGAAAAAAAAAGCTTAACTTAAACAAGTTTGCTTTACATATAGATGCACTCAAATACATGGGTCTGAGAATTATGTAGGTAAAAGGCATTTCATTAAAGATAAAACTGAAAATACTGTATTACAAAATTCTTGCAGACTGTTGTATCCTATATTAAGACCTGTTTAAATAACAAGGTAAAATTTGAAAATTCTACTAATTAAATTTTAATATAGCAGAAAAGTCTGAGTCTTTTTAAAATACTCAAATTTAAGTATGGAATTTGGACTTTGGAACTTTATGTAAAACTCTTTACAACAAAGGCTTGGTCCATGGTAGTAGTTTGCCAACCCCCAGTTAAAATGCCTTTGCTTCTTTTGCAAATTCCTTCTCTTTCTCTAAGACCTAGGGAAAAGGACACTTTCCTCAGGATGCCTTCATTTACTTCCCCTCACAGATTAATCCTTCTCCTTATTACGCTCCCACAGTATTTAGTATTTCCTATTTCTAACTATATCTATATATAGGTACACAGAATCTCTGGTAATAGAATGTTTAAGTCCCAGTTTGAGCTCATTCATCTTCATACTTTCAGCTCTTAATATGGCGACAGGTGATATGCACAGGATATACACTTAATCAGTGAAGGTGCATATTTTTTAAAAGTTTTCAGAAAGAAGTTCATCCTATGGATGTTGCTAAAAAAGAACACTCTGATCAGCAAATCTTCCTGAAATGGGCCAGATGGCAAACATTTTGTACTCGCAGGTCATGAGGTCTCTGTCACAACTAGTCCACTATGCCAGTGTAGCACAAAAACCACCACAGACAATATAAACCTTCATAAGAACATGCAGTGGGTGATTCGGCCCTGGGGTGTAATGGGGCAGGTCCTCTCTAACAGAGTAAAGACTACCCTCAGCTATTTCTTTAAACAGAATAACGCATGTCTTAACAATATGCTACCTATTCTAAATGCACACCTTAGTTCTCTGAACATAATCCTGTTTTTTCTAGCTTAATAAAATTCATACAAAAAAATGTATTTTCATTTTACCTGAATAATTTCAGAATTAAATTTTGATTCCAAATGTGCTGCCCTTTCTGCTTCAATATTTTCTTCTAATTTCCTCACTCTTAGTGTAGTTGCCTGAAAACAAATTAGAAGTTTAAACTCATAAGCATTGATATTTAAATTGGGTATAGATCACTATTGTAATGAACACTTCATATCACTGTAGCCTCATTTTTTTATCTGCAGAAGCATAAAAGTTATATTTTAAAAATCATGTAAAAAACCATGTAAAAATCATGCTTGGGAAGAATGCTCCCAAGCTTGCTTTCTCTTTCTTTTTTATTAAGGTATAATTTGCATGTAATAAATTACATATGTTGAAAGTGTATAATTTGGTGAGTCTTGTAAATTCACAGACACAGAAAGTGTATTAGTGACTGCCGGTAGCCAGGGGCAGAATGGAGGAATAAGCACTGACTGCTAATGGGCATAAGGTTTCTTACTGGGGTTATGAGAATGTTCTGAAATTAAATAATGGCAATGGTTTCACATCCTTGAATGGTACACTTTAAAAGGGTGAATTTTATGATAGTGAAGTATATCTCAATAAAAAATAAAAAGAATCCCTAAGTGTAAGAACCAAGGACATGGGGGTGAGGGGTATAGCTCAGTTGGTAGAGTGGGTGTTTGGCATGCATGAAGTCCTGGATTCAATCCTCAGGGCCTCTGTTAAGAAGAAGAAGAAAAAAAATCTAAAGAATCAATAACATTTCAAAGAAGTCACAGCCACCTAAGTAAAGCTTCTTGATTTCTGTCAAAAAGTTCCTCTAAATGCTGACTTTAGTCCTTAGAACAAGGGATCCCCCTTGGCTACAGGGAGAAAGCATGGTATGTACTAAAACAGAAAAATCCTTATGGTTAGCCAGATTAAAATGAGTATTACCCTAGGTAGGGCCAACACTAGTGGAGGGAAAAAATTACTGTAACAACACAAGATGAAATTTCTGTCCTTGAAGAACTAAAGTCAACTTGCTCAGTACTCAAAACACTTCTGTTAGGTTCTACAGGCCAGAAGAAGTCTAACCATTGTCAAGGAAATAACCCATAGACCTTGAGAATAAAGGATCAAAACAAGCAAAAAGCTAATAAAGGGCAAATAGAAAAACCAGTCTAACAATGTTAATATACTCTTTCAGATTCCAAAAATTATTTGCATAAGTTTATCAAAATAAGCATTATATCTTATTAAAATAAAGAATATTCAGTGATTCTGTAATAAAAAAATGAACAATTCAAGTCTTCTTTTCATTTTTCATGTATATGTTGTCATATTAATTATCTGATTTTCACTACAAAAATCAAGCAAATGTTTTGTTTTATCTGCCTAAACCAAAACCAAATGGGTTGAAATAATAAACCAGAGATCACATCTTTATTTTCACACTTTCTGGTTTTAAATGAAACGTCCAGAAGAAAACAAATCTATAAACTGTTTATTGATACTAAAATGATCAATTAATCAGTAAGGACAACAAAAAAATTTTCAACTCTTTAAACAAATTTCTTCCAAGAGTAGGTTTTGCTGATGGAAATAATTAAACTAAAGCCCTCCTAATAAATTTTGTTTTTCATCTTCTAGTCTGGTGAATTAATTCTTACATCCAGCAGAGGGTGACAGAGGAACACCAACTTGCTGTTCACAAATATTTTTCTCCAATATACTATCTACGAGAACTAGTACAACAACCATAATCTGTCTCTCATTAGTATCCAATCCTAATGTAATCTACAAAGCAAGAGCAGAAAGTATAACAGAATCCATATTAAAATACAAAATCCAACACAAATCCATATATACCACCAGCCAATTTAACTAGATACAAGTTTGTCTATAATACAAGGATTATACAATATGCTGTCTGTTCCCCAATACTATGAACATCAGTGTGCTTTATGTAACACAAAACGATCACATTTTTTTATCATTTATTAGCTGGTTGTCATGTCCTTTCCTACTGCAATACACTGCCAAGAGATTTTTATTCCAGTAAATTCTGTGTTCGTTGTACCTAATTTTTTTTTATTTTATGATTTATATCTCATTAAACCACAATAAGCCCAATTAGATAAGAAAAATGAGTTTTCATTCTTTGAAGAAGGTAACATAGAGATGGCTGTCTCCTGTCCAACCCTTTGGTAGATGTTATTTTATGATAACACAGGCATGAGCTGCCAACTCCAATTGAGCAGCAGAACTAACCAAACAAATCCAGACCACATTTGTTCTCCACACCACATTTGCTCCTATAACTTTCAGGGCCAAAAGTTTCACAAAAGTTATGAAAACATATGTGCACAATGAATCTGCTGAAAGACTGGGCAAAAAACAGTTCCTATTACATCCTTTCCTCCTCAAACAGAATACACCCAGCTTAAAGGATATATGTGAACTTAAAGAATTAGTCATACAGAAAAACTTCAATATATAAAATTCACCCCACTAAAATGGACATCAGGAAAAATAGGGGAGGAAATACCACGTAAGTACATACTAATTAGAGATTTCCAGTATGTGTTACATAGTACTGTTTCCAAAACAGCTGCACAAAGTTTACCCCAGAATGTCGACAGCTGGGTAAACAGAAAGTGGTTGTTTAACTATTTTTCCAGATTTTATCACCTGATATTTCCAATTAATGAATACTCTTACAAGTAACCAATATAGTAATAATCTATCTTCAAAAAGATGATTCTAAAGGACTGAGTCATCATAGACTGATTAATTCTATAATGGTTATTTTAGTGGTAAGTATATTTTATTATATTTTAACGGCTGTAAATAATATATTATACGTGTGTTAACAATTAACTACAATACCTATTCCTTACTTATGTGGGGGTAGGGAGAAAAGAATGGTTACCATACTTGGAGCCCTTAATCGGAAGATCTCAAAGTATTTTTTATTACTAAGAAAGAAATCTTAGAGAGTCAAAATCTCAGTATTTGAAAAACAGAAGCACCATAATATCACAATACTTAAGTCATATGTTGAGGAGTCATAACTAAGAACATCATATAAGTCCTTTCCTATTTATCATCCTTGTTCTAATCAAAGAACTTGAAAAGTAGTATTATTAATTAGTCTGACCTTTAACGTGGGCTCTTTATTTTTTAAAGTAAGCACTTACATTGCTAAGTGTCACATTTGCATGAGTGTACAGTACTTATGTTAATGTCATTGACGACATAAATCCTAAAATTGAATACTAATATTCTACAGTTTTCAAAGAAGTGTCATATGTATTTTGTCATTTGACTCAATAATATGGTACATTTTACAAAACAAGCCAATACAACATAGTACATAATATTTTAAATCTTTATAAGGCATTCTTATCTGAATATCTGGGGGTTTTAAGTAGGTCTCTTACATCACATGTAGCCAGTACACTATATAAGAAAAACAGCTCTAGTCAGAGGCAGAATTAATGCTGCTTTTGTGACTTGTAACATGGGAACTGCTGTGTAAAAGTGAACAGCTGATCTTCTGATCAAGGAACACTGATCCACTAAATTCTACCCTCACAAAAATCCAAACATGTTATAGTTATTCTCAATCTCATTAAGTGCACATCACTTTATTAAAACACAAGCTTATCAAAAACAAATGAACATGCTTGCATCTTTCCATGATCATCTCACTGATATTTACTCTACTATGTAGGTCCACCAAAAAGGAAAACAGAATATTTAAAGAGTACCTACCATGTGCCAGAAAAAAAGGAAAACAACCTGTGTCGTAGATGAAAACTTATCTGTCTCTAACTGATGCTCCTTTTATTTCTCTGCTACAAATTACTATTTATTTTTAACTGTTTTATTAATAGCCCAATCATAACTGTTTTCCAGGATCCTTTTGATTATCTTATATGAACAGGCTCACTTAAAGCAGTCCTCACTTTAAAATAAAACAGCAGTACCAAGAAATATCCAAATGTACAAATATTCAGAGCTCTATGTACCCATCACCTTGACCATGATTAACTCTGCAGTTTCAGGAACCTCAAAATTAGTCACTGAATATAGCAATAATCGAAGGCTTAACAAATTCAGGATGGACATAAAAAGGCAATGAGATGATTATAGGAATAAACTGGAGAACAAAGAAACTTCTTTTATTCACAAGGATTGAAAAATTAAGTATTTCACTCAGCCTGTAAAAGAGTTTAGTGAGGGAAAAAAGATTACACATTATATATTATACTTTCAAGGTATAATAAAAGAAACCACAGACAATGAAAATAGGAAATTTCAGGAGAAGAATTTACAGACCACAAATTCTGATTAGCATGATAATAAATTAATTTAGCATCTTTAAAATCATCTTTACCTTTTCTGGCAACAAAAAGTTCAGTATTTAACAAATATTTGAATAAACTTCCAATTTTAAAATCCACTTGAACATAAATACAAAAATATATAATACTTATAAGCATAATTGTGTAACACAGGTGATTTCATTATATATCTACTTTACAGTTGATAATCAACACAAATAGCTGTTTAAAAACCATTCCTACAAACACACGATGGCTTTATAAAGATGACTCATAAGAGGTTGCTTCATGGACAATGTGAGAGGTGAGATTCATTTGTCTTCCCCTTTTCACTTAAACGTAGTATACGTGTAGAGAAAAAGGCTACATTCTACCTTTCTTTATGTTGTTATAATATAGAATAAGACTGACAGACGCAATTCAGAATTTATTTGCAAAGACTGTTTTCTCCCACTGTAATCTTCATGAAATTCTTCAGTTCTCTCAGAATTAGGTTTGCATCTTCTCTTTTCTCTTTTCTTATTGAGTTAAGCTTATTTCCCATGATAAAAACAAAACATAACAAAACAAAACAAAAACCTCCCCTAGTTGTAAAGAGGTTTATAAAAGCCATGGATATTTCTTTTACAGTTCACTTTTCCCTTGGTTCTGTGGTATCCAGCACCACATTTAGAAAATTGGATTGGGAGTTTGTTTTGTTTTTTTTTTTTTAATCTAAGAAACCATTGATCCATGTTAAAATGATTAAGCTACACAATGGTCTATAGTTTATCAGATTTTTTAAATTTATATATATATACACATACACACACACACACACACACATATAAACTTTTGGGGACCAGGCACATAAAGAAATTGCCTTTTCATGAAACATAATTGTTAAAGCTTCACTAAAATTTAAAACATTAATCAGGCTAAGTGTCTATTATATTCATTGCTTTAGTCTTATATTACTGACATTAAACAATGTGTTCTATTAAATTAAAATTTCAACAATTTTCCTCTCTATTATTTCATCTTATATTACTCCTTTTAAAAAAATACCACTGATGATTATTTAACTACTGAAAATTACTAGTAGTTAATGTCTCCACAAATGAATGTAAAAGTGGCAATAAACTGCTCTCTAGAAATTTAACTTCTCCTTCAATTATGTCATCCTCTGGTCAAATAGCCAATACAAACACATTCACTTAAACACAAAGCAAAAATTTTTAACGTGTCTAAATATGAAGAATTATAGATAAGTCACAGGACTATATTTGTCCACTTATAAAATTCTTATAAATAAAATAAAAATAGAGACTATCTGGACTACCTTCAGATTCTCCAAAAGCAGAGACGTGGCATAATCAAAAGTATTTATGGAGTAGCTAAAAAAAACCCACAAGTAAAACTAGTCTAAAACAATGTCATATTTACAACATCAATAAAAAAAGAAATTAGAGCAGGTGAGTATTTTATAAGAAAAATAATCAATACTGAGTTGTCCAAAAACAAATCCTAAAGTTTAGGCGTTAGACATTTCCTCACTTGAGTCAAATTTGGCTTACCAAGAATTTTATCAACGAAAATTACTGTTACCTAGTACTTCACATCTCTAAGGCAATTAAAATGTTTTCAGTGATGATCATAGAATTTTATAGCATCCTAAAGTGGCTTCCGAATGATTTTTTTAATTCTAAGTATATTCAGAACTTTAACTCTATTCTAATCCTTTTTAATCAGCTGTCCACAAACCATATAATATTAAAAATGATAAAATAAAATATAATGATATATTCCTAAATTTTCTGACCTGAAAAATGTTCAGCACAAGTGACAAAAAAGCTAAAAATATTTAGAATATAATCTCATTTTTTAATTTTTTCTCTAAACTTATATAAAATTAGACCATGCGTGGTAAGAGTAATTTTATCTTTGCCAAGTTCATATTTGTCATTATCATTAAGAGTTTCTATATATTCCACACTCCATTCTCCCTACTATTAACATCTTATAATTATATAGTACAAATAACCCATTAAAAATGCAAAATGGATCAGAATAAATATTTCTCCAATGATATACAAATGGTCAGTAAGCATATGAAATGATACTCAACATCATTGGTCATCAGAGAAATACAAAGCAAAACCACAATGAGATACCATTATACACCCACTATACAAGCTGTCATTAAAAAGACTGATAGTAACAAGTGATGGTGAGGATCTAGAGAAATTGGAACCATCATACATTGCTGGTTAGAATTGTGGGAATATAAAACTGTGCCACCACTGTGCATAACAGTCTAAAGTTAAACATACAGTTATCATGTGACTCAGCAACTCCACTCCTAGGTAGAACTATAAACATGTCCACAAGAAAACTTGTACACAAACGTTCATAGAGTCATTATTCATAACAGCCAAAAAGTGAAAACAGCTGTCTATCAATTGATGAGTGGATACACAAAATGTGGTATATAATACACTGAAAGATTATTCAGTAATAAAGAGGAATGGAGTACTGACAGACGATACAACATGGATGAATTCTGAAAACATCTTGCGAGGTGAAAAGAGTCAATCACAAAAGATCCAATATTGCATGATCCCATTAATATGAAATGTCCTGAATAGGCAAATATATAGACGCAAAAGTAGATTAATGGTTGCTTAGGGCTGAGAGGGAAGGAAGAAGAGGAGAGACATAGTTAATGGAAATTAATGGAAAAGTTCATGGAAATTAATGGAAAAGACCTATAGATTGTAGCATTCCAACATTTTCCAATAAAGTATTTGGCACATCTCCTTATCACTTGACAGTAAGGCTTCCCAAGACCAATACTCATATTTAAGTGCTACTCAACATCTCCACATGGATGTCTAATAGGCATATGAAATTTAAAGTATCTAAAACCAAACTCCTCATCTCTCCCAAATCTACCCCACTTGCATTCTTTGCCGATGAATAAATGGCAATGTCATCCCCCATATCTCAAGACAAAATCTTTAGTATTATTCTCTACTCCTTTATTTTCCTCTCACAAGGCAGGTCCAATAAATCTGAAAATTCAGCTGATTCTATCTTCCAAAATACATACAAATCTGACCATCTCCTCTACCACTAACTTGGTTTAAAACACCATAATCTCTCATCTAGACCACTTTAACAGTCTCCTAAATGGCCTCTTACAATGTGTTTTCCAATAAGTATAAAAAATGATCCTTTTTTATTTTTTTATTTTATTGAGTTATAGTCAGTTTACAATGTTGTGTCCATTTCTGGTGTACAGTTAAAACAAATCAGAGCGGGCATATCACTTCTCTTCTCAAAACCTTCCAATGGCTTTCCACCTCAGAAAGAAAGCCAAAGCTCTTACAATGAACTACAAAAGACTTTCGGGGTTCTATAAAATCTGCCTACCATTCTCTGTATCCTACTAGGCTTTCTCTTGCTCATTCCATTTCAGTCACAATGGACTACCTGCTATTTCCCAAACTTTCCAAGCACAATCACATCTCACAGCCTTTGTACTTTCTATTCCTTCTACCTAGAATCTCTTCTTACAGTTAGCCATATGGCTCAGCCTTTCTTCCTTAAAGTCTCTGCTCAAATGTCATCTTATCAAGTCAGCCTACCTTGACCACTAACATAAGGGGGTAACCATCCCATTCCATTATTTATTATAACCCTCATCTGCTTTATTCCTCTTCATAGGGCTTATCATGTTCTGTTTAATTTAATGTATGAGTCTCCCTGACCGAGTATCAATTTCAAAAGAGAAGATGCTTTGTTTTATTCACTGTTTGCCTCAAATACCCAAAAGTGTGCCTGACACTCACTATAAATATTTTCCAAATAAACAAATGAATACAGTAGTCACAATATAAGAACAGGATGCTACAAAAATGGTACAGAGAACAAGAGCCCTCAGAAACTAAAAAGAGAATAGAAAATATTCAATTAGAAGATTAGAAAAGTCAAATAAATCTCCCACAAAGCAACAACAAAAAGACAAAGAGAAAGACAACAGAAAGGTAAGAAAAGCAAAAGACAATCCAGTTGGTCAGACAATTAAATAATTAAAAGCCTAAAAAATAGAAAGTGGAAAAAACCCTAAAGAGGAAATTATGAAGAAATAATATGAGAGAATTACACAAAATAAAGGACATGAGTCCCCTAACTAAAATAGTCACCAAATGCCCTGCACATTGAATACCAAAAAACCTATACTAAGAAACACTGCTTATCTTTGATGTTCTGAAATTTTATTGTCAGTGGAAATTCTACAGCAGTAATAGCTTGGCATCTTCACAAATACAAAGGGAAAAGAAAGCTATAGATAGAGAATGGATAGATTGAGAGACTTAAGAGACATCAGTTAATTACAATTTGTAGACCTAATAGGGATTCTGATTCAAACACACATTTATGCCATATATGGAGCAATTTGAAATGTGAAAAATGCCTGGATATTTGATTATATTAAGTAATTACTGTTTATTTAGGTTTGATATTGATAATATGGTTCTAAATAAAAGACCCTTTATTTTTCACAAAACACAATTAAATATTTATGGTTAAAATAACATGATGCCTGGGATTTGTTTCAATATAATATGGGAAGAAGAAAAGTGAGTAGGGGTGTAAATGATACCAGATTGCCTATAAATGAATAATTGTTGAAGCTGGTGATGGATACGTTAGGTTCATTATACTATGCTGTCTAGTTTTTTTAATGTTCAAAGTTTTCCATTAAAAAAAGTGAAAAATAAGAAAAGGGAACCCTCATGCAACACTGGTGGGAATAAAAATTGATGTAGCCACTATGGAAAATAGAATGGTGATTCCTCAAAAAATTAAAAATAGAACGACCATATGATCCAGCAACTCCATTCTTGAGTACTTCTCCAAATAAAACAAAAACACTAGTTAAGAAAGATATATGCACCCCTAAGTCCATTGCAGCATTACTTACAACAGCGAAGCTATGGAAGCAATCTTAGTGCCCACCAACAGATGAATGGATAAAGATGTGGTATATATATACAATGCAGTATTAGTCATCCATAAAAAAAAAAAATGAAATCTTGCCATTTCCAACAACATGGATGGACCTGGACAGTTTTACGCCAAGTGAAATAACTCAGATAGAGAAAGACAAATATTTTATCATTTCACTTATATTTGGAATCTAGAAAATAAATGAATAAACACAACATAACAAAAACAGAGTTATAGATAGAGAGACCAAACAGGTAGTTGCCAGAGAGGAGGCAGTGGGAGGGGAATAAACAGGTGAAGGAGACTGAGGGACAAACTTCGAGTTGCAAAATAAATGAGTCACAGGTATGAAATGTACAGTGTGGGGAACATAGCCAATAACTATGTAATATATTTGTATGATAACAAATCATAACCAGATTTATGGTGATCATTTTGAAATGTACAGAAATATCAAATCACTACATTGTGTAACAGGTACTACACAATGCAAGTGTTGTAGGTGAAGTATACTTCAAAAACACACTCATACAAAAAGAGATCAGATTTATGGTTACCAGAGGCAGGTGGGGGTGGGGAGAGGTATTTGGATGAAGGCAGTTGCAAAGTACAAACTTCCAGTTACAAGGTAAGTAATTCTAGGGATGTCATATACAACATATTACATATAATTAGCACTGCTGTATGAAAGTTAAGAGAGTTACGCAGAAGAGTTCTCATCATAGGAAAGAAATTTTTTTTTTCTGTTTCTTTCGATTTGTATCTATATGAGATGATGGATAGTCACCAAACTTATTGTGGTCATCATTTCATGATATATGTAAATATATCAGATCATTATGCTGTACACCTTAAACTTATACAGGGCTATATGCCATTATATCTCAATAAAGCTGGAGGAAAAAAAGTTTAAAAGAATAGAGGACCAGGAAAACTTTCAGACAGGAAAAGAGTGAGAAAACGGTCACCAACAAGGGAATACAAATAAGAATAACATCAGGCTAATCAACGGCAACAGAAGAGTCTGGGAACCAGTGACGCAAGGCCTTCAAATTCTAAAAGAAAGACTTCCAATCTAAAAGTCTGTATTCAGCCAGATTATATCCATCTTAATATTTTACTGATAAAAAACGTGTTCAGACATGCAAGATCAAATAAAACTTAGCTCCCAGACACCCTTTCTTTAGAAACTACTAGACTATGTACTCCAAAAGTAATGGAGGCAAGGGACCTAAGAAACAGAAGATCCAACAGAGGATAACGAAAAGTCCCCGGGTGATGGCTGTGCCAAGTGCCTAGACAGCACTGAGGAGGTGGTGCAGAGGAGAGTCCCAGAAGAATAGGATAATTTTCTGAGGAAAGATTCCATAAGGTGGCCAATCAGAATTCCTTCCTGGTTTTAAAAAGTTACACCCCCACTTTCAAGGTACAAGAATTTTTAACAGCAATTTTACCCTCAGCAATGCTGGGTACTATCATTTTCTTTAATCTTACTATTGTTATGAGTGTTACTGTCTTTCTTACATTATGGTGAGGTTAACTATTTTTCATGTTTGTTATTCATCCGAAATTATTCTTTCATATCTCCTTTGACTTTCTTGGTAGGTTTTTTTCATAAAGGCTTTCTGCTTTTTCTTACCAAATAGTAGGGGATTTAGAGAGAGAGAGATTTATCCTTTGCTGTAAATATTTTTCTCATTTGGTTGTCCTTTTATTTTATTAGAAGTGGAGGCTTTACTTATGTATGACTTTAATTTTTCCTAGTCAAAGCTATGAATTTATTCCTTTACAATTTTGTTCTTCTGCTTTATTACTAGTAAGTCATACTGCACTCAGAGAGCAGAAAAAATTAATTCAAATTTTCTTCTTAGTTTATTGCTATTTTTAATATTTTACTCTTTTTAATCCAACTTGAATTTATTTTAGAATATAATGTCAGGTAGGAATCTAATTTTATTTTGTCCTAAATATTTAACCAATTATTTTAACATGATTCACTGAATAATCTTTCCTATTCTTACTGATTTAAAATATCTTGATATACTAAATTTTCATATATACTCTGCAAGCTCTACAAGTCTACTACTGGTCTTTCATTTCTGTGCCACTGGAAGTCTGATCTTAGAGATACTGTAATTTTTGGCCACTCAACAACCTTTTCCCTCCTTTTGGTACCAGCATCCTAATTTCCTAAAAAAGAATTTCTTTTGAGTGGCTTTAATTTTAGTAGAATTGAGAGGGATTTATTTGGGGCAAATTATCTCTTTCAACCAAATGTTCTCTTTCTGAGATTTGAATCCTGAATAATGTTACAAAAAGAATGAAAACTGCTGGTACCAATTAACCCCAATTTCATCCATCATTTCTGCTACCAAGAGCTCTGGAGGTGCTCTGGGACTCATATAATTTCTGAGCCTGACTCCTTAACATCCCTCTGAATCTGTGAATATGATTCCCATATTCACTGAATCCCCTATTTAAGTTAACCAAAGCTGGTTCCTGTTGCATACAACCAAAAACCACAACTGGTACATTACTGAAGCTTTATAATCTGTATTAACTTCAGGTATAGTAAGTTCCTACTCATTAGTCTTATCAAAATGTTTTAGAGACTCTCATGTGGATGAATTTTACAATCTGTCTTTCCAAAGCAAATCCACTGAATTTCTGATTGGAACTGCTTTAACCCATAATATAATCTAGGGAAGATTCATATCTTTACACTGTTAAGTGTTCCCAAAATGTCTCATCATTTTCTTTTAAGACTCTCAGTTAAATTCCAGTTTTTTAAAATGTATTTATTGTTAATTGCATTCCTGTTGTTGTCAGTGTGGTGATGAAAACTGTTCTAGTATTTTATTCTCTGATTATTATTGTTCTAAGAATGTAAACGTAGCTGTTATACATTATTTTCTTTTTGACCTCCTTCTTGAATGTTCTTACTAGTATCAGTAATTTCAAAGTTTATTTTCTTGACCATTCAGGTTATCGGGGTTAGTATATCATCTTAAAATAGTAAGAATCATACCTTCTTTCCAAAAATTATAATTCTTACTGCTGTTCTTGCATGTATATATTTCTTTGGCTAAAATTCTCAGCAAATGTTAAATGACAAAAGTGAACTTAAGGAGAGAATCTCCAGCATTTAATCATTAAATACTCTTTATAAATGTTTATTTACCTAATAAGAATTATAAGTTTTTGTTAGGATAAAATTTACTTATCTATTGAAATATTTAATTTCCCACAAAGCAAAAGAAAATTTTTTAAAAGAATTAACAAATAAGTTAGATTTCTCTCAAGATTCCAGTGATTATCAGTATCATTTACTCATAAAAATCATATCTTTCATTTGTAAACTGATACTCCTTTTCCATCTAAAGTCATACCTGAAAAACATTTTACAACACTATGCAGCTGGTACACATGATTTAAACTACAAAATTAGAATTTAGTATTAGGTATACAAAATATTTTCCTGTGCTGCTTCCTCAACCTTGTAATGTAAACAGTTATCCTCAAACTTTACAAATATTCCATGACAATTAACTGTTAAAAACAAACAGCTTTTTTTTTAATTAGGAACAAAATTTACTCAGATACAAAAGTTTTCAAAGAAGCTAATATTCAATTGAAATAAATGTCAAAAAAATTCGTTTCATATTTTATCGCAGAGTAAAACTTTCTCTGACTTTAAATTACTGACTGGAAACATATATATGCTATAAAAGAATGAGAAAATGTACCTCAAACTCTTTTCTAAGACGTTCCTCTCGTTGAGTGCTAAATTCGAGTTCATTTGTTTGTCGCCGTAAAAGGTCAGAGCAGTCCATGTGCTCAGCTTCTAATTTTTCTACTTTCTTGTGCATATTTTGTACAGCACTATCTTGTTCCTGGAAAATAATTCATTTTTGCATCAATAAGTTTATAAGCCAACAATGACTAAAATTTATTCTGTGTAAGACAGTGAGTAACTAAATCTGTGCTTCAACCATAATAATAGGTTAATTTACATAAGCAAGAGAGGACTGGATATTTTCTAGCAATGTTTCAAAATATACACGTATTTAAACAGCACTACCAGGGTTTTACAACCTAAAAAAATCTGATTAATACATATTACAATTGAAAATGTATATAGCTTACTACAATGTTATGCCTATTCAACTGACCTCTGAAGGTAGTTACATAATACTGTGGTTCAACTGCCATGTATAAAGTTTTCCTCTCTCATTAAAATTGTATTAAAATATTTAGTAATACAAATATAAACCACTCCCTTGTGTGATAAGGAACGATTAGCCTGAATGCCTAATAATGACCCTTGAGAGATTTTTATGTGAGCTCATGGTACTTTATGCTTAGAGCTCTTAAAGTTGCATCCACTAGATGGCTGTATTTCATTTTCTCTTCAGTTTTCAAGTTTTGAAATCTTTGCTGCATTATTGAAAGAAAAATAACATCAAGTTGTCTTCTATTTAGGTCCTTCAATCTCCTTTTCCAACTAAACTCAGAAATCACAGTTGAATTTTATACAAGTTCAAACATAAAGTTAACACACATATCAAAGGTATTTTCCACAGTAATTTAGATTAATCTTTCTCACTTAAGGTGTTTGACAAAGCCTTGTTTCCCCTCTTTCCCTCACCAGCATAATCTTATTTGGGAACACACATGTATTAATACATGCCTCCAAGTATCCCTAACCACTCAAATGGTATGATCAGGATCTGAGTGAGAACGTTTCAAGTACCAAATATAATTCTCTGTAAAAAATTCTAGTTTGGCAAGTACGCAGCAGTATAGTCCACAAAGGATGAAGAAGAAAATTTAATTCCTCTCCACATTCTGTCATTCTTAAGACTACTATATTCTACACCTGACTACATATGAACTCTAAAGAATTATTTTCTTCAGGTAATGGGAACTCCTTAATATACAAAAGTTCATCTACTTACACATTTTCTATCTTTAAACTATCATAGATAAGAATAAAGCCGGGTACCAGAGCAAGAGTGTGTCAACACTGCCTACAAGCAACAGAGAGCACTCACAGTTTTCATCATGACACCCTGAATTCAGAAACAAAGGGTATTGTGAATAGCCCTATGTAATCTAACTTCATCATAAGAGTACCTTCATTTATGAAAGCAAGTTTTAAGACCATTAAGCATTACACAAGTATAAGTTACTATTATTATTCTACATGATAGGACCTCCTTCTCCAAACAGTCAATAGTATCAGTATTAATTCAAACTACTGTTAAATTATATGCCTTCTTGACTTACAAATATGTAATTCCAACTTCCAATCATCCACTTAGATCACTCTGTATAAAAATGTATAAACAGCAATTTACAAGGCTAATCACAAAATAAACTAAATAATTTGAAATAGAAACAAAGTCTATAACCAAAAATGTTTATCTCCTAGTTGAAGGCAATTATTTCAAACAATATTTATTAAATCAAGAAAAATAAAGTATTCAGGAAGTCTCATGAGATATATTTATAAGAAAATATGACTTGTGATTCCCATTGCTTTGATAAATAGTATAAAAAGAAAACAAAGAATCATTCCAAATACTATACTAATATATGCCTATCATTCCATGTGAGTTTGAATTTAATCCTATAAAAAAGAACTGGAAAATGAATGGCTATTAGTTAGGGCTTTAACTTTATGATATTTGACTTATTTAAATATTACTTACCAAGTAGCTTTCAACTAAAAGTCTTTCAAAATGTAGATCACAGTTCTAATGCAGAGGTCAAGTAGTCATTAATATTATGTGATAATTACTACACATTATTTGATATGGATACCAACATAGAGTTTTTATTGAACAAACTGCTTTCCTCATGTAGTATAATTTTTAGGAATTCTATTCACATATCCAAGAAATTTATAATACGTAATTAAGTTAAAAGATTACATTAATTAAAATTACATTGATTGATTTTTCTAATGTTAAACTCACTCGGCCCCTCCGGTATAAAATCCTTTTATATTTAATCTTTTTTGTATTTTTGCTGCATTCCGTTGGCTAATATTTTGTGTAATACTTTTACATGTATATTCATGAGTGAGAATGGCTATAATTATTAGCCCTTCTTGTATTCTTGTCAGTTTTAGTTTGGTATGTTATCAAGAATTTTCATCTCTGGCAGAGTTTATGTAAGACTGAAATTATTTGTTCTTTGAACGTTTCTTTCTATTCACTGGTGAAGTAATTTGGGCCTGGAAATTTGACACTGACTCAATCAAGTCTTCTACCTCCTACATCTTAAATTAGTTGAGGAAGGTAAGGGGATTTTATTCATCTGTTTGAAATATCCAGCCAGATAATCCTATAGCAAAGATCATGGTTAAAAGAGCTAACCCAACACTGACAGCTTCTAATAAGCTTTTTAGTCCCGTACTCTTACACATAAGAAAACACGGTATTTTTTTAAAAAATTCCCCAGCATAAAAGATGAAATCTAATCAAATGGAGAGGGGGGGAAAAGATCACCTGGGAGAAACATATACAAAGAGAAGAAAACTTCAGAATATATTCAGAGAACATAAGTAGTTACAGAATGGCAGAGTAAAGACGACCAAAAATTCTTTCCTCCATTAAAGCAACAAGAACATTGCCCAAAAAAAAGTCAAAATCAAAATATTTATAACTGGAAATTAACCAGAGGCCTGCAATAATCCAAGAAATATTTATCAAGAAAATCAGTAAGAATAGCAGTAAGAATAGCTGAATCTCAGTAAGAAAAGCAAATTTTGTGGCATTTAAATTTGCCTTAATTCCACACTGCCTTCCCCCAACTCCTGATGGCCTTGAAAATCAGCAGTCTCAATACAATTGCATAGACATCAAAATAACCTTTATGTCCATCAACAGATAAATGGGTAAAGAAAATATGGCATATAAGTATACAGTTTAATACACACACACACACACACATATATACAGGTGTGTGTGTATGTGTGTATATATATGTATATATATATATATGTATATGTATATATAGTTGACCCTTGAACAACTATAAGCATGGGTTTGAACTGCATGGGTCCACTCATGCACAGATTTTTTTCCAATAAATATATTGGAAAAAATTTTCGGAGCTTTGTGACAACTTGAAAAATAAAGATAAACTGCATAGTCTATAAATATCAAAAAATTAGAGAAAAGTTACGTCAAGAGTGCATAAAATATTGTACATACTAGCCTATTTTATCATTTAGTATCATAATATACACACAAATCTATTATAAAAAGTTAAAATTTATCAAAACTTATACACACAAATACAGACTCTACTTGGCACCATTCGCACATGAGAGAAATGTAAACAAACATAAAGATGCAGTATTAAAACATAACTGCATTAAAATAACTGTAGTCCATAGTGTATACTGTAATTATTTTGCAGCCACCTCCCATTCCACTGCTCAAGTGAGCTCAAGTGTTGCGAGTATCTGCTTAAAATGCGGCTTGATGCTAACCATTTCCACATGAGCCATTCATCTCTCCAGTAAACTTCACATCACAGGAAAAAGTGATCTCTCATGGTTCTCAAGTCTTCATTGTGTTTAGTGCAATACTGTAAACCTTGAGTAACACCATGGGACCTATACAAAGTACCACTAGTAGTTCTGGAAGAGCTCCCAAGAAGCAAACAAAAATAATCACATCACAAGAAAAAGTTGAATTGCTTGATATGTACCATTGACTGAGGTCTGCAGCTGTCATTGTCTGCCATTTCAAGACAATGAATCCAGTGTAAGGACCATTGTAACAAAATAGAAAAGGAAATTAGTGAACTATGGCTGAAGCTACAATAGCAGGTACGAAAACTTGGCACTTTTTGTGGAATACCTTTTTATCTCATATTGAAAAGGCAGCTTTTACGTGGGTGAAGCATTGCTGTAAGAAGGGCATACCTACAGACTCTAATATGATCCAAGAAAAAGTGAAGTCATTATATGACAACTTAAAGCAAAAGGAAGATAAAGGATCTAAAGCTGGAGAATGTAACACCAGCAAAGGATGGCTTAATTATTTTAGAGAGAGATTTGCCTTTAAAAATGCCAAGATAACAGGAGAAGAAGCTTCTGACAACCAAGAGGCAGCAGATGAGTTCCCAGATGCTGTTAAGAAAATCACTGAAGAGAAAGGATGTCTGAACAGGAGAAACCTGTCTGAACAGGTTTTTAAAGCAGATTAAAATAGCCCCACTAGGGGAAAAGACGTCCAAAGGATATTTAATCATAAGGAAGAAAAGCAAGCACCAGGATTTAAGGCAGGGAGAGATAGGCTAACTCTACTGTTTTGTACAAAAGCAGCTGGATTTATGACCAGGACTGCCCTTATCTACAAAGCTGCTAACCTCTGAGCTGCTGGTCTTTTGGTTGTACCAGAAGGCCTGGACAACAAGAACGCTTTTTCTGAATTGATTCCATTGACGTTTATCCCTTAAGTCAGGAAGTACCCTGCCAGTAAGAGACTGACTTTTCAAGGTCTTTTGATATTGGGCATGCCCCTGGCCACCCAGGGCCCCATAAGATGAACTTGAAATGGTCTCCTTGCTCCAAACACAACATCACTAACTTAGTCTCTAGATCAGGGGGTCATAAGGATCTTTAAGGATCATTACATATGGTATTCTATGGAAAGGATGGTCAATGCTATGGAAGAGAACCCTGAAAGAGAGAACATCACAAAAGTTTAGATGGATTACAGCATTAAGATGCCATTGTTCTTATAGAAAAAGCCATGAAAGCCATCAAGCCCAAAACAATAAATCCCTGCTGGAGAAAACTGTGTCCTGATGTTGTACATGACTTCACAGGATTTACGACAGAGCCAATGAAGGAAATCATCCAAGAGATTGTGGATATGGCAAAAAAAGATGGGGGTGAAGGATTTCAAGATAAGGATCTTGGAGAAATTCAACAGCTAGCAGACACTACATCAAAGGACACCACACCAACTTAATGGAGATGAATGCTTCCAAACTAGTGTCAAATGATGAGGAAGAAGACATAGAAGAAGCAGTGCCATAAACAAACTGACATTAGACAGCCTGGCAGAAGGCTTCTGGTTTCAAGACTGCTTTTGACTTTCTTTTACAACATGGATCCTTCCATAATACGGGCACTAAAACTAAAACAAACAATGAGAGGAGGACTGGTACCACTTAGGAACATTTTTAAAGATGTGAAAAAGCAAAAACTTCAGATAGAAATGAGGATGTATTTCTGTAAAGTTATACCAACGGTACCTGCCTCTCCTGTTTTCCACCTCCTCCATCTCTCCCACCTCAGCCACCCCTGAGACAACCCCTCCTCCTCCTCCTCCTTAATATGAAGACGACAAGGAAGATCTTTCTGATGATCCACTTCCACTTAATGAATAGTAAATAACGTTATGGTGTACAGTTAATAAACTTATCTGTTGTGTATATGTGTGACTTCATGTGAATATCTCATAACTGTACAGCAAGGACTGTATGAGACGTTCCTGTGTCCTCATCATCACCTAAGTATTCATTGTCTAGAAAGAACATCCTGTGCAAGATTTGTGTTGAAGGAGATAGCCTATCCTTACACAGGCATAAGGTGAGTGGTATTTAATATAAAATTAGTAATGTGTTAGTTTTCTTATGGTTTTATAACTTTGTTTTCAAAGAATCACGTTACTGTACAGTATGTCTCTCTCTCTTGTAACTAGAGAAACTGCATATCAGCCTATCATCACAGGTAAATGTTTTTTTCCTAATGTAACAATGTTTGCATCAGAAAGACTGTAATACTGTATGCCATAAAATTTTTATTTTATAAACTGAATATTAAGATATGATGTATTTTATAAATTGAATATAACATGGCTACAGTTAACAATACCATATTGCATACACTGAAAGTTGCTAAGGGAGTAAATCTTAAGTTCTCACCTCAAGAAAAAACATTTGTAATTCTGTGGTGTAATGGAAGTTAACTAAACTTATAATCATTTTGCAATACATACATATATCAAACATGCTGTATACCTTAAACTTATACAGCATTACATGTCAATTATGTTCAGTAAATCTGGAAAGAAAAAAAAAAAGAACCGTAGCTATGAAATCCAGCATGCTGGCTACTTTTAACACCGAAAATATTCAGTAAAGCCAGAACTTAAATATGAGATGAAAAGTGAGACTGGAGGTCTTCGAAGATCATCTCCGTAGAAAGGACACAAAGAGGGCAGGCACCATCAGTTAAACAGATTGGAGCAAACCTACCCAATCATCTCTGCTTGCTTGTTCCTCAACCCCACTTAAATAAAGATGGAATTAAAATGAACTGCAGAAAAGATGACAGCAAACAAGAGACATCAAAAGCCAATTTGGAAGATGGAAAGTAAATGGACAAGTGATAAATGACAGGTTTCAGCTTTTTCAACCTTGCTGAATACTCAAAAAGGGAAGAGCCTAGTAGCATGCTGAATTCACATCCACAAAAGATCAGAAATTGGAAGCAGCAATTACCCCTGAAACCAAGCCATAGGGTCGAAATGAATATAGATGGATTATGGGATGTTCCTAAAAGCAGCAGTTAGTTATAGCCTCAGATCTCCTCTGCCAACTCCCTCCCTGACAAAGGCTCCTCTCCATCTTGGAAAAAGAGAGTTTATTTACTAACGAGAGATGCTGACCCAAAGAAGTTCTGAGGTCATGGAAACCAGACACAACTGAAGGTCAGGATAAGATATTTTATTAAAAATGAGATTAGGTGAAACCTGTATCGAGGGTGGTAAGACCTCACAGCTCCCCTTCTCTCTTCAGAACACTGACTCCTACACTTGGGTAGTCTAAGCATAAGAGGAGAGACTGGAGGGCTCCTTTATGGGGAAACTACCAGTACAAGGGAAAAGAGCTGCAGATGCTGGTATTTTTAAGGTGCCCAATTAAATGGAAGGGCTCCACATACACCGATCTTTCTCCCAGCCTCTTAGTGCCTCATTCTTAAACATTAAACACAACCAAGGATCATCAGACTTTTGAGGAAAGCTTCTCATGTGAAACTCAGACAAATGGCGCCAAACACTCAGAAAAAACAAAGATGATCTGGGACAGAGGGAACACAGAGAAGAGACACCTTCAAAACAAGCATGACTTCCATTCTCAGAGAGTTAAAATAAGACATTACAAGCATGAAACAAGAAGTCTGTCATAAAAAGGTAGTGAAAGAATAAGAAATAGCTCTTGGAAATTAAAAACCCCAAAGCAGAAATGAAAATACAATAGAAAAGTTGTAATATAAAATTGAAGAAATTTCCCAGAAAATAGAGCAAAGATATAAAAGGATGAAAAAGAGAAAAAATTAAGAATGTCAACTTTATGCTAAATTGACCTTTAATCCAATTCAATTCCAATCAACATTACAGCAAGGCTTCTTGGTGGAATATAGCAAGCCAATTCTTAAACTCACATGGAAGATTAAAAGGCTAAGAATAGGGGGAAGGTATGGCTCAGCATGAACGAGGTCCTAGGTTCAATCCCCAGTACTTACATTAAAACACACAAACAAACTTAACCCCCTCCCAAAACAGGCTAAGAATAATTCTCCTCCCCCTCAAAAAATATTAAGAATATGGAGAAGGGAACTTCCTCTATCAGATATCAAGACTTACTCTAAAGTCATGACAAATAAAGCAATTTTAAAATTGATTCAGGGGGTAGAGCTAGGTGGTAGAGCGTGTGCTTAGCATGTGCGAGGTCATGGGTTCAATTCCCAGTACCTCCATTAAAAAAATTTTAAATTGATACACAAACAGGCAAACATGTAAGTGAAATAGAAGAGAGTGCCAGGAACCAAACCTTAGATGTATAGGAGCTTGATATGAGAAAGAAATAACATTATAAATCATTAAGCGGTAAGAAAACAGACAGCTGAATAACTAGTATAGGGACTTGCGGTTATCCATTTGGAAAAAATAAAATTAGACACCACTTCATGCTCTATACAGAAAAAATATTTTTTTCTTTATGACTTGGGGTTATATAAGACATAAAAAGCACTATTAATAAAGAAAAAGACTGATAAATTCAACTACATTAAAATTTAAAACTGCACCCTCAAACAAAATGTAAATCGTCTCCATGTCTCCACACAGAGGAAAAAGATGTTTGCCATGGGTATTTAAATAACCAAGGATTAGTAACTAAATATATTTTTAAAAACTCCTATAGATCAGTAAGAACATACAAACAATCCAAAAGGAAAATAGGAAGAAATATAAAATTGCAGTTCACAAAATTTTAAGAAACATCAATGGCCAATAAACATAACATGCTCAATGCCAGGGAAATAGAAATTCAAGCAAGAAGAGACACCTCCTATTGCAAAGAAACTAAACTGGAAAAATACCAATGTTCAAGAGACTGCAAGGAAAAGGAAACTTCTCTCAAATTGGCACAACCACTTGGGAGAACAATTTAGCATATATTTTACCTCCTAATAATTGCATATACACTAAATATATCTCACATAAACAAAAATATTTGGTGTTCATGGAGGCACTGTCTGCAATAATTAAAACTTGGAAAGAACTTAATCAACCCAGTAATGGATAAACTAATTATGGTATGTATATAGGATAAAATACTCCAGAGCAGCTAAATTGAATGAACCATAGCTAGTTTATTACCTTGGTTAAAACACAAGTGAGAAAGACAAGTTGGATGAATATTCATACTGAATGAACTGTATGTATATTTTTAAATAGCTCTTAGAAATTATTATATTTTTAAAACACACAAAATACTAAAAAAAAAAATTGTCAATGTTTACAGACAGAAAATTAAACACCAACCTCAAAATGATGGTTATCTTTTGAGGGGCTGAGGTGGTGGTGAGATGGTGAAGTGATTCAGTCTTCAATGATACAAAATTTATTGTTTGTTTTCAATTCTGAGTCATATATGACAAACACTAACATGATCTAGAAGGTAAGTGTTGGCTATGTTAATTGTATTGGTTCATTATATTGGTATTAATTATATATTATATATTAATCCCTATTATTTTTTGTATTTTCAAATATTTGTTATAAATGTATGGTTTAATCAATATAATCCGCGTCTGGGGTACATTACAATATGCAAGAAAATTCCAAGAGTTATAAAATACTTCATGCAGTCAAGATTATCAAGATCAAGTCAAGATTAATCATATATCAAGATTAACTTCCCTTCTCCCAAATAAATTTTTTAAATTTTTGTTACACAATTTTTCTAATCAAACCAAAGCTCCTGTATCCTTACAGTGAAAAAGTGTGTCTGTGTGTATGTGTGTAGTATGTGTGTGTGTGTGTGTAACAAAATCATATTAAAGATACTGAAAATTGAGCAAGTTTTTCTTTGTTCCACTAGAGGGAGGTGTTGAACTTAAAATATTTTTAAATAGAGCTTGTTTCTGAACTGACATTTAACATCACAGTTAAACCACTGTGCTGTTAGAAAATAAACTTGCTTTCTTTCAACATTTTACAGAAACATAGCCCTAGAAGTACAATTCTTTACATGTACTCATATAAATAACACTTCTTGAACTCCAAAATATGGTTCCAAGTCTGAAGAGTTAAAGAAGTATAGTTAGAAACGTATCAGAGCTAAAAGACTCCTACCTAACTAATGAAATATACCGACATAGACAGTTACAACCTTAGTCTTATACACGGTTATCTCCTGAAAGAGCCAGAACAAGCTCCTCCTCTCTAAATCCCCAAAGCCAGCATGTTCTAAAATCAAAAATAGTGTTTACTGCTGCAGAGTATAAACTGGTACTAACTTTATGTAATATCTATCATAATTGTAAGTCCATAAACTTGCAGAACAAGCAGTTATACTAGGCATTTACACAGCTGAGTCACTTGTACAACAGCTCCAAGATACAGACAAGGATGCTGGTGATTCATCTTAAATTACAGCAAAAAAATTTTGAAGGAAATAAAAAGGAAACAATAAGGGGTTCATTAAATATACTAGGAATTTCTACATGGAAACACTACATGGAATAATGTACACCAAACATGTGGACACCAAATATTACTGAAGCATATTTATGTAAATATAATAATACATACTTATACATCTTAGTTGAAGAGTAGGATCGGAGGGGGAAGGGGCAAGACTTTCACTTTCTGCTTTTAATTTTCCCCAAATTGCTATTGCAGAGACAAGAAATAAACAAAAACAAAACAAATGTTCGTTTTAAATAAGAAAGTTTTTAAAGTAGAGGTAAAAAATAAAATAATACATATTTTTTCCAAGATCAACATAAATACATCATTCTAAAATTACCATGGCTTTGATGTGTTTTGAAATTTCAAATAATGGACACGGAATTTTTATGTTTATCAAAAGAGGGTATGCATTTAAGAAAATGGAAAACAATTCCTTACAATGAGGTTACTTTTGAGGTAACTCCACTAGGAATCTCCATTAATATTCCAGAGAAGTACACCTCTATTTCACACTTCAATTACTGGGAAAGAAAGGAAACATGACAAAAAATTAAGATTTTCTTTTTATAGTTGAGTCTGAATTCTTAAGCCCAGATGAGAGAAATATCACACCAGCTTTGTCTGCTAAAGATGAGGTTTCACTTAGGTTTTTTTTAAAACTTATTTTAAAAACTGAATTCCCTTTAGAGAGCTACACAAAGAGAACACTATGTGATACTAACACCTAATTATAGGCTAGGAATCTAAACCCATCAACGGCCAACGGAGAGAGTAGAGAATTTCAATCTATCCCTCAAGTTGTTTTAAAAAAGACTTTTAAAAAATATAAAAAGTTTTTAAGCTTGCTTTATAAAAAGAAAAGCAGTTGCCTTTTGTCAAAAAGGACAAGAAATTGAGAGACAGAGCTCTGAACATTTCAGTTACAGAATCTCTACAATAAAATCTATCTTACAAAAGGTAGTAGTAACTAAGGATTATATTGCCCTATTCTTCCCACACATAATGATTAAAGGCTGATATAGAATTTTATTAAATACTCTTAGTACCTCATAATATAATGTCTGATATAACCACATATATTTCATGTGAGATTTATAGGATTGACCAGGAAACTGCATCAAAATCACATCATCTACATATTTAAACATAGGTCTGTGAAGCATATTTTATAACTTTCAAGCTTCTGACTGGTGGCACTGGAAATTTCTAAGTATTTAGAAATGAGGGGAGAGGGTGGGTGTAGCTCAGTGATAAAGTGCATGCTAAGCATGCACAAAGTCCTAGATTCAATCCCTGTTACTTCCATTAAAAAATAAATAAATAAATAAAATTTCTTTAAAATGAGGGGGTTATTTTCATTTACTTATATTTGTTTGTTCTAGGTAACTTTTAAGACAATTATCAACAACAGTTCAAATGTCATGTACTCTTGGTGATTGCTCCAAACTCTGATGCAGTTAATTAATTTCTCTTTCATGATCTCATAGCATTTTGTTCAAAATTTTATTATATTATGATACATTTTCTCTCTTTACATATCTCCCCATGTTGAAAGATCTTTTAGGACAAAACTCATATCTTAATCAATTTTATATTCTCAGTAACCACAGCAGGAACTCAGTAAGTACTTGGGAATGAACAAATGAATTAATGAAAGAACTAACTACACAAATTACAAGCAGACTCTAAGAATACCAAGGGGTCTAAAGAGTGATTGTATTGTCTTTCCAGGTTCCACAGAGGGACTGACTGGGAAGAAAAGAAGTGCCCAAGGACCAAAGGTTTGGGAAAGGTTTTGTTGGTATTCTGAACACTTATATGTACAATAAATTAATTATTTCCACTGCTTAGTCCCAGTTTTCACTCTTAAAGAATTAAAGTGCCTCCTACTTGCTGTGTGTCTAGGCCAGTTTCGTCTTAGAAAACTCTTTCCAAAACAATGCAACTCCAAAATTTATTTTAGATGGGTATTTTTCATTCTGTAAAAAAATGCATATCTTTGATGTCTACATAAAGACTATATTCCAATTTGTCATTTTGTGTAGAAAAGAAGGTTTGTCTTATCACAAAATAAGTAATAGACGAAATGATGGAAATAAATTTGAAACTTTCAGTTAGTTGGTTAGTGAATGAACAGTTTTAATTTCTCCTACTTCTCCTTTACAATTTACATATAATCTCCTGAAAGAATGCAAAGTACACAAGATTGAGAATCTGGAAACCTGTAATCTTTTCCCACATTAATCACTCAATCTATGATGTGAGTAAATCACAAATTGCCATTTGCTCATCTATAGCTAGGGTTAGATATAATCAGTGGTTTTCAAATTGGACTACTCCAACCCTTAGGGATTCTGTGTGTTGGCGGTGGGGGTGTTAATAGACCATGATCAAGAATTTGCACTTCTTAAAAAGAGTTAAAAAAATCTATGTGATTTATAAGCATCCTTTAATA
This sequence comes from Camelus bactrianus, assembly GCF_048773025.1. Taxonomy (NCBI): domain Eukaryota; kingdom Metazoa; phylum Chordata; class Mammalia; order Artiodactyla; family Camelidae; genus Camelus; species Camelus bactrianus. Next base: position 22,193,523 of record NC_133542.1, read on the forward strand.
TCCAAAATCTGATTCTCCTATTTCTTTATGCTATTAAAGACTGCTAAAAGTCTCATATTTTAAATTGGAAAAATAAATGCCAAATGTATACATATCCTTTTCACAATCACATAATTTATGCAAAGGAAGTCAACCAACTCTAATTCTAAAAGTATCTGTTGGTAACAGTTGCCCATATTGTCATTAACTACAAAGGAAACATGGCCTTCCAGAGATCAAAGACTAGGAATTATTTTCTCCGTGAGTAAGCTAGTCAGTTATCACACTAATATAATTTTTAATATCATAAGCATTAAAAAGATATTTAAAGAACTGAATTATTATTTTAAGATTACCTGTACTATAAATTGCAACTCTCTTCTTTCTGCTTCCCATTGTTCTGCTTGTAATCTGAACTCTTCCAATGCTGTCTCCCTGATATGAGATTCCATCTCATTCTTTTCCTGCTGATGTTTTTCCAACACTTCCTTTATAAGAATAAAATCTTGCTTTACTATTAGATCAATAAAAGATAGCTTTCTTCCTTCATCCCCAATTTAAATATACAAATGGTTCTCCTCACCTATAGACTGATAAAGCTCATTATAATTTACGTTAAAATCATTAATTAATACAACTATTATATTTTGATCACCAGAATGTAGATCTGAATAAGAAACTATGGTTACTCATTTAAGCAACATTTCATATATGTAACAATATATAGAGATATAGATATAATTAACCTAATTTTTCCAAAAAATTTAATTTCAAGGGTTTGAATAAAATGCATCATATGACAGACACAAAAACAAAGTAGATGGTTTGGCATATATGTAATCTATATGTAAAGGAGATAATGTGGAAAGTGCTAATTACCCATGGACAAACTTTGAATTATTCCTGATAATTTATATATAAATCTGACAAAGAACACTATTACAAAAGGTGAGAAGGAAGGAGTTTTGTGTAACAAATCAGCATGAGGAAACTAGAATGTTAAAAATTCGAAAAGTCAAAAAAACTTTTTAGGTTTGAACTGTTAACTAATTTCTAGCTCTACAGATAAACAATATTTGCAAGAGGCTTCCCTTTAGGGGTTTTCCTAGTTGTACTACATTTACAAGATTTAATTTTGTTCAAAATCTCATAAGTATAAAACACAGGTTTCCTGAGAAGCCCAATTTTCTAACCTATAGGGTTTAAAACAAAGTCTGCATTAACAGAAGGAGAAAGAGTCTGTGGTTTATGAGAGAGGGAAAGCCTCTTGTGTTCTTATAAACAGTAACATGGATCTACACAGTAAAGATTGCCCTCACAAAGAGCCTGCAGGCTTTTCCCCCCCAGCTAAACAGTGATTCCTCTTCAATCCCAAAGGTCTCTACACAGATCAGTTCAAAGCCAGTTGCATAAAATCAAGGCAGAGTTCTCCTACCAAACAACTGATCAAGATCACATCAAGATCTTATAACTTGAGACTCAGGCTGATTGACTGTAAGGAATGCTGCTACCAATACCCTTCTTTCCCCACAGCTCTAAGACATTTTATGTGGAGGTTACACAGAGGGCCCAGGTTCCAGCTGCCACCTAAGCTTCCCCCATTCAAATACTAACGGAGCCCTTGTACATGCCAGGCACTGTTCCAGAGTCTAGGAATACAAAAGTAAACAGAAGAGAAAACTGTGACTACTGACATGCAGGAAATCAAGAGTAAATATTCTGACAATATCAGGAAACCCTCGTGCTGAAACTTTTACCTTTAGGGAATGCTTTTGTAACTAACTTTTAGTGAAGATTTATTTCTAGTATTCTGAAAAGCTATTTACATCAGTGGTAAATGCAGAGCATTTTTATCTAGTATTTTTTAGTTTAAAGTGATACTTGATAAAAATGGCAAGTACAGACAATTCAAAATCTTTTAGGGGGAGGGCACAGCTCAGTGATAGAGTGCATGCTTAGCATGCATGAGGTCCTGGGTTCAATCCCCAGTACCTCCATTAAATAAACAAACAAACAAACAAACAAACAAACCTAATTACCAGCCCTCCCCAAAAAAAAAAATTAAAAAAAAAAAAAATCTATCTTTTAAGTGGCTGGCAACTTCAACCTTAGACCATACTTTTACTTTAGAGAATAAAAAAGAACAAAAAATAAGAGAGTAAATACCTTACAATAATTTCAGGAAAAGGTCATCAAATATTTTACATATTGTGCCCAGACAGAACATGCATAGATAATGAAGTTTACTCAGATATATAAAAACTTTCCTATATTGATTGTAAATTTAGGCCAAAATCAAGGAGCAACATTTCTAAAATTCCAAATTTTCAAGCTGCTGGACCAAAAGAGTTGTGGGTTCTTATCTTCTTACAGTAATATGCCCATATGAGTGTTATTTTTAAATTTCCGATCAGAGATCTCAAACTGTTTTTCACAAAAGAAACAGTATACATATTAATATATTGCTAAGGTATATTATAAAAGAGACTCGTAAAAACGTGCCTAAAGAGAAAACAGGGAGAGAGGAAGGGAGTTAGAGGAGTGGGGAGGAAATCAGATTTTCCTGCTCTCTGATATTCTCCTTTCCAAAGATAACTTCAAATAATGTAAACACATGTCAATGAACATTACATATAGAAAAAATCCTTTATAAAATATTTTACCTGTAGAGTTTTCTCTAGTCTGCTTTTTTCTTTCATAAGTAAATCATATTCTTGATTGCAATTTTGAATGATACTGTCTCTTTCCTCCAAATCACGTTCAAATCTTCTGCATTCTTCTTTCCATTTCTGCTGGGAGGTCTGGAATGCGTTCTCGATCTCATTTGCCTTTCCTTGAAGTTCTGTATTCTGAGCTATTAAAAATACAAAAGTATGATAGGTATATTTACAACCATCAATTAAAACCATAGGAGTTCAAATAAACCTAGGCATTGGAGCTAATTTTAGTTAGAGCGCGATCTTAGGACAAAACACTTCACCACTTCTCACACCAGTCAACTCTTGAAAAGCTCAGTATCCCAGAACCAATCTATAATTTCTCAATCTTTTCTTCTCCTCCAGACAAAGGTAATTTTGCCATGAATAAATAGTATGCCGTATTCCCAGAGGCACACACAAGTTTATGTGCACCCGCTGCAACTCTACTGTTTTCTCTCCTATTCAAAACTTAATCGGATTTTGTTTTAAATTGTGACATGTAATAAGGTTACTTTTTTAAAAGACTTGATAGATTACAAATTTTGATATTTAACTTGGCAACAAATTAATTGTGGCACATCTTACACTTGAGACTGTCACAAAATTGAGGCTGGGAACCTTAGAACTATAGCTATTTATTCCCCCAAAGTTAGGCTCAACTCACGTTTTATCCTAGTATTACCTCAACAATAGCCATCACCTCCCAACTCACTATGGCTGCTGCTCTGTTTCAGCATCTACAAGAGAAGTAATGAAAGGCTTCCAGGTAAGAGCTCCAGCACCTACCATCTGATTAAACCTCTCTGACTCTCTAACCCTCAGTGGGAATAAACTGCCTCCTAGTTAAGATACCATGAAGATAAAATGAGGAAATATTTACAAGCACACTTATTAAACCAAAAAAAGCCACAGTTAGTAGTATTATTTCTAAGTTATATTTGTGTTTTCAATGGATCATATATTCAAAGGTTCAAAATACAAAAGTATAGAAGGTATAAAAAGTCTCCCTTCCATCAAGTTACTCTCTTTCCAAGACATTATTCTACGGTTTAGCATCCTGTACTGCAAGTAAGAAGTTTGAGGCCATTTTGATTCCCATTCCTTTGCATTTGGCCTATTTTTCTTTCTTTTCCTCTTCTTTTGCCTTGAAAAGCCTCAGGTTCTTCACTTTGTCTCCATTCTTCTGAAATTTTATAATGGTATGCCTTCACATGGGTCTATTTTTTCCATTGCACTGAATATTCAGTAGGCCCTTTCAACTTGGCCACTCATGCTTTAGTTCGTAATGTTTGCTTAAATAATTTCATTGATCATTTATCCCTATGTTTTCTCTCTAATCTCTTTCTTTCAATATTACCTATTTTTCAGATTGGTCCTCAAGTTTTCTTGTCTTTCTTATTTTTCCACCTCGGTCTTTTTTCCTCTAATTTCTGGGATACTTCTTCTATCTTCATCTTCCAGTGCTTCTACTGACATTCTGACATCATATTTTTAATTTCTAAGAGCTTTGTTTTTTTTATACCACCTGGTTCTTGCATCATGGATAGAATATATTATCTTTCAGCTCTGACAATATTAATACTACTTGTTTCTTAAATCTTCTTCCTGAAGAGTTTCTGAGTCTTCTAAATTATTTTTTTCTCCATTTTAGAGGCTTTTCCCAAGAATCTGCGAATTCTTGGTTGTGTGCTCGCAATAGAGTGTAATTATAAGGTTGGCATACTTTTTATATATCCATATACCCAACCCCTAGATTCTGGACTTGAGGAAGGAACTTTACAATGTCATCTTCGCTGGAGGAGGATTTGGCTGTGCCATTTATTAGGAAACCCCCAACATCAGCATGATTAGGTTTTTCCTCTGGGCTTGGTCAGATGATCGACGGAAGAGTCTTACAAGCTCCTGTATGGAGTATAGAAAATTCAGTGCTAGATTTTGGAGAAGTCAATAGAAAAAGGAAGCTGGATGAAATAGTTCCTCAATAGTCAACATTGAGTATGCTATATTCCTGTTTTTGTCAGTCTGAAGACCCTGTATTTTATCATCTTCAGATATTAAGCCTCCTGACTTAACCTAGAAAGTGGGAGCAATCCCAAAGTAGCATGCTCTTGGGAAGAGGATCTAATAACCTAAGTGCCTCTAGAGCAAACAACTTTCATCTTTTTACTACTGCTATTCCAACTCCTAATTCCAAAGGTATTTGGTGCTCCAATAAGCCTCAGATTATCTAGCATGTTGTCTGCCAGCTTTCCCAACTCCTGGCTTAGGATTCTGACATCTCAGGTCTGCTGTGTCAGTTACCCTCATCCATTTGTCTTCCAGCTTGTCACATTTCCTACTCCCTCAGTCATTACGAGATTAACTCTTTTAAAATCCCATAACTCTATTAGGTTGTTTTTCACCCTACCCTCAACATTTTATCATAAAAAATATCAAAAATACATAAAGTTAAAAGTCTTGTACAATGAACACCTATAAACCCAGACTAGACTCTATGATTGTTAACATTTTGCTATGTGTATTTTCTTTATTACACAATCATTAATCTATCCATGCATCCATTGATTTTTTCATCCATCAGACCATCCTACTTTTGTATGCATTTCCAAGCAAATTGCAAATAAAAGCACCTTTCACTTCTGAATAATTAAGCACTCATATAATTAACTAGAATCCAATATAGTTTTTTTCTGCAGGTAAAAATTTATATACAGTGAAATGGACAAATCCTTAGTGTACCATTCAAAGAGATCTGACAAAAGCATACACTCATGTAACCCAAACCCCTATCAAAATCAAGATATAGAACATTTCCTTCAATCCAAAAAATTTCCTCCTACCTTTTCCTAGTCAACCCCCCTGCGAATGAATCCCAGAGGTAACTGCTGTTCTGAATTTTTTTCACCAACGACTAGTTTTCTCCTAGAATTTCACATTAATGGAATCCCACAGGGTGTCCTCTTCTGTGTAAAGTTTCACTCAGCATAATGTTTTTGAGATTCATTCATGTTATCACATGTATCAGAAGTTGGTTCATTTTTACTGCTGAGTAGTATTTCATTGAATGAATATACAAAAATTGTTTCTTCATTCTTATGTCAATGGACATTTGGGGTTCTTCTCCAGTTTTCGGCTGTCATGAATAGAGCTGTTATGAAATTCTTATACAAGTCTTTTGTGAACAAATATTTCTCAGAGAAAATACCAGAGTGAAACTGCTGCATCACTGGATAAATATGTATTTATTTTAAAAGAAATTGCCAAGTTTTTTTTTTCCAAAGTAGTTGTACCATTTCACTCTCCCACTAACAAAGTATAAGAGTTCCAGCAGCTCTACTTCCTCACTGACGTCTAGTATTGACAGTCTTTTCAATCAGAGCCATCTGATGGGTATACAGTGACAGCCACTCAGTTTTAATTTGCATCTCCCTGATGACAAGGGAGGCTAAACAGTTTTCATGTGATTAATGGCCATTTTTCTATCACCCTCTGTAAAGTGTCAGTTGAAATCATTTGACTTTGGGTAAGTAACTTCCCATATATATACGATTCCTGGACTTCAATTTCCTAATAATTAAATGAAATTCATTAACCTGTATATCTAGTGCCTTTCAAGCTTTATATTACTAAGTTCCAGTTAGTGGTGTAGCTATTAAATGCCAGAGGTAATCAAAAGTATTTTTTAACAATGGCCAGGCCAAGACTAGGGATCTTAACCTTTACAATAATCATAATTTAACATTCGTTTAGCCCCGTACAGTTAATAAAGCACTTTCACTTTCTTATTTCATCCTTAAAAAAAAAAAACAAAAACCCTAGGTTCAAATATCAGTAAGTAAGTGGCAGAATCAGGACCTAAATCTAAATCTTCTAAATTCATGTTCAGTGTTCGCTTAATTAAAACCTGCTGAGTTCAAGAATGTTCGTAGCAAGGCTCTTCTTAATAACCAAAAATCAGACACTACCCACTACCAGTATCAATAGAAATGGATGAATATAAGTGTGGTAGTTCACATTATATTACACTAAACATCAGTCGGAAGTTCATACAACAATAGGGATGAACTCACAAACACAATGCTGAAGGAAAGAAGCCAGATACAAAAGAATACATACATGATTCCCTTCATATAAAGCACAAAAAAAGGGCAAAATTAATTCTTGCTATTAAAAATCAGGATAGCGTGTAGAGGACTTCTGGTAATTTTCCATTCCACGATCTGCATGTTGGTTATGAGTTAGTTATACATTTATCTAGGCACATTTCCTTATATATACATTATACTTAAATAAAAAGATATTTAAATGTTCTTAACATTTAAATTTTAGAGTGTTATATAACAGATTTCCAGGACTAAATCCACTGCCTCTTTCTTTACTAGGCACCGTACTCTAACCCTGGTTCCTAAACCAAGCTAATCAGCAAATCACCTGCAGTGCTACCTGAACATGTAGTAGAGTCTCTCAAGCTAGAGATTCTGATTCAGATTATATGTGACGGGAGGCCTATAAATTTTTTTAAAAAATCTCTATGTGATTCTGCTGATTTGATTATTCATGGAACAAGTACTCTAAAAAGTGAGTAACAAAATTTTGAATGCCTTTTCCTATACATGCACAAAAAAGACTAATGTTCACACAACTGCCAGAAGACCTACACACTCAGCAAAGTCTGTCCACCAAAAGCCAGTCAAAGAAATCAAAACCCTACTCTGATTCTATATGGAATCCATACTCAACAAGGAGCAATGCTATACAATGAGGGTATAGCCGTAAACACGGGAAGAAACAGAAATGGTTTTACCATAGAGTTTTTCTTGGATCCTATGCGCCTCAGCTAATCTTTCTTCAGCAGCCCGTCTTCCGAGTCCAGCTTCCTTTCTAGCAACAGCCAAGTCGTACTCCAGACTTTGTCGCAATGCCTCTGCTTTCTCAACCTCGGATCGTAGCTTGGCAATCTGGCTCTCGTAGCTTGCCAGCTAAAAACAGATTTCCAATATCACGAACCAGTATTAAAATATGTCTCCAAGATTATGAGATCATGCACCCAAACATTTAAATTTCTTAGAGAGATCTGTTTCTATAATATTTATAAGACAAGAATTTATACATATAAGCTTTCTAAAAGACTGGAAAAGAAGCAATAGCCTTACCCACCAAATAACACTCATTAATTTTCTTATTTTAGAGAATCCACTAGAGAAAAAAAACCAAAATTCTTGTATAACTTCTTACCAAAAATAAAGAGAAATCATAGGTTTTAATCAGAAATAGTCATAACCACAAAGTGAAAAAAAAGTGTGACACATAGTAAGCACTTAAAAATTTTTTCTCTCCTCTCCTCCTATTCCCTAAATGAAATCAAGAAGCAAACTGTATCAAAGGATAGCTTGGTAAATATTGTCTACACTATTTCTCTTGATTTCTCCAGCTCTGCTCTGTACTGTAGAAACTACATTTGTCAGGCTTCCTTGAGCTACATTTGGGTCAAAGAGAGGAACTTATGGTACACTTGAGGGCAGGGGAGGAGAGGCCAGGGTGTTTGTACCTCTCTACATCTAACCCAGCAGTATCTTTGTCTTCCCTGTGGCTGTAAATCCTTCTGGTTAGTCCCTCCTTCCATGGCCCTAGCTCTTTCTAAATGATTCTGGCTTTTTTCAATCGTAGGAGTAGAAGCAACTTCCTAATGTTGCTACCCTCTGGTTTGCCCTAACATCCTATATTTGTGTTTTTACTTCTTCTGGTGCTTGTGTAATCAATTCCATTTGGACACCAAGTAGTATACTCTTGGCATCAGAAATAGTCTCAAAATAGGTTTCTGATACTTGGTGGTGAAACTAAATGAGCCTAAATATAATGAAGACCTTTTAGCAGGAAGAAATGAAATACTTTGGCAGTGACCCATGGCCTACAGTGGGATCACAATTATTTAAATGATTATGGGCAGTTGTTTAAAGTAAAATACCAGTTGAGGGCAAGCTTTTGGGAAATGAAGTAGCAACTGCACCTGACCAATATGTCAGTGTTGTTTACTGCAAGACCTGTGGGGTGGAAGGCTAACTCTAACTACATTAGAGAACTTGTCAAAAAGATAATCTTAGGGTTTCAGAGTCTCAGTTCAAGACAGAAAACCAGAAAGTTTCTATGTTGACTTTGAAAGAATCTCTTATTTCTCATAACCCCATGGCAGACAAGTCTAAGGACCAGACAGACAAATCTAATTATGAGAAGGCATAATCATAATACAAGTTGAATGAAGAGCCCCATCAAGTTTCTAATGTTAAGATGGTCTATATCAGCTGGCCATTACATAGAAAGGAAGATCGTATGAACGCTTTTGCAATTAGACAATCCTAAAAACTGTAAACTCCAAAATCTCCCTTAAACATCCCTTTCCAACAAAAGCAGCCTCTACTCTCTGTCTGAGGTAATGGGCCTTCCCTTGCTTAAAGACTTAGTAGTGGCCTGCAATAACTGTCCTGCAAGAGGATTTGCAAGACGCACCTCCACCTCGTCACTATAGATAGACTCAGATCTCAGTCTGAGGAGAAACGCTGTCTGCTTCAGGTTAAAATAGCTTCTATAGCAAAAGAATTGCAAGATCCTGCTAAATCTTGTATTAACAAGAACCTGAAGAACATATATACGCCTCATTTTAATTTAATAAGCTAGCTCTAACAGTTTGCTTGGATAGGTAACTGTAAATTGAATTCAACATCAGCCTACAATCACTTAATAAGGTCAAAACACCAGTACTTTCCTGACATAATATGGAGACTGAAGACGATGGGAGTGATTTTATTATGAGCAAACCAAAATCTCCCCTTTCCCCAACTACATCCTCTTCTAGAGCTCAAAGGACATTCTTCTCCTAATTAAAATGCTCTAAAACACACTAGACAGCATAAGCACCTTTAGAAAGCTCTGGTGAAGATAATGATGGGAAATGTCATAACTGAGATGGACTCCCCCAGTCTCAATCAAAATGGTGAAATTCCAGCGTGGCAAAGGCCAAGTGGTAGTAATTAACCAGTAGAGACAAGGTGAGCCCAGTTACTATAATGGGCAGCAGTGGTACGATAGTAATCATAGCATTTGACCACCAGGTCTTCAGGTAGTATCTAATTGATCCTGGTGTACAAAGGAATTAAAAAGATGGACAGCCTTCTAAAGCAGTGCTATCCAACAGATGTATAATGCAAGTATTAAGTGTAATTTTAAATTTTCTAGTAGCAGTATTTCAAAAAGTAAAAATAAATATGTGAAATTAATTTCAATATTATATTTAACCCAACATATCCAAGATTATTATTTCAACAATCAATATGAAAAATTATTAATGAGGCACTTTACTTTTTTTAGATATTTTATATTTTTTATACCAAGCTTTTGAAATCCAGTGTGTAGCATATCTTTTTTTTTTTCTTAAGCTTTTTTGGGGGAAGGTAATTAGGTTTATTTATTCATTTTGTAGCACATCTTAATTCAGACCAGTCACATTTCAAGTGCTCAAAAGACACATGTGGCTAATGGCTACCATACTGGAGAAGCAGTTCTAAAGCCCTATTTGATCTAAACAACGAAAAGAAACAAACCAGAAGAACTCTAAGCCTAGTGAGCAGAATCCTTACCTGAGTCTCCAAAATATGAAGTCATTCCCTGCCATCAGTTCCCAGACTCCCTGACTCCTTGAGGTAGCACTGCTACAAGTATGTACTGTAAATCTTCCCCCAAGACTTTCCCTATGGGAAACGTAGAAGCTCTGAACTGGATACTAGTATCTCCCATACACAGATTCAGGAAATAAAGGATGGAAGTGGGAGCAGCCTCTCTCTATTTAACCTAGCCTCTGATAACCTTACCATCTACTAACCCACTCACTGAGTTCCACACCCCTCAACCCCAATCCATGCAACTTTGGGCTTTGATATTTTGAAAGAGATTTTAATTCACAAAGGTTGAATACTTCCACCAGGTGACACAAAATGATCCATTTTGAAACACACTGCAACATGGATTAACCTTGAAAACATGCAAATTAAATAAACACAAAAGGACAAAAATTCTATAGTGTGACTTATAGGAGGTTATCTACCTAGAATATTCAAATTCATAGAAACAAAGTAGATTAGAGGTTACTAGGGGTGGGGGAAGGGGGAAGGAAGGCAGGGGGGTTATTGCTCAACAGGTAGACAGTTTCTGTTTGGGATGACGAAAAATTTTGAAAACAGATACTGCTGATGGTTGCACAGCACTATGAATATAACTACACATAACTAAATTATATACTTAAAATAGTTAAAATGGTAAATGTTATCTTACATATTTTTTACCACAATAAAAAAATTTTCTTAAGAAAATCCATTAAGTACCATATGACCCAGGAATCCCACTCCTGGGCTTGTATCCAGAAGGAAATCTACTTCAGGATGACACCTGCACCCTAATGTTCATAGCAGCACTATTTACAATAGCCAAAACATGGAAACAGCCTAAATGTCCATCAACAGGTGACTGGATAAAGAAGATGTGGTATATTTATACAATGGAATACTACTCAGCCATAAAAACCGACAACATAATGCCATTTGCAGCAACATGGATGCTCCTGGAGAATGTCATTCTAAGTGAAGTAAGCCAGAAAGAGAAAGAAAAATACCATATGAGATCACTCATATGTGGAATCTAAAAAACAAAAACAAAGCATAAATAAAGGACAGAAATAGACTCACAGAGAATACAGACTTGTGGTTACCAGGGGGTGGAGGGTGGGAAGGGATAGGCTGGGATTTCAAAATTGTAGAATAGACTACACTGTATAGCACAGGGAAATATACACAAAATGTTATGATAACTCACAGAGAAAAAAATGTGACAATGAGTGTGTATATGTCCATGAATAACTGAAAAATTGTGCTGAACACTGGAATTTGACACAACATTGTAAAATGATTATAAATCAATAAAAAATGTTAAAAAAAATCCATTAAGATGGAAGCCGAGATAACCTCTAGGGTAGTTTTGGGCTCCTTGGGCCACTGAAACAGAAGGTAAAGAAAGGAGTTACTATATTGGCTGAGTGACTGATCCTGATTACCAAGGAGACAGTGATGCAGGGAAGACCATGGAAACCTGGGGATTCAATGATATGACCCTTAGTACACCCATATCTTCTGACATCCAATAGAGGCAGCACCAGTATAGAATCAAACTTTTCAAGAATGAAGATGTGGTCACTCCACCAAGGGAAATGCTGGCAGAGGAGAAAGGGAAAAAGGAATCAATTGTGACAGAAATGATAAATATCAGCTTATAACCTTGGGACCAGTTCTAAGAATAAGAACTGCAGCAGCTCTGCATATCTGTTACATGTATACAGTAGTGATTTTTTTCTTTGCTCCTCCCGTCTGGCATTATATGAAGAATGTTAGTAGCATTTGTTTCAATTAAATTCATGAGACACCAAATTATAAGAATCTGGTGGTGAGGATATGTATCATCTGTGAGATGAATGCAGTGACTAATAAGCCTTCGGGTCTCCCATTTTGGAGTGGGTGAGAGCATTTTTGTGTAGAGGATGTTTGAGTTACAACCTGCAGTGTTATGCAGGAACAAGATATTATTGCATGGGTGTCACAGATAAGTAAAAGCATGATAATGAATGCTGAAGAGCACAAAGCATGGACTGCCAATCATTTGCCCTTTTGATCTCAGATCCATTTCCCAAGCCCCGTTCTTTGCTCTACTCTATTATATCACAGGAATTGTAATTCCCATGCTCCATTGCCAAACGGCTCTATTTCTGGCAGTGTCTCTGGCAATAGCTGCATCTCTTTTCAGGTTCCAGCTCCCCATCCTTTCCTTCCAACATCCCAGCACTGGCTGAACAGCCCCTCCCATGGTTCTACCTACTCTAGACAGTTTCAGCGTACAAACTCTTGTAACATTGTCTCCTCCCATTGGCCCCCTGGCCTAGAGGTGGTGGTGGTTTCCCGCTGTTACTAAACTTTGGGTGGCATCATCATTCTCTGTTTGGATTCCTAGGTCTTCCATCATGTATACAATCAATTTCCTCCATTAATGTCCTTCTTTTAGTTTGATTGGGCCTTACTTGATTTCCACATGGCTGAGAAAAAAAAAACCCTACCCATGAGGTTGTTTTCTCACTTAAAGTTCAACATATGCACTAAAACAGCAGTGCAAATGACATATGCAACAGCAGCAAAAATGGTGTCTCCCTCCTTTTCAAAACAGATCTGCATAATTCCAGGTCCTTATTTTCAATCAGCTATCTTAGAACCTCCTCTTTATGTCACTCTCCATAGCTTCCTTCATATCTTCCTTCATGCCCTTTCAAGCATGTCTCAGCCTCCAAAAAAAAGTTTTTTCACCACTTTTACATCATCTCTTTGTCAATCTGGCAAAGCCTCCAGAGAAAAATGTAACTAGATGCATAAAATGAAATACACAGGATAACAAAGGAAATCAAAGTATAAAAACAAATATAAAATATAAAAACCAACTTATGATGCCAAATCTATGTTACTTCTTTTTTTCAGGGGTGGGGGTGTAGGCTATTAGATTTATTTACTTATTTTTAGAGGAGGTACTGGGGATTGAACCCAGGACCTCAGGCATGCTAAGCATGTGCTCTACCACTTGAGCTATATGCCCTTCATAACTAAATGAAATGCTTAATAAGAGTTAGAAGTTAATAAAAATAAAAATGTAATGTCCCCCTATCCAAGTACACAGATTCCTTGATTTCTTGGTTTCTAAGGATCCCCAGCTTAAGAATCCCTACTCCTAAGAGAACTGGCTAGGTCAGTCAAACAACACCTTCAGGTCCTAAACCCTAAAAGCCTACTGCTTGGTTCTAGATATCCAGTACCTTTTGGGTAAAGAAAGTTATATTGCTCTTCTTTATCCTTTCCCATCCTCATTTCTCTAGAGTATTTTCTTGCTCTATCATCACTATCTGGGCCAATGAAATATCTGAATGAATAGTTTCATAGTCTCTTGTCCTATTTCACACATCTGTATTATTGTGCCTTGAAGGTCAATCTGTGTTGTCACAAATGGCAAGATGTCATTCCTTTTTATAGCTGAATAATACTCCATTATATATATATATATATATATATATATATATATATATATATATATATATATATATATACACATATGTCTACACACACACATATATACATACACATAAGACATTTTCTTTATCCATTCATCTATTGTTGAACAATTAGATTTTAAAGATATTGTGTGCAAATCATCCAACATGACATGTGTGAGCATTAGGAGTATCTGACAGGGCAAATATCTGGCCTTAGTTTTTAGATAGTTTGATTCCCCTCTGCCTTGCTTTATAATGGGCATATGTGGGAGATTATATGACTAAAAATTACCACATAATATGAGTAAAATTACTACATAATACAAATAACTGAAACAATAAGAATGAACAGCCATATAAACCTGGAGCTGAACCAATTATAACTACCTATTTTGAGAAAACCTTTCTTCCCTGAGATAATTTCCTGTCTCTTTATTGTGAACACATACTTCAAAACATTTTGATCAAATAAAAGAGGATAAATAATATGTTCTGCTAAAAGGAATGTGATGACAACTGGAAATATATGTGAAAGAATATATTTAATGGATGAATGACTATCATGATACTAATATTCTCAAGTAAAATGTATATTTGGTTTTAGAAAATAAGTTTTGGAGATTGAGGAGAGTATGAACAATTAGCATCCATTTAACACATGCTACTTTATATTCAGTATATAATATTACAACATAAATAAAAGCAATTACTACTTCAAGTATCACTTTAAAATTGCCTCAGCTGCCGCAAAAAATACAAATAAAACAGTCAAATACTCATCACTTGCAATTTTAATCATAAACCACTATTCCTTAGACAACCTGAAAAAAATCATTTTTCCAAACATTTATTCAACACACAGCCTCTGAGAGCCTACTATGTGCCAATAAGCAACTTGAGAGGTACAAAGACAAAGCATGGTCACTGCTTTCAGCCCTAAGGAAACTTTAGGACTAAAGAGCAGGTAAGCATGAAACAAATGTTTTAGCTCTAAAATATCTGTAATAGCAACATGTTATGGCAGAGCAAAGAAAGGAGTAATCACTTTCACCTAGCGGGGCTTTAAGAGGTTTCCTGACAAAACAGTATGAAAATTTAGCAAAACAGGAAGGAAAATACACTGCTTTTGCTTAACTGTCAATAAATTACAACTACTATTACAGTGCATAGGCATCTGACAAATTCTGTTTCACTTAATTATCTCAACAACCCTTTGGGACCAGCATTCACAATGAGAAGCCAATGATGTACAGGATAAATAACTTGCCCAAAGTCACATATCTTGTAAATGGAAGGGCCAAGAATGAGTCCAAGTCTGCATAACTTGATATTCTTTCCACTACATCAGGCTGCCTAAGCTGAGCTTTAAGAATGACTAAAATTTAAATAGAGAAAAAAAAAAGAAAACAGAGAAAAAACACAACAGACAGAAGAGACATAAACATATAACTCATGAATTATCTTAGGGTGAAAGGTAACTATTGTCCTTGGAATATATGCATATACATGTGAAATATATATATTTATATATATATACACACATACTAATAAAAGATACAATAATATAATAAAAAAGAAACCAACACAATTCATGAATTAACTATGATTAAAAATTTCACACTCAAATCTACTTAAGAGATTGTTTTATGACTGAGAGCAAAAGGAACCTACATTAAGATTTCCAAAATGTCTAATTTACAAATCCTTTAGTCACCAAATGCATTCATCAATTAATACTTTTGATCAAGTATAACTCATTAATTAAAATAAATTTAAGACAACATACCAAAAGACATAATAATTCATTAAATTTCTACTTTAACGCTCCTATACAATTCCATCATTTTAAAAACTACCTATTTTATTAAAATTTCCTTTTTAGGCACAAAAATGTTAAAGTGATGCTAAAACAAGGAGTTTGTAATATAAAATGAATCTAAAACAATCAAACTTTTAACATTATTTGAGAGGAAAATAAATTCTACCTCTGCATTGTGCTTAGTTGTTATTTCTAATTTTTCTTTCTTAGCCCGATGGAGCTTTTTTCTAAGATCAGCAGTAATATCCAAGTCTGTTTCACTTTTAACCGCTTGTTTTGTATCAGATGAGGCATTCTTTAATCTATAAAACGAGATAAAAATAAAATATAATTCTTAAGAAGTAAATTTCCAGCATTTCAGTTATTTCTGGTAACTTATTTTTCAAAAAATACAGGGAATATGTTACGGTACTTGCCCTAAAGAGACTTACATGCCAATAAAAGATCGATTGTAAAAGCTAGATAAAAATACAAAGA
The DNA here is from genome assembly GCF_048773025.1 of Camelus bactrianus. Lineage (NCBI taxonomy): Eukaryota > Metazoa > Chordata > Mammalia > Artiodactyla > Camelidae > Camelus > Camelus bactrianus. Next base: position 22,209,622 of record NC_133542.1, read on the forward strand.
AGTATATGAATAGAAACAAACCACTGTTCACTGGGAAACCACCACGTTGTTCAAGATTGGTACTTGAAAGGGTATATGATCATATCACAAGCTGAGAAGTTCTGGGAAAGACTGAACTCTTCCCTTTCTACTTTTTTAAATAAAATATTTTACTTTTTGCAAATGTAATACACATTACAAAAAAAAAACTGTACGAGAATACAGATTCATGCTTTAAAATAACAGACTAAAAATGCTGCAGCTAGGGGCTCTCCAGCAAAACAGCATAACCAGATCACTCTACAGAGAGAGCCTCACACACTCAGCATCCAATCATCTTTTTAGGTCCTTAGTTTTAAATATGAACAGACAGCCAAGGATCACAGAAGTTAACATCTAATAAAAAAGATGGAGACCACAAAGTGCAGGACAGGGGGGTTGGGTAGTAGTCAAAGATTATTAGGGGGAGGGGAGTGACTTTAAAGAAAGAGAAGAAAGACCTAACATTAATATCCTCAGAAAAATAGTAGAGGATATAACATCCATAAAACAAAAACTGGATGTGATTAAAAATAAAATATTCATGGGTCAAAACAGCCCTTGGAAATCAAAAACACAAATTAAGAAACGAAAAACTAAATAAATAAATGTAAACAAAAAATCTCCCAGATGCCTGAAAAAATTCCAAGAGAAAATAATTTCCAATTTAGAATTTTATGTCCAATAAGCTACCATTCAAAGACAAGGGTATGAGAAAGACTATTACAGATCTGCAAGGCACGAAAACATTTACCTACAATGAACTTTCTCAAGAAGCTATTGGAAGATTTGCTTCACCAAAATATGGACCCACACTGAGAAAGAGAGGACATGGGATTCCAGAAGCAGGGTATTTAAGACAAGGAAGTGGCAAAGGGATGTCTAAGATAGTGATGAAATTAAGCAACAAGTGACAGCTGTGCAGCAAATCCCTTAAAGGGTAATCTGTCCAAACTGAACTGGCCAACACCTCCAGGAGTGATTTCTTTAAGAAGATGAAAACAGAAAATAACAGAATACTTCAACTATTGAACATATTAAGAGATTTATGCAACTTGGTGGGAGTATGAGGTTGAATTCATAAGTTAATGGATATTAAACCAAGTAAACAATAAATGACACAACTATTAAATCCCAGAAAAACAAAATGTGCAAGTGAAAAAATACTGTCACTAAATACTACTACAAGGCTCAACTAGGAACTTTTCATAATTATATAATAATGTGAAGACTGAATAACTAATCTAAGCAAGATTATAATATCACTAAATGTAGAGAGAATAGAAAAGGGAGTCAAGCATGAATGAAAACTCAATTATGATCTTCGGTAGTAAAAAGTAGGTAAACCTGAAAAATCAAACAGCAATGTAAAAAAAAATTATTTTGAAAGAGATATGGATTTTAAAAAATCATTTCAGATAGTTGAAAACGACTGTTTCTAGGGATGAAGAGTTACATGTCTCAAGGTAATAAAAGGTAATAAGTACTGCTATTTTTCCTAAGAGCAGTAAGCAAGCCTTGCAGAATAACTGTCTTTAAGTAATGTACATATGTAATTTTAATTTTTAAAAAATAAGACTAAAATAAAACAATACAGAATCAACAAAACCAAAATTTGGTTCTTTAAAAAGATCAATAAACTTGATCAATCTTCCATTAGACAGACAAAGAAAAGAGAAGAAGCTCAAATTATAAAAATAAAGAATGAAAGGAGGAATGGCACTACCAACCTAGAAGGATTATTATGAATACCATGAACAACTTCATGACAACAAATTAGACAATTTAAATCAAATAGATAAATCCCTAAAAAAACAGAAATTACCAAAAGTAACTCAAAAAGAAATAGAAAATCTGAATAGATCTACAACAGATAACAACATTGAGTTAATAACTTTAAAAATCTAACTATAAAGAAAGCCCAAGTCCAGATTGCTTCCCTGGTAAATTCTACCAAACTTTAAAGAAGAAATAATACCAGTCCTCACATTACAGGAGGAGGAAACACTTCTCAAATTATTCTGAGTCCAGCATTACCTAATACGAAAATGAGACAGAAATCACAAGAAAGGAAGGCTAGAGACCAGTATCTCTCATGAAAAGGAGTAGAAAAAAATCCTCAAAACATCAGCAAACCAAATCCAGCAACATCTTAAAAAGATTATATAGCATAAGTAATTGGAATGTATTCCAAAAATAGAAAATTAGTATAATATCTGAAAATCAATTGATGTAATATACCATTTTACTAAAACAAAGGACAAAAACTACATGATCATTTCAGTAGATACAAAAAAAGCATTTGACAAAATCCAACACCCACTCATGTTTAAAAAAGAAAACCTCTCAACAAACTAGGAATAAAAGGAAATTTTCATCAATCTGATAAAGGGCCTCTTATCAAAAACCTACAAGTACCATCATACTTAATGGCAAAACACTGAAAGCCTTCCTAACACTGGGAACAAAACAAAGATGTCTGCCATTAATACTTCTATTCAAGATTGTGCTGGAGGTTATAGACAATGCAATCAGGCATAAATAAACAAATAAATAAATTTTATATATATATATATATATGAAGGGAAGAAGTAAAATGGAAAATAATACTGTAAGACCATCCTAAGAAATCCATTAAGAAGCAAAGACTAAAAATAAAAAATAATTTCAGCAAGGTCACAGAATATAACATCAGTAGACAAAAATCTATCACATTTCCATATAGTAGCAATAAATAATCCAAAAATGAAATTAAAAATTAATTCCACTTAGATAGCATCAAAAAGAATAAAATAGATTCATTTAACAAAAGACAAAAACGACAACATAACACCATTTGCAGCAACATGGATGTCCCTGGAGAATATCATTCCAAGTGAAGTAAGCCAGAAAGAGAAAGAAAAATACCCTATGAGATCACTCATATGTGGAATCTAAAAAAAAAAAAAAAAAAAAAAAAAAAGAACATAAATACAAAACAGAAACAGACTCATAGCATAGACATAGAATACAAACTTGTGGTTGCCCAGGGTGGGAGGGTGAGAAGGGATAGACTGGGAGTTCAAAATTTGTAGATACTGACAGGCATATGTAGAATAGATAAACAAGACTATACTGTATAGCACAGGGAAATATATACAAGATCTTGTGGTAGCTCACAGCGAAAAAAATGTGACAATGAATATATGTACGTTCATGTATATCTGAAAAATTGTGCTCTACACTGGAATTTGACACAACATTGTAAAATGACTATAACTCAACAAAAAATGTTAAAAAAAAAAATTTAACAAAAGACATCCAACACTTCTACACTGAAAAGTACAAAATCTTGTTGAAAGAAACTGAAGACCTACATAAATGAAAAGACCTTCCACATTCATACTCATGTATATGAAGACTCTGCATTTTAAGGTAGACATTTTCCCCAAATTGACCTACAGATTCAACATAATCCCTAAAGGCCTTTCTTTTTTTTTTTCAGCAAATGACAAGTTGATCTTAAAATTTATATGGAAAAGAAAAGGACTCATAAAAACCAAAACAATCTTCAAGAAGAGCAAATGGAAGGGTTTGTACCTTCTAAATTCAAAATTTACCAAAAATGTACAGTAATAAAAAGTGTGGAGTTGAAGTGAGAATAGACATGTAGATTAATGCACCAGAATTGAGACTATAAAAATAAACTCATACATAGATAGTCAATTAATTTGCAACAAAAGTGTCAAGGAAATTCAATGGGGAAAAGATAGTTTTATCAACAAATGGTGCTGAAACAACTGGATACCCACAAGCAAAAGATAAATTTAGACCCTTGCCTCACCCCATACATTAAAAGTAACTTAAAATTGAGCACAGACCTAAATGTAAAACCTAAAATTATAAAACTTCTAGAAGAAAACATAGGAGAAAAATCTTCATGACCTTAAGCTAGGCAAAGATTTCTTAGATATCAAACCAAAAGCACAATCCATAAAGAAAAAGAACTGACCTTAATAAAAAAAACTAGTAATTTTTGTACTTCAAAAGACATTATTAAGAAAATGAAAAGTCAAGCCAACAGATGGGAGAAAGTATTTGCAAATTACACATCTGATAAAAGACTTGTATCCAGAATATATAAAGAACTCATTAAGCTCAATAACAAAAAGATAACAACCCAATTTAAAATTGGGCAAAAGATCTGACTAGACTTTTTACCAGGGAAGATATACAAACGGCCAAAAAAGCAAAGAACGTGCAAACATGTTCAACATCATCACTTATTAGGAAAATGCAAACTAAAATCACAAAGAAAAAAAAAACACAATTACATACCACCTTTCACTCACTAGACTGGCTACAATCAAAACATCAAGAAATAACAAGTGTTAGTGAGGATGAAGAAACTAAAACCCTTATACATTGTTGGTGGAAATGTAAAATGGTTCAGCCACTTTAGAACACAATTTGGCAATTTCTTAAGAATTTTAACATCAGTTTACTGTATGAAGCAGTAATGGTGCTCCTAAGAATCCACACAAGAGAAATGAAATCATATGCCCACACAAAGACTTGGAAACAAGTGTTCATAGCAGCATTATTTGTAATAGCCAAAATATGGAAACAACCAAATGTCTATCAACTGGTGAGTAGGTAACCAAAATAGTGTATCTGTAAAATGGAATAATATTCAGCAATAAAAAGAAACAAAGTACTTGTAGTACCTGTTACTCCATGATAAATCTGAAGAACATGCCTAGTGGAAGGAGCCAGACACAAATTACCATATATTGTATGATACCTTTTATAGAAATTGTTCAAAAAAGACACAGAGACAGAAAGTAGATTAGTGGTAAATAGCATAATTTAAATAACATCACTGATCCAGATTCTCAAATTCTTAAGAGTAACTCAGCCATTAAAAATTATGATAGATGCAGTCTCCCAAGGTAATAGAAATAAAAAATAAACAAATGGGACCTAATCAAACTTATAAGCTTTTGCACAGCAAAGGAAACCATAAACAAAATGAAAAGACAACCCAAGGAAGGGGAGAAAATATTCGCAAACGATGCAAGCAACAATAATTTCCAAAATACACAAACAGATCATACAACTCAATAACAAAAAATCAAACAACCCAATCAAAAAATGAGTAGAAACAGACATTTCTAAATAGACATTTCACCAGTGAAGACATACAGATGGCCAATAGGCACATGAAAAATGTTCAACATCACAAATTATTAGAGAAATGTAAATCAAAACTACAATGAGATATCACCTCACACTGGTCAGAATAGCCATCATTAACAAGTCTACAAATAACAAATGCTGGAGAGGGTCTAGAGAAAACGAACCCTCCTACACTGTTGGGAGGAATGTAAATTGGTGCAGCCACTATGGAAAACAGTATGGAAGTTCCTTTAAAAACTAAAAATAGAGTTACCATATGATCCAGCAATCCCACTCCTGGGCATGTATCTGGAGAAAACTAATTCAAAAAGATTCACGCACTCTAATGTTCACAACAGGACCCTTTACAATAGCCAAGACTTGGAAGCAACCTAAACATCCATCAACAGATAAATGGATAAAAATGTGATGTACACACACACACACACACACACACAGAGAGGAATACTACACAGCCATAAAAAGAATGAACTAATGCCATTTGCAGCAACACGAATGGACCTAGAGATTATCATACCAAGTGAAGTAAATCAAAAAGAGAAAGCCAAATTCCATATGATATCACTTATATGTGGAATCTAAAATATAATACAAATAAACTTATTTAAAAAACAGAAACAGGCTCAGACATAGAAAAAAATTTATGGTTACCCAAGGGGAAAGGAGGTGGGGGAGGGATAAATTAGGAGTCTGGGATTAGCAGATACAAATGACTATATATAAAACAGATAAACAACAAGGTCCTACTGTATAGCACAGGAAGCTATATTCAATATCCTATAATAAACCATAATGAAAAAAATATGAAAAAGAATATGTATATATATATATAACTGAATCATTTTGCTGTACACCAGAAACTAACACAATATTGTAAATTAACTATACTTCAACAACAAAATTATGGCAGATGTAGATTAATGTGGCAAGATGTTCCTCCCAAAATTGAAAAAGCAAGATACTAAATAATGTGAATATTCTAATTTTGAAAATATGTATTTATATAATATATTTATATTTTCAAAAGAAAAGGTCTGGACAAGTAAATACCAAAATACTATCAGTAGTTAATCCTAAGTGATAAGATTATAAGCAGTTTCATTGTTTTATTTATTTGTATTTTTAAAACTTTTCTAAAAACACATGCATTATCTACATTAAAATATACATATCAATAAATATATATATGCACATATACAAAATAGGGTATCAGAGCAAGAAGTAACCTTGAAGATATTTTATTTAGCAGTTTTCAACCATCTTCCTCATCGTGGTGGTGGAGAACCAGCTGATGAGACTCATCACTCTAAACCCTTGCAACATTTGATAAAAGAAAAAATTCTCCTTGAGATAAAATTTTAGCAAAGAAAATGTTTACATTTTATTTATGCATTCTCTATCTTGCTGCAGAAAGGATTTAAGGTAGCTCCTAAAGACAGGTGGAAAATATTTTTACAATAAATCCCACTTATAAGGTGAATTACATGTTAGTCATGATGCTTGCCCAATCCACACATCCTTGCTGAAAAAGTGCTCAAGATCAGTTCTTTTCAAACTAAATGTGAGCAAGGACTATCCACACACCCTCACTGCTCCTGTAAAATACATCTAAAAGTGATAACTAAAAAAAAATTTTTTAAACAGATAAAATATAACCCTAAGTGTTTTATTATTAGATTCAACAAACAGAAAATTACTGTTATGTGATTATAAAAGTTTCTAACCACTTTCAATTTTTGTACTTATTTCTTTGTAAACCACACTTTGAGTTGTACTCTCTGTAACGGCTCCATTTTATATTACAGACTGAGATTTTTAATATTATTTACATCAGACATGAACAATAAACTAAAGGTAAGGCACCTCACACAAAGGCAGATATCAATGATTCAAACAGGTGAGCAAAAGCAATTCTTAGGATGTAAACTCCAAGTAAAGGAACAATTAGCAACAGGAGCTAAAACCAACATAATGCTTAACCAGAGTGATGAATCAGAGTTGGGGCCATGAGGAAAGAGGAGGAAATAGAACCACAGAGATTATGGCAAATCAAGTAATGTCTACACAGAAATATGAATAAGCAGAAGAAAAGACTTAAAGAAGTGAAAAAGAATAACCATGTCTCTATGGGCCAGAGAAAGTACAGACACTGATTTTCATACACTGAGCTAATTAAGGAGCCTAAAGAGCCACACAGTCTCCAGATCCAGTTCTGATTCCTATGAGGCATCAATCCTGCTCCTCTAATTCCATGAAATTTCTACTTCCCTCACTTTCCCATAAGAATTCTTATAATCAGCCCCTCTAATCACTTACTTCTTGCTCTTTGCAGCCAGAAGCATTCCTCGCTAGAGGAAGAGACTGAAGGCTTACCTTTGGATATCACCAGGGGCATTACTTGTAGTGTTTATACTCATGACAAGTCTTCCAACTCTTCCAAAATACCCCACTGTTGCTTAACAATACACTTCGTTTTTGATGATTAAAACTGTCCGAGATGTCTGTTAGTTACAGGTCACATGGGCTGAAGTCTGTCAAAACAGTAAAAAATATAATAGTAGATTTTTATATAAGTTCTGAGACTATGGGTGATTTTTCTTTTCTGTGACTTAATTGTATTTTTTAAAACATTCTCTAAAAAATATGTAAATACTTATATTTTAAAAAGCCACAGTGTTTTCTTTTAAAAAAAAAAAAGATTAGAAACAAACGTGACAAACATTAGAAAGATATTCCTCCTGAAAAATTGTGCTGAACACTGGAATTTGACACATTGTAAAATGATTATAAATCAATAAAAAATGTTAAAAAAAAAAAGAAAGAAAGATATTCCTTCTTGTAAGAATAAGCTAATGCTATTGGATGATTTTAATTTCACAAATAAAAGTAATAAAAGAGTGACAAATTGTTTTTAAACTGGAAGAAGAATAAGTTAGTGCCTATCGCTAGAGCACAGAATTCAGTTTGAAAGAAAATGAAGACCAGAAACATTTTTTGGTTCCCAAAAGCTTTTTTCATAAATGAGATATTTTTAATGCAATGCTACATCCAAAGAGGCCAAAGTACTCCCACACACAAAAGAGCTTATGGTAATTTGCAAAAGCCTTCTCCCAAGGGACTAAAGAGGAAGAAGGAAAGAGGAGAGTATTTGTCCCTTTCCCTGGCCTTCTCTCTGAAGCACTCTTTTATGGGAGATACTCCAAATCATACAGAGTCAAACATTTAAAGTAAGTTACTTTACTACAGTATGAAGGAATCTCTGGGTACGCATTTCAATCAGAGAGATAATAATAATTAACTAAGTCCAAATAGACACAAATATGAAGATCTCACAAATAGCTCTTAGTAGAAGTCCAATATCCTAAAAAAAACCATGAGATTTGATCTTAGAGAGCTATGAGCTAGGATACCAATAAGCATCTTACAAGTATGTGGCCATGGGCAAGTCATTCAAACTCTCTGAGCTTGTTTCCTCAACCATAAGAAGGAGATAACTATATCAATCTCACATATTTTAGATTTAAATAATACATACAGCACACACAGAGTGCACAGTCACTGTCAGTTTGTATTACTGAACACAAACCCTCTGAGAAAATACAATGATCCCTGATAAATGAAAGGAGTAGGCAATACTTGGGGTGATTTGGTCTGGGGTAAAGATGTAACAAAATAATTGTGTAGTGAAATTATAGGTGTACAGGGATAGCTAGAAAACAACAACAAAAAATCTAAACTGATTTGTCCCTGTTTCCAGTAAACAACTCAGAGAAATCACTGAAAGAAAAGGGACTCTAATAAGCTAAATGAGATATAGACTCAACTACGGTATTGAGAACTGACTAATGGCTCCTAGAGCCAAACAGTAAGGGATCTTTAAAATAGTGATTCAAGTAGGTGATAGCAGAATAATCTGTCCTAAGACAAAGAGGATGGAACTTTTACCAAGACTAGGGGGCAGGGAGAAGTCCCATTTCTTCAGGGACCTAAAAGACTACGTTTGTGAACAGTGGTAGACAAACATACCACTATCATTAACTTAGTGAGCAGCTGCTACAGTGCCAAGCACTATGCTTGATACTTTATTTATACATAGAACTATAGACCTCTGATCCTTACAACACTGCAATGTAAAGATTAGCCCATTTTCAACAGAGAAAACTAAGACTCAGAGATTAGAACTTTGTCAAAAGTCACATAGTTACAGGACCAAAACTCCGACTCATAACTATCCAACTCTAAAGCCCAAACTCCTTCTATAAGGTCACTGTGGATACAGTTAAACCATAAACTACCTTACCTCAGGTCTATTATCTTCGCTTCAATCAAGGAAACATATGATTAGAGAGGCTTAAATGACTTGCCTAAGGCCAGTCAGCTACTAGGTAGGGGACACCAAAAACTCAGTCAAGCTCTTCTGATACTGAATCCCAAAACTTTTCATCTGACCACCATGCCGCCAAAGCTCACACTCCAAGGAAACTGCCTTCAAAACAGAAGTAAAAGAATCAAAACCTAAAAGGAAGGGACTCGTCTATACCTAAGAGTAATGTCCAAGGCTCAAAAGTACATAGATAAAATGTTTCTATTTTTGTGAAAAGGATTACTACACACACGTACATGTGTGTGCCTATGTGTCACAACAGGCACAAACAGAACACTTATGTCCCTCACAGGAAAAGGATTTATATGGTTAGGGTCTTAACAATGTCTGCTGTTTTTAGTTTTGTCTTGATCTTGGGCAGAGAAGTACAAGAAGAGGCAGTTTACCAAATTTTAACATAGTTGTTTCAATAAAACTAAATTGAAGAAAACCATCATTTTTCAGTGCATTATTTCAGTCTGGAACATCTTCAGATCTGAATGGTCTTCTAGAAAGAAAGTGTCTTCTATAGCTCAGGTGTAAGTTTCATTGATTCCCAGGTCACTGATACAGCTAATGTAGTAGGCAGATGATCTTTGCCCCCTGGTATTTCTCTCTTGTATAATACCTTCCCCTTTACTGTGGACAGAACCTGTGACCTGCTTCTAACCAACAGAAAATGGCAAAGGTAATAGGATGCCACCCCGATGACTGCATTATGTTATATAAGACTCTGTCTTAGCCGATTGAAGTGACAGACAATCTGCTGACCTGAATAAGCGAACTGCCAAGCTGTGAGCTGCCTATGGAGAGGGCCACGTCACAAGGAGCTGCAGGCAGCGTCACCCACAGGCAGTAAAAAACTGCATCCTTTAGTTATACAGATATCAACAGTACACAAATTCTGCCAAGAACCTGAATAAGCTGGGTAGCAGATTCTTTGCCATCCAGCCTCCAGATGAGACTATAGCCAGCCGCACCTTGGCCACAAGCTAGTGAAGCTCTGAATAGAGGGCCCAGTTAATTGGTGCCCAGACTTCTGACCCATGGACACTGAGAAATAATAAATGAGAGCTGTTTTAAGCCACTAAGTTTGTGGTAACTTGTTACACAACAACAGAAAACTAGTATGGATAAGAAGCTTGGAAACGCTCTTGTAGAGTTAAAAAAAAAAAAAGAAGTTGAAAGACATATAAAATACAAAAATGGATTCTCACACCAGCCCTGTCTGTGTGTCTTTTATAAAGTCTCTTTGTTTTTCTATAGTTTAATTTCCTCATTAATTTAAATAACAGAGTTTGTAAAAAATCCTATCTAAGGTAACTCAATAGAGAATCTAGAAAATCACGGGCAACATTTATAACAAAAAGAATTACAAAATACAACTGAATAAGGGCAAGTCATCAACAGCCACAAAATCTGTATGGGAGTGAAGGTGTCTACAGAGGAGAAAGCAGACAAAAATAACAAGGCTGCATCTGAAAGAGTCCCCAAAGAGTCAACAGACAGTTAAGGGAAAGCACTGCAGGACAATCTGAGAGCCATGGCTAAAACAGGCACATGTAACAGGCATATGGGAAGACAATCTTGAAAGGGCTGATACAGTCCAGCCTCATGGACTTTCATAACTGACCTGTCGAGGTCCCCTTCCTGGACAGGGGTCCACACTAATGAGAATCAGTAGAGGATGGAATCAAAATTGAGCAGGATAGGGGAAATAAAGACAAAATAAAGAGATGGCCCAGACCAAACTGTAGGAGGAAACAGAATCAGGAAATCTCAGAAACAAGCCACCATAGTTTTTAACACTCACAACAAACAAAAGACAGGGAGGGTTCCACGAAGTTAGAAAAGTTTTCCCAAACCTTGCTCAAAGTTCAGGTAAAGGAACCTTCCATAAAAATAAGCAACAGAAAAGTAATGTGGTCAAATCCCATACAAATTGAATATTAGAAAAAAGAGTAAAGAGAAGAATGGACTTGTACAAACAAAAGACCAACAGAACAATGTGCCCACAAAACAGATGAAAATTATAACTTACTATTTCAAACTGAGCTAAAAGACACTAACAAAATGGTTTAAGGCCAAAAAGAATAGGAATCAGAATTAGAAAACCTCAGAAACAAGGTGACAAAGATCAGAAAGAATTAGAAATAAAAGAAAAGATCATGTCAGTAATGAAGACTAAATTAGAGGAAATACAAGAGTAAACAGACATGACCAAAAAAATGCCTTAAAGGACATATGAAATGAAACAGTGGTAACATTTTTTTTTTTAAAAATGAAGAAAGAGATCAAAATGATTCAAGAAAAAGTGACAAAATACTGAAAACAGGCAAAGAATAACCAACAGGCAGGTTAACAGGAGTCCCTGAATAAGATCAAAGCAAGGGAAACAGAACACTAAAAACTGTAATTTAAGAAAATTTTCCTGGAATATGAAAAGATTTTGATCTACACATTGAAAACACAAACTGCGTATCTGAGAATACTGACCCAGCACAACCAACACCAAGACACATTCTAAGGTAACTACTGGACTTAAACAAAAAACGTGTACACAAATGTTCACAGTAGCATTGTTCCTAATAGCCAAAAAGTGAAAACAATCCTAATATCCATTAACTGATCAACAAATAAATGATATATGAAATATTATTTAACCATAAAAAGGACGGAAAGATTGATATATGCCATGACATGGATGAACACTGAAAACACTACGCTAAGTGAAATAAGCCAGATACAAAAGGACACATACTGTATAATTCCATTTAAATGAGATGTCCAGAATAGGTAAATCTATAGAAACAGAAACTAGACCTGTGGTTGTCAGAGGGCAGAAACAGGGGGAAATGGGTTTGACTGCTAATAGGTATGAGGATTCTTTGTGGGACTGACAGAATTACATAGTGGTGACTGCTGTACAACTTAATATATTTAAAAAACCATTGAATTGCACTCTTTCAAATGATGACTTTAATGTTATGTGAATTATAGCTCAATTTTTAAAATTCATCATTATAGAAAAAAAAATCCTATCTATAGTCTCCTTCAGCAAACTCTTATTTGCTTCCTCTCTCTCTGATATCATCTCTCAATGACACTAGGGTTCAAGGGCCTACCCCTGAGTGTTTTAGGAAGACTAAATCAACTAAGGGCCAAATACAGGTGCATGACTGAGTTTAAACTATGATGGGATTTCTATGCTATTGAATATGACAGAGAAAATGTAGCAACATCTCCCTTTCCTTCCACTGGAATGAAAAGAAGAAATGATGAGGAAGGTAAAGTAGCTAGATACAGTAATAAAAATATCAGTGGAATAGGAAGTCAAAGAATTGCAGGGTCCCCACATAATACATCCTCCTAACTTTACCTGAAACTTCTTGATGAAATGCCACAAGTTAAGATAAACAATAATTTGGCTAATCTATATGTATAATTAAAGATTTCTTATAATATGTAATCAATGTCAGCCTTTCTCTTCTTCAATAGCTGTGTAACTCTTTAAATAATGCTTTCCATTTGAAAATATTCATCATTATTTATGAACAAATGGATACCTCAAAGCCACTCCCTGTCATCATTCCTACTGTGACAAACGTCCCTTATCCAAGTATCATGCTGAAAACTTTCTATAGATTACCTCATTTCACTCTACACCAACCCCAAAGGGAAGATACTGTTAATATTCCCATTTTACACCCAAGGAAACTGAAGCCTAAAGATATTCAGTCAGTTGTCCAAAATTGCATCTCTAGTAAGTGACAGAGTTAGGATTCAAACCCAAATTGGCTGACTCCAGAGCTCTACTCTGTACCTTGCTACCGACCTTCAAGACATCACTCATCCCAGCCAGGGAGCATGTGAGACCTCCCCTATCAAGGAAGCATTTCTGTTCCATGCTGCAGATTTCTTAAACACGGATCATTCTTTCCCACATCCAAATAAACAACAAGTCATGGTCTTTTTAATGAAATATGACTCAAACTTGGATTTATCAATCCAGGTAAGATTTCCACAGGCTTGGGCCAAAACTAGGCCATCCTTTGGGCAGTGGCAAATAAAGGCAAAGTTTAAATCAGCGTTTTATGTTGATATGTTAATAGATTAATCCTCTCTTGGTAGTGAAGTGAGACTATTCTCACCATCCTACTAAAATAGATGAGGGGTTGTTATATATACCATTCTTCAGTAAGAAGTTTTTTACAAATAAGTTATAGGGCAATTGAGGCCAACAGATCAACAGTCTAGACATCCTGAGAGTTAAGTATTGGCCAGAAAGAACAATTTTACTTTATATTTCAGAGCCACTGCTGGTACAAAATTTTCCTGCCTCACATCTGAGCCCTTCTGTGGGTCATCCAGAATGGACTCATTTCTCTCAGTGTATCCATACAGATTAGGGGGAAAGGGAGGGGTGGGGAGGTAAAAAGATAAAAACTCCTATTATTGAGCACTTCCTACATGCCAGATACTACACTAAGCGTATGTGACCTCACTGAATCTTCTAATAATCCGAGAGATTATTATGCACATTTCACAGATGAGAACACTGAGGTTTGGAGAGACTGAGTAACTTGTGTAAAGGTATTTAGTGGGAGGGTTAGAATTCAAACCCACATTATGGCTGACTCATAAATCCATCCTCTTTCATAACACAGTGCTGTCTTCAATGGACCATATTCCTTCAATAGTAACCACACATGTGTTAGGAGTGTCTATCAGCAAACAGAGAGCTCACCTTTAAAGGAAATATTCGGTTCTTTCATCAAAACAAGACCAAGACAAGCAGGATGAGACTATCAAACAATTTTAGGATTAAATGGGACTTTACGAGACCAAGACCATCCTCCTTATCTGACACATAGGAATCTTAATGCCAGGGGGATTGGGTCCACACCAAAACTACTACCCTCAACTTTCCTTTTAGCAGGTTGCACTGCCTTTGTTTCCTCTTCATTTCATGGGAAACCATATTCATTTCCTGTTACAGGCTTGTTTGTTGTTATAAGGCACTAACTGTTCAATAAAACAAGTGACAAAAAAATGCTAAGTTCTTTCCTCCAGGATTATGAGAACAACTATAAAATAACAGTATGTAATATATTCAAAAGGATTGAACACCAACTGAAATTGCTTCTCAAGTAAACTTATCCAGTATCATTGGAGATCTGATTAAAACGGAGGCGGGGGGCAGGAGTGTATCTGCCTAGGATAAACATTACGTGGAATATAGAACAGTCAAAAGTAGGCTCCACTTCTACAGAAATTGTACAACCTCGGAAAAACTCAAAGCTCTCTTTTCCGTCACTTAAGAGTCCTGGAGTAGAAGCTATAGAAAGCCTAGCACAACACATTCATTCGTTTATCAACCATTTATAGAATGTCTAGTGTGTGGCTGGCATTTTTATTTTAAAGGTGGAAAAGATGTGGTCCCTGTCCTCGAAGGACTTACTGATTCTCGGGAGGGAAAGAACCCGGCAGTCTGGAGTTGTAAACCTAAGACGCTCCAAGCCCAGACCCTCTGGGTCCAGCCCTCTGGTCCGTGTCCAGTTCTCTGGGTACTGAGGCAGCAGTCTTTGGCTGGGAGGCTCCAAGACGACCTTCCTCCAGGTAGGCGGAGAGACCCAGCCCTGGGAGCCGGAGGCGTGTCCCCACGGACGACACGAACAGCCAGTTAGCCTTAAACTAACTTGGGGGTACCCCATAACCCTCACTGCAGTCCCCCATACCGTTCCTCTCAACACCTCCCCGCCCAAGTCTTTCGCCTCCAAGCCCCCACACCCGGAGGTTACCTCAGGGGGTGGTCCTGTGATCCAGACTGCACACCCCAAACCCCTGGGGCAGCTTCAAATCTCAAAGGCAGAAAGAGGCCCAAGCAGATCCCAGGGTCGGAGCAAAAACTGTTGGAACTCGACAGACTCTAGGACCCGGGGAGGCGGAACAAATAGCACAGAGGGGACAACACGGGCACTAGCCTCAGGGAAACGGTGTTTACAACGGCCGCTTCCGGAGACTCGACCTCCCTCACAGAGCGCCGCAGACTTTCACTGGCCTCCCGGCGCGCCCCAGCCCGCCCCTTTCCTCCGCCTCCAGCGGCCCGCAGCTCGGGGATACGCACTCGGAGAACGCCGGGCTCCGATTGGAAGATCCCGGCCCGCGAAGCTGCGCGGCGCTTCTGGAAGGCGAGCCGGCGCATGCGCTGTTGCTGAGGAACGGCTCGCTCGCCACCGCGCGCGGTCCCGGCGCGGCCCCTCGCCACGTGAGGACGCCTCAGCCCACGCTCCAGTGTGGTGGTCTCAGCGTGAGGTGCCCGGGTCAGCGTCCCAGAATCCCCAGAGAGCCGACTGTGAAAAGGCAGGTTTCTAAACCCTGACCCCTTTTCCCCGCCTCCTGAATAAAAAAATCTGAAGAGGTCGGATCCCAGATCCTGCATTTTTAAGCCAGTTCCCCAGCTGATCCAGTGCAGCCCCTCCGCCTGTGTGGTCTGGTGCCAGAGTCGGGTAAATTCTCTGGGCTGGACATGTGCACCAGTGGCTGGTTTCCCGCTGCTTTGTCCGCTCTCCTCATGCACTGGGCTTCTCGTCCCCTCCTCCATTCCCCTTGTGTCCCAGCCCTGTAACAGGGCTGGAAGAATGCGGGTCAGTGCGCTGATGCTGTTGTAGCGCCTTTCATTATAAATACTACATAACTGCGTACCTCGAAAAAAAGTCTTCGGCGCATTAGCATTTGCTCCAGTGTGCTCCGTTTTCCTTTCCTACCCACACACACCCCACACGCTTTCCTAGTTGATACTTTATACTTCGGTTTCTCCCAGTAGCCGCGTCACAATCTGCTGCCGCCTCAGGGAAACTGGAAAACCAAATACTCTTGTTCCTTGGCTTTTGAAAGCCTATTCCCCAAAGAACAGTGTAAATTGGCGGGATTTTGATTAAGGATTTTTACCTACACCATCTCCTCCCAAAAAAGTGTTTAATACAAAATGAGCCTTTCATGCTAAAATTGTCCCATGTTGATTGTAATCAACCTGAAACCAGGTGTAGGGGCCGTCTTTCCTCTGTCTCCCTTGGGAGAGCCAACGGTCGTAAATGCAAATACAAATTGAGATTAAAACCTCCTTGATTCCCGTAGCCTTGAAACTTTAATTGGCTTGAGTTTAGTCATTTAGATTAAAAAAGGAGGCCCATTCTGCCTCCCAATAATTTAGCCAGGAAGGGGATAATTGCTTCAAAGAATAGAGTTTATGGAAATGAAAATAGTCCATTCTAACATTTAGAAACGAAAGGAAAGGTTACTTTTTTTTTACTTTACTAGTTTTAATTAATATTTATAGAATGTTTTATTTGTGTTTTAGTAGAATCACAAAGTTGAATATTGTACAGTAAGAAGTATCAACAGTACTATACTGTACTGTATACTTCTTATAATGAAAAATGAGTGCAGGGGGAAAACTTTGCGATCTTCATTTATTCATTCAGCATTTGTTGAATACAGACTATATACCTACCCCAGAACTATATGGCTATATGATATAGGTACAGTGGAATTCAGAAGAGAGAAATGTTAAAAACAACCCTGAACAACCGGAAAGGCTTTATAGAGAACTCTGAGCTTAGTCTGCAAAGATGGTTATAGATTCACCAATCTAAAAGGAATTGGAAGTCATGGAAGCTACAGACACCAACACAGGAAACACTGTGACACCTTGGGAAAACTGAACAAAGCTGTGTGTGCAGTCTTGTGGGTGGGCGGGAGTGGGGAGTAGGATGTCAGGCTGGAGAAGGAAGCAGAACCCAGATCATAGAGGGCCTTGTAAGTCATACTTAATTTACCAAACGACAAAGCTAATCAAGGATGTTGAGCAGAAAAGTTCTAATAGTTACACAATAAATCAGACTGCTTTCAAATACTTGGAGATTTTCTTTGTTTTTCTAATAGCTAAAAGGTTAGTTCTCTTGTCTCTCGTTTGCTTAACACGCTACTACTTAGGGAAGCTTTACAGAAAGATGCTGTCTAGCCTACTCTTCTTTTAGCCTCAAAAGTCAAAATACTCATTCTTTATTTTGAGGTATTATTTCATCTCTCACCACCACACTACCAGAACAGCTTCCAGAGTCAATAATGACCTCATTACCAAATCCCAGACTTCTTGACACTTTGTCCTCAGATTTCTCTCCAGAGTAGGGGAGACTCAGGGTTTCACCAGCTCTCTGACCTTTTTGCTGCTGCTCAGGGTACCAGTTATCTATCCCTTTCTTGCCTGTCTCCTAGATACTTTCTCAGTTTTTGCCCTCAAGCTTCACAATTTACCATATTAGCTTCTTTGGTGATGTCATCCATTCCTGCAAGTGTGAAATCTGGGTCCACAATTTTCAATCCTTTATGTCCATCTGACATCATAATATAAACTGAACTCTGGTTTTGAATTTTTAACTCATTTGAACAGTGCCACTTTATGTCTGACAATATTGAATTCAGTGTATCTAAAACTTAATCTTTCTCAGCTTCTCACTGGAGCACCCCCAAACTGCTCCACTACCTATTTATAAAACTTCTAATCTCTTAGACACCCAAGTGAAAAAACTCCTCTCTCTCAGTCTCTCAATTCCTACATCTGAGGATCACTAAGTCCTACCTACTTTGTCTTTATACCCTGTCTTCTTTCTCTGGCTCCTGCTAAACATTTTCATTTATTTGTTTCCTTATTGTTTCATATCCAGACACTTGTAATCAGGATGTTCCCTGTGGCCTGATACAAGTCACTCACCTCCTCCTTCTGTGCAAATTCTCAACACTTTTACTTACAAGTTGACAACTCACATCTAGGGCATTTTTAAACCAGGAATTATGAGAGGTGAGGATCAAAAAAGGAAAAAAATCAGTAGTAGGCCTAAGGGCACATATGCACCATTCTGACACGAAAGGAGTGTTATGAGCTGATTGTATGCATGTGAGCAGCAGGGTTTTTTAAGCACCAGATGAGCCACATCCTTTTGACCCGTCAGTAACCTCTCCCAAAAGGTTCAAACACCAGGTGTTTGATTATTATGCTGCTTTGGTATCAACCCTTAGAACTGCAAGGCCTTGTCGTATTGCTCTCTGTGGCTCTGGTTCTTTGCTACTTCAGTCCCTGTTCTTTGTGCTACAACGGAAATGATTCTCGTGAAGCATAACTCTGATTATATTGCCCTCTTCATTAATTCTTTTAATGGCTCCTCAGTCCTTACTGAATCAAAACCAAAGGTTGCCTCCATCAATCACGGTCCCTTATTCTTGTCTCTACCTGCCTTCCCAGCCTTGCCTTCTCCTATCTCACAATAAATCTTCCATCTCATTCACATTAGCAATGAAAAACACAGATAAATGTAATAAGAGGTAGACATGGACTTACATTAAAAGCTTTAAGATATATAGGCTAATATAAAAGATTTAAATCCAGGTAACATTATTTATTAAACATATGTGCCATTCCTATGCTAAAAGTGGTTTCACATGTATTCTAATTTTTTTCAAAAAACCACACATTTTAAACATTTGTTCTGATAATAAATACACAGTCACTTAGATCAGGGCAATTATTAGAAGTAAAAGTCTCCCCAAAGTCCTGCCTTCCCACCCAAGATATAAAAAGTGTTAGGAATGTATTTTATTTCTGTAAAGAAATGCAACATTTTTGATGCATAAATAAATACATTTTAAAAAAGACATGTTTATTCATTTATTTTTATATTTATGCATGTGTATACACACTAGTACACACTGTTAGACACTTTCCATTTCCCACCCCATCCTTGCTGAAAACCTCAATTTGTAGAAGTACCAAGTAGAACTTCAGGAAATGAATGTTCTGATGACACTATCCTGTTTCCTACTGCCAGCTACTGGCTCCCCAAGGCTCCCTGGTAGCTAGGCTGGGCTACGTGACCAGCTCTGAATATTAAAATATAAGGGCACGCCTACTGAGGAGATAATAAAAAGAGTCTTGATCCTCCATGACACTATTTCGTTGCTGACCCATTCCTGGACTTCCTTCTGACCTTAGAATACAAGTCTGTGCTAGTCATGTTTTCTGTTATTTGAAGCCAGTGGTGTGCTGATTTCCTTGATGTACATACTCTAAATACTGCCACTGTGGCTAATTTCAAGCAGCCAACATGGAGTCTCTGACTGCAGAGTTCAGAAGAAATTTATACATTGCACACTCAAGAGCCCTGTGCTCTCTCAAGCCTTAATTGGCCAGCTCTAGCACATCACTGCTGGGAGCCAAACAAATACTCACTGAGGCATTGAATTCTACCTAGCTGGCTAGCTATCTACATATATATATATTTTTTTATATCTATCTGTCTATCTATATATGTTTTCCTTAGCAATATAGCACTGACTCATTTCTATGTCAATATGAAAAAATAGATACCTTTTTTATGGCTGTGTTGTAATCCATGTTAGGAAGGCCCATAATTTATCTTGTCATTTAGGTTGCTTCTACTTTGTATCTTTACTTCAAAAAATGAAAATAAAAACATGTTCTGTAGGTATACTTTTTCATTTTTGTCTTTTTAAAATCATAGTATAAATTCCTAGATTAGGAATTGACAGGTAAAGGGATAAACATTTAAAACTGAAACTAACATAACTACCTGTCCCTATGTTAAGTAATGGAGGGAGTAGACAGACTTTTCTCTTCTTACGTCAAACAATTCTGGGAGCAAGCAAAAATAGCTTGGTTGCTTGCTCCAGTTAATACTTGTTCCTGGAAGATAAGACTGTGAACTTACTAAAGAGATTGCTTGTGAAGACCAAGAGTTTACTTATCAATAAATGCTTCAAAACCGTTGCTTTGCTGTGCCCACCAATATAAGACTACTGTATCTTAAACTCTACCCAACCCCAAATATTTCCCAGACTTCCTTCCCTCCCTAAAAATATTCAGCCCAAGCCCCAAAACTCTAGAAATAACTGGGTCTAATTTTCCATTTTGAGTCACTACTAAGGCTCAGTCAAGGTAGTATTCTTCCTTACTGCATTAAATCTAGTAAATTCAACAGTTTTTATGATGAGCTTTTGAGGAGTCAACATTTGACAGCTGTATTTTAATTTTTTAGACATAGTACCAGGTTACCTTTCAGAAAGAGCATCAATTTAAAGAAATATCAACACTGTGTGCCACTTCCCTCTGCCCTTGCCAACACCAGATGTATTTGTGGTATTGAAACTTTTCCAATCTGATAAGCAAAAAGTGATACATCATTGTTTTAATGTTCTTTTAATTTGCATTCATCTGATTGTTGATTACATTTATCAACATTTAGAAATACCACTTTTATCTGTGTAACTAGATACATTAAATCACCACTGCCATCAGAATTTAGAAAGATTGTGCTGAGTCTAAGAATTTAACTCATAACCTTATAATGAATAATTATAAAGCTGCAGCCAAGTCTTTGTAGATAAAGTAGCATCATTTAAAGAAATATGCATTTAAATTAATTATTTAATTTAAATATTGAGCCCACTTCTTCTTATTCCTGGCCAATCTAAAAAGCATAGTTTGAACACAAATGTTAAGGAGTGGACATGAGGGCAATAATGAAAGAAAGGAACCAAAGTTGGTATGCATAACAATTTGAAGTAACTATCCCAATATGAATAGTGATGCTCTTGCAAATTATGGCCAATAGGAGTGTGTTTCTCTTCTACTTGTAAATTTACACAAGCATTCTCCAATATTTATCCTTAAGTGATATAAATGATATCTATTTCTAATCCACAGTTACTCTCCCAATAGACTTCCAAAAACACAAAGAAGCTGGGTGCATTTGTCTCTGGTGGGAATATCTGAAAGAGGTCCAGATTTCTTAACCTGCATGGGACTGCTACACAGAATTTCATCTCCCAATGCTCACCCTGGATTTGCCTATTGAAGCTGTGAGTTACTGTTTTAGGTGAAATAACTCTAATCTAGAGAACCATACTTGTGGGGAGGAGAATGTCTCCTACAGTGAAGTAAGACCATCCTCTGTAGTTAGAAGTTAGGATTTCCCAAAAGGAAAAGGAAGCACTATGGTCTCAGTCTGAAGACTGAGGAGAGAAGACACAAGGGAATACTTGGTGGACCCCAAAGTTTATAACTTAGTGGGCATCTTTGTCTCCAGCCTTGTAAAAATTAACATTTAATATATAGTTTTGTATTTTATAACCCTCACTAGAGAAGATAACAACTGTAGAGTTGGAGTTGTAGATAAAAGTAAGGTCCAGTTCATGAAGGGAATATGCTCCATGTTACCCTCTTCTAGCCTTCTATAGAAGCCTTTGTGAAGTTGTCAGCATTGATGAAGGAGGAAAAGTGCAGTTAATGAGTTCCAAGTTGTAAGCAACTCAGAGGAGCACAGAAGCATTGAGGGGCTCACTGGCAAAGAAGCAGTGGTCAACTCAGAAGCAACTGAGAGACAAATCCCTCCCCTTAAAAAGAAAATATGCTTGAGGAGGATGACTGTTAAAGAGGGCTAAAAGTTTGGGAGATATCTATCTCTACATATACTTATAGATAGATAGATAGGTAGATACATGCACACATATCTATATATATTTCTGAATTTTCTATTCTGTTCAATATATCTCCCTATGTCCCTATATTACACTGTTTTAATGATTATACCTTTGTAGTTCATTTTTAACTCCTAGGTTGTCTCATTTTTCAAAAATTTCTTAATTATTTTATACATTTAATTAAAATTTGTTAACAAATATTTACTGAACACTTACTATTTTCTGAATGTTGTAGGTTATAAAAGTATAAAAGCAAACAATACTCACAAAAATCTTTGCTATCATGGAGCTTACATTTTAGTGAGGGGATACAGGTGAGAACTGAAACCAGCATACTTCCTACATACAACCTCATGAGACAAGCATGCTTTCTTGTCCCTATGTTAAACAATACTGACACCAAGCAAAAATAATCTGTTTGCTCCAGAAAATACCTATTCCTGGAAGATAACACTGTGAACTAAAGAGTTTATTTATCAAGACTAACAGCTTTCTCATTAAGACTTGCTTCAAGACCTTCCTCCACACTGTGCCCAACAATCCAACCATCCCAAGGAGTTCCTTGCTAGCAAAACTCACCTTTAAAAATTTCCCTATAAAAGAGCTTCCCTCGTTTCCTCATTGTAAGTTACTTCAGAGGTGAGTTTAGGTAATTACTTTGATCCCTAGATAAGAAGGAAAGCTATACACTCAGACCTTTTGGCACAAGTTCAAAAGTCTTTTTAAAAAATATTTCATATGTTAATACATATGAAAGTCCATGTAATATTACTGATTAAATAGATGATTTGGACATGTTATAGTCATACATCTTTAGATTAAGACAATTTTATGTTTTCTCTCTGATTTTCTCACAAAAAAAAAAATGTTGCTTTCTTTTTTTAATACATGCCTTGGATTTAGTTTCTCATGATTAAAACCTTTTAAATTTCTCCGTTAGTTCTGTGCAGCCAGTAAGTTATTATTTCCACAGATGGTTTAAGGTTACAAACATAAATTTGTGTTTGGCTAAATGAAATTACAGTAATGGATATTTTTAAAGGATATAATCTCATGGATTCTTATAATATTATGCATGATCAGGACACAATGAGCACAATGAGTTAACACAAATTGTAATTTCCAGATTTTTTAGTCATCTTTAAAACCTTAAATTTATATTAAAATAAGTCAATTAACAAATATAGTGTGGTTACCCAAGTAATTTTTATGTAAAAAAAATATTGATCACTAAAGATAATTTTAAATTACTCTTGCTCCTAATTTTTATATATTGAATGGCTGTGGATTAGCAATAGAAAGATATGCAAATGTTTTAAAATTATTATGTACACACACACACACATATATAATTCTGCCACCTTAAAATGTACTAAAGTAGTATTATATATATGCTCAGTGGATAAAATTAGCAAGATAGTTTTTGGTTTCCTACCTTCTAATTTCTCTTGTGTTTGAAAAATCCAAAATTGATTACTCTGATTAAAATTTGTAATAATGAGAATCATTAAATAGAAATAGGAATATGCAATCAAACCCATAAATATGGCATGCCTGTCTGTTGTTTAAGGGTATTATTGCAGTATATAAAAATATTAAATTCAACAACATGATATATATATTGTCCTATTTAATACTGATAATGCTAAATATATTTTAAAGCTAGTTTAAACCCTTAATTTAATCATCTGTTAATATTTTTATATATTTGTGTATGTCTAAGTGCATGCATATAAAGGTATATAAAGATAAGTTCAAAAGATTTATTTAAAATAAGAAAAATGATAAAAGGGAAATTTGAGGGCTTATGTATTCTTTACTATAATTTATAATGTGGATGGAAAACAAAAAGTAAAATTAGAATCTGAATTTTTTTCCTGTAAAATAACCTGATTGTTTTGGCTCAGATAAACAGGAGTTCTTTGTTATTCCCAAATAGTCTGTTAATTTCTAGACTTTTGGCGTATTTCTGAATCATTTTGATGAGAAGTTTAAAAAAAAGGTTAAGTTCCTAATAACGTTATTACTTGTTGTATTTCCTATTTATTACCCATAACTATTTCTTGCCTTTGAATAAGATGACTTATGTTTGAATTTTATCTCCTCTGGCAACACTTCTTGATTCTGTCTGTCTCACATTCAGCCCAAATTCAGAATAGTCAGACTGTTAAGCTTTTTTATAATTCAAAATTTTCTATAAGTTTACTGGAATAGCCACCAGTTCAGCCAAAGACTCGGTCCCTCAACTTATAAAAGAAAGATAGTAAAAGTAATTAGGTTTGTTTGACATTCTCCAAATTTTAGTCAACTTAAAACTATTGTGAGAACTCTTCATCAAATTTAGGATAAAAATAAAATTATACAAAATTTTTGATAACTGAGAACTTCTTGTGCATCAGTTATCAATTTGATATTATTGCTCTGCTCCAAGTCTACACTTTTTTGCCCTGATTCATGATATTAGTCCCTACAATCATTTCTCCGTGGCCAGCAAATGAGATGTTATGGTTGATCAGCAGAGGGGAATGGAGTGACATGACCACAGCTATAGGAAGACATTTTTCCTTTGGGTTATAGACCTCCCTTATCATTCTCCAACACAGGAGTCCAACAGAGGAGCTCCAGCTTTATTGTCAGACTGTGGTTTCTCTTCTTGAGACTACTTTAGACCAGGTCCGGCCAATATACATCCTCTGGCAACAGCTGGCCACTTCTGCTGACTGACCCAGGCTGCCTATACTCTTCAGCAATGGTGGACCACTTCTTCAGACCCCTCTATTGAGTTTCTTTACCCCTGGCAGCCTGAGTGGCTGTGTATGTGGTAGGCAAGTCCCCTCTGAAGCAGTCTGAATCTTAGCCTTGGGGAAGTAGCAGGTGGGAGGAGTTTCTTCTCCTAGTCTTCGGTTCTTTTATTGCTCATTCTTCCTCAGCCTAGAGGTAGTAGCTGCGTTTTTGCCCCTGCTATTCTGGGTCCCTTAAAGTCTCCTTTTATCTCTACCCCCTACTAGTTAATAATTATTTTTATATTTGTTTAAAAAACTGATGTAGCTTCTGTCTCTTGTCTGATTCCTGGCTGACATATCTTAGAAATATACTTTTGATCATGTCCAAAGACTGATACAATAACTATCTCCAAAAAGATTTTATTTCTAGGCTGTTGAGTTCCAATGCCTTTGTCAATCAGGAGCCATCATAATACACTTTGTGGTACAAATCAAAAAGCCTTGGAGTCTCCTTCCTATTCATTATATGGTTCAGTTACTGTAAACAACAAACACAATAGCAGAACTCTAGAATGTTGATCCTTAGAACCACTTCTCTCAATTAGAGAGATTTAAGTCACTTAAATTACTGGAAAACTATACTGACCAGAAACTGTAAGATCAGGAGAAGACAGTTTCTATCTAGGATTTTCAGATCAAGATGACTGCACGAATTAGATAGTTTCCAAATAAGACTCGTGAAATAAGCTCTAGATGGCTGTCATAGACTGCCATGCTTCAATACGCATGCTTTTCTTCTTTATTTGCCAAGCTATTTTCTTTCCTCTTGGTTGCTTTAAGGTTTTGGGTTGCTAACTATGATCCCTATCCTTAATAATGCTTTTTGCATCCCTAGTCACTCCTTGGTAAAACTCCAGTGCTTGGCTGCAATTTTCTTGTGATTTGGCTAAAACGCAAAATCAAAGCAACTCTTGGGTTTATATTCTCTTTCCTTGGTGTGACATTCATTTTCCTTTTATATTACTTCCTTGTAATAAATCAGTTGATTTCCTGGGTAACTGGATTCAATCACCAACTGAATTTTTGAGAGTAACACAACAGGTCAGGCAGTGAGAAATGCCCTACCATATTCCCCCTCTAAAGAAACAGTACTTAGGGACTGTGTAATAAATCATTTGACTGGCCTTTGTCCCTAGTTCTTAGGGGATATCTCTAACTCCTTATAACTCACTCAGTGATAGGAGTGTCAAATACACTCAGACCACACCTGACAGTTTATGCTAATGAGGTAACTCAAATGGGGGCCAGATCAGAAAGACAAACCATGTGATTAGAGGGTTGGGGCTTTGAGCCAGTGATATCAGCTTGACCTCTGGGGAAGAAAGAGAGCCTAAAGATTAAGTTCAACCAGATGGGCAATGATTCAATCAATCCGGCCTATGTAATGAGACTTCAGTAAAAATTCTGGAAAGCTCAGGTGAGCTTCTCTGGTTGGCAATATCATTGAGTATTTCACACTTTGATGCTGGGAAGGTAACACATCCCTGAGGATGATGGAAACTTCACATTTTAAACTCTCCCTGACTTCATCCTATGCAGCTCTTCTTTTGGCTGATTTTAATTTGGAGCCTTTTGCTATAATAAAACTGCAGTCATACATATAGCACCTCTGAGTTCTCTGAGTCTTTTTAGTGAGTTATCAAACTTGAGGCTGGTCATGGGAATTCCTGAATTTGTAGCCAACTAGTGAGAAGTGAGGTCACCCTGGGGACCTCTCTAAAGTGAGGGCAGTTTTATGGAGAACTGTGTTCTCAGAATTTGCAGCTTGACAAACTTAGTATAGGAAACTTTTGTAGGAGTTAACCTTTGCAACCAATAGAAATAGAGCTTGGAAAGGATTTAAAAACAGATGTCTGCGAGGGTATAGCTCAGTGGTAGAGTGCATGCTTAGCATCCTGGGTTCAATCCACAGTACCTCCATTAAACAAACAAATAAATATATAAACCTAATTATCCCCCCAAACATACAAACAGATGGAGTAATATGGAGTATATTCAAAGACTACATCACTTTTATAGATCTTACAAGAAAAGAACACTAGTACACTTAACCCTAAGCTCTTTTACTTCAGAACTAACTAGTAATCTCTCTTACAAATATAATTTCCTGACACCAACAACACTTATGTAATGTTGCAAAACATTACTGTAACATTTGACAACTCCATAGAGATATTATCATGAAAAAGATATCATTGGTTATCCCCTTGCTACTGGTATTAAATTTGTGGCACAAAAACTGCTATCAGCAGATTGAAGAGAGAGAAGTTATCTTGGTTAATTGATGCCTGCTTTTAAGATAGGTCCCAATACCACCCATGTTTCAGTTTAGCCCACAAAGTTCCCTTTCCAGGAAAAAAAAAAAAAGCTTTAAATAATTTAATTCAACAAAGGAAAAGTCAGATATGATTTTAGTTCAAAAACTTAAAAACTGAAGGAGATTTTGGGGACTGCCTTCTTCTACACCCAAGGCTTTTCATTTTATGCTCTCCATGAGGCCTGAAAAGTAGGAGTAATCCTCCATGCTATACGTCAGACAATAGTAAAACTAGATAATATGTCTAAGACTATGGAACTCCTCACCTAAAAATTCATGAGATTGGACAAAATATGGTTCAAAACAGAGAGTCACTAGATGTACTAACTTCTTGAAGGAGACTGTGTGCTTTCTAAGTGAAATGATGTACTTACATTTCTGCAGATTTCCCTGGGATCTTTAATATAACTAAAAATAACTGGAAAACATATCATGAAACTAAATAATCTGGCTAATACTCAAATCCCTGGTTCTGTGGGCTCTTCATAGTTGAAGTGGAATCTATTCTATTAGTTTAATTTGGACATTTTTACCCAAATTAGGTTAGTATTTGTTTATGTCGCCTTGCTCGAATGTAGAACTCAAGAATCTCAAAGCATGGGGTGTAGCTCAAGTGGTAGAGCACTTGCTTAGTAAGCACGAGGTCGTGGGTTCAAACCCCAGCACCTCCTCTAAAAAAGTAAATAAATAAATCTAATTACTTCCCCCGTCAAAAAAAAAAAAAAAAAAAGAAAAGAATCTCAAAGCAGTTGAGCAGTCACTGTGCCTACTGATGATATTCCACCCCCCAAATAA
The DNA here is from genome assembly GCF_048773025.1 of Camelus bactrianus. NCBI lineage: Eukaryota > Metazoa > Chordata > Mammalia > Artiodactyla > Camelidae > Camelus > Camelus bactrianus. Next base: position 22,237,631 of record NC_133542.1, read on the forward strand.
AACAAAAACAAAAACAAAACAAAACAAAAAACCCAAGTTGGCACTTGTAGAGGCTGGAACAACTACTATCAGAAATTACACCCACAACATATCAAACATGATATAGGTCTAAATTGACTATGTCCCCAAATGATAGTGTTCCTCCAGATTAGCCTAGAGAGTGGTAAAATGGGGGACTGGGAACTTAAACTAACATAATTCTCAAGTCCCTGTGATAAAGAATAACACAGCAAAAATATTATCTTCTGGTTGGGGAATATAATATGAAATAATTAAACAGCTTATTTATCAAAACTGCTAGCTCATCATGACTCACTTCAACATTCTTACTTTGCTGAGTCTACTAATCCAAAGCTATTATATCATAAACTCTGCTCATCCACAGCCAGCTCCCCACCTTGCAAGGCTTGCCTTAAAATCACCCAGCCCAGGCCCTAAATCTCTATAAATGCCTGTCCCTAATTTCCTCATTTTGAGGCACCCTTTAGACTCTGTCAGGGTGATGTTTTCCCTTAAAAAAAAGTAAAATAGATTTAGCTTTTTTTTCCCCAAAACTTTTTTTATTTTTGGTGGGGGCGGGGAGGTAACTGGGTTTGTTTGTTTATTTACTTCATTATTTATTTGATGGAGGTTCTGGGGATCAAACCCAGGAACTCAATCATGCTAAGCATGTGCTCCACCATGGAGCTATACCCTCCCTACCAAATTTAGCTTTTTGATCAGTGGGTTTTCGTGTGCACATGTGTGTTTTCTATTATAAGGGGTCAACAATTGATACAAGCAATAAGCAAGCAAGTGAAAAAATAAATACCATGCCAGATGAGGATAAGTGCCGTGAAAAAAATAGACAAGAAGGCAAGAAAATGCATGTGGTTGGTAATAGGGAGTGGGTGGGTAGGTCAGGTGTTCCAATTTTAGATCAGGTAATCAGGAAAAGTCTCCCTAAGTGGATGACATTTGAGCAAAGGCCTGTAGGTGGTGAGGAAGCAAGCAGGCAGCTATTTAGAGAAAGAGCATTCCAGAAAGAGCATTCCAGAAAGAGGGACTAGCAATTTCAAAGAGTGTGAGGAAGGAGCTTGCCTGGCATGTTGAGGAAGTAACAAGGAGGCCAGCAAGAAGAGAGAGCAAATGTCAGAGAGATTGGATATGAGGAATGAAAGCTAATAGGAGGGAAATAGTTTGAGTAGGGTCTTTTCCCTAAATGAAACAGGCAGTCGTTCAGGTGAACTTTAGTATCAATTTATCAAGGAATTCCATGAAATATTTAACTCACTTACAGGATAATTGACATTTTTATGGTATTGAACCCTCCCATCCAGGAATATGCTATCTCTATTTATTCTAGACTTTCTTTTATATCCTTCAGTAAATCTTATATAGTTTTTGTCCCATGAATCTTCTAAATTCTTGTTAAATTTATTACTAGGTTTTAAAAGTTTGTTTTTGTTTGGATTGGTTTTTTGCTTTTGGGGTTTTCCCCCTGGTATATTCTCTAACTGGACTACATCTCAGTCACTACTGTTACTCTAAACTCAACCACTGTCCTGACCTTTATCAAGACAGGTTAGTTTTGCCCATTTTCACCTTTATATTAGTGTAATTATTAGCATATTTTTAAAACTAGTAGTTTTTAAATAAATTCCTCTTGTAGACTGTTAACTTCCAGAATTAACTCTAATATACACTTAGTACATTCTCTTAGAATATTTTGGTAATAATTATATTGTCTTTAAATAACAACAATTTGTTCTCTTTGTCTTAGTAGTTATAACTTAACTTCTAGCTTACTGAATTGGATAGAATTCTCAGAACAATTTTGAATAAAAGAGGTGATACATTTTATTTTATTCATGATATTAATGTGAAATAATTCTTACATTTACTCCCTTTAAATATAACTTTGACTGATTAGAAATTATTTTTGTATTAAGAAATACCATTGTCTCACTAATTTCCTATTTTTTAAAACCAAAAGCCAATTTCTGCACCTGCAGTGAGTACTTTAAGTGGTATATTGAACAAGCAAACCTGTGAGATGTAATCAAAATGCACTTATATGTTGTTTCCCATGGTCGCTTTAGCATGTGTTCAGGGGGCAAGGTTTATTGCTTCCCCATGGATGCAACTCAAGTTTGACTTTTCTGATCACTCAGCTGATTGGAAGTCCAGATATCATTGTAGGAGGCAAATTCTGTTTTCAATTCAGTAATTAGAATGTTTTGTCCAGTATACAATCAATATATATTAACACTTCAATCTGTATTCACACTTGGCAGAACTAACAAGTTAGCAGAACTAACTTTTGGCCAGGGCTTGATTTCAGGTGGGATGTCTGTTTTTGTGAAAGGAAATATAGTCAGTTTCTTTTCTTTTCCCACTCACTCCCTGGAAGGAGGAGGTAAAAGAGGAACAGACAGTTGAAACTTGATTTCTACTATTGTAAGATGACCTCATACTCTCTGGGCCTAGAAGATTGGCTTGTGCCTAAATTTTTAACTAAAATATTGCAAATCTATAGAAAGGAGCATACATGATATCCTAATTCTGCAAAATGAGAATATCCATGTAAAAGGACCCAGATCAAGAAACAGAATATTGCCATCTTCCAGAACTCTTCCTTGTACCACCCCTTAGCCCCTGTGCTTACTCTAAATTCAACCACTATGCTGACCTCTATTAATATAGGTTAATTTTGCCTATTTTTGACTTCACTATACATGAAATTATAGAGAATATACTATTTTGTGTCTGGTTTCTTTCACTCATTATGTATGAGATTCATTCATGTCACTGAATGATTCAGTAAGACATTCTTTTTTTATTTTTATTTTCCATTTTTGGGGTGTTGGGTAATTAAGTTTATTTATTTATTTATTTTTGGAGGAAGTACTGGGGATTGAACCCAGGACTTCATGCATGCTAAACATGCACTCTACCAGCTGAGCTATACTCTCCCCCACTCATTCTTTCATTTACTACTGGATAATATTCCATTGTCTGAATATATCACCTTTATCCATTCTAATGTTGATAAACGTTCGGGAAGCTTTCAGTTTGGGCTAATACAAATAATTCTCTTATAAACATCTTGTACATGTCTTTGATGTGTGTATATATATATATATATATACATACATACACACACACACACACACACACGTTAGGAGGTATATACCTAGGATTGAAATTGTTGGGTCAAGGTGTCCAGTAAATGTTTAAAGTTGTCTTTTTCTTCATTAAACACTTTTGTGGACTCTTCTGAGGCTCCTTGCTGGTATCCTCCATCTACAACTCCCACGACATGGGCAACAGAATGATCTGCCATTCTCCACTCAGCTCATGGATTTCTAACAGTACCCCACATGGTGTCTCTTTTGGAGTCTCATTGCCCTTTGCAGGAGTCTTCTTGGTCAGGAGTCAATAAGGCTCCATTCTGCCCCACCTTCTCTGTTCCCCACCACAGGGATGTATGTCCAATTCTCTAAAAGATCTTATGAAAGCCCCTGACTTTCTACCTCTGCTACTTGAAGCATTTGGGACACAAAATATATCATAAATTTTCTCTAAAGAAATCTCTTTAGAATTGTCTTTGAATCTCCCCAAATCTGATCCTTTTTAATGTTCTTAGGGTGGGAATGGGATCCAAGATGAGTTGTTATTCCTTTGAAAATCTGCAGATTGTTCTGTCTCATAACTCACTTTGATACTGAGTGCTCCATCATTACTCAGTACCTCAGCCAAAACATCAAGTTTAATATCCTTAATATCCACATAATCATTTTTCTACTTTTCCCTAGTAACATGACCAGTTGTATTAATATTTTCTAACATTGAGTCGTTCTTGGCAATCCTGAAACTACTGATTATCATATTCAAATTTGTATTTATTGTATTTGTAATAACTGTTGGATTTGAGTTGCCATTTTTTAAAGTTTGTAATTACACTCATAAATAAGATTGGGTCATAATTTTTTAATACTATCTTTTGTATGTTTTAGTGTTAGCATTATACTGAATTTGTGAAATGAATTAGGGATCTTTTCATACTCACCTTTAAATACGATAAGAATAACCTTTCTTGGGAGGGTTGCTAGAACTCAGCTTTAACCTTCTATTCTTGGTATCTTTAAGGGAGGAAGAATTTTGATTTGGAAAAACCACAAGGGCTCCTAAAAATAATTTGGAAGAATTTGAGGGACCGTTAGAATTTGAGTAATCACACACAGGGGTAATAAGAAGAGAAATAAACTTGCTACTGTTACTGAGATCTTTTTCTTTTCCTTTAATCACAGAGAAAACATTTGCAGTGAGAATTGCATAAGGCAAAGTTTTTTGTTACACTCAACAGAATCTTACGCTAGATAGTTCAAGCTGAAAGGTATTTGTCATATTTAATGCAAGAGTTTACTGAATAACTGGAAGGGCTGGAGGAAAAGGCTTTATGGTGAGTGTAGTAGATAGCTAACACTGGTAGCCTATAATGAACTGAGCCTCTTGGCTGTCAAACCCTTGTGGAAACCCTGTGCCTTGAAACTGGAAATGGTCTTGGTCTTGAGTAATAAATTTGGAATTTGGGATTTGCAGATACTAACTACTATATATAAAACAGATGAACAGCAAGGTCCTACTGCACAGGGAACTGTATTCAATACCTTGTAATAGCCTATAATGAAAAAGTATATGAAAGGAAATATGTATGTATAACTGAATCACTATGCTGTACACTAGAAACTAACACAACATTGTAAACTTACTATTCTTCACTGTCACCCCTTCCCAGAAATAAAGTTTGTACCTTTGGGAAAATCAAACCAACAAACAAAAACTAAAACAACACACACAAAAAAGAAATTGGAATGGTCTTGTGACTTACTGTGATTTATTTTAATGCTATGATATGACACTCTGCCAGTTCTGGGCCTAAGCTTTTGGAAAGCATGACAGCATTTATGCTTAGACTCTGGGAAAGCTCTCTGCTTGTAGGAAGTCAGGCTCTCCTGTGGGAGAAACCAGATGCAGAAACCACATGGAACAGTGGAGACACAAGACAAGACGGTGAAGATGTGAGGAACCCAGACAAATGTGAGAAGCAAAGCCCCCTGTTCTCTATGGCCCATGATAAGCTCTTCCAGGCAGCCTCCAGCCATTTGAGTTACCCTAACTGAGGCACCAGATATGTAAGTAAAAAAGCCATTTTGGATGGCCCAGCCCTCTGCAAGCACCACATGGAACGGATGTGAACTCTCCCCTCTGTGTCCTGTTCAAATTCCTGACCCACAGAATTATGAGAAATAATAACACAGTTGTTGTTTGATGCCTGTAAGTTTTGAAGTAGTTTGTCACATGGCAATAAATAACCAGAAAAAGCTCCCAAATCCTAAGGGAAAAAAACCTTCCAAAACCATACCACAAATTGACCTGGTAAGAAAGTTTCCACCACCACCCATCTTGGAGACATGCTACAATGTGGGCACTCCTGCCAGCCAAGCAGCTGCTTTCCACCCTACCTGTGTCCTCAACCAGAATCAAAGGTTCTTGCAAATGCTTCTGACTGGTGCAACTTAGGTCACATGTCTAGGAATAGAGACCCTGCGAGACATAAGTTTGGATATTCTAATTTGAGAATACCACAAAAAGTTATCAAAATTTGAAGGAGCTGTTCAAGATTCTAAGCAGCCAAAAAATGTTTAACCTGAAAGAACTGTCTGTTAAAGTTAAAGAGTATGATGGTCACATCCAAAGCCATTATTTTTATTCCTGGTATGGTTTATTATTTTTGTCTTGTAATTCATAGTATATTGTTCTTAAATTCTGCCCATGCCCCTACCCACGTCTTATTTAAACTTGTATCAAATTAAGAGCACCTTGAGGCAGCAGACATAGGCTTCAAAAGGGTGCAAATTTGGGTGAAGTTTTAAGATCCTTTACAGGTTCCAGAACAGCTTAACTTTTCTTTTGCCTTCCATAGGTGATTTATTTTGTGTCTAGTTTTAGAAATCACCCCATGTTCATACTCACTTCCATTTAAAAAATCATATTTACTGAGGTCTATTTTACATGCCAGAGAATGTACCCATTGTATCTGTACAATTAAATTGGTTTATTTTTTATAGATTTATAGAGTTGGGCAACCATCATCATAATCCAGCTTTATAGCATTTTCATCACCAGAAAGTTCCCTCATGCCTGTTTGCAGTCCCTCCCCAGTCCCACCCCAACTCCAGGAAACCACTGATGGCTTTCTGTTTCTGTAAGTTTGCCATTTATTGACATTTTATATAAATGAAATCACATATTATCTCATCCATTTTTAAATGAAAAAAGATTTACATTTGTTTTTACATAAGTAATATATGTTTGTTCTAGAAACTTTAGAAATACAGGTTAAAAAAAGGTGAAAAATATAACAACCAATTTTAACTCCACTACCAGGGGCTAATAACGGTTAACATACTGGTATACATGAAAAAGAGAGAGTAAAGCCAAAACCCTGTCTTGTGGTCGACAGGCCCTGCTTGATCTGGACTCTTTCAATGTCATCTAATGCCTTGTTCCCACACCCCTCTTCACACTCCAGGCAAATAGATTTTTATTTCACTTTCAGGAATATTTCACCCAGAAATATTCCAAGCTCTTTGCAAACACAGTTCATCTTGTCTGGAACTCTTCCTTCATCCTTTGAATGACTAGCTCTTTCTCTTCCTTCAAGGGACTGTTTAAAACTCATCTCCAGGACAGGTCACTGCTGACTACCCTGCCTAAATTAGCCCCAGACTCACCCTCCTCTTCATATATTTCCTTCATACCACTTGATTCCATATGGAATTATTTTATTCAGTCGCCTGTTTGCCTCTTTGTTTATTTCCTCCACTTGATTGTAAATTCCAGGAGGGCAGAATGGCCAATATCAATTACGTTTGGTGTTGTATCCTTAGTACCTCTCATGAAACAAGTAAGTTTGAGTGGAACAAATGAGTTGAATACAGCAACTTATCTTCTCCATGCCTCAATTTCCTCATTAGAAAATGGGGGGAAAATTGCATCTTCCTTATAGGATTTTTATAAGCACATAATAAGCACTTATTATTATTATCAATATTATTATATCATTATCATTATTTTAGAATCCTTGGGGAGGACTTTTTTGATTTCTTCATTCTTTTTGGAATTTTCAGTTTCATTTTGGCTTTGTGATTTCCTTCTCTTGGAATGTCCTATTACTCTGGGTTGTTCGATCATATTCCCTTTGATGTAGCTGGTGTAGTGAAAAGGTGCAGAGTCTCATCCTCTACCCTGTCTAGAAGACCAAGGAGAATTCAGAGTGGGGCCCAAGATTAACAAGACAGTGAGTGTGTATATAGATGTCTGAGTCCAAGTACTCTGTGCCTTCAAGAGAAATCCTTCCTGAGTCAAACAGAGAAAAACAAATATCATATAATATCACTTATATGTGGAATCTAAAAAAATGACACAAACAAACCTATTAATAAAGCAGAAAGAGAACATTGTTCTCTCATAGATATAGAGGACAAACTTATGCTTACCAAAGGGGAAAGGAGGGGTAGAGATAAATTAGGAGCTTGGATTTGCAAATACTAACTACTGTATATAAAATAGATAAACAATAAAAGTCCTGCTGTATAGCACAGGGATATCTTATAATCTATAATGAAAAAATACATATATACATATGCATAACTGAATTATTATGCTGTACACACCAGAAACTAACAACATTGTAAATCAACTATACTTATATAAAAAAAAGAGAAATCCTTCCTTTTCCTTCTCACTATTTTTGTTGGCTTCATCTTCTTGAGCCTACTCTCAACTCTAGAGAAAGCTTTCATGGCCCTAGGAATGGCCAAGTTTGAGATTTGAGGCTATAGGGATTAAAAAAAAAACAAAAACACTACAAGATCACCTGAGATTCAACCTAGTGCAGTAGATCCAAGGATTACAGCAATGGGATCAGGACATGATGCCATAGTAAGGAACAGTGTGCATTATCTGAGCTCTTCTCTATACATATCTCTCATGAGGTCTGGTGGTAGACTGCTTACCATGGTTAATACCCTCCTGCTTACACTCTCTTTTTATCAGGGACATGACTAACATACAGAATATACTGATTTTTTTTTCCTAATTTCCTCTCTATCCTAATGACCCTACTCTCCTCCAAGTATAAAGATAAGAAGTGTTCTGGAAAGAGTTCTGGTGATGTAGAGTGGTGATGATGTGTCACAACATAAATGCACTTAATGCCACTGAACTGTACACTTAAAAATGGTTAAAATGGTAACTTTAATGTTCTATTTTACCAAAGTTTGAAAAAAGAAGTGTTATTTTTAAGCAGCTACCTTAGGTAACTTGAAACGGGGAAAAAAAACAAAACAAAATCCTTGAAAGCTTTATGGTGCCTTACTGTAGTAAACTAGAACAGGAGATAAAGATAAAAATTCAGTACATCTCTTTTCTCCTTTTTGTTCTACTCTAACCAAGAGGCAAGAAATAGAAATAGGTAAAAAGATACTGAACTGAACTTGAGAGCTTTGACCAATGTGAGCTGGACTGAAGAGGCTAGACTGAATGAGAAGCTGAGTTTTGCAACCTTCAGAACTAATTCTACATCTTAACTCTCCCTTCACCTAAAATGTCAGTGAAGAAAACACATGAAACCTTCTCAGCATCACTCCTACACAACATTTATGACCATTTCCTCAGCCTTGTAGCTGTTTGGACAATTGTACCTTATATATGTGTAAATCCACACTTGAACTTCATAATGAGCATGGTCATACTTCCTTCTCAAGTCATACAAACTAATGTAAAATTATAACTACAATCTAGGTAGTTTCTAGTATTTAATTTTTACACAAAGAGGAAATGTAAAACTGCATTAAAAAGATAAAATTTTATATGTCTGCAGAGTCCTCGAAAAATTGTTCTGGCGTTCATCAGTGATGATGTCACATATAGATAAACTGCTTGAAAACCACTATCAGTGTATTGCTTACTCAGGCTGCTCAATTACACAATTTTTGATGAGAAAAGTAACCTTGAGAAAATGCATGCAAAAGTAAACAATTCTGAATCCCAGAAGTCCTTGTCATTGAAACATTGCAAAAAGGAAAATAATTTCTGAATAGAGTCAGTAGAAATAAAATTATAGCCTAGTTTTCTTAGTTCTGTATTTATATTTTCACAGCCAGTATTTCTTCTATTTTTATGTAGTTTAAAATTATTAATTCATCTTCCTTTATGAATATGTGCATATAGCTTTTTATTTAATTTGGTTAAATCTTGTGTACTAAAACAATAATTTTACTGTTACTAGCTGACTTATGTAGGTGATCCCTGACTTATGGGGACCTGACTTAGAATTTTTCAACTTTCTGATGGTGTGAAAGTTATCTGAAATCAATAGAAGTCATCCTTTAACGTTTGAATTTTGATTTTTTTCCTAGGCTAGTGATACATGGTTGGACATTCTCGTGATACTGGGCAGCAAAAGTGAGCTTCTAGTTACCAGGGTAAACAACTGATACACTTAGGAGCATTCTGTGGCCATACAACCAGCCTGTTTTTCACTTTTGTTACAGTATTCAATAAATAACATAAGATATTAAACACTTTATTATAAAATAGGCTCTGTGTTAGATGAGTTTTCACAACTGTAGGCTGATGCAAGTGTCCCGAGCATGGTTAAAATAGACTAGGCTAAGCTGTTATGTTCGGTAGATTATGTTTTTGCATTTTTAGCAAGTTATTTTCAACTTACAATGGGTTTATTGGGACGTTACCCCATCATGAGTCAAGACAGATCTGTAATATAAACAGTAGGGCAATATTATGAAAGTTTGGAAATCTTATACAAAATTTCTTAATTGGAAAAGGTAAATAAAGGGCCCATGGGGAGGCAGAGTAAATATGGGACTTTAGTATAGGATGAGGCTAAGAAGACAAGACCTAGGAGGTGTAACTAGGTTTGGACTTTCAAGAGAAGGAAAAAAATGAATAAGCAGAGAGTAATTGAAGGACATTTCTTAGGGAGACAATGGTGTGAAGAAAGGTACAGGGACAATCATATTATAAATGGTGGAGGGTAAAGAAACTTAAAATGAAGTAAGTTTTCTATACTTCACTCAAACTGGTAATATGTCAGCAGACTAGTCTGCAATAAATTATGTATAAATAATGTAATAACTAGTGCAACAACTAAAATTTTATACAAAGAAATATACTCAAAAACACTATGGATAAATCAAAATGGAATTCTAACAAAAGTTCAAATAAACTACAGGAAAGTATGGAAAAGGAAACAAAGGGGACAAAAAACAAAAACTAAAATGCCAGAATTAAGCCCTAACTGTTAATAACCACCTTAAATGTAAGTGATCTAAATATACCAACTATAAGATGGAGCGTGGCAGCATGGATTAAAAAGTATGATAACTATCTGCTGTCTACAAGAAACATACTTCAAATATAAAAACACATTAGTAAAAGCTGGAAAATTTATACCATGAAAACATTTATTAAAAAAAGCAGAAATAGCTATATTAATATTAGATAAAGTAGACTTCCAAGTAAATAAAAAAGCTAAAGACAGAAACATTAAACAATGCTAAAAGGGTCCACTAAGAAAACACAGCAATTCTAAATGTATGTTCACCAAACAAGTGAGCTACAAGATGCACGAAGCAGAAACTGATAGAACTGAAAAAAGAAATAGATAAGTCCATAACCATGGTTGGAGACTTTATCTCTCTCAACAATTGTCAGCACAACTAGACAGAAAATAATGAAGGGTATACAAGAACTCAACAACACTGTCAACCCGCAGGATATAATTGACATTTATTAAATATTCCACACAACAAAAGCAGAATACACAGTCTTTTCTAGTACCCATGGAACATAAATAAGTTACACTATATCATGGCCTGTAAGACAATCCTCAAAAAATGTAAAGGAACTGAAATCATATAAAGTGCATTCTTTGTTGCTATTCGCAGATAACATGATTATTTATGTAGAAAATCCCAAGATTATTTATGTAGAAAATCCCAAGATTTGATAGAAATCTATCAAAAAAATTTTTCCCAAAACTAATAAGTGAGTTCAGGAAAGTCTCAAAATACCGGATAAACATACAAAAATGAATTCTATCTGTTGGCAATGAACACATGAACACTGAAAATTAAAACTACAATAGCTCCAAAAAATTAAATACTCAATTGTAAATCTACAAACCATATATGCTCCAAATGCTAATGAAAAAAAAAAAAATAAAGATGATCTAAATTAGTGGAGAGACATACTGTGTTCATCATGGATTAGAAGACCTAACTTAGTAAAGATATCAATTCTCCCCAAATTGATATATAAGTTTAACATAATTCCTATCAAAATACCAGGAAGATTTTAAAATAGGTATAGAGAAGCTTATTCTAAAATTTTTATGGAAAAGCAAGAAACTAGAATTGCTGGAACAAGAATAAAGTAGAAGGAATCACACTACTTGATTTTATGATTTATTTTAGAGCTTCAGTAATCAAGACAGTATGGTATTACTTCAGTAACCAAGATTGTGGCTCAGAAAGACACAGTGATCAGTTAAACAAAACAGAGAAATAAGCCCACACAAGTATGGCACAGTGATTTTTGACTGAGATAAATATGCAATTCAATGAAACAAGTATAGTTTTTTCAGCAAAGGTGTTGGAGGATTTGGATATTCATAGACAAATAGAAGAAAAAAAGAACCCACATCTAAGTCACATACCGTATCCAAAAATCAACTCAAATGGATCATAGATTTAAATATAAGATGTTAAACTATAAAGCTTTTAGAAGAAAACATAGAAAAATCTTTGTGACCTAGGGCTTGGTGAAAATATGACAACAAAAACATCCATTAAGGGAAAAAAAATTGATGAATTGGACTTCATCAAAATGAACGACCTTTAGTCGGTTTAAGATCTGGTAAAGATGAAAAGACAAGATATTGACTGGAAGGAAATATTTGCAAATCATATCTGATAAAGGATTCTTATCTAGAATATACTGAGTGCTCAAAACTCAGCAGTGAAAAAAACAATCCAGTTAGAAAATGGGCAAAGGACATGAGACATTTTACCAAAGAGATTATATAGATGGTAAATAAGCACATGAAAAAAATACTTGGTATCACTAATTATTAGAGAAATGGAAATTAAGACCACAGCTATTAGAACAGTGAAAAGAAAAAATAGTGACAATTCCAAATGGTTGTTAAGGTGTGAAAAAACTAGATCTCTCATACATTCTGGGAATATAAAATGGTACAGCCAGTCTGGAAAACAGTTTGGCAGTTTCTAAACAAAGTATGCAACTACTTAATGATCCAGTAACTGCACTCCTGGACATATATCCCAGAGGAATGAAAATTCACACCTACACTAAAACTATACATGAATGTTCATAGCAGTTTTATTTGTAATGGCTAATATCTGGAAACAACAAAAATATCTTTCAATAGGTGAATGGTTAAAAGAAAAACTCTGTACATCTATATCATGGAATCTACCCCGATATAAAAAGCAATGCACTATTGATACATGGAACAATTTAAGTGGATTTCAAAAGCATTAAGATGAGTGGAAAAAGCCCATCTGAAAAGTTTGTGTACTGTATGATACCATGTATATAGTGGAATGAAATGACAAAATTCAAAATGACAAAATTATAGGGATGGAGCAATGATTAGTGATTGTCAAAGATTAGAAATTATAAGGGGGAGGAGGATGGAATGACTATAAAGTGGGAGCACTAGGGAGATACCGTGATGATGCTGATGAAGAAAAGAAAGCAGTGTAGGAGCCATGTGTTAAAAAACCACACATATATTGTTGAGAAAACACTATGAATACTGTATTTCTCTCTCTGTGCTAGCCCAGTTCCTAATAACTTTCTAATATAAACATAATACATATAAACAAGCAGATTTTCCTTGCCTTAAACAAAAACTTCTCTTGATCCTTCAATATACAGACCTATTTTTTTTTCACTTTTTATTTTGGATTAATTACAGATTCACAGAAAGATGAAAGAATAATATTGAGAAGTCCTGTGTACCCTTCACCAATTTCCCCCCCATGGTTACATCTTTAACTATAGAACAATGATAAAACTAGGAAACTGACATTGGTACAATGTGTATGTCACTCTATGCTGTTTTTATCACATGTGTAGATTCCTGCAACCGCTACTACAATCAAGATACAGAACCACCCTATCACCATGAATACTCCCTAGTGCTGCCTCTTTATAGTTATTCCTTTCCCCTACCCCTTACAATTCCTAACCATTGGCAATCACTAATCATTTCTCCACCCCTTGAAGAACCAAAGGTACAAAGATAACAAAAGAGATCACCACATCAGGACTCCTATTTACCAGAACAAGAGATTAGTCCATTTTTGAAGCTATATCTCTTGGGTACCAAAATTGGGAAGTAAGAACATTCAAGAAAATGAGGAATTATATACAAGAAAGAAGAAGAAGAATTAAGGCACAAAGAACAGGCAGAAGACTAAAGAAGAATGTGGTTCACTGACATTGGGATAAGAGAAACCTTTAACTGAGACTGGATGTGGAGATGTAAGAAAGAAGCAAAGCAAGTGTCTGAGATGAGAAGTGATTACAGGGAGATCATTCAGTGATTTTAAAAATTCCATTGGAATAGCATCCAGTCTAGGCAGCCTTCAGAAGAGGCACCAACAGCACTCACAGGTCAATCCCTGTCTTGGCGGAGCTTCTTTCCAGCTGTTCTGATGACCACCCAGACTCATTAATGCTTTTCTTATCTCTTGTGCCTGAGAATGACTCTCCTCATTGATAAATCCAGTCACTGCCTCAGACTAGTACATCTCTATTTTTCCCCTCATAAGGGCCAAAATTCCAAAGACTTATTGATTTCCAGAGGAAGCCAGGCCTAGACCTAGGTTTGTGACGTCTCTGACTGAACTAGCTCTTTGATCACTGTTCTTTATCTTCCCCATATTCTTGCTAACTTCCCCACCACAAGGTTTAAAATATCACACTTAAACAGTCCAGTAATTGCATTCATACCAATAAGTTTATTATGTTACTAATACTATGTATTAGTGTGGGGAATTATACATATTACAGGTGAAAGATGTGAAGGAAGGGATTATCATTGCTAAATTTTGGAGATAAGTATCCAATCTCACTTAGAATGATTTCCATTAAAATGGTTACAATGAATGTCTTTGTGGTCAATGGAAAATGTCAGTGCTTTCAAAGGGTTAACCTTTAAGCAGATGAAAAATTCACAGTCAAAACAAACATAAATACCCTCAAATACCCTCTTATCTGCTTTTTCAGCCTAAAGGATAAGGGAGACCGCATCAGGGTTTTTCACTGCCCCTTCCTCTCATTTATTCAACAAATATTTATTGAGAAAAATTTTATTGGGTGCCTGCTAAGTGCCAGGGCATTTAGAGGGCAGGATCAGATTATGCCTACTTCAAATTAGTTTAAAGACTAGTTGGAAAGATTGTAAAAAAGAAATTATGCCACAGTAAGATGAGGTCAGAAGTCTTTCAAGAGATTTTTGAACTGAGCCCTCTAGGATTAGAAGGAGTTAAACAGAACGGGCTGCTGGTGGGGACAAGCAGCGGGTGAAAGGGTGGGGTAGAGGGAGGTTGTTAAGAAATTTGAAGCTGGGAATACTTTCAAGTCCAAAGACAGAAGGTGGAAGAGTGCTGGGCTGCTTTTACTTCCAGCATCTTTTTCTAATTACGCAGTGCTGCTGGCCCCCGGCTCCACCTAGAGGTGGTGTGGGATCACACAAAGGCGTGGACTTGAGAACAGACTGGCTGGACCGCTGCCTTGGTCACTTGAGCAGATGTGTGATTTGGGGCAAGTTGCTGAACTTTTGTGAGGCTGTTTTCTCATCTGTAAAATGGGGTTAGTAGCACCCAGATTAAACGAGAGCATGTAAGTCAAGCTCCTGCCTCAATTCATTTGTATCTCCTTCTCCTGTCCGTCTCCCCCTACCCGCGCCTTGCTTCGGTTGTTTTGGAAATTGTATTTTTCCTTCTTACAACTTTCTTATTGCTCCTCTAATCTCTATCTTGCTAAATTTTTCCTAGCATACCCCCTCTAAGAAGGCTGACTATGGGGGAGGGGCGCATCAAGCACGCCTGGAAGGAGCACAAGCTCACACTAGTTCAGAAAAGCTCTCCAAGTGGCTCTGATGAGCCCAACACTCCCGCCTCCCTCTGCCTCCCCTCCCCCTCCACTTTGGAACTGCTACTCCAGGGATCTGGGCTTTTGTTCTCTAGAGGCTTAAACTACCACCTGTTTTGTCCTGACTTAAGGGATATCATCCGTTTTCTACAGACTATAAAAAATAGAAATTGCCAAAACTTAAAGATAGCAAGAGCTAAGTTTGTACTTTCTTTTTAAAAAATACTAACACTAAAACATCAGTGCTTTAACGTTTTCACTGTTTTCTATTTTCTGAGGACCCCTCCCCCATAACCACTCCCTCTTTACTTGTTGGTGCTATCATTTAACACTAATAAAAGTTTATCTTTTAATATTAATTATAATTTATCTGTTAATACATATCTGTCTTCCCTATTTAAGTTCCTAGAGTCTGTAGCATCTTGAACAGCAGTAGTTACTCAAACTTGAATATGCATAAGAATCATCTGGGAATCTTGTTAAAATGCAGATTCTGATTTAGCAGGTCTGGGAGGGACTGAGTTTCTTCTAACAAGATCCCAGGTGAAGCCCATCCTGCTGCTGGGTCCTGGACCACACTTGGAGTTGCAAAGCCTTACTGGGCTTAGAACAGAGGAGGTGCACAAGAAATTGCTGGATAATGCCATGGTCTCACCTATTCAGTGTCTTGGAATTTTCTTCAATACATCTTTCTCCCCTTTTTCCTGTGCACGATTTATGACTAACAGACAATTATTCCTTTGTGTACTTAGCTCTGCCCTTCCTTCCCTTTTTCATAGTCAACAATCTCATCCAGAAACCAGTCACTCAGGGAGTACAGCAGTAACCCTCCAGCCTCTTTCTACTGCTATCTAACTTTGTAGCAAGCAGGAAAAACTTTCTAGACTCATCTTTACCTTTCTTGCTCAGCAGTCTATAGTAGCTCCCTAGTATACATCACATCAAACTCAAATTCAGGATAAGAAGCTTCAAGACATTTCTCCAACCCTTCCCTCTCCCTTGCCAGTCAATTTCTCTTTTTGCAGCACTTGGAACCCTCTGCGTGTTGTTGAGGTATGATTCAGTCTCCTTGCAAGACATTTTGCACTGGAAATACCTTCTTTCATTCCTTTTAAAAGCCTATGCGTATCTCTTTTTAATAAGTCTTATCAGTTTTTACTTATTTAATATTAAGCTTTTCTTAATTTTTCCCAGTTGTGAGTCCTTCATTTAAAGAAGTATGAACTACATACTATAATTTCTATATTTTAATATTCTTATGTTTTCATATTTTCATTGTTTCAAATGGTATCTGTGCTTGTTTTTCATGGTTGTATTCCTAGCATCTAATAGTGCTTGACACACAGTAGGTATTTCTGGGGGTAGGGGGGTTCAAATGAAAGATAAAACAAAATTTAAGATTAGTTTTTATTACTTTTCAAAATACCTTCTTACTTGCTACATTTATTGGAAACCTGAGTGTATGTTAATGGTTAAATAAAATTAGACAATTCTGGTGCCGTAATTCTGGTGCCGTAGTTCTGGTACAGTAAAAATATTAAACTATCAATTCACATCACAAGGTTGGGCATATTACTACCAACATAGTAAAAAAATGTATTGGCTAAATGATATAAGATAATTTTAGAAATCTCTTGAATAGTATTTTGAGTGATTAAAAACATTTGAGGTTTAGTAGCACTTTTTACACTGTACCACCTAACAGCTACCATTCTACTAGAGAAATAAAATTTAGACGCAACTAAAATTTACTATGGGCCCAAACCCACATCCTATCTAAAAGGCTTATGCTTTCCTGCCATTGTTTTCTATCCTGCACGTTTGCATTCGTTAGGATTGCATTTTTCTTAATAGTTCTTGGTGCTTTAAATTTAAAAGAAAAGAAATGGGGCTTTCTCATATTACAATTTCGAGTAAAAGGAGACTGCTAGGCCCCTTCAGCGAGGTTTAAGAGGCCTACAAGCTGCACACCCTGCAACCGCCTCATGCTCGGATTTCATTTATGGGTTTTTGTACAGTTCTTTTTAAGATGGTGCAAACCGCGCAAGTGCAGCATTTAAAACCTCTCCACCCTGGGAAACGATGCAAGAACATGCAACTTAGGCTGCCAGGTTCTGCCTAACACACAGCCAAGGGCTGGAGGCCCGGATACCCGCCCCCAAACCCCGTCCACAACAATCGTTTCCTCCCTCCCCGCCTTTTACATACAGTACACATACAAATACACACACGCAGAGCAGCCAGCAGGGGCGGGCCGGGCCCGACCACTCCGCAAACCGTAGGGGGGACCGCAGCGGGCCGAGCTGTTTGCGACCACTCCTTTGTTACTTTGCACCCATCTCTCTCTCCGTCTGGCTGCAACTGTTAGGCAAAAGCAAATGTGGAGATCTGGGGTCTCCTGAAGTTCCGCTTCGGAGCCACACGCCTTCGGCGGGTGCTGCGTTATTCCCCTTCCGTCGGCGAGCAGTTGGTTCCGCCCCAGTGCTAGCGGGCGCCGAGCGGGAGCCGCGCGGGAGCAGCGCAGCGACGGCGGCGGCAGCGGCGGCGGCGGTTGTGATTCGGTGCCGTTGAGACGCCTCTGCGGCAGCTGGTGGCGCAGGTGGCTTGCGTGGACGCGGGCAGAGGCGGCTGGCCCGCCACCGCAGCCTCCGCGCCCGCGGCCCCGGCAGGTGAGCGGGCGGCGGGCACTCGCCCCGCCCCCCCTCAGTGGCCTCACTCCTGGCTCTAGCGGGGAAGTGGCCGCGGCCCGCCTGGGAGCCGAGGTTCGGCCCAGGGTTGCGACCGTCGGGAAGCAGGTTGGCCGAGAGGTCGTGTGTGGATGGGAAGGGACCGTTCCCCTTCCTTTTGCCATGTTTTTCTCCTCCCCCCACCCCTCTCTCTCTTGGGGCTTAAGCTTAGGGGGAAAAACCTGAGGAAAGATGGGGCGGGAGAAGGGGGAAATTGGGGCTGAGAAGCATCTCTGCCTCAGGTGGTGGCGTCTTTTAGGTCGTCGAGCGGCGTACCTTGCAAAGCCTGGAGGGGTAGCTCTCGGGCTGCGGAGGCCGCGCACTCGCGGGGGAGGAGCGGGAGGCGACTCTCCCCTCACTCTCCCACCCCCACCCCCACCCCTCTCCGGCCCTCCCTGTACGGCCCCTCCCTCTGGGTTTCTGAGCTTTAACCGCCCTCCTTGCTCTCTCTCGCAGGCGCGTCGGGACACCCCAAGGCATCCTCCCCCTCCCGCCCCTCTGGGGACCTGGGCTCCCGTCCGCCCTCTTGCATCCCCTCGCCGTCCGCCCCCCGCATCTCCTTCCTGGGCTTCGGACCCCCGGCCTCGCCCCCGAAACATGACTCGCGATTTCAAACCTGGGGACCTCATCTTCGCCAAGATGAAAGGTTATCCTCATTGGCCAGCTCGAGTAAGTGATTTTTAGCTTTCGCATTTAGCGATGCTACCTTCCTCAGAGGCCTACTTCCTACCTTTTTTCCTCTTAATTATTTTCTCATGTCCTTTCCCTCCCTTTTAGTCTCTGTTTGTAACCTCACCTTTTATTTTAGTTTTTGTTCCCATTAATCTCCCATGTAATTAAAAAATATAGTGTTTCTACATATTTAGGTATTTTCCTGTGGTTTGTTTTTGACAGGTTTTCTTAATAGGAAATATTTAGAGGTGATGCTGTTAATGTCCCATTGTAGGTGAAAATAATGAAGTATGGATTTTATGTTTAAAAATTAAAATGGAACATTTTCTAAATTTTGAATAAAATGCAAAATACCTATGGATTCTGTTCACGCTATTGGGTGTCAAAGACTTACATGTGATTAAATTAAATTTGTAGGTATTTTTTAATGTTCTGTAGTTGATGAAGCCTCCTGGATTACACTTGTTTAATAAGATCTAGGACTGGATACTACTGAGATTTTTACAGGAAGGTAGCACTAAGGAAGGTCTAAAATGTTTATTTTCAAGTTATTATTGGTGAAGTTTGCCTTATGACCTTGAAGTTGTTTAACTTCTTTGTTTCCCATAGGCAAAAGGTGGAGTAGACCCACATTCCTGGATTCACATGTACTGAGAGGTGGTTAAAGACCCAGGATTTTTGTTTTTGGTGACATTTAGGAATTGAGACCATCTAAAATATTTAAGTGCTATTTTCAGAAAAAGATCTTTCAGTTTATGATTGGACTCAGGTTCTAAGATAGTTATAGAACTTAAAAAATGTTGCGCTCAAGTAGATTTGTAAGCTCAAGAGCCTTCTTAAATACAAACGTGATATTCTAAGGTTGTAATTTCTCCTAATTTCCTCTTTGAGGAGTGTATTTCTTAAAGATAATTAAGTCCTATAGTTTTAATTACATCAGCTGGTAGGAAAAATAGCCATTGGTTACAGAGAATCATGGAGTGAGTTGCTGAGTGCTATCCGAGTATAAAATGTTCATTGGTTCTTAATTTTTCCCATCCAGCTTTTTACAGATTCAGGTTTACAGGTTTCCTTCCCCATCCTGGAAAGGTTTTTTTTTGTTTTGTTTTGTTTTTCTGCAGCCTATTAAGTCTACCTTTTTAGTGGAGTCTTACTTGAAAAATCCTTAACCATAATTTTTGTCTGTATATTTGACACTTTATTTCCTTTGTGATAACCTTTTATTTTAATTCTTACATGCATTCTTTGACTTCTGAAAAGATCATAAGCCTCTCAAAGGTGACAGATATAAACTGAATTTCTTTATTACACCTGCCCCTAATCCTTAGTACATAAATCATGCACTTAAAAAAACAATACTTCATGTTTAAATAGAGCATGGGGAAACTGAGCAGGTTAAAGGTTCTCCTAAGATACTTTTTTTTTTTTTTGTGGTTTTAGCATCATTTGTTTTGAGGTGTTATAAAATCTGAGGCTCTGGGATACATCTATATTCAGATTTCTATGCGACAGTGCAGTTAAAAGCCAAATGAAAATGTTTTAGAAATTATCTCTTCTTCCAAATTATTCTTCCTCACATGCTTCAAGGTGATTGAGAGTTAATGCTAATAAAATCACAGTAAAATAGCCTTTGGTGGGCCAGAGTATTTTCTTTGTTTAATAAATTTTATATTTAACATTTAATTTGGATTGAAATGGGAAATTTTAATCTGTTTCCTTTTCCCCTTTTTTCTTAGAAATAGTTGAATTTGGTTTTGATATTTTCTCTCCAAGAATTATATTCTTTTTTGTCTTCTCTCCAGTCTTTTAAATTTTGAGTCTGCTTTAGAGTTTAAAGTATGTATTTAAGGTCTAAGCTGTGAAGGTGACAACCATTGTTCGAATTTTAATTTTAATATTTTCTGTCTGTGTGTCTCAAACTTCATTAATTTTTAAGTCTTGTACATTCTTGTAATCCTGGACCAGTAATAAACATTTTTAAAGTCAACTTTAGAAAAATTGCCCAGCATATATTAAACTCTAGGTGCTAGACATTTGTACAGACTTTTAAAGATGTTTGCTAGAAGAAAGAAGCATATGAGCTGAGTTGACAGAAAATACCCCTTATCTTAAGGCCTCTTAAGGATTTTCATAATTCCTCAACTTGTCACAAAGTTGAAAACAGTACAGTCGTCAATAGAGAAAATTAAGTTCCTAAGGGTGTTGAATGGTAACGATTCTAAATGTCTGAAACCTTCAGACTACTTGCCAACTAGTCAAATCATGCTTATGGTCTTTTCTTCAACATAATGATGCGTACTGAGCACAGTAGGTCCTCTAGTCTGTTCCCTTCTTAACAGATTTAACTGATTTTTTAAAGTGTCTTTGAAATTATGAAAATTATGAAATAGAAATATTGTCATAAAGTTTAAAATAAGTAACGAAGTTGAAATGTTAAATTCTGGCTAAATACTATTACCTGATGGCTTTAACTCTGATAAGGGACAGTTACAAGTATTATTGTGTTAGACATAACAGTACCTGATACTTTCTTCCTTACTTAGTTAAAAGTGTTAAAAGAAATGAAAAAGAAACAGGTAACTTCATGTGATTCAGCCGTGTAGGTATAAGATCTTTCCAGAATATATGTTTCAGACTTTGAGAAATACTGCTTTAAACTTAATGCCTGCTTTTATATTACTCCAATATTTGTATAGCCTCCCTGCAGAAATAGGATTTAAAATTTTTGAGCAGGTCCACCCTCCTTGTCTGAAATGCTTAGGGCCAGATTTGTTTAAAAAATTCAGAATTTTGGTATTTTGGAAAGGTTATGATGGTACATATGCCATGTATCTTGCTTCTGGTAGGGTCTGGGATGGCACATGATAATCTAGCACACTATTTCTGCAGAGAAGCCTCAGAAACACTGGGTGGGTGAAAGAAATGATAGAGTAGCTTCAGTGTCAATCCAGGTTTTGCCACCAGCTGAAATTTGAGAAATATCTTGATTTTCAGGGCTTCTTGGGTTAATAAGGGATTGTGGACCATAACTGGTCCACTTTATAGCAGATTCCTTGTTATCTGTTATCTTGTTTTCAGTTTATTCTGGTGTGTGTAGGTGCACATGATTTAAGAGATTTTAATTCTTCTGATCTTTCTTTTAGGTAGATGAAGTTCCTGATGGGGCTGTAAAACCACCAACAAACAAACTACCTATTTTCTTTTTTGGAACTCATGAGACGTAAGTCCTTTTAGCTCTAGCGGCAAATCAGAGTGAATTTATTAGGTTCATTGGGCATAAAATGAAAAACAAGAAGCTACTAATTCAAAGAGAAGATAAAGTAATAGGAAACTTTAAAATCATCTTTGAACTATGGGAAAAAAAGTCTTCAAGCTTCCCTTTTAAATTTATTTTTATGGTGGAAAAATTAGACACTAGGTTTACCTTTTATTGGAATGGATGTTTCCTTAATCATAAAAGGATGATATATATATATATATGTGTGTGTGTGTGTGTATATATATATATATATATATATATATATATATATATATAGATCCTCTTGGCAATCAGAAGAATAACTGATGGATGAAAGTATGTAGGGAAAGTTTTAACAAGGCATTCGGTTTTCATATTTAGTATAATTAGTGCTTTTTTATAATGACAGCCTGGCACCCTGTTTTATGCTTTGTGATTTTAGCCACACAAATGGTATATTGTGGGAAAGGTGAGAAGAAATCTGGGTACTTCCTTCTGTGTGTATTTATGTGGTCCTGAGAGCCACCATTACTGCTCTGCTGCCCCTGGTGGATTTGTGGGCAGAGAAGGGATTTGGTGAAGCAAATTAATTTTTCAAAAATTGCAGCTGAATATTGAACTGTTAATTCTAGGGGCAGAGGATTACTCCAGGACTGTCTCTTTGGTTTTGAAAAATATACTACGTGTTTATATTTCAGTAGCCTTATAAGTCATATATAATCTTGCCAACTTTGAACTTGATGTTTAGAATCTGCAATAATTTTGGTAAAGTAGACTTGTTTACCTGGAATCAGGTGAAACAAAGCTGGTGATACTCTAATTAGAATTATGTATTCCTTAGAGTGCCTACAATGGCAATGTTTGGTTTAATGTTGCTTAGCTACTATATGAACTTCTATGTAGTTTTTAAAAACAGGTTTATTGATAAGTAATTTACATCCTAAAATTCACTTGTTTAAAGTGTGTAACTCAGTGGATTTTAGTATATTTACTTACGTATCTATTAGCAGTCTTTCTTCATTACCCCCTCCCCAGCCCTAGATCCCCACTAGTTTAATGTCTGTCTAGATTTGCCAATTCTGGACATTTTATATTAATGAAATCATATACCATGTAATTACCTGCTTTAAAATACAGTTTTGAGTCCAGAATTGGCTTGGCCTTCAGTATAATTACTTTCAGTTGAGTTCAGGTACATCCTAAATATAAAAATTTAATTCTGTAAGAAATGATGAGTTTCTGATTCTCTGGGATAATCTACCATTTAAAACATCCATAAATTTAAAAGGGAAAGGTATCTTTTAATGAAAAATTATGTACTCTATTGGAATAGGGGTTTTCAACGTACGGTACCAGGTCAGGTGGCACCACACCTGGGAACATCACATGGGAACTGTAGTTAGGCATGAATATTCTTAGGCCCCACCTCAGATTTACTGAATCAGAAACTGGGGTGTGGGGCCCAGCAATGTGTTTTAACTATCCTTCCAGATGATTCTGATGCATGTGAAGTTTGGGAACACTATATCAGAGTAATGTGAGTAGACATTCTCTAGAATTTTTACATGTCCTTATAGTTTTATAGAACACATAGTTCATTCTTATGTTAAATTTAGAAGAATGATCATCCTTTTCCCAGCATCTAAAAAATCGGGATTTTTACATTGTAAATATATACGAATTATAAATCAAAACAAACTACACCAAATAACTTAAGTTCATAAGCTTTGTTTGGGTAATAACAGAACAGTGGTATTAAGTGGTTAATGAAGACAGTGAATTACTAATACTTAAAAAGTAGAATATATTCAAGGAATTAAACTGTAAAATTAAGTTAATGATAGCAAGTTTTCATTTCAAAATGCACTTGTAATTTTTGTGCCTTAGTATTCTCAGAAGTACACCATTATCTTTAGAAAGGCAGTGCTGTTGTATCTATTAGTCTGGTGACTAAACTTTTTTGGTGCTTAAGGTTAATCTTTAGGAACTAGATCTCAGTGATTATTTGCCTTTTTCCCCCTCTAAAATTGGGAGGGTGATTGTTTGAACCTTTTAATTTGGAATTTGCAGAAATGGGAGTTTATTCTAGTAGCCTGTAGTTAGGGAGATGGGAAAAGAAACCCATAGACCAAATGGCAATTTAGAAAACTGTACTTACTCGTAATTGATTTATAGATTAAGATTTTTTAAACTGTAAATTTAGAGCAGAATCCTTTTGTAATTCCATTCTTTTCCTGACCCTATAGACATCTGATTTTCCTTAAGAGTTTTCTACCTTTCACAGTAAATTCATCCAGCAAAGTTTTGAATATTAGATAACAAGAGCCCTTATATGTACCTACTGTAACTGTCTACTAGGTATCTTAAAACGAATATATTCAAAATAGATTCTTAGTAAATGAGACTCACATGGATGCAGTGGTTTGATGAACCAAAAGTCTGGGTATTCTTGATTTTATTTTATATCCTTTTCTCTTCCTCCCCACATCTTGTCTGTCAGCAAGTCTTGTTCTTTTCTGTTAAAGTGCATTCTAAGGTCTTCTGCCTCTACTACCGCTTAAGCTCATGCCGCAATTAGTCTTAGAAATAGTGTCCTAATCCTCTTTTGGTCTCAGTTTTCACTCTTCACATATAGTCAAAGTGATCTTTATATCCCAGTCAGATTATGTCTTTTCCCTGTCCAAAAACCTTCAGTGGCTCCCTTATTAACATTACTAACAAACTAAACCCCCACATTTTGTCTACAAGTGCTGTTTGTAAGCCCCTACAACCTGATCACAATTTTTTTCTACATTACTGTATTTCATCTTGCCTCAGGTCCTTCTTGATTGTTTTCTTTGTTGGGAAAGGTATGTCTTCAGATTTTCAGTCATTTAGATCCTAGCTCAAATCTTCCTTTTCATGCTTATTTCTCTGTTGCAGTAATGACTGAAATGTTTCCTTTTCCTTCACCCACAAGTGAAGAGCTTGGAGAGCAGGGACCTTGTCTATCTTGCTTATTATAATTTACTTAAGTGCCTGGCACATAATAGCTGTTAAATAAATGTTTGGTGATAGATTGAAAGTTCTATGACCTAGATAAAATCATTTGTTGACTATGAATGTGCTGTCCATTAGCTGACATTTATACAGTATTTAAGACAACTGGATCCGAAGACTATCTTTGAATCCTGCTATTTACCTGCTGTGTGACTTTGGGCAGCTTCCTTCTGCCTTGTAAAATGGGAGTAATAAAATACTCTACCTTAGGATTTGAGGTGCAAACAAGATACTACATGAAAAATGCTTAAAACAGTGCTTGGCATGTATTAAGCATTAAATGTCAGCTATTAACAATTAAAGATAATGTTGCATATTATTTTTCAAGACCAATACTTGTGTTCATTAAATTATTTGCAGTGCAGTTGGAGTTTGGCTGACTAACTACCATTGCTAATTGAGAAAGTAGTCTCATCGAGGTCTATTTTTCTAAAGTAGAAAATTTTAAATGAGGATGTTTTTACTGCTTTTATCTCCTTACTGCTCTTACTTGTCTTGATTCAAAGATGTTAAATGCTCAGTTCTAGGAACTTTAAAAATACCCATCAAGGCTGTTTCAAAACCTGCCTAAGGTACAGTTTTAGGAGTGAATGGGAAGGTACAGCTGGTTAATCAGTTTTTTGTATAATCTGCCCACAAGAAAGGAGTAAATGAAGCATAGAAGAGGATTTTATTTTCTGCAGTTTACCGTGTACAGACATAGCTGCATATGTTGGTGTGGAACAGGTTTCTCATGAGCCTTATATAATGAGGAACTGTTCATCTCTATACCATCAGCTTGATGGCACATAGTAGATGTATCATCAATTGTCTTGAATCAGTTTCTGTTATAAAATAGTGCATGCTGTTAGAAAATCTTGGTATAAAGTATGTTTCATATTTTGTGATTTAATAATAATGGAGAACTGAAGCAGCAAGTTATAATCAATGTTTTAAAAGATAGGAGTTTCTGTATTATAATATTGCTTGGCAACAGTTAAATGAGCCTTGAGCTTCTTGTCTTCAGCTGTGGTAAGCTTTCCTATCCCCCCCTTTTTTTTCATATGTGACTTCTGGTTTGTTTTAAAGGAAAGGTTCTAGGCATGTAATAACTAAGTTCTTGTGAGGCATATATGTGTATGTTTTTCACATACATTATTTACAAAAAAGTGACATTAGAGAACTGCTTTTCTGTGTACTTATGCCTAAAGGAATACACTTTACGGCCTTTAGGCATATGCCATGTAAGAAATACACTTGCAGGATTTAAGTAGCTTCAAAATTATGAAATTAGTACTCTAGTTAATGATTTGCTATTTTCTTAATGACATTTTACATTAACTTTGATCCTTGTGGGCTTTGACATTGGTATTTGAAATCTGAGTTTATATGTATAGGGATATGACATCAATATTTTATTGGTAGATGTTTCAAGGCTATATTACAGTGGTTAAAGGAAACCCTGAAACCTTTTTAAGGGAACACTGTACAGAGTTGAGACTCTGCTGTTTAATAGCTAGATCACCTTCCCTGAGCCAGTGACTCTTTCTGGCCTTCAGTTTTCCAATCTTCAAAAGGAGGATTTTGGTTATCCTTAAGTTTCCTTTCACCTCTGGCATTTGGTGGGTAACTTACTTTGAGTTAGTGTATATCTTTTAGTTGTAAAAATTTTAAAAACAAACATTAAAAGAGTTCTCTACAAAGGAAGCAAATAATTTTTACTGCTATTTTTTAGAAACAATGCTTAAACTTGTTACTGTTTTGGTATGTTTTTGAGTTTTTTTAATGTCATTTTAAAATGGAGTGCTTTGAAGAATAAATTAGAGCAACAGCCATATAAGGTTGTGCCCTTGGGGACCAGCAGTGAATGTCTAGAAACCTATCTGAGCTCTGCTCACCAGACCTGTGGGATTGCATCCCTGGGGAAGATTCTTTATGTGTATTTGTGTTTTCTTCATATTTTTTTTAAACTGAAATGTAATAGACATACATTGTGTAAGTTTAAGGTGTGTTGATTTTAATACATTTATATATTGCAATATGATTACCTACCACTGTTGCATTAGCTAACATTTAGTTAACACCTACATCATGTCCAATAATTAGCCATTTCTTTTTTGGGGTGAGAACATATGAGGGTTCTTTTTTCATCCACCATAGTTTTTTGAGTCTTATTAAGGAGCTCCATAGTCTTGAGCATAATCTTTGACCCAACTGTTCCACTTAGAATTTATTAGGAAGATATGTGAAAAGATTGAGCAATACATTATTTATTATAGCTTCATTTTATAATAAAAAATTTGATATAGAAAATGGTTGAGCAATAGACAGTGATTTTGGGATAGCTATTCAGTGTTAAGTAATTGTTGACATAAAAAGATGTTCGTTATAATTTGAAAAAGTATGGGTGAGTATGTATCGTAAAACATTAAAATTACATGTTTTTTACATTTCTGTGTAAACAAAAAGTAGGTGAAAACAGTGGCTCTCCTTAGTTGGTAAAATTATGGATCATTTTTGTTTTCTTTGATGGGATGTAGTGGTCACTGAAAAATATTTTAACAGCCTTATTGAGATATAATTCATATCCCAAACAATCCAAATAAAGCATACAGTTTGATAGATCTTAGTATACCCAGAGAGTAGTGTAGCCACTAGCACAATTTTAGAACATTTTCATCACCCCAGAAAGCCTGTACCCATTAGTAGATAATTCTCATTTCTCCTTTTACTCCTGTCTTGCTGTAGACAACTACTAAACTGTTTGCCTGTGCTGGGCATTTTATATAAATTGAACTATAGAATATATGATCTTTAATGAGTGGCTTTTTTTTCACTTAGCATAGTGTTTTCAAGGTTCATCTATATTTTGTAGTATGATAGTACTTTGTCTTTATTGCCAAATATTCCATTGTATTGATCTGTATTTTATCTACTCATCAGTTGATAATTTGGGTTGTTTCTGCTCTGGGCTATTATAAATAATGCTACTATGAACATTTGTGAACAAGTGTTTGTGTGGACTAGTTCTCATTTCTGTAGGAGTGGAATTCCTCGGTCACATGGTAACTTTATATTTAATCTTTGAGGAATTGCCAGACTTCAGATCAGCTGTGCACCATTTTATATTCCTGTCAGCAATGTGTGAGGATTCTAATTGCTCCATGTCTTTGGCAAGACTTGTTATTATTATCTTTTTTATTATAGCTATCCTATTGGGTGTGAAGATATCTTATTCTGGTTTTGATTTACATTTCACTGATAGCTAATGATACTGAGCATCTTTATGTGTGAATTTTTTTTTTAATATTAGAAAATAGAGCTTGAAAATCTGAATCTGTATGTAAAACAAGGTGGTATGAATAAGACCAAATATAAGTGATTACAATATATAAACAGACTTCTATTAAGACTTTTAGATTTGATTAATCCTATTAATCTCCCTGTGTCTTATTTTGTGAGACAAGGCTCAAACAAGACATGACCAAGTAACAGTATAATGTAGTCACAAAGAAAGCAAGAATAGGAATATTGCTGTCTGACAAAAGTAGAATTTAAAGTCAAAGTATGAAGAGGAGAGAAGGACACAGGCAATCTTTAGCTTTGGGGAGTTCTAGTATGTGTGAATTTTGGTTACCATGGTATAATTAAACAGCATCAGCCCCCCCCCCCCCAACAAGTTTCAAATTTCATTTAGTCTGGAATATTAACTATAATTGTATAAACTACAAAATTTGCTGCTAGCTCATCAGTCCACAAATTAAGATGTAAATAACAGATGCAGAACAGGTCTCTTTTTTTCAGAGTTTACTGGTAATTGGTCAGTGTGCATCTGTTTCTCATTTCAAGCACAGATAGCACACTATGTAGTAGTGTTACTGCTTCTTTGTCTTTCAATGATATACCCATCCAGCTTACATTTAAAGAAAAAACAAAATCGGGAATTGGCCAAAAAAGAAACTGAAATTGCTAGAAGTGAAATTTGAATTGAATGTAAGTGGAGTTATAGAATAAATAGCCTTGTGAATAATAACCTTGTGAATGTAGATGTGCTGTATTTGAAGAGACTAGATACGCAGCCAGAGCAGCTTAGGGAAGGCAAGCTTATCAACATAAATGAGGAAAGTGGTTGTAATAAAAAGGATGAAGATTTCTCAGAGGAAGCTGTGCCAACAAAAAAAACATTAAAGATATTTCACAACATTGAAAGTGCAAAGATAAAATGTTAGAAGCTGATTATATTTAGAAAAGATATGACACAGTGCCTTAGGCATAGAAAATATGCTTACTCCATATCATAAGTTACATGATCAGAAGAGGCAAGGACTGTTCAAACTATTCTTTATAAGTTTTTTACAAAGTAATGAAATACTTTAATCTCAGTGTTTTTAATGTTTTAAATTGCAGTGTACTAAATAAGTATTAGTTTTACTTTCTAAAATTTCTTTACACACTGTCAGTAAGAGTTTAATGTTTTGATAATTTGTAAAGGTTATGAAACAATTGTAATTTTTCCCACTGTTCAATAAGGTTGCCTTGCATTGGTTTTTTATGATCTCTTGTCATACAAAGTGAGGACTGCCTGTTTGGGGGAAAAAATTATCCATGTAAATTTAACCATCAAACCTTTATACATTAAATATTTTCATGATGGAATCAGTTTTCTCTTGAATCGCTTTTTAGCTTAGAGTTGTAGCTAAGCCCCATGTTTGAGGTTTTGAGATTTTTTCTATAATTTTATTAAATAGTTAATATTTAAAGTCCCTTCTACTGCTTGAAGTTCCTGATGCCACCAGTTTTGAACCCTTTGGGGATTTTGAACTATAAATGAAGGTGCTGTCTGACGTTCTACATTGCTGCTTAGTATCCAACTTTCTTAGTCTTCCCAGCACCCTAATCTGTTGATAGTGTCTTTTACTGTCTTTAGCTTTATGATTGTGGGGTTTTAGGAGAGAATTGTTGTGTTCTAACTAGAAGTACACTTTATTTTTGATGGAGTTTTAACTCAAGTCATTTACTTGGAATTTGAAGCTGATTATGCAGGAGGAATTGCTTTACTGTTTTAACTAAATGTGTTAATTTTTCTAATTTTAGATTTGGGCAGGAATGAATGATGCCTAGTGAAAGTCTGAATTTCTGGATCAAATGAGATAATGATTTAAGTGTGCCTTAATTGATGTGCAGTTAAAATACATGGATACTTTGAATATTTGTAAATTGCATAATATAAGAAATAAAGCTGACTTTTATATGCATTAATTGTATTTAAGTAGAGCTCTAAGTCTCTTTTTTTCTTGAAATTTTATCTTAAAGCCTAACTGAAATTTTAACCATAGTCATTAGGTCCCCAGTTCTTAAAGAATTTCAGCAGACATGGAATTTGTGATAGAAAATTAGTAATTAATTGTCTTAAATTGTAGCACAGTTTAGAGGAAATGAGTAGTAATTTGATTTTTCTCTTGCTTTAGAAAATACATATATATCAACCATTATAGCAAAAAACAACATGTATTGTTCATCTCCCTTTATGGGATTGACAGATTTCTACAGATCTGACTGCCGTAGGGAGATATATAAGGGGTCTGTTCTAGGGAATAGATCTGAATATATATGTATATATACACATACAAAAACAGTTGATTCTCGTCATTCATGGATTCCATATTTATGAATTTGCCTCCTCACTAAAATTTATTTGTAATTCCAGCTCAGTACCCATGACACTTTTGTGGTCATGTCTGTGTGCAAAATGGCAAAAACTTTTGAGTAACCTGATGGACACATTCCTAGTTGAGGCTGAACCAAGGCCATGCTTTGCCTTGTTTGAGCTCATATTGTAAACAAGTGTCCTTTTTGCAGTCTATCTAGTGCCATAGGTTTTGCATTTTTGTGCTTTTTCTGGTCATTTTGCTGCTTATAGTAGCACCCACATGTAGCACTGAAGTGCTATTTAGTGTTTCTAACTGGAGGAAGGCTGTACTCTGCCTTGTGGAGAAGGTATGTGTTATACAAGCTGTTGTCTGTGAGTTCAGCGTTTATAAATTACCCATATATATAATATAAGGTGTCTTTAAACAGAAACACACATAGAACAGCTATGTATTGATTGATTGACAAAAATGTGGTGACCAGAGGAATGTACCCTGTATTTCCCCTGGAGCAGTGGGTACAGTATTCCCTAATTCAGTGTTTGTGGTGACATTATAAATATAATTACCATGAAAACAAGAATTGACCGTGTGTGTGTGTGTGTGTGTGTGTGTGTGTGTATGAATGAACAAACCAGTAATAATATCTGATTGCTTCATTGAATAAAGTAAAATTCTTAACATTCATTTTATTCTGAAAATCTACATGTATATAAACACAAATATTTAAAAATATACATATAATATACCTTATTGACAGCATTTTATGAGTTGTGTAATATTCCAAATTACTTTTATATAAAACTATTTGAAGTGCATTTAAATGTATTGGTTTATACAGTCATGTCTCATCTTTTTTTCATTTTTGTGCATTTTTTTATTGTGAAATATAGCAAAATGTGTCATTTTAACCACTTTTAAGTGTACAGTTTAATGACATTCAGTACATTCACAGTGTTCTAAGCTTACATGTTTTTTTAAAATAGGATTATGGATCTAAGAGTTTGTGACTGAATTTCATGAAAGTATTTGAAATTCAGTATAATTATTCGTGGCTACCCTTTATGTATGATTTTTAATGCATTTTAGATTAAGAATTTTTGTTAATTGCATCATAGGGTAGTGCTGTTTAATAACTTATATTTGAGATCGCTTTGCACTCACATTCCCCCCCCCTCCTTTTTCAGTGCTTTTTTAGGCCCAAAGGATATATTTCCTTACTCAGAAAATAAGGAAAAGTACGGCAAACCAAATAAACGAAAAGGCTTTAATGAAGGTTTATGGGAGATAGATAACAATCCGAAAGTGAAATTTTCAAGTCAACAGGTGCGTCATATTACATAAAACTTAGTTTAGTATTATTCCGTTTTGGGGAATAATCTCTATTTTAGCTGTAGGAAAATAATTCAAGAGCCTTGTGAATTTCAGATTAAATTGCTCTTATTTGTGAGGGTGAACCTTGAACTTTAATATCCAGATAACTGATGAAAATATTGCCTGCATGGTCAAACAGACCTCAGAAGACTGGGAAACACTTTTTTAAATTCTGATTGAGAATTTATTTACTGTATCATTGAATTTAAAGCCATCTGTACAGTTTTCTTAAATTGAGATTTTGTAACTTGAAAGGTGTGGTTTGTTCTTCATTTTAATTTCTAAATCCATAAAATTTATTAGAATATGAACTTCACATGGGTTAATTAAATATGTGACCAAAATACTTATAGCACCGTGCAAATTATGCTTATGTTTTTGGTGTCTAGAAGAACAGCCTTTAAACATTTTTATTCTGTTTTTTGTGTGTCCAGAACTTTTGTTCATTTATATTGGACTTGAGCTAGTAAAAACTAGGACGAATAAGAGTAAACCTAAAGAAGGTGATAGCAACACACTGAAAATTATGCAACTTTCTGCTTTTAAACCTATGTATTTTTTATTTTGTTGCATGTGCCATGCTTTTTCTCATGTTTGAGAACTTTTTAGTTGCTCTTCTGTCTGGAACATTTAAATCTTTCATTAATGCTTCACGGCCACATTAGATGATCCTAAGTGCTTTCATTATCCACCCAAAAGTTAGTTGTTACACAAGTCATCAGACCATATCATAATTGCTTCTGTATTGTCTTAACTGCCACAGGCTATTAGTTCCATAAACAAAGAAGTCGTATGTCCTGTGTGCCTGGTATTGTTATATGTGTGGGAAGAATAGGTACTCACTAAATGTTCGTTGCACAAATGTAAGAATGGATGAATGGTTTCCCATCCTTACTGCCTTGACTCTAATGGGAGTCCAAAGAGACTGAGCTGCTTGTTTCCTGAAAATATTTTGTAACTTAATTTGGATCATGCATCCTGTGATGGTGCCTTCATGGTCATTTTCCTACTCCAGATTGCCTATCTTAGTCACCCTATTCTCTGTTCTTACCTACCTCCTTAATCTCCAGGTAGTTTACATGATGTATACTTGGAATTTTCCATTTCACAATGAAATTTTTTTAGGTTGTGTGCATGAAACCCCAACAATTTTCTGTTTTTAACAAAAATATGAATGATTAGGCTAGTGTGATGTACTCTGTGTTCCTGGCCCAGACATCCCCAGTGGCACATTCCTATGGTTTGGTGCAAGCATTGATGTCCAAACTTTTAAAAAGAAACAAACCAAAAATTGGCCATCATATTTATAAAAATTTCTGTAGTGCTATAAGTAACTTTGGGCACATTTTTACAGTTTTTATTGTACTGTTATAATTTGTGGGTTATCAGCCTTGCCTTTTTCACAAAAGAGGAAATGGGTTTACAGTGTAAAAGACTTGTAAAAGGAAATAGCTAGAAGGGTACACAGTTTGGAGTACAGTGCTATCGTGTTGTAGACCTGCACTTTACCCTCACCTCCCAGTGTGTACTGTGTTGCCTCTGGTATTCATCTTTTTGGTTGTTACTATGAAAATCTAGGCATCCTAGATCACCTGCTTAAGCATCTCTCATCTGGAGATTCTTTTAAAATTTAATGATGATTACTGGGCTCCCACTCAATGCCTGTTAAATCAGAATCACTTAAGTTTGAGTCTCAGGAATCTGCATTTTAAATAAACTAAGTTTGAGATACATATATCAATCAAAAGTCCTTAAGTAAAGCTGCAGTATATATCTCGTTAGCTAGTGATGTTTGTCTTAGAGTACATAGATAAGCTGCTTTCTCCGGAATATTTCAGTAGTTGAATAGAGTATAAGTCTGTCCTGTTCTAAATCAACTTCACATTGTATCTTGTTGGTGTTTGTTGGTTAGAACATCAAGATGGTATCCTTAGTAATTGTACTTCTTCATTTCTGCCTCACTGTTTTATCTGCTGAGCTTGTATGCATCAATTGCAGGAATGTGGTACCTTCTAAGACTCTCCTAAAGAAAATAGTAGCATTTCAAACTATTTAAAAATTGTATATATTAAAAGTATCCTGTGCAACAGAAATGAGGGTACTTTTCTAGCTTTTTTACAGGCTTTGATTTTTTCATGGGTAGAAAAATTTGAAGTTGAGGTAAAATTTTATTTTGTGAAACTAATAGACTTGATTGCTCATAGACGTCAACTAAACAATCAAATGCATCATCTGATGTTGAAGTTGAAGAAAAGGAAACTAGTGTTTCAAAGGAAGATACTGATCATGAAGAAAAAGCCAGCAATGAGGTGTGTTTAATTTTTTTTACCTTCTAAAACCATTTTGTTGCAAGGAAGAACTGTAAAATGAGTTGATTGTGGCAAAATAGAAAGTAATCTTTAAAGTAGTTGAGCAATGAATGAGAAAATATTCAAGGCTTATTTTCTTATGTAAATAATAAATATAGTATTGGAAAATAATTTTTTCACCTTTAAGATGCATGGATGTTTTTATTTGAAGTTATTCTGCTGTGCAAGATACGAGGTACAACTAGGAGAGTGTAAGGGATATTTTTAAAGTGAAATGTTGTTGGATGGATGTCCTAGAAAGGACATTGAACTGACTTTTTAAAAACCTAGGTTTATTTCCAACTCTCTTTGTTTATCTGAGTGGAGATACTCATTTAGCACTTCTAAGCTTCATGAAATTGTTAGGTGATCTCCAAAGTCCCGGATACCTTTCAACATTCGCAATCGTAAAGCTGAGGATTCTACTGTAAAAAAGAGTCATTTTGTAAATTTAAATAGACTTCCTGGTGTACTAGCAAATGTGACTTTTATGTTTAATCTGACAGAGAAAAGAATTTTTTTTAGGGGAAGATACTGGTGATTACTTTCACTTTATAATGATAATGTTTAGACTTTCAATGTTTCTAATTTCAAAGGTCAGAGAAGCAAAACAAGTTTCCCTAGTACTTCTAGTGAAATGTGCTTGTCACTTTTGATTTAAGAAATTTTCTTTCAGACTTGGCATAATTTGTCAATTTCAAATCTCTCATTTTTTTTTTTTTTAAAGGATGTGACTAAAGCAATTGACATAACCACTCCAAAAGCTGCCAGAAGAGGGAGAAAGAGAAAGGTAATTCTAGTGCTTAACCACAGAGATCTTAAAATAATTTTTATTTTAGTTGGATTGAGGAAGTGTAGAGATAATGAAACCATATCATTTAATTTAAACTTAGTCTTTTTTTTTAAAAAGTAGATTATGTTGTTTACTTATCAAAACTATGTCTTTCTTTTCTAGGTGATCTAGAACCCTTTCGTTTACCACCCTTAAGTGGTAAACAAAATAAAATGTTCCAATTTTCATTTCTTTTAATGATCTGCCTCCAACTTTCTCTCAAAAATGGATAATGATATACACTCATAAGATTGTTGAGTGGATTAAATGAGTTAACACATGTGAGATATTTATATTAAATTCTGGTACATAAGTGCTTTATAGGTGTTGTCTATTATGTTGTTATTTACAACATTGTTGTATGAAATGGGAGTATGTGACAGTTGAGGACGAAGTGCATCTTATGCTTTTAATGAATGTTTCTTCTTCCCTATATGAAGTTGTGTTCATCACAACTTTTTCTGACCTATTTATGTCTCAGACTGTTGTTATATGCCAAAGATACAAAGAAAGCTAAGAGTTCTGTCTCTTATAATGAAGTAGAATATAAGAACAAATAATTATAGTGGCTTTTTATCCCCTGTGGGGTGTGTGTGTAGAAGAGGCTGTTTTTAACATTTTAAAAGATGGGCAGAATTTTGTCAGGGCAAAGAGCAGGGGTGGGCAGAAATGTGAGGCAGTTTACAAAGGAATAGAGAAAATTTTGCTTCAAACATTTGAAATGCTACATTTCAGTATTACCAGACTGTAAAATTTGAGGGAAACAAGAACTTAAAAAAAAAACAAAACCCAACGTTATCCTGAAGAACTTGAACTTAGAGACGTGGTGGGATTGAATCATTTTAAATTTCAGATACCCACTTTTAAATTTCAGATACCCTTCTTTTAAAGTAGTGTGAATGATGAGGACTGGACTGGAGCAGTGAAACCAGTTCACTGATTACTTCATTCAGAATTTTGGTACTCACTTCATTGGCCCAGGCAGAGAATCAGCAGTGAATAAGGAAGATACAGTCTCTGTTCTCATTGAACTTAATATATTTGTTGAGACAGACAGGAAATAACATAAAACAACAGAATTGAAGTGGGGAGTTACGATTGTGACGTGGTAACTAAATTATGAAAGTTCTTTCTAAAGAGTTAACGTGAGATTTTTAGTAGTTTAGATTTTAAGAATACCTTAGGAGGGAAAGTTAATAGTTGATTGGAAGTGGGTGTGAAGGAAGGGGGAGGAATCTAGGATGACTCCAAGGTGTTGGCTTAGATGACTAGATTATATATAGAGAGAGAGAATGCAGGAGATGATGTTTTGGGAGCAGAAGCATGAGGAGGAAGCTGTGAAACACCTTTGGGAATTAGGCTGAAGGTATATATTACTGTGACACCAAAGGGGGAAAGGGTAGAAGTTACAGATGCAGTCTCTGATATAAATTAGGATATTAGGTGGGTAGTCAAGGGGGAAAGTTTACTGAGAAGAATGCAGAAACCAGAATCCTGAGGGACTATAGTGATGAAAGGTTGCTTTGTAAAATTTATGGCTGAGAATGAACTGTCAGGAGAATATCTAAGAGGAGGCTATCAAGCTAAACACAGGAGGAGAGAATTTAGGAATGAGAGTGGTCAGTAGTGTCCTGATGCAGAGGGGGTCCGATAAGACTTGACAGTTATGCTCCCCTAGGATACTTTAAGGTCAGACGGTAAGGGCAGATGAAGTAGGTTGAAGAATAAAATGTTTAATGTTAAAAGTTACACTGTGCTTTTGAAATCTTTGAAGGGAAGGAGAGGGAATGCAACAAGGATTTGCATGGTTAAGGGAGGGTATTAAAAATGAAAAAATATAGTAGAGGCTTTAACACTTTTTCTTTGCAAAACCAGGCAAGTCAAAGATGTGGAAAGTATAAATTATTGTTAAGTTAAGAATAATGCTGGGTCAGAGAAAAGGAGAACACATTTGAAAGAATTGACTTAATGGGAAAGAGACGGACATTTCATCTTTTTTAACATTGACAGGAAGGGTGCAGGAAGACTTAAAAATTTATACCAAGACTTGGAAATTAAGAGAATTCTTTTTTGCTGGCCTCAGTCTCTCCCTCACCCAATTCAAAACAAGACTGCACGTATGTTATAAGGCAGGAAGAAAGGATTGGAAGTTTATGATAGAGGAAGGAGGAGAGGGCATGACAAAAGACAGCATAAAGGATTAATGGATGGCTTGGAGATAAAACTGAAGTTGCATAAAATGAATGCATGTTTGTATAATTTTCTTTTCCATCAGGGCAGGAAATAATAGAGCAGGGAAAGTCAAGTTTCATAGTAATCCTCTGTTGGAGATTTGTGAGATAGGTGTAGCAATACCAGATTGTAGATGAATAGTGGTCCAGTGAGGTTTTTGCTGGCTGGAAGGACTTTTTTATAAAATAATGAAGGGAGTAAGAGCTAGAAAGTGAGGTAATGAATGGGGAGAGAATTTGTCAAAGGGTTAGAGGTCTCAGATCAAGTAAAATATGGAAGAAATTAATTTGCAGTCACAATATTTGCATTTAAGATATTTCAAATATGTATATTTGAAATAACAATATATTTGAAATGACTTAATATTCCTTTATGAAGGTAAAATATCCTTTGCTTTTACTTTCATGAGGAATGGTTTTGACTTGCATGATTTTGCTATAATAGTCAAGAATACATGTCTGTTGAAAGGGCTGGATTTTTGCTTTTAGTGTAGTGTTAATATATTTTTATCTATGGCATTAGTTATTGACGAACTTGTTACCTCTTACTGGTATCTCCTCAGAAAGATTCATACCTGTAACTCTTAGGCTGTCATGATTTATTTCCAGAAGTCAAAAGTGTAAGTGAAGAGGGTTTTTTTTTTGTTGTTTTTGTTTTTTGGGGTTTTTTTTGCACTGAAGAGCTCATCAGTTTGAAATGAATTTTGGAGAACTTCTGTCCTCCTAACTTCTCAGTAGGACAAGAACTCCCAAACAGTCTTGGG
The DNA here is from genome assembly GCF_048773025.1 of Camelus bactrianus. Taxonomy (NCBI): domain Eukaryota; kingdom Metazoa; phylum Chordata; class Mammalia; order Artiodactyla; family Camelidae; genus Camelus; species Camelus bactrianus. The sequence goes on from NC_133542.1 coordinate 22,275,740, forward strand.
TTTTCAACTTTTGGTACAAAAACAGATGCCCGGGACCCTACTCCAGAGCTATCAAATCAGGATGGGGGTAGGGGAAGGTGGTCTGTAAATTCTTAAAATTATGGAAATACAACATGAGCTAATGTTTTTGAAGCAATTTTTGTAATGTTCTTGGGAACATATTCAAGGATTACCTTAGATGAGTTTATTGACTTTTATTTAATAATGCTTTGAATATACATTATTATATTCCAATTACAAAAGCAAAAATACTTAAAAACTAACAAAGAAATGGATAAATTCTTAGAAGTGGGATTGCTGAGTCAGATTTGCATATTTACTGCTGATAATCATAAAAATATTCTTTCAGAAATGTATCACCAGTATTTTTTTTTTAACTTTTGGGGGTGGGTGGGTAATTAGATTAATTAATTGATTTTAATGGAGGTACTGGAGATTGAACCCAGAACCTCGTGCATGCTAAGCACATGCTCTGCCACTGAGCTGTACTCTCCCCACTTCAGTGTATTGTTTTGATAATCATTAATCAATACGTGAATAATTCTCTACATCCTCACCAATATTGGGTATTATCTTGTAAGTGTTTACAAATCAGATTGTTGATTAAAAGATAAAAAATTTTTATCAATAAGATTGGATTATGTACTTTTTTTCATGATGCTTTATTGCTTTTATTTTTGTTGAGGCTGCATTCTAAATAATTGGGGTGGGAAACAGCTCATAGTTGACTTCCCATTGTTTGTTCTCTTCACTGTTTCTCTTCTCTCTTTTCGATTATGTTGTTATGTTTGCATTGCCTTTCTAATTGGTGCCTTTCTTCTACCCTAATTCTTGAATCGATTAAACTGATTCTCATTTGGAGCTATTGTCTCTTCACGGGGGCATTATAGTTTGCAGAGGGTCACTGGGATTTCTTTAAGTAGTAAATCCTTCTTTATGGAAGGGAATAATTCCTAGAGAAGAACAGCAGTTCTGTCTCAGTTCAAAAATAAAATATGTATATATTAACAAAGTTAAAGAATAGAAATACCGGCAACTTAATTTCTTACCTTTCCTAAAATGGATTTAGGTTTTATATCATAAGTACAGTGTAAAGTGTTAGCATTTTAAGATATTTAGTGGAAGTACATTTATAAGCAATATGTGGGCTGTTAGCAGTGCAATTACATTATACTTTGTTCAACATTTTGCATCAAGAATATTCACTTTATTTGTACAGTGACTTTTAGGTTGAGAATATCTAGAAGTGAAATTTTTTGATTGTTTTCTAGAGTTGTTCACTAGAATTAAAAGCTAAGTTTGAGGATGTCACTCTGTGAAGTCAACTGTTGAGACATAATAAAGATCATATAAGTTATGCTTATATTTGAACTTGTTACCTTACAGTGGCATATTTTTATTGCTGAATTAAACTTAGAATGCCTGCTTTGTGCTAAATAAGTTAACTGAATCTTTGTGATTCAGGCAGAAAAACAAGTAGAAACCGAGGAGGCAGGAGTAGTGGCGACAGCAGCAGCATCTGTTAATCTGAAAGTGAGTCCTAAAAGAGGACGACCTGCAGGTAGGACTGTTCACGTTTAAATCTTTGGGTTGTGATTAATCCTCTCATCCATTGAAGTGTTGTACCTCCCCTATTTTGGAATAGGTGAATAGGCAATTAGTTATATGTGATATATAAATTTCAAAGGAGACAAATAATGTATTTGCTCTTTGTAATAAAGTATTTAAATTTGAAATAATTGCTTGAGACTTTTCCCATTTTCTGTGTCATCTCTATTATATTTTCCTTTAATATTAAGCAGCAAATGAGGCTGTAGTAAGGTTTAAATTCGATGAATGATGGGTTTATTTTACCTCTCACTTTAGAAAACTTAAGCTTTCCAAATGTAGTCGAATGCTCTACCCCGAGCTATACCCCTTTAAGCTTTCCAAATGGAATCCTAACGAAAACAAAAGAAAACAGCATTTGAGTAGCCAAAGCTATTAATTTTAAAATTATTATATTCTTTCTTTATTAGAACCTTTACAATCTGCAGCTTTCTCCAGCATTGCCCATGTAAAGCATTTTTCTAATTTGGCAAATATGAAATAGTTTGGAAGGATCTGCCTCTAATACAGAGTTAAACCAAGAAACCACTAGCCAAGACAGAGCCGATTGTTTTTTTCTACTTCATAATACAGGATTCTTGATGAAACAGGATAAAATGAGTGATACTCAAAAAGAAAAGAAAACCTGAGAATTTGTTTATGTAATTTTTACTTTGGAATTTAATATTTTAATAGATCAAATTAATGGTGTTTAAAAATTCAGTAAATTCTGGTAACAAATTTTCAAAGATGTGTACATATACACATAATGTTATAATATGTATATGAATATTGAATATAAGTGCTACTGTTTACTATAAAGTTGAAGTTCTGTGACATTGCTGTTAAAACAATGAAGGATGTTCTTTTAAGCCCTCAGCCATTCTAAAGACAAATTGAAAAAACTCTTTTTACCTCTCTAAATTTTCTGTTACTCATTTGAACCATTGGAGGATATGATCTTTAAAACCTAAAATAACTGTATCTGTAATAAACTACCATTTAATTAGTACATATCATTTGTAATTTTTATATGTGAGATTTGAATGTTAATGGGAAAACTGGTAGTTAAAAAAATTTTTTTTCCTGTGAATGTTAGCTACTGAAGTCAAGATTCCAAAACCAAGAGGCCGACCCAAAATGGTAAAACAGCCCTGTCCTTCAGAGAGTGACATGTGAGTTTATTTTTATTTAAGTATGTCTAAATTTCTTTGCATTTTTGCCAGTTTTATTTACAGGATGTTTGTTGCTATTACTATTTTATATCTCTAAGAACTATAGGAAAATCTTGAAAAACAGTTTTTATTATGTAAAAAGTTCAAATTGATAGGGAATCAAGAAAAATCTGATTATCATTTCATTAATCTAAGATTTTGTTTCATATATCACATATAAGATACTTAGATAATGCAGGGTAAAGTTTATAATAGGGAAATTGAATTAGCTGGTATGTTTAAGAAATTTTTAGACAAAGTATTTTGGAAGTAATTTCCACTAATGGTTTTTGCTCCTCCAGAATAATCTTTAAAAATAACACTAAAGTTATTTTTGTAAAATAATCTTATTTAAAGTATTTTGGAATGGTAACTACATTGGTAATCAACAAAATAATCAGTTTTTTCCTTGCCACCTTTCTTTTCCATTATGGATCTTGTTTATGTTGGCTTTTTTGGGTAGAAGCTTCACCAGAAGAAAGGCATATTTAGACAGGGCAAAACTTTGTAGGTTCTGTTTTTGAAGATTTTATAGGAAAGGCTCAAGGGAGTATGTCATTTAAGAATGGATTTACAATGTTTTGAATGAAAACATTTTATAGGAAATTTTAGTTAGAGAACACTACAGTGGTGGTACTTTTTAACCAATATATGTTTAAAGAGTTTTATTTTACTGCCAAGCTAGCTGTTTAAATATTCTCAGAAACAGTGGCACAAAATTACAACATGGTTTTAACTACTATTGTGAAATTAAGAAATTGGGTTCATGCAGGTGAGTTTATGTTTTTAAACATACCAAATAAAGCTCCCTCACCCCTCCCTAAGATGTCTTCTCTAATCAAGGAATCAGGCATAAAGTCTAGGATTTCATGATCAGCATAAGGTCTTAAATTAGAAACTTAGGAACACGTCATCTGCTCCCCTTGCCCCTTTATATATGCACATAGATCTGGGATAGGAAACCACAATGAATATTCCCCAAGGAGGAGATTAAGAGGCACACAGCAGTCATTGTTTCCTAAGAAATAAGCAATACTGTTGGGAAAATATTGAGATCCCTGTTTTAGATAAAAGGAATGTTCCCTTTGGTTAGGTATGTCCTAGTTTTCCCTTGAGAGTATATGCCTAGTCTGTTTCTCTCCATGGCTTTTGACTGATTCCTCTGAGAGTTCTTCACTTTGTCAGTATCATCTTAGTTGCATTGAAGAGTATAACCCTCCTTATTAGCTGAGCAGTTTTCTCAGTCTGCTTTCATACTTTCGGGAGTTGGGTCCAAGTTTCCTTTTCAGATCTCCATTACTTTCTCTTAATGTAGGCTGGTGTCACTTTGGGTTGTAATAATACTTAGTGTGTATGTGTGTTTCATTCTTGTTAGCTTCATGTGCTATGGTCTCACTCATAAGACTTCTCCAGACGTGCTTATCTTTCTATACTTAACTAAAAGTACTTTGAGTTTATAGATTTTCCTGAAAAACCCACTCCCTAGTTTCTTTTCCCTAGAATCATTTGTCTGTCAGAAGGATCAAGTAGTACAATTTGAATTCTTAAGGAAAGGCTAGCTGCTTATACCCTTGATTGGATTTTTGACCCCAGTCTTTGTCTGAATTTGAAAATCTTTTACAGGATGGAAGTGACTTTCAACAGTGAAATATATGGAATTTTTTTCCTCCTTCCTTTGTCATCCTATTATTTTTTGAATTCATCTCTTTCTTGAAGTACCCTATCAAATTTATTTTGATATAACCAACTCAGGATGACAATATTCTATCTTGAAACCTCTTCGCCCAAAGCCACAAGGTCACTGAATAAGTTTTCTTTCCAGTTATCACAGATGACAGTTTTACTCATTGTATATTAGCATTTCAAAACAAGTGTCACATTTTTTAGGTTTGGTGATGGACAACCCCGAAATAGCAATAGCTTAGAATATTTATTTCTCATTCATGCTATATGTAGGCTGTGCATTGGCTATTACAGCTACTCTCAGCTTTGTATCTGGAAAAATACTCAGAGTACACAGCAAAACTATATAAGCTCTTTTGAAACTTATGCCCTCCACCATGAGAATAGCATGTATATACTAGTGACAGCTTTTTTGCAATGGGTCCTGAAATGATAAGATAGTGGAATAGAGTCCAGAAGAGCTGAAACCATCTCAATCCTCGTATAAAGTAAAAATATTTGTTATAAGCCACTGAGATACTGGGTTGTGTTTACAATAATTTTTGCTTATATTAACATGTATTTATAGTTTTCTGTAGTCTTTTAATGTTTCCAATTGGATCTTGACCTATTAAAAATTTTTTTTTACCAAATTTCTAAGCAGTTAAGTCTGTTTTTCATAGCAGATGGTTAAGAAGGACCATTAGGAAAAAGACGTATGTAGCAAGCTGTGATAGTTAACGTTTATGGATGTTCTCTGCTTTAATACTATTTTAAAAACTTTGAAATAATAATTCCATTTCTTAAGACCTTATGATACATTTTAAAATCTACCTTTCAAAAAGAAAAGCAGCTGCATGGTATTTTACTGTGTATGTATCATAATTCTCAAGGTTTATCACATGTATGGATACATTTTTTTAAGAGTCATAGTCATCTGTTGTTTTGTACATGTGCAAATATATTGGTTAGAATACTTCGCTAGAAGCAGATTTGCTGTGTGGGATATTTTTATTTTTGATATCTGTTTCCTTCCGTAGGAGGTAACATTTTGGGGGAAGCAGTTGGTCAGTATCTATTAAGAGCCATGGAAGTGCCTTTTATTTGATTCTCTATTCCCATCTCCATGAAATTGATCATTATCAAAATATTTATACTTGTGGAAATACTGAAGAAAGTTAAATTTTACTTGCATGCTTTTTCTTCCATTGATTAATAGTAAAGGATGAAAGCCATGTAACATTTGAAAATAAACATAGCCAGTGATAGTTATGCAACAAAAATTTTCTAAAGAGATAAAAAGTGTTTTTTTCTCTTCCATTTTAATGTCTTAAGAGTTCAAGGAAGCAGTTGTCTGGTAGGAGGTCAGTAGATTTGGAATTGAGATAATGGGCTATTTGACCTTTTGCACCATCATTTTCTTGCTTGTCAAATAGAATGGGCTGGACTGAGTGATCTGGGGTCCTGTCCAGCTTTCATATCCATTATGTAATTGTATAATATGTGAAAATCTCAATGAAATTCCTTGAACACTTTAATATTATGCTTAATTGGCCATATAGTTTACCATTATATGCATAAGTTGGGAGTCTTTTATGTTGCAAAGAATATTTCTTTAAATTTTAAAATGACCATACTTCACCATATACAGTTCGCTTCTGCAACTGTATTTTTCCCAGCATGGCTACTTCTTAAACATAATTTATTCTTACAGTTACGTAGAATATGAGTTCTGTAAAATCTGGGGATCTCACACATCTTACATAGTGCTATTCCCCAGAGTCAAGAATAGTACCTTGGCATATAAGATAGTACTCAATATGATTTTTAAAGTGAATGAGTCACGTTACAAAAAACTTGGAAAACAAAGGAGGAAATCACTTTCCTATTACTCTAATGCTATTATAATTTTTGTATCTTCTAACTTATACTAAAAAGATGTTTTTTTCTTTTATGATTGATTGATAATGATACTCCATTATATTTTACTTAAAGATATTTAAAATATGTTTTTAAATTAAAAATTACATATAGCTTATTGTTACCCAAAATACTTATTTGATTAACTTGGAGAGTATGGTTGAATGAGAAATATTAATGATACATAAAAGTCCATTTTTCATTGTTTTACTTGTGAAATAGGGTAACTGAAGAAGACAAAAGTAAGAAAAAGGGGCAAGAGGAAAAACAACCTAAAAAGCAGCCTAAAAAGGATGAAGAGGGCCAGAAGGAAGAAGAAAAGCCAAGAAAAGAGCCAGATAAAAAAGAGGGGAAGAAAGAAGTTGAATCAAAAAGGAAAAATTTAGCTAAAACAGGGGTTACTTCAACCTCTGATTCTGAAGAGGAAGGAGATGATCAAGAAGGTGAAAAGGTAGAATGTTTATGTATCAAATAAAATGTCTGTTCCATTTTTAGTGTCCTATGTAGTTCTTAATCTTTGTCTAGCAAAGTTTCATTATCTTTATGAAAGGCCATAAATGTGATTAACAGCTAAAATGAATTTCTTTACCTTTCTCAATAAACTTGAATTAGCTGTGTTAAAAAGCGTATTTGAAACTTTATTGTACATTCTATCTTAGCTTTTCATAATTATGATACTGAAATTAAATGTTGCGTGATAAACTTCCAATAACCCCACTTATCTAGAAAAGGTAGGAAAGTAGAGAATTAAGCCAGATAGAATGTGACCAGTGAAAAATCTACATTTATACGTAGGTTTTTATTATTTACTTCAATGAGATTCTTAACACTTAAGGCCTATTTAGTGTACATTTTATTAGTGGTGCTTTATTTGGATGCCACAGTTGTTCTGGAATTTCATTAAAGATATACATTGCTTTCCATATAAAATGCAAGTTTCGTGTATGGCCTTGGAAACCTATAGATCCAGGTCGCGTAGGTCTTTCATTTCTTTATCTAATTTATGATTACGTCAGAGGCCAGAAACTTTAAATTCAGTAGGTCGAACATTGTACTGGTCAGAAAATAGTTACTGAAGTCAAAAATCATAGTGTAGAAGCAAATAGCCTGACGTACGTCATTTTAACTGAAGGATGTCATTCCTATAGCGTTATCCTAAATAGGTTATCTAACTCTCAGAATCATCAAGGGGAAAGTTAAATTTAGATAGCAACGACATGTGTGATTCTGAGGTGTTTTTTTTTTTTTAATTAGTAGTTTAAGTATTTTTCCCTTAAGAAAGTTAGTTGCTGCTTTTCTCCCAAGGTTATAATCAAAGAAGCATTAGTCACTGACTAGATAGTTAATTAAAACCATCCTAATTCTCTAATAAAACAGAAGAGAAAAGGTGGAAGAAACTTTCAGACTGCTCATAGAAGGAATATGGTGAAAGGCCAACATGAGAAAGACGCAGCAGATAGAAAACGCAAGCAAGAGGAACAAATGGAAACTGAGCAGTAAGTATCTTTTTATTCTAAATTTTGATTTCTTTTTTAAGCTGGCATGAAATTTTTAGACAATAGAATCTCATTTTCCAGACTTTATGAAGCCTTTTAAGGAAGTGACTTTTTCCATGTGTTAGAAAAATGTCTTCAGTACATGATGATAATCATGTGTCAGGCTTCATTTTTTTTGAGTGAAGAGGATGAAATTCACTAAGATAATCACCCTGTGAATTATTTTTAATTTAAATGGAAAGTGCAGATAGGGTTTAACTGTTAGTGGCTTTGTGGAAAATATTCTTATCCTCTATTTACTTGTATAATATTAAATACAGAAAGATGAAAATAAATTAGTGGTTAAAGAATGAAAGACATACTCGTATTTGTCATACCAGCAGCAGGCCTCCCCCAGAAGACCAGCAAAAATAACAGAAGCACAGTTGGAAACCCAAGAAGCCAGTAAAAGTATATCTAAAGGCTGATAGGGTTTGCATTAGACGTGTGCAATATAAATCAAGTTCAAGCTAGCGAGTGTTGATACTTGGAGACAATAAATACCATGGGGAATTTCCCTTTTAATTTTATTCTATAAAATAACTTTATTAGAAGGAAAATAGCAGTGGCAATGATGATTAGGCTTCATGTGTTATATTTGTTTTCCTAGTTATCTTTAGACTGTCACTTCTGAGTTCTCTCTGAAAAGCGTTTCTCTCTCTCTGAAGCGTCTTGCATTATTCTGACTAAACTTTGTTTTTTGTTTTAGTGAAGAGGTGATTTTTAAAATATGCTCTAGGTCACTAAGACAAACTTAATGATAAACAGTGAAAGTTCTTAAAGCTATTCTTAAATAATTTTGTACTTTTCCTTTAATACATCTGTAAGCTGGAAGTCTTTCTTGATAACTATAGTGTTTGACCATCTGCTTTCTTAATTTTTTGGAGGATATATAAGCAGTTTAAACTGCTTGAGGGAGTAATTTAAAAATTGATCTAATGCTCAGAAATGTTACTCCCTCTAATCTGTTAGGCTTTGACCATTTATGTAAATACTAAAGTTATTTTTTGTTACCTATCCTTTTCTATCTTTTCCCTGAAAAGTTGTTGGACTGTTTGTTGCTTTTAACATTATTGTGCTCCCAAAATTAGTATATAAAATTAGTTGTTGCTTAGTAAATTTAGCCCAACCCTTCTTCAGTATCTCAAAGTTAATCTTTATGTGTTTCAATTTCTTTTTGAATGTCCTCCGAATGTAACTTTCTCAGATTCTAATATTTGTGTTTTCTTTCCTTCTCCTGTTATTACAAAACTTTGTACTTGGACAGTTTTGCTCTGTAAAGCATTTCAGATGCAGCTTGTATGAAATGCATTATGCAAAATAAAGTTTATTGTATTGTATTCCCAGCCAAACAACATGTAATCTACAGTAATAAAAAATATATCTCATTTTGGGCTCAAAGCATTAATCCAGTTACTGAAAAGAGAATACAAGTGGAGCAAACAAGAGATGAAGATCTTGAGACAGACTCATTGGACTGAATTTCCCCCTCCCCCCCCTTCATGGAAGAATGTTCCAGATTCTAAATTGAGGACTTCATTAATGGCATTATAACTGTGTTATGATTGTTAAAAAACATTTCCTGTAAGGTACACACTACATACTAAGGTCGGCCATCATTCCTGTTAAAAGTTTTTTACCAAGCTTAAAATGAAGCTTTGTGTTTGAAAGTTACAAGCTCAGCTGAAGATGGTGGTTGTACATTATTTCATTTAGAAAATATAAAAATTCATTTTGTTTTGAAGCTAGGTGGTAAAACTGGAATAGCTACTATACCCTAGAGAATGGGGCAGTTGTGCCCTTCCCTTGACATTCCTTTGTTGTTTAATTCTTTAGCATATTAATAACTGTTTTTTTTTAGTCCTGAGAGATTAAACAGTAGACTTGTTAAGAAAATAAAAATGAAACTGTAACCAAAATTTTAAAATAAAGTTTTTTTAAAAAAAAAAAACCTGATTTTTAGATATTTTTTGTTCTTGTCTATTTCAATTGGTTTATTATAATAGGGCCCAAACTCCAAGCCAAGGTACTAGAAATTATTAAGAATTCATTTTAAAGTGGTTATTTTTGTGATTTACAGTAAAATGGTACCTTTTCATTTGTGAAATGATATGGAAATGTTAGTGAATGTCATTTAAGTTTGATACATTGGCAAAAAGAAAAAACCAACCCTATTAATAATAGTAGTAATATCTTTCAGCAGTCTAACCTTGAAACTAACTTTGAACCCTTCAATTATCCACCTTTTGGAGATGGTGGGAATAATTAAATCAGTCTGTTTTGACATGCTGCTTTAAAAATTGTGATGTAGAATTCATGAAACATTCATAGGCATTCTCTTCCCACTATGGCTTGTTTGTCCATTGACCCTGAAATGGTCTTTTATCACACTCCTTTTGGGGAAAACCTTTCACCAAGGCAGCTGTTAAAATTATTTATGATGCCACTGAGAAATTAGATTGTTAGATTATTTATTTTAGCATATTAATTTTTACATGTTTTGAGTTTTGCTTATATTTATACTAATTAATACCAAGTGGCATTGCAGAGTTCTAAAAAATTAGTCTATTCCTTGTGATCTGGGTTACTGACTTACTATTTTAAAGAAAAAAAAAAATTTAGCGTTTACATAAGGGATTGTGGGCTTTTGGTAATCAGTCACAAAGTTCCAATGTTTTTGAAATATTTGTGTTAACATTTGATAGGCAGAATAAAGATGAAGGAAAGAAGCCAGAAGTTAAGAAAGTGGAGAAGAAGCGAGGTTAGTTATTTCACTTTCTAAGATGTACAAAATTGTATTATACATAGAAAGGAAGTTATATATTTTTCATGTATAGGTTTAGGATGTATAGGATTTTGAAATCAACTTGTTATTTTACGTTCCTATCCTACGAGTGTATTTTTCTAAGTCTGTATACTTTGCATTGTTTGGTGGGGGGGGTGTTTATTTGAATAGAGGTACTAGGAGTTGAACCCAGGACCTCATGCATGGCATGCGCTCTACCACTGAGCTATGCTGTCCCCCTATATCCTTGTATTATCAGTATTATCATTATTATTATCAGGTGAACTTGCTAAGGAGTCATTTATTATTTTAATGCTCATTATATGATGAAGTCAAATTTTTATAACGTTTCCAAAAGGTAGATGTTTTCCCATTTTTGGTGAATCTGGTTTCAGATAGATTTTCTAGTTTTGGTTAAATGCGTTAAGGGTGAAGTATGTGTTTAAGGATTGCAATAGAGGAGTTACTGGATGCAGATTGCTTATTTTAGAAACATGCAGCTAGATGCTGTTTCTTTGCTGATACGATGAATGTTGGTTTCCCGAACCAAGTACTAAAAATGGCAGATAACTTCTTAGTAACGTCGGAAGATTACTAAGAACATTAAAAAAAATTTACTAAGTCTTTCCATTATACTTTGTTTAGATTAGACAAAAATACTGGTTTTAGAAAACCATATTTACTGTGTTTCGTATTTTAATTTATAGAAACATCAATGGATTCTCGACTTCAAAGGATACATGCTGAAATTAAAAATTCACTCAAAATTGATAATCTTGTAAGTGTTTACTACCTTATTAAAAATACAGTGCTCCTTTTATAGCTTCATATTTTTATTTCCTCATTATTTTATAAGTATGTATAAATTTTGAGATAAAAGACTTACTGGTTATTTTGTACTGCCTTGTTATTTGAGATTTTAAAAGTAAACTCCAGAAATAATTACATAGGTTATGGTAATTAACAGTTATGAAATTAATGTTTTGTTATGAAGGATGTGAACAGATGTATTGAGGCCTTGGATGAGCTTGCTTCACTTCAGGTCACAATGCAACAAGCTCAGAAACACACAGAGATGATTACAACACTGAAAAAAGTAAGTGATGTTGAGTTATACAGATTTCAAAAACTTCCTCATCACCACTTTATTAAATAACATTTAAAAAATCAATTAGGAAAATTATGAACATCTGTTTTGTTTTCTCAGATACGGCGATTCAAAGTTAGTCAGGTTATCATGGAGAAGTCTACAATGTTGTATAACAAGTTTAAGAATATGTTTTTGGTTGGTGAAGGAGATTCTGTGATCACACAAGTGCTGAATAAATCTCTTGCCGAACAAAGACAGCATGAGGAAGCAAATAAAACCAAAGATCAAGGAAAGAAAGGGCCAAACAAAAAGCTAGAAAAGGAACAAACAGGTATGTGGTAATAAATTGTTTGCTAGGACTACTTTTAAAAAATGGCTTTGATATTTAATCTCATTAATACTTTATCTATATTAAATGATGAAAAAGTTATAAAGCACTTAGCAGAGTGTTCAACCTTAGCTTATGGGTTTTTTTTAATCATTAAGTTTTCATCAAGTTTAAATCAGCAGTAGTTAAATGCTACTAGTATTTGCTAGTAGTAGTAGTTGCTATTCTCTTTTCGTTTAAATTAGGAAAGGTTTCTAACCTACACAGAAGTAGAGAGAAATGAACTTCTCATCACACAGCTTCAGTGGTTATCAGTACATAATCACTGCTCTTCTATATCCCCTTCAAGTTTTTCTGTTGACACCCCTGAAGATTATTCTGAAGCAAATTCCAGATAAGCTATTTCAAATATTTTAGGATGTATATGTGACCAACACTTACGACAGAAAAGGTATACCTAAAAGATACTGTAGGTTTGGTTCTACACTACTGCAAAATGAGTCACAAATTTCTTGGTCTCCCAGGGCATATAAAAGTTGTTTATAGTGTAGTCTATTAAGTGTGCAACAGGAGTATGTCAAAAAAACCAATGTACATACCTTAATTTACAAATACTTTGTTACTAAGAGAATGCTAACAAACCATCTCGAGTCTTAAGTGAGTCATAGTAGTAAATGTCAAAGATCAGTGATCACCGAAACAAACTAAAAAACGGAAAAGTTTGAAATACTGTGAGAATTACCAAAATGTGACCAGAGACGTGAACTGAGCAAGCTGTTGGGAAACTGGTGCTGATAAACATGCTTAACACTGGGTTGCCACAGACGTTCAATTTGTTTTTTTAAAAAAAAGGGGCAGTCTTGGAATCTTTGAAGTGACAGTAAAGCGAAGTGCAGTAACACAAGGAATTCCATGGTACTAAGTGTCTTAGTGGCAGCTGCTTAATGTAGAAACCAATGTCCAGAGGGAGTTGGAGTTTTGTTATTTATTAGGGAATGATACAGGTCTCCTTAGAGATTTGTTGATGAAATAAGTTTTACAGGGAAGCCTTCACCATTTACTTATAGGAGACAAAATCATGTTAATTAGAAAATACTACTTTTTATACTTTTTGTTCTTGAATACAAAATTTTACTGTGATTCTCACTGCTTTTTCTAAGAACTAGAATAAATCATAATGCTCCAACTTTAGTCTTGATAACAGTAACTAGCAGAGTAATCAGATTAGTAATCCACTTCTTGTATGGATAGATACATATGTAGTAACCCAGTTCCTTCAAGGCTGTCTACCCAAAGGGTTACAGTGTAATTTCAAACAAACTAAAGTTAAGTGTTAGAAACTTTGGAATTATGTTTTAGTTTTGATTTTGGGGTCCTTTGAGGATATCTTAAAATATTAGAAGCTTTAACAGTCTTCCCACTTGAATCCTTCTCAAGGTTCAAAGACTCTAAATGGAGGATCGGATGCTCAAGACAGTAATCAACCACAACATAATGGAGATAGCAATGAAGAAAGCAAAGACAACCACGAGGCCAACAGTAAGAAAAAGTGAGGACATGTTTTAATGGGTCGTAATGTATGTTTTAATTTTTAAATCACATCGCTGTTCCAAGTTTATTTATGTAAGGGATTATATTTTCATCTCTCAGTTATTGAATTCAGGATGCAAGATGCAAATCACAATGACCAAAACGTAAAGAAACTTCACTTACAACTAATAATGCCACCGTATTCAAGGGAACAGGGCTAGGCAGGAATCCAGTTTAAAAAAAATAACTATTCTTTGGACTTCTTTCATTGACTGACCTTAAATAATGACTCATATCTATTGTTTCCTGAATTTTGACAGAATATAGAAATTAGACCTAGAATCATAGGGAATGTTGTATTATAAATACCACTCTAAAATAACTAGCTATGGAATCACAGTTGTACAAATCTAGATTTGTTCTGCTGTTTGAATCAGGACTTGGAATCAAGCATCCCTTCTAATTCTGAAATTCAGGGAAATCTTGTCTGTGTGTATGTTATTCCCTCTGCTTAAGGTTTATAACGTGTTGGTATCACAGATAAAAGATGTTCATGTTCTTTAAAGAGAATTCATTTTAAAGCTGGAAATGATGGAAAAGGGCCTGGGCCATGATGCTTCTCTGAGTTGTACTTTGCTTGATCTGCATATTACTTTGGAAAGAAGACATAACATGGTAAAATTAAATTTTGGGGGGAAAAAAAAAAAGAACAGTAAGTCAAGATTTAAAAAAAAATTATTTTGGTGATTTTTAAAACAACGCACAGATTTAATCTTTTCTCTCCTGAGGGAAAAAGCCCCTAATCCCGGTTGTCACACCTTTCTTTCCCCCCTTTCTTTAGGCCATCCAGTGAAGAGAGAGAGACTGAAATATCTCTGAAGGATTCTGCACTAGATAACTAGGTTGACATACCTGGAATATAAAGAACATTTGAGAAGTTTGTAATGGTTTTCATTTGAAATATTTAGACTGCTGAAAGTTTTAAATTTTTATAAGCATAGGTTTTGATGTTTAAAACTTGTTTTGAGGGAGAAATCCCTTTATCTTTGTTTAAAAATGAGTCAACATTATTGCTAATTGTACTTGTGCAGTATTAACAGCTACATTATACAGTAAATGTGAGGGAAAGTCCATTTAGGAAATGTTAAACTGCTTTTCCAGACATTGGTTGTAGTATATTTTCCATTAGTGTGTGTACGTTAATGTGAATTGATAGTAGAAAAAGGTTACATTTTTAAAATTGCTACTTGTATAAACCTTTCCTCTTTTTCCCAAATACCATGGGTTTTGTGCATAGTTTTTACAAATCTTGGATTTACCTGACTGTCTTTTCACTGTTTGTGGGTTTTGTAGAAGTTACACATTTTTATGGTAGATAAAATGTTACTTCTATACAAGTGCTCACTCCCCCCTTTTATCAAAAGTTAATTTTAATCTCACAGTCTACCTTGTGCTGCATTATCCTGCTGCTTTGTAATAATGTGTGTGGTCTGTAATGTCTTTTTGTATGACAACTAGATATCCAACTGACATTGAACTGACAATTCTAGGAGGTACAAAACTCATGTTAACTTTTGAAGGTGATTTAGTTTTGTGGCTGGGAATTCAGTGAAGTCACATGACTTTCCTGCAGTAAGCAGGAGTGTGTGTGTATATATATAGAAATGAATCTGGCTTTAGGGTCCAACCATTTAAGATCCTTTACAGGCACTAGTAGCTGAAACTGAAACCTAAATGATAAAAGTTTATTTTTGCGAAATGTCTCAAGTTTCTGAATTTTTTAAAAAGTCACGCTCATTAAAGAAGTCACTAAGTATTTTTTTAATTGGAAAAATAGCAATCCATGATGCGTTTGCAGTAAATAAAAGTAAATATATAAGGAAACTAACCTATTTGAAAACTTGGCTATATCAGAAGGGAATTTTTATTTCTATGTCATACATGTGACAGGATTGCAAAAAGTGGAAACACTAGTTACTCTGAGGCAGTAGACAAAAAAGTAAAGGAGTTGTCTGTGTATTCATGTTATGGACTAAATCAGGGTGAACCAAGGTTAACACAATTTAAGGGTAACTTACAGATAGCATTTCTAAGATATTTTGAACATTAGGTCAGTTGGTGGTTTGCAATAGCTTAAAGATACTTCTCATGTTTGGTAACTATAAATATGGGGGAAAGGCTTAATACCAGTGTTTGCATGTGACATGCATTGTATGCTTTGATCTCTCGGGTAATTGTTTTCACCATAGATGAAAAGTTTGAATTATTTCAGTAACTGGAGTTTTGCTTTTGAGAGGTCTTACAATGGAACTAGGACCCACTGTTTTGAGGGAACTCTTGCTATTACATTATATCTGTTTGGTCCTTAATACAATTTAAATTTGGACAGATTTATTCTAGTTAAGCCATAAGTATCAACATGTAAACTTGTTTTGATTAAAGAATTTTTCTATCAAACTCTACTAGTAAATTACTTCTTTGCCATTTACAGAAGTATGATAGAATTCTGGATTTGCTTCCAACAGCGTATAATTTGGTCATAGAAATTGTATTTGGGGACACACGGTTACTAAAATCTAAGCTCAAAATGACAAAAATAAAGGAAATGTTATATAGTTTAACCAAGAAACCACAGGCTATATTTAGTTTACATACTGGGGAGAGAGACATAATAGCATTCTGATAATTTATGGGCCGACCTTGCTCTAGCCAGTTGATTTATGTAGTATTAAAACACAGTTGGCTTTTCTTTACCCTCATTTCAAGAAATTTCTTTTGGTCATAGGTTAATTCTCAGATAACTACCACTCTCAGAATGCGTAAGAAGAAGTCATATAAACAATTATAAATTTTCAGGAGCACTAGCACAATTTAAATTTGTATTTGGTTAAAATTCCATTAGCTGAATAAGTCAGTAAGAGATACTGTAAATGAGATGCCTAGACTTCCCTCCAGCATACTTTTTGTATGTATAAGTAATATCTTTATTTTTCCTCCTGATTTTTTTAACCATCGGATGATGCATTGCATGACCCAGTAGAATCAACTGTTGCATGTTTTCTCTGCTATTGTGGAGAAATTTCAGGTATATCATTTAAATCGGAGAACCTGAATGGGACTTTGTGCAAACAGCTTGACTGGAGTACCTTAAGCCTTATATTTGCTATTATATCCTTAGATTTTATCGAGTTTTTGCTCATAACATTGATTGTAGTGTACCCACACACACTTACCTCGTTAAAGAAGTCAGGTCAAGATGAGGTCTGCCATCTAATCCTGTACAAGAGCAAAGGCTTTTATAAGGCTCTGTGAGGGCTTCACTAACACAACTTACTTTGTCCCATTGGCCAGAGAAAGGATGATCTATTGGAAATAGCAAACCCATAATTACATCTTAAGAAATGGAGAAGCTGCTGTCCAGGCAGAAATGCATTTATATTTGTGCTGTGTAATTCTCCAACCTCAGAGATGATAAAGACACTGCAGTTTGCTTGGGATAAAGATCAGATTATCCTTAAAGGGATACTGAAGCCGAAAATAGGTACTGCTTTTCTAGACAATGATTTTGTGCATGTGTATCCACTATTATATCAAAATCTGATTCATTTTCTAACTACAGAGGATACTGATAAGTTCATGACAACATTTTCTTTAATGTTTGCTTACTCCATTGAAGTGATACATGTAATTTAACAGTCATATGTGTAATACTGAATTTTACAGCTACAAAATCCCTGCTTCAAGACATCTTTTATGCCTTCAAAGTTAGGAGTTTCTTTTGACTTGAACTTGATTGGAAACCTGTATAACTGATACATAATACATTGGCAAGTTCTGGGAGTAACATGGTTGGCCTTTTCTCTAGATCTTACCAGGAAATGATTATAGAAAGGTATATGAGCCTTTGTAACTTTGGTGAAGAAATAACCTTAAGAACCAGCAGAATAATCTTAGTAAAGGACAAAATTTCAGTAGCAGTAATGTTTTAACTGACAATCTTCTTTTTCCAGTAAAAATGAATTGACTGGTACCACACATAGATTAATGCTTCTTTATGACATCTACTTTCTGGAATTTGCTGTTTTGAGACTATGAAATGAAAATAAACAGACCCTTACATATTAATGTAAGACCTATAAGGAATGCAGTTAAACAATAAAGGAAGCGAAAATTCATTTTTACCTGTGGAACTTTAAGGAATTAGGTAAATCTATGGTTTTCCAGCAGAATTTTTCAATCTGTTCAAATTTAGCATCATTGGAAACATGAAAATAAACTTTTAGGCAGTAACAGCCGGCCAGCCATGGAGGGGATCTTAGTTCCTTAATGCAACCACTGGTAGAAATAGGTACTGGTCTTCTTTATACCAGTTGACTTAACTGGATATGTGGCAATTAAGTCCATAAAACATTTCAATGTCAACCTTTTGAACACATAGTCTTACAGGCTTCATCAGTTTCTGATTTATATGGTAATGTCTTTTCTTAGCCACCCAGGGAGTGTAGAATTCAGATTAATTTAAATATAACCTAGAAAAGAGAACATGAAATTTAAATATGACACACTTAGAATGAACTATTTTTTGGCATTCCCAAAAATCTTAAACAGAAATAAATTTTCCACCAAAAAAGACTTGCAGAAGACATTTCAATATAGGTAGCCATAATTTTCTCCGATGGATCTAGACCTCAGAATTTATCAAAGTTGCCCTACGGCCCAGAATGAGAATAGGATAACTAGGATAATCACAGCAGGAAGAGCTGGGCTAGAGAAACACTTGTGGGGCAATGGATGAAGCTCATGCTTACCATGCATGAGGTCCTGGGTTCAATCCCTAGCACCTCCATTACTACAATAAAGTGGTAAATTATAAAAAAAAACAAACTTGTGTTTTCTTTTTGCATATAGAGTACCGGGTATTATTGCCCAAGAATTAAGTGATCCAGAGCTAGCAATCCATAGGATCTTGATTTCCCATGTCCACTCAGTGGTCATATTAGATAAAATCTAATTTAAATTTTTTTAGATAATAAAGATAGTAAATTGACATATTTTAAACTAATAGCATTTTCTGATTCTAAAAACTTCTGATCAAAAAAATGAAGCTTCAATTTAAATGTTCCTTCTGTGAAGGTAAGAGTATATACTCAAGATCTTTATAATCATCCATATAGTGAGTCTCCAAGTCTTTAGTGAGACTAGTTTCTACCAAAACCTAACATTACAAAAGTGTCCAGTGTAAGATTAAATTACACAATAGTTAACTATTACTGTATTTCTTTTAAAGTACAGTTTTTCCCTTAACTTCTCCCTCATTTTTATTACAGATATTTGAAGGATCTTTACCTTGGAGGCCTCATGGTACAAGGTGTAGCTCTCACATTCTTCAAAGAATTTTCAAAACACTTCCATCACTTGATGTAATGTTAAGAGAATTTTGCTAATAATGAACAAAAAGCCCTCTGGACACAGAGTGAATAGGCAAACCAGACTGGGAGAAAACCAAAATACTTGTATCTGACAAAGGATATGTATTCAGAATACATATACAGTACTCCTACAACTCAATAAGACAATTCACTTAAAAATGGGCAAAAAGCATGGAATAAAAAATGTACTTTGGAATAAATACTAAAATAATATATTTCAAAGCATTTAAATACAATCAAGTTTCTTTATAGGAAAATCTGCGATTTGAACTTTTGCAGGGCTGGTAACTTTAGCTAACTGCTTCAAGTGGATCCTGTTCCTCAGTGGCATTTCTTGGAAGTGAAGTAACCATCCAAGAGGACAATTATTTCACAAGGGTACACTTTTGTTATTAATTAAAGGTTCCAGGATCAACATAAGGATAAGCGAGGAATTCCCCCAGTTTGTTGCCTTCTGAATCATAGTGGAGCATTCTGAAGCAAACATCACAAAAGAAACATGGGTCCTCTGGTGCAAAACTGTCATTGTTCGTCACCCATCTGTAGTTAAAAAAGATGTACATCATTTCAATCAACTTTTTCATGCTTGAATGTGCTGGAAGTTATGACTTGCAGTAATATGTAAACATAACATTCCCACTACTGCCTTATCATTCTATCTTATTTATACATTATAATCCTGTACATAATTTTGCATACACATATATAGGTAGAGACATAGCACCACCAATACTCTGCAAGGCAAGAGGGTAACTTCTCTGAAAAACTTAACAGGTAAGTAGAAAAGAATATAAATCTATACTTGAAAGCATCCACACTTTTGCTATGACATACCTATCCTTCAAATAACTGTTAATATGAACATAATCGTTGTCTGCTAATAGGCCATCTTGAAAATCCATAATATTAGATTCTACAGAGTTGATAAACTTTTTTGCTTATCTTTCTAACTGATAAATTAGTACTGGTTATTTTGAAAACTCCAGCTGTTTTACCTAGAATTTAGGATAAAATGTTAAGAGTGTATAAAAATTCAACTGAGATTTTTTGTTCTGAGAAGTCGTATTAAGTGAAAATGGTATTTTTCAGTCTATCTAAATTCTGTATGTCATAACATTTTAACATTTCTTGATTTCTGTTTTGATCTGATACCTAATTTATCATGTTTTCCTATTGATCATCTAGAAAAGCATATTGTGGTGGGGAACCCAAAACAAATGACACCAAAGTCTTCCCTTTTTCTCTGAATGGCTTTTTGACTTTGATGCACAGTTAAACATAACCTAAACATGCAAAACCACAAAATTTTATAAAACCATAATTTGACCTCATTAAAAATGAGCTGCAGTGTTATTTTAATCATCAAGAAGCTGTGGGTGAAGCCAATAATGTAAAACTGCAGACAAGAGGCAGAAAGAACATGGCTCCCTGATGATACCATCATCCAGTATCAACCCAACTAAAGTCTGACCTAATCCCTGGACTTAAACTGTCCATCGTAATTCATTTCCTTATTGTTTAAAAATGTGGCTGTAACCTACTAAACTGATTTGTACTAATGTCTATGGCGCTTTCCTACTAGATAAAACCCTTTCTATTATTTATACCCCAAAGTATAAGCCCTCAGATTCAAAACAGAAAAAAACTGAAATCAGTACTTGACTTTTGAGAACCTATACTTCTCAAGGAAAAAAAACAGAATCACTTACCTAGCAGTGTACATTTTACAAACAAAACATTTTCTGGTCCAGAGCCAGTGCTTCTTGATAAGAAGGGGATAAAGTGTCCTATCCAAGCAGTCATCATGATGCACAAGCCTTTTGTACATAAGAAAATAAATGAAGATATTATAGTGCAAATTTCTGTGATCTGTAATGAAACATATCCTTACCTCAAAATTAAGAACACAGTACATACATTTTTCAATGTATTGTGTTCCACAAAACACTTTTTCCAAAAGACCATTTGGGATTGTTTTCTTTCCTGTGAAACTTCCCAAATCCCTCTATGGCCATGTGCACTGCAACTCGAAGGGAGAAATACTGTAGGCAGAATTTCTTTAACGTATTCCATCAGAGAATCCTTTCTCTGCTCAACATTTAGTACCTTTTTATGGAACACAGTTTGAGCAAGTCTACTGAGTGCTATTTTCCCTCCATTAACTGCCTATGTGTTACAGACATGGCTCGCTCTTTCTTCTTTTTTTAATTAAAAGAGCCCCTTTACTAAAATCTAAATCTGACTTCTGAAATAATGTGAATTAGGACTTTAGTTTTAGGTGTCAGAATTAAGAAATTTTATGTGGGAGTCAGTCTCCACTATGACACTAACCAGCTTTGTGTGGGTCTGGATAAATCCCTTAACCATGCTGGACCCAACTCTTCATCTGAAAAATGAAGGGAATGCACAAGAGTATTCTAAAGGTCCCTGATAATTACAAAATCTGATTTTTTTTTAGTAAGAAAGGGTAGCAATGTATCAACTTTACCATCAGAAAACAATAAATAAACTTAACAGTTTACCAACTATTAAAACTGTGGAATGGCATCAATGATTAAATTCTCCTATAAGGTAAAAACTACTTGGAGTCAATTACATTTAAACATTTCCTTAGGAAAGTCCTACACTGCAAATGTAATGTAAACTGTTTTTTGCAAATTGCCTTGAATTTAAGGAATGACACTGTATAGTGCCTATGCTGTAAGAAATGTAAGGAAACTAAGACCACCAGAGAAAAGTGGATTGTCTTCCATCTTATGCTTACTCTGATGCACATTCCCCCTCATTTGAATGACAAGCAAGCAGAACAGCTTACATAAAATTTAAAGAACACATTACTGAAGAAATAAACATGTATAACTTTAAGTCATAGAAATCTAGGAGGCTTATGAGCTCTCCTGGCTCTTGCTTCAGCAATTCTTCCCTAGAGACAACTGTTTTCCATTCTTATCTGCTTTTTAATATAGCTCCCTAACATCCCTCCACAGAACTACTAAACTTTGGTTAAATAGGTAGTTAATGTTTAAATTATGACGAATGAATTAAACATCCCCCTAAACCACACAACTATCAGTTCATTTTATTGCGTAACACTTTAGTCTTCTAGCTACTAATTCTCCCATGTTTGCATTTGGCTGCAGTGTACCCGTCACTGATGCAGTTCCCTGCTTTCTGACAGACCAGTAAATGTGCTCTCCATATGGGTTATGCACCAGGCGGAGGTCTAGCAGTCTCAGGACAGGCTTCCTGGGTCCTCTGTCCTGCTCCAGTCTCCGCTCTAAGCTGTTCTCCAGGTCTGTGCTATAGCCATCATGCTGGGACTTCCCTTTCCCATCATTCTGAGAGTTCCTTTCATGTCTTAATCTATTCTGCTTTGCATTCCATGTTTTTCTTTTTTAAGGTTTACTCTTTGTGTAAGGTACTTCTGGCAGCTTCCTGAGAATGAGGGCATAGGCGGTAAATTTTTGAAGACTGGTCACTAAAACCCAGAAACAATGGAAGCAGGGACGTTCTGAAACCAACAGTTCCTATTACCAGTATAATAAAACCGTTTAAGTCTATCATCGGTCCATAAAAAAAATCTTAAAAATTGTCTCTCAGAAAAAAACCAAACCAAGAAAAGAGCAGGGCTTATACCTATATATTGGTCCTTCATAAATTGAGATTTCCTAAATAATGAAATAAATAGCTTTATTCATTAGAGATACCAGCTATTTCAGGCCTTCCCACTCTAAATCTTTATCAAAGCATGAAGTCTTCATATTTATCAAATATTAGAATTCCTATCCTCGTAGGCCCCCCCCTTTTTTGGGGGGCAATTAGTTTTTAAAATTTTACTTTATCTTAATGGCGATACTGGGGTTGAACCCAGGATCTCATGCATTCTAAGCATGCATTCTAACACTGAGCTATATACCCTCCCTCCCCCTCCCAGTTCCCTTTTATCTCCTTCAAATTTGGGCAGAAAGAGAAGAAACCTAGAAATACAGCTGCAAATTTGCAAAGCAGAGGGTCTACATGATATACAAAGTGAATGACTATTACTTGAATAATAGCTGTTTAACATACAAATGGAGACACTTTTAAAAGTATTTGCAAATTTTTAACACTTTAATAAACAGCAAAGTTTTTATTACAGGTTTTCTAAAAGACAATAGAAGATGCAAATGGATGCAGAGTTGGTCACTGTATGGAAAGCTAACACGTATTTTTGCTGCTCTTGACCCAAGCTGCCGTGATTACTTTTAATTCCTCTTACTGCAACCAAACCAAAAACAAAACAAAACAAAACAAAACTACCTGTGCAATAAAGAAAAAAACAGGACAAACAACAAAATGTTCTGAGTGCTGCCACTTACCTTATGTCAGTAATGACAACAACGTGTTCACAGTCTCCCTGGTGACAGTATAAGTAAGGAAAACCCAGTTTAATATACAAGTCATTAAAGGTGAAATCTTCCATCTTAGCAGTCTGAAACTTGCCATAGCCTCTATCATGGGACTCTGACCACTCAATGATGGTTCTGAAGGGGAGAAAGGATAAGGATGTACCACTGCTCCACAAATGGTTTGTGACTGCAGTACTTCACCAAAGCCAGCTCGCCCAATTAACTGGACAGCTACCATCTTGAGATGAAAATCAGAGTGGCTGATCCATGTTGCAAGGAGGAAGGAACTCTGAATCCCTCTGCATCAGTTAGAGCAGCAGTTCTCAAAGCATGGTCCTGAGACCCCTCAGAGGTTTGTGAGGCCAAAGTCACCTTTACAATAATCCTAAAATATCACTTGCCCTTTTCAACTTATTCTCTCATAAATGTACCAGTTTTCTGGAGGCTATGTGATGTGTGTTAGCACTTCAGATTGAATGGAAAATACATAACACCCTTCTCACTATTTTGTTTTGGAAAACAGTCATTCTTCACAGAAATGTTATTAATGGTAACTAATGGGACTATTTAAATCAGTTAATTTTACACAACCGTAAATCAACTATAGTTCAATAAAACTGGTTAATATTTAAAATATTTCTTAGTTTCAGTTTCTAATATGATAAATATTTACAGTTATAATCCTC
Organism: Camelus bactrianus; assembly: GCF_048773025.1. Taxonomy (NCBI): domain Eukaryota; kingdom Metazoa; phylum Chordata; class Mammalia; order Artiodactyla; family Camelidae; genus Camelus; species Camelus bactrianus. The sequence goes on from NC_133542.1 coordinate 22,299,894, forward strand.
ATAAACAGCTCTTTGGAGTCCTCAATTGTTTACAAAGGAGTAAATCTTTTTTGGCAGAGACCCAAGTCCAAGAACTGCTGCATTAGAATATGGATGTAAATGACTATAGTAAGAATTTATTTAAAACTCTCAGAAAAAATATACATATATACTGTAGCTGCCACGTCACTAATAATAAAAGTACAGCAATGCTTTTATGTAGGCAATGATATTAGATAAAGATTTTTCATGTTATGTACTTAAGCAACTATATATACATATACACACACACATATATATATACACACACACACTCCTAGGGCGAATAATGGAATACATTAGACAAGCAGAAAAAATAGTGAAAGATTAATTTACTATCACCTAAATATGAAGAACAGAGATTAATAAAGCGTGTTTAAGTGGGATTTAATCTTTTTTAGATGTATCTAAGGCTAAACTCAAGACTTACTGTAATTTCTAAAAGAGTTGATAATATATTTAAAAAATAATTTGAGATAGCTGACAAAGATCTTGAAATTAGAGTGTAGGTGTGTCTTTGGTAAGAAAATTTTCTTCTTGGGAAAAAAATTTGATTAACTTATAACCTAGGTCAACCAGATGAAATAACTTGGAAAATATTTTAAAAACATAATTTTTAACCCTCAAATAAACAAAACAATCTAACAAAGTAATTCCTTGGCAAAGATCCTTAACAATAAGGACCAATAAGAGGATTTGTGGAGACACCACTATTTTGACAACTAGAAACAGAAAAGACTTTGAGAAGATTTTTGGAAAGTATACCTGCTCAAATCTCTGCACTCAGGGTACCTTTTATCATTGTAAAATGTTCCTTCAAAATAAAAGAAGGCTGATTTGTACAGGTCCTAGAAGAAAACAGATCGCATTGAGAGAAGGCTCAGTATTAACAATTATGAAACTGCTTTAAGGATTCCATATTTGTCATAAAAATCACACTGTTTTACAATAACTTCATGAAACTTCACAGATATGCTCAGCTCATTTATTTATTTAACACTTAATGGGAACCTCTTATGTGACAAGGATGTTAGATAGCAGGGGTAAAGGTGTAAGGACACAATCCTTTCTGCTATTTTCAATTTTATCCTATTGCTGTTTTAATCACTAGATTTGATTTAAATGTGTATATTCTCCTCGGATTCATGAAAGGAACCCAATTAGAACTGAAATAAACTTCAATATTATTTTATTATATGCAGACAGAGCAGTGACATTTTGGGTATCAGAACTAAAAACTAAACAAAGTTAGATCTTTGACGTTTCTGCAGTGATAACAATGATCATGGAGTTCTGCTGTTCTGTCGTTTGTTTTGTATTTTCAGTGGGCCTTTATAAAAATTCTCTCTCTGTATTTTCAATAACTCAGCCAGGCAGAATGTGAATTTCTATTCTCACTCAAGCAATCTTGACCAAAGTACCACAGTAGGTGCACAAATGGTCTGAACCCTCATGTTTCAACTTTCAGTCTACCAGGCTTTCCATCAGAGGGGTGGTCCCTTAATCCTGGCTTCATAACAGAATCCCCCATCTACAGATAACCCAGCATTGGCATCAGACACTTCAGTTTTCATGGCTTTAAGTATACGCTGGTCTCTGTAAGTCTCTCTAGCCACATTCTCTCTTGTTTTCTAGACCCATTATTTTTAAGTGCCTACTGGACATTCTCACTCAGCTTCAGTGCTGCTGGGCATTTTTACCACCTCTCTATAGTGGATGCACTCTGCCCTTTTTCAGGGTTACTGTTTAATTCCTTCTGAAACTGCCAGCATCTTTTTCTCATGGCTTACCTTCAGCTGAAAACCTTGCTGTTTATTTCACTGAGAAAATAAAGGTATCAGAAAAGATTTTTCTATGATCTCTTACCCACATTTGCCCAGGAGAAGAATTTAGAATAAGAACTAAGATGAAACCTAAGTTATGACAACACTTATGTAGCTGATGGCAAAGGAATGAGCAAAAGAAGAGATTGTGATGGTTCCTGTCCAAACTCTACCCCCATTCTCATTGTTCCAAACATCTTTTCACTGATCTACAGGAGAAGCTGTCCCTGTTAAGTATGCCAGTAAATCTGAGGTCCTCTGCCAGAGCTGTACCAGGTAACACAATTAGGTCAAACTTGCTCTATATGAAATTCAGAAGGATTAAGGCCCTACTACTTTATTGGGGTAAGCAATCCCTTCTGAAAACGGGGTGGCCAGCCTACCACTTTGCTCCCTTCTATCCTGATCCAGCTGGTATGTAGGGTTACCCTCTCCCTTTGAGAGCAGCACCCTGGGAAACACCAGCAAGGACCAACAACAGGTGTTAGGGCCCTGGCTGCTCTGGTCCTTGGACTGACAGCTTCTTCTCTAGGCAGTGATGCTCTCCAACGCTTTGCTGGGGGCAGTTATAACAGACAAACTCATACAGAGTTTGAAAGAGGAGAGAGAACAGCAGATTCCACTGCTAAAGTGAGGTCAAGCTATATGAACATGGAAAAGAGACCTATTGGTTAGAAAATTAGGTGGTCCTATGACCTTAGAAAGAAGAGTATACAAAGAAGTGTTGAGAAATAAATGGGAGATGAAGAAATCAAAACCAGGGATAGCCTAATCTTTGAAAAAGTCTTGATGATAAAGAGAAGGGAAGAAACAGACTTGATGGAATGGCACAGAAGAAGAAAGCATTTACTGCAATGTTCATAAGCCTGCTAGAGTAATCACTATTTCTTCAGCTTATTATAATTATTTCCTCTTGTCTTATGGGGGTTAGGAAAAAAAAAATCACCTTACTTTGCTGATGTGCTCAGGAGCTTGGTCAGGAGTGTTGCTGAATTCCCCACCTATCTGGAGGTCACTGACACAGCAAATGGAATCCCTCAGTTCCGTGAGCTTCTGACTGCCCAATACCAGCATCGTCTGGTAGGGTTTGTGTTCTTTGTGCTAAAAGTCAGATGGTAAACAGTTCAGTGTTCACTTAGAGACAAAGCATTTAAACTATAAATCCTGTCATGATGAGGTCAACTAATTTAGTGGTTTCCTTAATTTAAGTTATCCCCATAACATGGTGTCCTGCATTTTCTTAGATTCTGTATTTGTCTACTCAGCATCTATGAATTGTAGGTCCCAACTAATCACCAAAGCTGTTTACATCTCCCCTGTGACCCAAAGCCCATTCTCTCAAACTATGTTCCTTCCTTAACTCTCATATGCCAAGCCAGTATTTCCCCTGTCCTAAATCGACCCAGAGCCAGGTACCAGACAACTAGGGCAGCCCAGACCCACTGGAATTATTCAAGCTAGCCCATCCCAGACTGTTTACTCTGCCCTGCCTTGCCCTTCCTGTGGAAACTCCAATAATGGCTGTGGCCTATGCCTTCCCCTTGCTCTTTTCTGCCTCCTAAATATAATACACTGGTGCTTCCCCCGTGGCCCTGCATGGCACAGCACATCCCCTCCTCTCAGGAAGTGTAAATAATAAAAATTTTCTTTCAATGGCACTGGCCTCCAGAGCTGTCACTCAGTCAGCTCCATAAATTAAAATCCCAGGAGTACACTGAGACACTTGGTCACTACTTATGTTTGTCCAGAATTTACAAGTTGGATTCCTAAGGCTCAGTGTGATGGTGTTAGGAGGTGGGGCCTTCGAGGGCTGGCACCATGCTTTTACACTTCCAGCCTCCAGAACTGGGAGAAACAAATTTCTGTTGCTTATAAGGTACCCAGTCTGTGCTATTTTGTTATAGTAGCCAGGATGGACTAAAACACTTGGCAATAAAACTTTTTTAGTTTAAGGTAAAGTTTATAATCAAAATACTACTCAAATGACATTAGCTTGAAGAGCCTTTGGAATATAATTTCACTTTCTTTTAAAATTTCCTGGAAGTTACCTCACTGAAGTCAAGCAATCTATGCACTACCCTCATGTTATAAACCCAGAGGTTTGCTTTTATTGGTTTTGCTTTGCTTTGTTTTCTCTGATTGATAATTTGAGATCTTAATCAAACAAGGTAATTAGTACTAACTATATCCCAGATGGTTCACCAAAGCCCATTTATTCACAAGTGCAGTTCATCTACAGTAGTATTTCACTTGAATCTCATCAAAGTTTATGATACACTTAGTTGGGGAAGCAAGAATATATACACTCTGGGTGGGACAGAGTTCTTTTTATTAGAACTAGGACATTCCTGAATACCCTTGACCTATGAACTTCTGCATTTTCATCTAAGAAGAGATGGTTTTAGTTAGTTCAATAATTTCCCATGAATTGTGAATTAGTGAACAAAGACTACTCCCCTTCTTTACCAGTTTTTCTGCAAAAAAAAAAAAAAACCCTCAGGAATTCATATAATCAGAATCACTGTGGATTTATATAATATTCAGTTGCTACTAGCGCAGAAATCAGGTATACGTTCCAATGCTGTAACTGTAATCGTATTACTCAAGAGAGTATTTGAAATTTGACCTCATTTATACTATTCCTTCTAAAACAAAAAACTCAGTAATATAGACAGAATGTCAGATAAGACAGCATATGTTTCCATTTATTTTGAACCCTAAGTAATGTAACTTCAAATAATTAAACTCTTTGACAAAAGTCACTTATGATCTGTGAGTCCAAAAGGTTTTACTACTGACCTTATGAAATATAACAGGGTACAAGATATTCACAGATAGGATAAGCTCTCCTTCTTCAATCATGTCTGCTGGATTTTCAGGCTTTTTTCCTATGGCATGTGACTCCTGAAGAAGGAAAACAAATTAATGAGACCTAAAATCCGACACTATGACCCAGATCAGAGGCAGTGCACAAAATATCTTGCTCAGGTCACACTGGCTGACCAGAGATAATGAAAAAGAAACCTCAGTGACCACACGGCATACCTTGGAGGTATTTTGGGTTCAGCTCCAGATTACCGTAACAACAAATATCACAATGAAGCAAGTTACATGAATTTTTTGGTTTTCCAATGCACATAAAAGTTGTATTTACACTATACTATAGTTTATCAAGTGTAATATAAGCAGTATGCCTATACTATAATTAGAAATACTTTATTGCTAAAAAATGCTAACCATATTCTGAGCCTTCAACAAGTTGTAGTAACATCAGTGATCACCGATCACCATAACAAATACAATAAAGATGAAAAAGTTGGAAATAATCTTGAGAATTACCAAAATGTGACAGAGACACCGAGTGAGTAAATGCTGTTGGAAAAATGGTGCCAACACACTTCCTCAATGCAGGGTTGACACAAATGTTCATTTCATAAAAAAATCACAGTATCTGCGAAGTGCAATAAAGTGTGTGCAATATAATAAGGTATGCTTGTACACAAGGAATACACACATTGGAAAGATAGTTTGGAAAAGTCACAGACAGCTCCAGGCCTCAACAAGTAAAAATCATACTCAGAATATCAAGTTCTCAACAAAAACTTATAAAAACACATACAGAAACAGGAAAACATGGCCCATTCGTAAGAAAAAATGAATTTGACAGAAATTACCATTAAGGAAGCCCAAACACTGAAATTACTAGTCAAAGACAACAAATCAACTGTCTAAAATGCACTCAATGAGCTAAAAGAAACCACAAAGAACTAAAGGAAATCAGGTTCCTCAATAAGATTAAAAGCTGGTTTCTCACCAGTAACCATGGAGACAAGAAGGCAGTGGGGAGCCATGCCTTGAAGAACATTTAAAGCCATGAAGAACAAAAAATAAATAAAACTATCAACCAAGAATACTACACCTTGCAAATCTATCCGTCAGAAATGAAGGAGAAACTAAGCCATTTTCAGATAAACAGAATCTGAGCAAATCCATTATCAGTACTTGCCTCTTATTAGAAATGCTAGAGTTCTTCAGGCTGAAATGAAAAGACACTAGACAGTAACTCGAATCTGTATGAAGAAGTAAGGAACACTGATAAAGGTAACAGCATAAGTAAACATAAAAGGCAGAATTACTGTACTTTTGGTTTGTAACTTCTTTCTTTCCCTATGTGATTTCAAAAGTAAATGCCTAAAACTGTATTTATAAATTATGTTAACAAACACATAAGCTATAAAGATGTATTTTGTGACAAAAACCACACAAAGGGGAGAGACAGATGTATAGCAGAGCATATGGATACTACTGAAAAAGCTCATATTACTAAAACTAGGTAACAACCTAGTAAGTTTATGATATTAATTGTAATCCCCAAGATAACCACTCAGAAAGTAAGTAGAACATATACAGAAGGAAAAAAGAAGGCAATCAAGAGGATATACCACAAAAATTCAGTTAAGTAACGAACAAAAAAGGCAATAATGAAAGAACTGAAGAACAAAAACTATATAACATACAAATAGCTAAACAACAGAATAAATTCTCATCAGTAATTAATTTAAATGTAAATGGACTAAACACTCCTATTACAAAGGCAGAAGATTGGCAGATTGGATAAAAAAATGTTATCCATCGATACACTCTCTACAACAGACTCACCTTAGATATGAAGACACAAAGAGAGACTCAAGGTAAAAAGAAGGAAAAGATCTTCCATACAAATAGTAACCAAAAGAAAGCTGAGGTGGCTATATTACAGTCAGACAAAACAGACTTTAAGTCAAAAAAGGTTACAAGGGACAAAGAAGCACATTATATATTAATGAAAGGTACACTCCAGCAAGAAGATACAATAATTACAAACATATATGCAGCTAACAATAGAACCTCACAATACATGAAGCAAAAATTGACAGAACTGAAGGGAAAACAGATGGTTCTACAATAATACTTGGAGACTGGAATACTCCACTTTAAATAACAAGTAGACCACCCATATAAAAAACTAATAAGGAGATAGAAGAGTTGAACAGCACTGTAAACCAATTAGACCTAGGAGACATGTATAGACTACTCCATCCAACAGGAGCAGAATATACATTCTTGTCAAGGGCACATAGACCAGTCTCCAGGACAGACCACCAAGTCTTAGCAAATTTTAAAAGACTGAAACCATAAAAGTATTTTTTCTGATCACAATGGAATGAAACTAGAAATCAGTAACAAAAGGAAAATGGAAAAAGTCCATGTGGAAATTAAAACAGCCAGTGGGTCAAAAAAGAAATCACAAGGGAAATTACAAAATACCTTAACACAAATGCAAACAAAAACACAACAAAACAAACTTACGGGATGCAGCAAAAGAAGTACAAAGAAGGAAACATATAGCTCTAGACAACTACATTAGAAAAGAACAATCTCCTATCAATAACCTAAGTGTATACCCTAAGGAACTAGAAAAAGAAAACTAAACCCAAAACTAGCAGAAGGAAGGAAAGAATCAAATCTGACTCATGGAGAAATAGAAAATTTGAATAGAAGTGTACCAAGTAATAAGATTGAATCAAATATTTAAAACCTCCTAACAGAGAAAAGCCCAGGACTAGATGGCTTCACTGGTGAATTCACTAATCCTTCTTAAAGTCTTCCAAAAAACCTGAAGAAGAGGGAAAACTTCCTAACTCACTCTGTGAAATCAGCATACTCTGATAAAGTCAGACAAAGACACTATGAAAACTACAAGCCAATATCTCTTATGAATATAAATGGAAAACTTGTCAACAAAATCCTGGCAAACCAAGTTCAGCAGCATATAAAAAGGATTACATATCACAACCAAGGGGGAATTCAACCTCAGGATGCAAGAGCAGTTCAACAAATGCAAATCATTGTAGTATACCACACTAATAGAATGATAGAAAAAAAAATCATCATCTCAGTTAATGTAGGAAAAACATTTCACAAAATCCAATACCCTTTCTTGATAAAAACATTAAATAAAACAGGAATCAAAGGGAACTTCTTCAACATGATAAAGGCCATTTATGAAAAACCCACAGCTAAAATAATACTGAGCGGTGAAAGAGTGATAAGGAAGTACTTTTGCCACTTCTATTCAACATAGTACTAGAAATTCTAGCGAGAAAAATTAGAGGGAAAAAAAAAGGTAAGGAAGGAAAAAAGGCAGAGCAAGTAAGCAACCAAACTGGAAAAGAGATAAAGTTACCTCTGATGATCTTCTATGTACAAAATTCTAAAGAATCCACACACGTAAAAAATCACTTTAGAGCTAATAAACAAATTCAGTAAATTTGCAGGATATAAAATCAACACACAAAAATCAGCTGTATTTCTATACAGGAACAACAAACAATTTGAAAAGAATATTAAGAAAACAATTCCATTTAAAACAGCATGCAAAAGGGAAAAGTTGGACAGCTGCATGTAAATCAATGCAGTTAGAACACTCCCTCACACCATACACAAAAATAAACTCAAAATGGCTTAAAGACTTAAACATAAGACAGGACAACATATATCTCCTAGAAGAGAACATAGGCAAAACATTATCTGACATGAATCTCAGCAATGTTTTCCTAGGTCAGTTCCCCAAGGCAACATAAAATAAAAGCAAAAATTAACAAACGGAACCTAATTAAACTTATAAGCCTTTGCATAGCAAAGGAAACCATAAGCAAAACAAAAAGATAACCTGTCGACTGGGAGAACATATCTGCAAATGATGCAACTGATAAGGGTTTAGTTTCCAGAATATACAAACAGCTCATCCAACTCAATAACAAACAAACAAACAACCCAATTAAAAAGTGGACAGAAGACCTAAACAGACATTTCTCCAAAGAAGACCTACAAGTGGTCAACAAGCACATGAAAATATGCTTCACATCACTAATTATTAGAGAAATGCAAATCAAAACCACAATGAGGTACCACCTCATACTGATCAGAATGGCCATCATCAAAAAGTCTACCAATAATAAATGCTGGAGAGGGTGTGGAGAAAAGAGAACCCTCCTAAACTGTCAGTGGGAATATAAATTGGTGCAGCCACAATGGAAAACAGTATGGAGATAACTTATGATCCAGCAAACCCACACCTGGGCATATATCCAGAGAAAACTCTAATTTGAAAAGATACATGCACTCCAATGTTCACAGCAGCACTATTTACAACAGCCAAGACATGGAAGCAACCTAAACGTCCATCAACAGATGAATGGATAAAGAAGCTGTTGTATATAAGTACAATGGAATACTACTCAGCCATAAAAAACAATGAAATAATACCATTTGCAGCAACATGGATGGACCTAGAGATTATCATACTAAACGAAGTAAATCAGACAAATACCTTATGATATCACTTCTATGTGGAATCTAAAATATAACACAAATGAACTTATTTACAAAACAGAAATAGACTCAACAGACAGAAAACAAACTGATTGTTACCAAAGGGGAAAAGCTGGTGGCGAGGGATAAATTAGGAGTTTGGGATTAGCAGATACAAACTACTATATATAAATAACAAGGTCTTACTGTATAGCACAGGGAACTATATTCAATATTTTGTAATAACCTAAAATGACAAAGAACATTACAATGAAAAAGAATACATATATGTATAACTGAATCACTAGGCTGTACACCAGAAGCTAACACAACTTTGTAAATCAACTATACTTCAATCATTTTTTAAAAAGCATGGAAAGAAATAAAATACTTAGTAATAAATTTGACAAAGGAGATGGAAGACTTGTACACTCACACACACACACACACACACAAAACACAAAATGTTGTTGAATAGAATTAAAGACAACCTAAGTAAGTTGAAAGACACCTTTTGTTCATGGATTGGAAGACTTAATATTGTTAAGGTGACAATACTACCCAAAACAATATAAAGATCTGATGTAATCCCTATCAAAATCTCAATGCTTTTTTTGTTTTTACTGCAGAAATGGAAAAACTCATCCTAAAATTCGTAAGAATTTCAAGGGACCATGAATAGTGAAAACAATCTTGGGAAAAAAACAAAATTGGACAACTAACATTTCCAAATTTCAAAAATGACCACAAGCCACAGTAGTCCAAACAATGTGGTACCAGGCTAAGGACAGACATGCCTAAGCCAATGAAAAAGAACAGAGAGCTCATAAACAAACATTTGGTCAACAAAGGTGCCAAGACCACTCAGTAGGGAAAGGATAGTCTTTAGTGTTAAGAAAACTGAATACCCACATGCAAAAGAATGATGTTGAACCTTTACCTTTTACCAAATGTAAAAATTAACTCAAAATGGGTCAACAACTTAAACTAAGAGCTAAAACTATAAAACTCTTACAAGAAAACAAGGTAAAACAACATCTTCATGACACTGGATCTGGTGATCGTTGCTTAAGTATAGCCTCAAAAGCACAGATAACAAAAGAAAAAACCAAATGAATCAAATTTTATCAAATTAAAAATCTTCTGTACATCAAAGGACACTATTAAGAGAGTGAAAAGACAATCCATAGGACTGATGAAAATATTTTAAAATTATACACATGGTAAGGGTCTAGTATCCAGAACACACCAAGAACTCTTACAAATTAAAAACAAAGAGACAAACAAGCCAATTTAAATACTGCCAAAGGATGCAAAGGACTTGAATAGACATTCCTCCAAAGAAGATATACAATGGCCAAAAAGCACATCAAAAGATGCCCAGCATCAATAATCATTAAAGAAATGCAAATCAAAATCATAATACCACTTCACACCCACTAGGATGACTATTATTAAAGCCCAGAAAATATTAAGTGTTGTGAAGAATGTGGAGAAATTGGAGCCTTCCTGCATGGCTGGTGGGAATATAAAATAATACAGCCCCTGTGGAAAACAGTTTGGTGGTTTCTCAAAATGTTAAACCTAGAATTACCAAATGACCAAGCAATTCCACTCCTTGGTATAAACTGAAAAGAGTTCAAAATGGACTCAAACAGATCCTTGCACACTGATGTTCATAAGAGCATTAGTTACAATAGTCAAAAGGCAGAAATAACCCGAACGGCCAACGACAGATGAAAACAAAATGTGCTATATCCATACAATGGAATATTATTCAGCCATGAAAAGGGATGAAATGTTAACACATGCTACAGCATGGATGAACCATTAGAACACTACAGTAAGTAAAACAGGCTGGACCAAAAGGACAAATATTGCATGATTCCACTTATTCACAGAGACGGAAAGTAGAACAGAGGTTACCAGGAGCTGGAGGAAGGGAGAACGGGGAGTTAGTGTTCAATGGGTATAGAGTTTCTGTTTGGGACGACGAAAATGTTCGGAGACTATGTACTGATGAATCCATCGTGTCTACTAACACTTAATTCCTCATTATTCATCATCTTAAATTTTTCTGAAGGTTTTACTTAAAAGATGATGCACTAGGAGAGGATATAGTTAAACCAAAGTCAGGAACAGAATAAAAATACCAGAAATAGGGTAGTGAAAGGCATGAAATTAGCCTTAAACAGAGAGCAAGACCAAAGCAAAATAAAAATAGAGGCAGAGATCTGAGAGTAAAATGTGACATCACTTGAATTTTACGGGTCCTTTTTTTTTTCTACTATTCCCATTGCCGGTCAAGTTTCTCCAATTCATTTCCAACTAAGCATACCCAACATAAAGCCACCACATAGCCATCACTGACACCACTAACATCCAATGACAGCCTGTTTCAGGGGAAAAGGTGAAAAAGAAAAGACTTTTACCATCTCGTAAGCAAATGTCTCTTGTCTGCAGACCCGATCTATCGTTATGGTTTCTTCCCGATGTTCCAGAAGTCTCTTTCTAACCCTGTTATAAAAAAAATCAAACTTCAACATTCTTTACTGGGGCTTCAAAAATATCTTTAATATTTAATTTTCATTCTGAACTAATTTTAGACTTAAAGAAAGGCTGCAAAAACAGTATAAAGAGTTCCCTTATATCTCTTACCTGGCTTTCCCTATGTTAATATCTTACATGATCATAGGATAATTATCAAGACTAGGAAATTAACATTAATACAGTATTATTAACTATACATCTTTTTTGAATTACCCAAATTGTAAAATTTAGTGCTTTATTTTTCTGTCCCAGGATCCTATGCAGATACCACATTATATTTATTTCTCCTCTCCCCGGTAGTCTTATAGTTCCTCGGTCTGTCTTTTATGATCTTGACGCTTTCAAAGAGCCCTAATCAGTTATTTCATAGAATGTCCCTCAACTTGGATTTAATTGCTGCTTCCTCATAATTGGAGTAAGTATATAGTTTTTGGCAAGAATACCATAAGAATGATGGTATCCTCACTGTCTTACCGTGAGGTTCATAATGTTAGTATGTCTTATTCCTGGAGATGTTTACCTTGGTTAAGTTCCTGTCTGCCAGGTTCCTATGCTAGAAAGACACTTTCTTTTCCTTGGTATCTGATGTGTTTGGTGGGGAGATACTTTGAAACTATGCAAATCTTGTTTCTCCTCAAACCTTTATCCAGGAATTTTTGCATTCATCAGGAGCTTTTGTCTGCAACATTATACTGTGCTATATGCCTCATGGTGATTCTCTTTTCCCCTCCTTTTACATTTATTCATTGGTACTATGAGGAAGACTTGCCTCTTTCCTCCTATTTATTTATTCAGTCATTTATATTATTAGTAAGAATTGATAGATACTTACTTCATTCAATAAGTTAAAAGCTAACACTATTGTTATTTTGTTGCTCAAATTGTTCTAGTTTTGGCCATTAGGAGATCCTCCAGATTGGCTCCTGTTCTTTCCACAAGTTGACACTTTTTTTTTTTTTTTTTTTGAGGATTTCCTTACTTTCTGGCACCCTAAGATGCTCAGGGCTCATCCTGTATTTTTGTATCTCAGCCCTGGAATCAACCACTTCTCCTAGGAGCCTTAATTCCTTCATTGTAGAGAGGTTTAGAGACCTATCTCTGAGCATGAAGCATTCACACTGTTACTGCAATCACTGCTTCTAGGACTCTCAGCAGAGAGAGGTAGGAAACATATATATATACACACACACACTAACCCACATATGTACACATAGCTGTCTTTCTATTGGTCCATCCTTCCTCATCCTTTAGTATAACTGCACAATACTCCACTGTGTGGATCTCCTACAATTTCTTCGACACTCTCCTATACATGTATATTTAGGGTATTTCAAATATTTTCGATTACAAACAATGCTGTAACGAATAACCCTGAACATATTTTCATACTGTTCGAGGTGCATCTTCAATAGATTGTAAGAAGTGGGACTGCTGAGTCAAAAAGTGCCTATGTAATTGTGGGTGAGGTATTACCAAGTCTCCCTAGAGGAGGCTTGTATCAATTTACATTTCCATCAGGAATGTATGAAAAGGCCCATTTCCCCTCAGCCTCATCAAAAGAATGTATATTTTAAAATTTGTGCTAGTCTGATAAGAAAATGAAGGTATTTGTCATTTTAATTTGCATTTCTCTAATTATGAAGATGCACATTTTTATATGTTTTTGAGTTATTTTATATCCTTTTTGTGTATGAATTACTGGTTCACATCTTTTCTCCATTCTCCCTTTGTGTTTTTGCACCTCAACTTTTAACTCTTATATACTAGGGTTATTGGCTCTTTGTGGTACATATTTTCTCCAAGTCTAGCAGCTGTCTTTTGACTTTATTTATGGTGTTTTTGTCATGCAAATTTTTTCATTTTTTATGCAGTTAATTTTATCAACTTTTTCCCTTTTATTGCTTCTAGATTTAAATCATAGTTAGAAAGCCTTTCATTACACCAAGATTTGTATGTTTCATTCTCTACATTTTGATCCCAATCCCTTGGGAGTTTATTCTTGTGCATAGTGTCATACTAAATTTCCATACACATTTGAATCTAACTGGACTTTCTCTTCTATTCCATTAGTCTATTTGTCCATTCATGGGCTAGGACCTACTGTTTTAATTATAAAGACTTTGTAGTATATTTTAATATGTGATAAAATTACTAGGCACTCACAATCCCCCCTGCCGGTTTTCCCTAGTTATTCTTGCATATATTCCATATGAATTTTATTATCAATTAACTCCATAAAATAACCAATACTTTTGGTATTTTTCTTGGGATTGCATTTAATTTATAAATTAACTTAGAAAGAACTGACAACATTATAATGCTTAGTATTCCTATTCAAGAACAGAGGATATCTTTCAATTTTTTCAAGACTTTTTCTGAGTCTGTCAGGAGTGTTTAAAATTTTTCCTTACTTCAGCTTTACACATTTTTTATTAAATTTATTCCTGAGTATTTAACCTTTTTGACTACTGTAAATGGGATTTTCTCTACCATTATGTTCTCTAGTTGTTTGTTTAATCATTTTACTAGATATGTCTCAGAGTTGATAATACTGGGGTTAATTTTCCCAGGTAACCAGTGAGCCCTTTTAATTTGTAGATTTGGAATTTTTTCCAATTCTGGAAATATGTCTTAAGTTATATTCTTAAATATTCTATTTATATGCTACTGTATTAAAAACAACATTGGTCAAGCTTCTGAGATGACGGATAAGTTTCAGTAGCACACATGTAGTAACAAGTGTCTCTTTTATTCCGAGGAATTAAGATTTTCTCTTAAGTAGTCTAAAAAAATCTCAAAAGTGCTCAAGGTAAGTTATTTAGTTTGCTGTGGATTAAGGAGAACAGCATCAAAGGAGAGTCAATCTCTTAACAAGTGCCTTTTTCCCCACTAACACACATAAAATGAGTCCAATAGCTCCATTGGGGAAAAGAAAAACTGTAAAATGTTGTTTATTTTATGTCATAATGGAAGAGTCATGTACTTAGATTTTGTTTTTACCTTTATATTTTTAAGTTATTGGTGGGGAGAACAAAGGAAGGTTTAGGGAAAAAGAAAGCATAGAGAAACAGATTTCTGGCTTTTGGCACAGGTCTAGTTTACTTGTGGTACTGCTAAGATTAATGTGAGTCCTATTTTAAATATAAAAGTTTCACAATACATCAAAATAATCCCATTCAAGGAAATCTGTACTAGCTCCTTTTATATTAGAATATACACATAATTCTCTTACTCATATCTCCCATGGAAGGGACTAGAAGACAACCCAGGAGATCCAGTTGATCAAGAAACAGAAAACAGCCAGAGGAAGTAGTACTACGTAAAGCAGTCTGAAACTTATTATTTCACACAGTTTAATAAAACCACTATAAGCCAATTAGCATGTAATTAACTATAGCAAAAAAAAGTTTGCTTTGTTTATAATTATTATCAACTTTCTTTTTCCAGCCAAGCTCTAAAAAATCATTTCCTTAGGTTTTTGCAAGTTTAGTTTATCCCACTCATTCTACAAATATCTACTGACTCTATTATGTACCAAAAATCTAGAAATGGGGGATATAGCAATGTGTTTATGACAGACATAGCTTATGGAACTTCTAAGTTCTAGCTAGAATGCAAAATTAAATAAGTACATTATAAGTGTGATGAGTATTTCAACAGGGAAGTATGGCGGGGGGGGGGGACTATATTTGCATAAAGGGGGAGCTAGATGGAGTCCTTACTCCTTCAGCTAAGACCTGAAAGATAAACTGAAGTCTGCAAAACGAGGGTGATAAGGAGAGTAAGTGTTCTAGGCCAAGGCCTGGAGTGAGAGAGCACATTCTAGGAAGTCAAAAAGTGTATTGTGGCTGGAGCACTGCAGAGATACAGAGTTGAAAAGATCAGCAAGATCCATTCTATAGAGGCCTTTGTGATCCACTTAAGAACTCAGGACTTTTGCCTAGAAGCCACTGAAAGGTTTTAAGAGAGAGACACGGTCAGAGATGCATTTTAAGGAAAATAAATAAATAAATCCAATTGATCAATCAACAGTAGTTAAAGAACACCAAATGGAGCAAAGCAGTGCAACAGGCTTAAGGGCAACACACAGATGAAGGAGTCTGGATTCCCAACGAGCCTTCAAGAACTTTAGAAATGTTAGAGGAGCTGTAGACATTACCAGTGCATACAATCCCTAAGGGAGACAGGTGAGTTGTAGAGAAGTGAAAAGGAATCTTAGGGTCTCAAAGATGGGGTAGGTTTCAGCTGGGAGAAGGGCCATGGGCATTCTCAGCCACTGAAAGAGAAAACGGTTGAAAATAAGTCAGGAAAGGCAGACTGGGGCTATGTGGAAGGCTTCAAATATCTAAGTAAGGAATCTGAAATTTGCCTATAGAGGAGAGGTTGACCATTGACAATTTCTCAGCAAACAAGCACCCTTACGTGATAGCATGATGGATAAATCAGGAGCAAAAACAGGACCTAGGAAAGACGGGAACCTTCTGTAGTGCTCCAAGTGTTGTAAGTGTAAACATCAGCAACGGGGATAAGAGAAACAGATTTGGCAGTTAATTACAAAAGAAATCAAGGTAGAGCCGAAATACCTGCCTACATTTTTGAGGGGGAACAACAGAAAAAGTAGGATAAAGGATGACAGCTGAGATGATGCGAAGTAAGAGGGCTACAAACTGGCAATGATAAATTTCACAACTGCACACGCAGTTTCTCTGTAACAGTATTACCGTAGAGCAGTGTTTCTCAAAATGTGGTTGGCAGACTGGAACTGATTTGTGAGTTAATTGTTATCCAATCAGTACAGACATTGAAAGGAAGCATTTAGAAATGTTCACAGCAACATGACAGTACTTTTACTGAATTTAATCATAAAAAATTTGGAGTTTTATTGTTTGTCTTTCAATTCCATTTTTCTAGTATTTCATTTTTATCCTACTTTACAAAAGTATGGATCTGTCAAAAAATTTAAAATAGCAGTCCTTTATCACACTATCAGAGTATCTAGCTTGAAATAATTTGAGAAGTACTATCAAGAGTATTTAGCTTGCATTCAAAAATCTAACTGGATTAACTGTACCTTTATAAACACTTAAACACAAATTTGAGAAGGCGCTGGATATTAGAGTTAATGCATTTACTGTTAATTTTCTTAGGTATAATAATACCACTCGGGTTAAGTAGGAGAATGATACTTTTAGGAGCTATATGCTGATATATACTTAGGGACAAATTATCATGATGTCTGTAACTTACTGAATGGTTCAGCAATAGAAAAAGATACACAGCAGGTATCTCAAACACATACAGCTGAAACAAATACGGCCAAATGTTAACAACGGTTGAATTTAGGGGCTGGGGTGATAACAATACTATACTATCAACGTTTGAATATAATGCTGAAAAAATTTTTTAATAACTAGCATGTAATAAAAGCAAAGTCCTCCATACCCCAAAGTCACTAGGTCTGCATCCTCTGGGATGACTTCCGGATCCTCCCCTTCTTTGAGGCACTTCAGTTTATCAAGGCTAAAACAAAAACAAACAAAAAAAGCAATCACGCATCTAGGACTTAGCGAGTTGGGGTTGTGTCCTAAACACACCACAGAATAATTAAGAAATTAGATAAAACCCAGCAGGCGGCTCTGAGGAGACGAGAATTAAAGGCGAATTCTGTGCCGATAGTCTACAAAGAAAAGGATATATGGCTGGTTGAAGGCGGCCAATATGATTAAATGGGGAAAGAGATCGTTATTTTTATATTTTCAACCCAAATAAGGCACTATGGGGAAAATCTCAGTAATAGCATACCAAGAGGTGCCCAAAAGAGACCAGAAAAAATCAAGGTTTTAACACTCTTCCGGTTAAATCTTACAGCCTCATCATTCTAAGGTTCCTCCAACATCAAAGTGTCTGCCAATGGCAGATATACGTCGCTGTTACGGATTGCTTCTATACGTTAACAAATACTTTAAAAACTACTGAATAGAAAATTTAATCTTTTATGCATCTCTCTGGTCCTTTCACTCCAACTAGCAGAAATTTTGCATTCGGATCACGGGATTTCTACCGTTGTTCCGGGAAAGCTCCAGCAGGTTGAAAGCTTTAAAGGGCGGTCCTTCTACCCCGGGGAGTAAACCACAGGCCCGCCCAAGGGTAGGTCCCATCGGAACGCAGAAGCAAGGCTGCACCCCGGTTGACCCCAAGCCGCAAGAGCCCCTGGGCCCCGCACTCACCCGCACACTGCCCTCAGCTCGGCTGCCGCTCCCAGGCTACAGCCCAGATCCCGGGCGACGGCTGCATCCTCCAGGCCGGAGTCGGCGACCTCTTGGTCCCCAGGCAGCGCCGGTGCCTGCGGCTCCTTCAGCGACAAGTCCCCTTCCCCGCGCAGCCGGCCACGCCACAGCTCCCCGAAGGCGCCCACGTGGAAAGCGCGCGTGTTTAGCTCAGGAAGCTCATACTCTGGAAAGTTGCAGCCGCCACTGTTGGGGATCGGGTCCTGCCTGCCACCCATCCCGCCGCACGTTGGGCCGCCAGGGAAGCTTTCAGCCATGTTCGCCCCACTCCCTTCCCTGAGAAAGCCGGCCGATCAAGGCCTCGCGGAGCATGCTGGGGCTTGTAGTTGCAAGTGGCCTAGGACGGCGAGCAGCGGGGCTGCGCAGGCCCAGCTTCAGACACTACATTTCCCGGCAGACCCCAAGTTGGGTCCGCCCCCGGGCGCGGCACCGCGAGCCCCCGGGTGCTAGGCTGAGCGCATTGTTCTGTGCTCGCAGCGCTCCGGTTAGCGGTTGTCTCTCTCGGTTCATCGCAGCCTGACTGGCTGGGTTCTCAGCCCCCACGGTTACGCGTCCTCGCTCTCTGCCGGGTAGGGCGTCCTTGGCACAAACCCTTTGGTCTGGCTCATATCTTTCCCCGCCCCCCGGGGTGCAGGACTTTTCCTTGACTCCAGGGTTCGTGGGCTATGCTGCTGCCTCACTGCCCCAGAGCCTGAGAGTCTTGGAGGTCGAGGGCTGAGACTCGGGACGCGACCGGCTCTCCAGATGCGGTTCCTTCAGAACCTCCCCAACGGAGAGTTCGTGTTCGTGTGTGTATACGTATACGTTAATGTTCCCGCGCGCAATAATGTTTATTGAGCGCCTCCTATCAGACGCTGTACATTATTATCTCTAATGTGTATTTTAAAAAAGTCACAACCACCTTTCCGGGCAGGGATTATCATCTCTGTTATGCTGTTGAGGAAGGAATTAAGTGCTAGGAAATAGAAGCAAGGTCGGAACTTAATCTTTCTAGCTTCAAATGGAGCTTTCTCCATTTTTCAGAAGTCCCAGAGGACATAAGTAGCGGAGCATATAGAAGGAGCTTTGGTTATTTATTTATTGGTCTATAACTGACGTATCATATTCTTGACCCATTTTAAATGTTCTTTCAATGGTTCTTAGCATTATTTACAGAGTTGTGCAACCATCACCACAGTCAATTTGAAAATATCTTCATCACTCCTAAAAGAAACCGTGTACTTTTTAGCTATCACCCCCAATCCCGCTATCTCCTCCAGCTCTTAGGCATTAGTATAAATGGCATCATATATATAGTCTTTGTGACTAACTTCTTTCACTTAATGTTTTCAGGGTTTATCCATGTCATGACATGTATCAGTACTTCACTTATTTGTAGCTGAGTAATATCACATTGTATGGATATGATACATTTTATTTATCCATTTTTTAAAGATTGTTTCTACCCTTCGGCTATTACGAATAGACTTGTATGTACAAGTTTTTGTGCGGACATATACTTGCTTCTCTTGAAGATATGTATATCTTGAAGATACAGATAGATATATATATGTGTGTGTGTGTGTGTGTGTGTGTGTGTGTGTATATATATATATATATATATATATATATATATATATATATATATATATATATATATAATTGCTAGGTCTCATGGTAACTCTATGTTTAAACCATTTGAAGAACTGCCAGACTGTTTTTCACAGCGGCTGCCCCATTTTACAGTCCCATTAGCGTTGTATGAGGATTCCCATTTCGTGACATCCTTATCAACACTTGTTATTATCTGACTTTTTTTATTATAGCCATCCTATTGGGTATGAAGTGGTATATTGTGGTTTTGATTTGAATTTCCCTGATGATTAATGATGTTGAGCATCTTTTCATGTGCTTTTTGACCACCTGTAGATCATCTTTTTTAAATTATAGTTGATTTACAATGTGTTAGTTTCTGGTGTACAGCAAAGATTCTTTTCCATTATAGTATTTTTTAATTGAAGTATAATTTTACAATGCTGTGTTAATTCCATTATAGTTTATTACAAGATATTGGATATTGCTCCCTGTGCTATACCATCTGTATTGGTGAAGATGGAGAAATGTTTATTTGAGTCCTTTACCTATTTTAAATTAGGTTATGTATATTTTTATAGGAGTCTTTGTATTTATTAGTACATTGTTGTGGAAGATATCTCTTGTTTTTGTCTGCCTAACATTCTGTTTCTTAGAATTGACCTTCCCTACTTCTGTTGGTCCCCCTGGGGCTGCCAGTCATACAACCTTTCCCACTCTGCCACAGTGATTGGCTCAAGGAGAGCAAATGACACAACTAGAGCCAATCAGAATCCTCCTCTGAGATTTTATTTATAAACTAAGAAACTATCCATCCATTTTGAGGACCCAGGGATGTGCCCTAGACATAGTTTGTGTCAGCCAGTTGAAGGGTTAGAAGGAAAAAAGCCAAGCGTTTAAATAAGCAAAGGCAGAAAGTAGAGAAAGAGAAAAGTCATATGACTTGGAATAGTGTGGCTGAGGCCATCTTCTCCCCTGGATTTGCCATTATGTAAGCCAGTAATTTTTTTAATCTGTAGTAAATCTGAGTTGAATTCTCGCAACCTAAGGACTAATAGTCTTCCCAGGGCCTGTAAGCCTTGGTCCAAATCTCTCAATAGGGGGAGCTCTCACTCCAGAGAGTGCGGTCACATTTCAGGTGGAAGAACTCTCACATATATGGCAATTTATTAACACTGGCTTCAGGAATGGAGACCGCAGTGGTTCTTGAGCAGCAGTGGGAAGCGGACCAGAATGAGCACAGCATGCGAAGGTGGTTCATTGTGAGGTGTGGATTGCGGGGTCGGTGGGCAAAGAAAGATCAGTGATGAGCACCAGCAGTCCTCTCTTGAGTCTCATCAACAGCAGCCCCTCCCTGGAACAAGGCTGAAGGGCTCCAGAATAGCCACTGCAGCATAAAAATTAATTGAACTGAAGGCATTTGAGAATAGGCTTTTTTCCCCTGAACTCCATTAATCTACCTAAATGCAGAACCTCCCTGCAGAATTCAATTGTCATAAATCCCCTCCTGCAACCAGAGAAAATTGACTAGAAGTGGGCACCACACCCATGCGGACATTGTCACAAAGCTGTATCTCCCATCTGTTTTTGTAAGGATTAATTTATCTTTCCTGAAGGTCATTTGTTTTCCCATAAGTGCCATTTCTCCCCTTCCCCTATTAAGAAGTCATTTGTTTTCCTGTAAGTGCCCATCTCCCCTGCCCCTTACCCTGCTAAGATGGTATATAAGCCCAAATTCTAACTGCCCTCCTTAGATTTTTGTGAAGTCCCCCAAACATCACACGTTCATAAATTAAAATCTATCTTTTTTCTTGGTAACCCGTCTTTTGTCAGTTTAATTCACAGGCCCCCAATGATAATATAAGAGCATAGAGGAAGTTTTTCCTCCCCAACAAGGCTATGGCAAAGTCAGCTTCTGGACCTGGGGCAAATTTGGCAGAAAATGCGAGTTCTAGGGCCAGACAACCACAGAAAGGAGGTAGAAAGAGCCTAAGATCCCAGGATAGATACAGTCCTTGTAATTCTGGATGAGCTTTGTATGATTCCTCAGGGAGGAAAAAAAAAGTTTTCCCAGTTGTGGATATTGGAAGCAACCACTAGGCTGAGGTGGTGGCATTAGTTTACAGTCAGGATTCTGAGTAGTAATCAGGTGTTATCTAGGTCTTGGCTAGGAAGTAGGAATAGGGAGATGTGAGCTCTCAAAGTTGGCCTCTGAACATTAGCTTCCTCACCTGAGATGTTTACGTGGGCCCAGCAGGTGATGAAAACTGGCTTGCTGGTGGGAACTGTGGCAAACTGGGGAGTACCAGCCTCTGTCTACAAAGCTACCATGACTGCCAGGGAGAAATGTGGCACTTGTCTGCCAGAGCCTCCAGCATTTCTGAAGAAGTCAGATATTTAGCTCTTTTTTAAAAACAACAACAACAACGTGAAATCTGATCTTCAAATATGGGCAGTTAATTTTGTTAAATTAATTAAACAAGGAGGACATTAGATTGAAGTGGCTCTAATGCCGTGGCAGCCTACCTAAGCAAACTGAAGTCTAAGTCTGTAAAGGCCTCAAGGTTATGAAATCAAAAGGCTAAAGACAACCAATCACAAACAGCCAACTAGGCTTTAAGCCATAACCAATCAATAATTGCTTCTGCCTCTCCCAGCTCTAGTCAGTGGAGCTCTCCTAACCACTTCTGTCACTGCCTGATTGATTTTTTTCTCAAATAGACTCTAAAAAATGTTAATATATCCTAGTTTATCTTTTAACAGTTCATGTAAAATTTAAAGACAGTATTCAAACACACATAAGCATCTGGCCTATGGCCCACTTGTTTGTGATCTCATCTATTGTATCTCTGAAATCCAACTGGCTCACAATTTATGAAATTCCACATGTGAACTTCCTTCAGTTTGTTTTCCAAAGTACTTCTACCTCTGCCCCAAAACCTCCTTTCTCACAGTTAGACACAGGCACCTGGGAGTCTCCCCTGGGATTGAAACTGTGTGTTTCCCACCATTTCAGTGTTGACTGCCCAAGCTGTGTTTCCATCCAGTTCTTGCTGATGTCTAAATCTTTCCTACAGATAAGTCATTTATTTTATTCTTCTTCTCTGGCTTCGGTTTTTTTTTCCCTCCAAGTGTACACTTTGTCTAGATTTTTAAAAATAATTTTTGAATAAGCACATCATTTAAAAGGTAGAAATATCAACTATATTATTATCAACTATATTCCAGTATAGTCGATAATAATGTAATATGTTTGTATGGGGACAGATGGTAACTATGGTGATCATCTTGTAATGCACAGAAATATTGAATCACTATATTGTGTACCAGGAACTAACATAGTGTTGTAAGTCAGTTATACTTCAAAAAACAAACTCGTAGAAAAGGAGGTAAGTTTTGTGGTTACCAGGGGCAGGGTGTGGGAGAGGGGGAATTGGATGAAGACGATCAGAAGGTACAAACTTAACAGTAATAAGATAAATGAGTACTGAGGATGTGATGTGCAACGTGATTACATGATTAATGTAATTGTGCTGCTGTATATTATATATGAAATTTGATAAGAGAGTAAATCCTAAGAGTTTTCATCATGAGGAAAAAATATATTCTTTTATTTTGTATGTGTGTGAAATGATGGATGTTCATTACATTTATTGTGGTAATAAGTTCCTGATGTATGTAAGTCAAATCATTGTGCTTTACCCTTTAAACTTATACAGTGCTGTATGCCAATTATATCTCAATAAACCTGGAAGAAAAAATTAGATATAAATATCATGCAGTGAAAGTGACCCTTTCTTTTGTCCCCCCACCCATGTAGAGCCCCTTCCTAGATTTCTGGAGGCAACCATAACCTCCAGTTAGCAGTTGCTTGTGTATCTTTCCAGAGAAATCATATGTACACGTATGTAAGTACACACATGCACACATACCTATGTATACACAAATGTATTTTGCACATTATACATGCTGTTTATACTCTATGACTCATGTTTTCTATGTAAACTTATATCTTGGACCTCCTTTCATATTAATATGAAGCATCCTAATTCTCCTACAGTATGTATGTCCAATCCCCTTAGTCCTCTTTTGAAATACATTGGGGTTATTTGTAGTCTTTTGCTTGTACAATTAATGCAGCAATGAGTAATCTTACAGGAGGTCATTTTGCTGATGAATATCTGTCATCTGGCCTCAATTAAGAATTCTATTTAAAAATTATTCTTTTGTACGCACTTAGATTACTCCCCTGGGAGATGCTAGCTGTATGTCATGAGGACGCTCAGACGTTACTGTGGAGAGGCTGATGTGGTGAGGAACTGAGAAGAGGCCTCTTACCAGCCATCAGCACTAACCTGTCAGGTACGCGGGGGAGCCAACTTGGAAGCAGCCCCTCCAGCCCCAGTCAAGCCTAAGGTAACTGCAGTCCTGCCAACACCTGACTACAGCCTTCGGAGAGGCTCTGAGCTGCAACCACCGAGCTCATGTGTTCCCAGATTCCTGAACCACAGAAACTGTGTGAGATAGTAAATATTTAAGCTGCCACATTTTAGGAATTTGTTATACAGCAATGGATAACTAATACAGGAAGTGATGTGAACAGAGCCACGCCTTACAGGGGGCCTGGCCAGAGAGACAAGAAGCAGGAAAAAAAATTAGGAAAACATTTGCCAGAGTCCAGCCAAGAGGCAATAGAAGTTCTATGATTACAGAAAAGGATTAATGAGAGAAACATAGAGGAAAAAGGAATATGAGAGACACAAGGAAGGGTAGTCCAAAGATTTCAAGCCTAGATAGCTAGGAAGATGGTGAGAATATTTCTGACATAGGGAACAGTGGAAGGAGAAGCAAATGGATGGGAGAGAAATGGTAACATTCAGAGTAATTGTATAAGGTAGATATTTTTATTTTCCCCAGTTAAGAATTTGAGGCTGAGGAAGCTTCAGTGGTGGATTTGATGTCGTAGAGTTAGGATGCAAATCCAGGTCTATATGCAGAGTGCTTTACTGTTGAACATGGGAAATTTGAAGGCTGGTGGAGATGTTGTTCGGGAGAAAAAAACTGAACATCAATGAGAGTGAACAGGGTGAGGGAAGTAGATTTGTAGAGTTATTTGGGAAGATGGTAGATAAAGCCGTAATAAAACATGAGATTGTCAAGAGAGAGGGAAAGGAGGGTACAGAAGTGGGAGAAAAGAGAGCCACGGGAGTCGCAGCACCCAGAGGAGACCCTCAGTGGAGCAAAGCCCTGGTGCTTAAGCCAGCACGACATGCAGGGATACATCTTAAAAAGAGAAGGGTTTGCTGGGGTAGGGATGAGAATCATGTATGATGATAATGTTACTGATCCGCTCACCTGACTCAAAGCAAAGCCAATCTGCTGACACTGGGCTGTGCTGAAGGAAGGACAGAGTTTATTGCAGAGCGCCAAGCAAGGGAGCAGGAGGCAAGCCTTAGATCCACCCCAGCTTGATCACTGAGTTAGAGGCTTTTTCAAAGGGGAAGAACAAAGAGGCTGGAATTAATTAATGTCTTATAACATTTCTTAACCATAGTTTTGGGAGTCGGGATGTCTTTGGTTTACAATTCTCTGGCCAGGTGGTCCATGGCTCAGGATGTTAGCTCATCCAGCTCTGGGGAAACAACCTGAGTTCATACATTAAGGATGATATTCTGTAATAGCAGTCTTAGTACATTAACGACGTCATCGTCATCGACAACAGCAGTTCCGGTTATCCGACTCTGGTTGATGGTTGTTCAGTTAGCAAAGGATTGAAGTCACTGGGGACAAGAAAGGGAATAAAGGTTTGGATAGAGAGATTAATCATAAACTCAGTGAGGGAACCGGGTTTTAGGGGCGCTCAGCTTCAACAATAAAATGCATGAAGAGTCATCTACTTGAACAGCACTGTTTCCAAAAATGACTGATTCAAAGAGAACTAAATGCTATTGCACCCTTTGGAATCACTTTTCAGTTATGAGCTTGGTATTCAGGTATTGCTTTCCTGAAGCCAGGGGACCACGTGGGAGTTTCCCTCTGCCAAAGAAAGGAGCTACAGAAGGATGGAAAGGGAATGGTGTGATGGGAAAGACAGCTGAAATCCCCTTGGTCATAAAGGCGGTTGGTAGAAAAATAATAACAGCTCTTTAGTGAGAAGTAAGATTCATAACCATTCAAAGGCCTGACGTTAATTATAAGGAATTTTAACATCGGAGGTAGAAAGCCTGAACTGAGTGTCATCTTCCATTCTAAGCAATGATCCTTTTCAAGATTGAATAACTGTTAATAGATATGTATTTGCATAATGACTTTTTAAAAAATTCTCTAAATTGTCTCCAACTAATTGATTTAGGGTACCTATGTTTTTTTTTGTTCTCCCACCACCTCCATCTCAATTCCACTGATAAATACAAATTAGGCAATTAGCTTTTTCCAAGAACAGTGCTGAATTTATTGTAAGGGATTTTAAAATTTTGAATTAGCAAAGAGAGTGAGAAATTCTGCTGGTAGAAAACACAGAATCAGAGAAAAAAATCAGAAAATATTCTGGTCCCTTTTGATTATAAGGACTGTGGATGTGGAGAGATTTGGGAGAAGCTGTCGTTTTTTGGAGGGAGGCTTGCACCAGAACATTGTTTGACTTCCACGATGTGAGTCTGGCATCATCCAAAGATGAGGCAACCAACTTTCATTGCTTAAGTTCACCTACCACCTCTATAAGACACATTCACTGATGTAAGCAGAAAAGATCCTGGAAATGGTATAAAATGATTGAAGGTTAGAAGCTGTAGGATCAGGCAATGAAATAACTCTCTGATATTAGATTTTCCCCTCATGTCAGAAGAAAAGCATCTTTCCACTGTAAAGTTACCTTTTTCCTTCTTTCCATACCCTAGAAGCAAGTCACTAAGCTCATACTCATGGCTGGGGGGTGGGGGGTGGGGGGCAGGGGAAGAGTGGGAATTAAGTTTCATCTCCTGGAGTAGGGAGCAGTTACATAAATTACTTGAAATCCTGTAGGGGAGAGTTGTCTCTTCTCCATTTATTTAAATAGTTAATCTTTTATTTATATCAGTATAGACTCATGGATATTTATTTTATGCTTTGGGTTATCATCCATTACTACTGTATTAACCACGTGCTTTGGATGCTTTGACGTCTGGGTTCTTGCTGAGCCTGGAGGGGTTGCCCCTCCCAGGGATAGCCAATTCCTAGAGACAGTGTTCTCCTTTGAGTGTGCCTTCCAAATGTAAACCACCCCATCCAGAGCCCGCATCCCCACAGCCTCCTCTGTTGGGTTCTCAAGCTCAGGGCTACTGTTCCTTCGCCCTAATTAACCAGGTCCAGGTACCCTTGCTCCCTCTGCCCCCTGATCAACCCTGGTGCTTCCTTGTGTGGCCCTCTGCAGTGTGGTGTGCCCCTCTTCTTAGGAACTGTGAGTAACAAACCATCTTTAAACAGGCAGTCATCTCTTGATCTGCTAGCCTTCACCATAAATGAATAATAATAAAATCTACATTTTAAAACTCCGTATTTATTTTATTGTTCAAATTGTTCCAACTTTGGTTACTGGGAGCTCTTTCAGATTGGTTCCTGTGTCCCTTTCACATCCTCCCTGTCCTCTTATTTTCTGAGCACGTCTTTACTTTCTGGTGCAACAAGATGTTTCTGACCTATATATCTCCTGCCCAATGCTTTGAATCAGCCATTTCTCCAAGAAAGCCTTGTTCCTTTTATTAGAGAATGGTATTGCCACTGATTTTTGTAAATAAAGCTTTATTGGAACACAGTCATGTTTACTCAATTTCATATGGTCTATGGCTGTTCTTGCAGTACCACAGCAGAGCTGAGTGGTTGCAAGAGACCCGACAGCCTGAAAAGCCTGAAATGTCTATTATCTGGCCTTTACCAATGTTAACTAGACTTACTGTGTGATCATTTCACAATACATACAAGTATTTAATCATTATGTCATACATCTGACACTAATACAAAGTTTTATGTCAATTATACCTCAATAAAAAAATAAAGAATATGTAATTATCATTAAAAAAAAAAAGAAGTTTGCTGACCTCTTCTTATATAAAGGTGATTGTTGTGCTTATCTCTAGGAATATAGAGAGGTCTTATGGAAGTCCGAAACATGAACTAAAGTGTCCGTGGGATCTGATAGTAGGAGTAAACACTACATTTTCTTCCATGGCTTTTTGGTTTTTATTGTGCACTTCCCCTCCATGCCTTTCCTCTCTACCAGGTGGTTCTCACTGCCCCTTATGTAGACTGCTAAATTGTCGGGAGAAAGTCCCCTTCTTGCTAGATTGGAAGTCAGGAGATTTATGATAGGGAAGAATTTATAAGAGTTGGTACCCCCCCGCCCCCGGGATGGTAAAGAGAGCCACGTACACCTCTGGTCATGTAAGCTAGGCCCAGCGAGCAGAAGAAAAGAAAGCAATTCCTTCTCAACACAATTACTCTTTTGCAACATGTCAAACCAATGTCATTTTCAGGAAGCCTCTCTTTTCCCTGTATATGGTTAGACCTTGTAGCTGAGAAAAAAACAACTCACCTTGGAGAGTGTTTCCTGCTTTTTAGGCACATTTCTGAAGAAGTCAAGTATGTCAAACACTGGGGATTAACCTCAACCTCCCAGAGGCGGCAGTGACTAAGCAAAGCACAGTCTCTCAGGTGCTCCAGTTTGCAAGTCCCTGCAAAAGACAGAGAGGACTGTCCTCTTCCTACAGGGAGAGCAGGGGTTTCCTGAGGGAGTGGGCAGGCATGGGGGCACCTGACTAGGGGGTTCAAAGAGAGGCTGCATTAGCTGGAGAGAGGTTGAGGAAGGAGGAAGAGAGGGAACATTTATATTAGACTCCTTCCTTTTGAAGACCTAGTCTGGAAAGCTTTTGCTATTGTGTAGTAGAATAAAGAATAAATTCCAACGCAGTGACAGCCTAACCCTGGGTGATGAACACCTATAGATACCTCACTTGTAGCACAGTGTGTGTCTGGTAGGGGAGACCAAGCAGCAAAGATTCTCAGGAAGGAACAGTAAGTGCTCTCTGCTTGCTCCAGTGAAGAGAGGCCAGGAGACACACCTGCAGCATCAGGGCAGAGTCTCCCAGCACCAAGACAGTCAGACTGCCTTTTTCCTTAGGGCAGAAAAGAAGAGATTTACACTGCTTTGCTCCACATGCTTCGTATTCACCTGCTGCATAACGGACCTGATAAGGTTGCCAGATTTAGCGAGTGAAAAATGCAGGATGTCGAGTTATATTTGAATAACTTTTGAGTATAAGTATGTCCCATACACTATCTGGGATATACTTACGCTAAAAAAATGCTGTTGTTTTTGTTGATCTGAAATTCTAATTTACCTATTTTTTATTTTATCTGGCACCCCTATGCCTGGCCTGCAGTCTGCTTCATAACCTTTCAGATCAGCTCACGGAGCTGCGAGAAACTTCATCCTGGATCTTTTGAGAGAGAGAGCAAAAGGCAGAGGCAGAAAGCACTGTCCCAGTTTTCCTGTTTTGGGGAAGCCCAGCAGACCAGACTGTGATAGGCCGTTGGTCAACATTCAGCTGGTCCTGTCCTTTCTCCACGTCTGGTCTAACTAGCTGTGGCCATGGTCACGGGCTGTTGGAGGGTGTGGGAGCACATGGAAAGTTTAGGTAAACAGGAGGCAGTTCAGCATGTCACCATGGCTTAGTGCAGGGATGTCTGCCGGCAGGCTTCCCTACTCCAGCCTTCCTCCTCTGCCTCTCCTCTACCTCAGGCCAGAAGAGTCCTTTTTTCTAGTACCTCTAACCTCAACTTAATGCTGGTCCTTCTCCTCCTTTAGTCTGAAGACTCTCAGAGGTGACTCACGTTGTTTTGGCCCACTTAACTGCCTGCTGACAATTGCTCTTGCTCCTGTCAGGCTGACCTTCTAGCCTGCTTCTTTTTCTGCACAAAATGTGGTCCCTGTTTTCCTCTGTTCACTCAGATCACTTAAGGGTCAACTAAAATCACTCCGTTCTGTGAAGTCTTTCCCACTCTAGTCTGTACTGTTCTGTCCTAATTTGATGAATTGTCCTGTGTACATCATTATCTCAAAAGTTTAACTGCCCTATGTTTATTTCCTTTTTTTAATTGAAAATCAAAATTATAGCACTAAAATTTTTTAATCATTCAATACCAATAACCTAAAATGGCTTCTAAAATTTTTTGAGGAAACTTCCAAATTTTATAATGTGCATGTATCATTTATATGGCTGCCTGCTGTCCCATATTTGTATCTTTCCAGCTTTTGTGATCAGAAAGGCAAAGCCCCCTTTCACCTCCCTCCAAATAGCAACTACTCAAGAGGATGATTAAACCAGCTTAGAACACATGTCCACCAGGTAGTGTCCATTCCCCCATGCCTTTTAACCAATGGCTGTGGTGAGAGGAATGAGCTACTACATTTGACTGGATTTAGATCACCCTGTGGCGACAGGATTAAATACTGTGATTTGACAGCTCCACCAGGATGAAAATCAGAGTTGGCAAGTGGAAGGGAGAAGTACAGTACCCCAAAGGAAGGAAGGTAATAATTGGCAGAGAGAAACGATAGCTGTCTGCAAAGACCAAGACTCTTCTGAGTTTTGGTAGAATGACCCAGTCCTCTCGAATCTGGTCGTCCTTTGGTTAATTGAAAACAATTTTTGCAACTATTGCCTTGAGGACCTAACCCTCAGGTAATGGTAAATGTCGGAAGACACTAATTTGAAAGACACTGATTTTACTTAATTATACCTTCTTTCCTTTGAGCATCTGGATGAATTTTATAATAATCAGATGGTATGAAATGTCTAAGAAAAATTATTGTTCTTTTTCATTTAAAGAGGAGAACATTCAGTCTTGAAAGAATAGGACAAAAAATTAAAAGGCCTGTTCAACGACATTCACTGGCCCATTGCCTGGGGTAAGTCAAAACTTTTCAGCCTTGTATCTTATATTCTCCACAAGGGAGATTTCTAAAATTCAAAGTATCAGTGGATTTTTTATATTGAAAGATGACTATGGGGTGTGCAGTTTTATTTGTTCCCTCCTCGACTCCCTTCCCCAAAGTGTTTTAAATGAAAAGACTTCATTCACATCCTTTCAGGAGTAAGGCAGAAGGAATGTTGTCTAAATTGAATGAATACACCCACAGAAGAAGGAATAAAAGTTCTGCTTCCAAATCTGTGCAGTAGGTTTTCCTGTCCACAACATTTTACATTCACACAAGTCATAAATCTGTACTCACGTTTGTGTTTCTAAAGTGCCTCTTCTCACATCATGCAGTTGCTGTGAACAGTTAGCTGTTAGAGTATTACTACCCACATCAGAGGGAGGTGAAGCGAAATATTCTCTCCTTGCTTTCTTTTGCCAGCTGGTTTCTGACTCAGAGCAATTAAAACAAAAACAAAAAACTGTGTTGTCTTCTGAGCCCTGTGTCTAACTTTGGTTATTTCCTTGCAATGCATTCTTTGAAAATTCATTTATATTTTTGAATAGATAATATTTTCAAATAGTTCAAAAATTTTTTAAAACGTTCAGTATAAAGTCTCACTCTCACGTGTTTCACTACCTTTTCAGGTCCCACTGCCCCACACCCAGTGGTTACCACTTTTGTCAGATGTACACAACTTGTATAGCTTTTTAATATACATGTGGACAAATATGAACATATATATTCTCATTTTACCCCATTTAAAACAAAAGGCAGTATTGTTCTAAACATTGCTTTTTCACTTAGCATTGTATGTCAGAGATTTTTCATATTGGTAAATAGCTTCCTCATTCTTTTTTATAGTTGCATAGTCTTCTATCAAACGAATATACCATATTTTTTTAATCAGTGCTAATTAATTTACATGTGGATTTTTTCCAGTCTCTTACAAACACTGCTGCAATGGTTAAATCTTATACTCAAGTCATCTGTTACATGTACCAATACATCTGTAGGGTGAATCCCTGAAACAAGGTTGCAAGGTTGAATAGTTAACAAATTATCATTCTTGCAGTGTTTTCTTAAAACATTACTACCATTCTTCCCCTTGTGAATTCATCTTTATTCTCCCAAACTCACTTTAAACGTTAGCTACTTTGTGGAAACTTCCTGATCCTCTCTCTGAAGACTGTCATTTGCTCCCACGTCAGTGCTCTCACTGCTTCATATTGGTACCCCCATTATAGCTCTCAGCCCATTGTACTGAGGTTATTTATAGGGGTGGCAGTTACCTGGTCTATAATGTTGAAAAGCAGGGATTCTGCATGCTACATTTCTGTAACCCTAGGACCATAGACAGTGCCTAGTGTGCAGTAGATGGATGGATGGACAGATATATGGGCAAATAAATAAATACAACCAAATTCCAATATTACTGGGAAAAGTTCCAAAAAATTATCCTATGGAGAACTTGGGACAAATATCAATGTTAAATATCAGTGTGTGTTATTATGCTTTAAGAGTTGGCTTGGTTGGGTGAGTTGATTGGAAGAGAGGTTCTGAACGAGGAGCATGACACACTGAGTTCAGATAAGCAGTCAACAGTTGAGATCTGTACCAGATAAGGTTCATATGGATGCAAGAACCAGAAACAGATCTTCTATCACTTAAGCAAAAGTTAGATTTATTTTGGAAGCTTACGACCGAAGGCAGAGCTAGACAGCCAACTCTCAGGAATGGGGGGTAACAGGGTCTTCAGATAGAAGACAGCTTGTGGGTTTCTCTCCTGAACATTGCCAGAGATGACTCAGCTCTCACCACTTTCTGTCTCTGGTTAAATTCTCAAAGTTCCCAGGAAAGAATCTGACAGGCCAGCAGTCTCTTCCCTTGGATCATTCAGGCATAGTAAAGGACAGAATGGATAACATAGGCATAGCCTTTTTTGGGAAACACTTATGTGCCAGGCTGCCATTGTAATTTTTGACTACAGAGGAACCAAGTGGGTTTCCTGTCAGGTGTGTATGGCAGAATGACAAGGAAGCCAGGGAAAAGTAGAAACCAGGTCAGTGGGGCAAGGAATTGGATAGGAGCAAGCAGAAGCCTAGACATCGAGACCTGGGCAATAGGTCAGAAGTAGACTGGCAGACAGATATGCAGTTGGAGTCATCTGAGCACATCTGGCCCCAAGTCCAGATTGGCTTTGGGAACTAGAAGAGGACTGATCCTGCCCTTGGGAGATGAGTTGGGAAGCTAGTAGGAAAGATGTGTAGGCTGGGCCTGGTGTTGCCTTCCCCCCGCAGGCCTGCAAGGCTATACTTGCCCAGCTTCAAGACTGAAGAAAGAGCCTGCAGTCGGCGACAGAGACATCAATGGTTTAATGGTTGGGTGATCTTACATGTCTAAAGCAAGGTCCTGGAGCGACACCCCACTGTGCATGGGGGATGGCAGGCAAAACATGGCAGCAGTCTTTGCTCTTGGTGTCAGGGGGAGGGTATCAGTTATAGGGAGAATTGACATCAGGTTGGCTCATTGCTTACCAGGGAAACCAGCAGAGGGGCACGCCCCCTCACCACCCAGCTGGGGCAGGGGCAAGGAAGTAGGAAGGTCAGTCCTGTGAATAGGGTGTAGGTGAAGCAGGCACTGGTCGAGCAGGGGATGTACAGAGGGCAAAGGAACAACCGTTTGATTGGCCTGACCATACTCTCCACCCCTACATACTTAGCAATACCCATAACATCTTAGTCCACCCCTCTTCTGTGAAATTCCTGGGGTCAGGTATGTAGAGGGGCATTGCAACCAAGCACACAAATACAGTACAGACAACAGCAACCAAGGAGTATCAAGAGTAAGATACCTAGTATGCTGAGAATAGTCATTTGCCAGGATGTGGGTAAATTTGAGCCAGGAGCTTACTGGGTCAATGGAAAGGTAGTCAGTCGTGGCAGCATCCTGTCCAGTTATAAGGAAGGTAAGGCCACCACTGGTTTTTACAGTCCAGAGCCACCCCCATGGGGAGGGGAAGGCCTGGCTGTAAAGGAAACATTCTGTTGGTCCAGCCAGGAACCAGCAGTCACAGTACAGGTCTGTCACCCCATGTTACATTGAGCACCATCAGAGGTGGACGCATTAGGTCTTTTCAAACAAAAATCCAGTTAATTCACTAGTTGCACTTGTGTGTCCAGAAGCCAGCCTGTTCTATTCCACACAGCATAGCCCAGGGGGCTCATGGGCAGTAAAGTTTACCCATGGGGGTCCTTCTGATGTACTGGCATGTGGGACAGGAAGGTGGTGAAAGTCTTTCCCTCTCATTGTCAGTCGTCCCCACGTAGTCACATTCGCCAGGTCAGTTTTTCATGAGGCCCAGAGAAGAAACGATGGCATCTCACTATAGACCCAGAAATGACACTCATTTCTCAGTGAGGACAGTATTGCTGCTCAATCCTTGAACAGATGTCCTCTGCTCAGGCTAGAGGTAAAATGTAAGACATCTAACAGGCACCGCACAGGGGCAATCATGACAATGAAGCAAAACACAAGTAGTAGCAGCATTCTGAGATAATACCACAGCCACTTGCGGTTTTTGTCCTGGTCTGCAATACAGTTCGGAAAACTCAAGTTTTCAGTCATATAGGAACATGTCTAAAATTACATTTACAATGGACCCTAGTTTTACCTGGGATGTCTGAACCACAGCTACTCCGTTTTGATTATCAAATGCATTCCCCTCCTCAAGGCCAAAGCAGATGTACCATGCATGTTCAGTAGGCCACGGAACAGGCCACTCTATTAAGTAAAATGTAAGTTAAACCTTGTATAAGCTAGAATGACTTCCCCGTACCTCAATATGTACAGATTTTTCCCATCATTTCCCCTTTTGATTGCAAACCTTTCAATAGAAAGCACTGATGATCAAAATATTTGTCCCGTGAAGCTGGGGTGGTTCAGCTGTCTACCCTAGGTCCAGATCATGTCCCTTGGTGCTAAGCCTCCTTTATATTTGCCTAGTTATCCATGTTGGGGGAAAATGAATCAGATATTGTCAACAGGTTCAGAGGTATGTTGACTGGGAAACATTTTAGAGGCTATACATGTTACCAATTACACGTAGATACATTTTAGAGGCTATACACATATATCAGTTGTTACACAAGCATTGTACATGTGCTTTTAGTAACAGACTTAAACCAAGCAGTGTTATACATTATAAGTAGTTACACTCTATGACAACTCCATTAAGAATTTTTTCCATCCTGAACGTCAAGGCTAACACAATAATTTTCATAAATACAGACCTTAATTAGCAGAAGGAGAATTTAACGGCTACTGAAATATCATATTTTTCTCCCTAAAATTACCCTCATCTCCATCAAACATGGCCAAATCAAGACAAATTTGTTTGCAAAATGTCTGGTCAATTGACCATGTAAGCTTTTCCAAACTGGCTGTGGTGGAACTCCTCAGAAGGAGTCACAGATTGAATTCCCAAAAGGCCTCTCAAGGCCAGGAAAGCCATGCCAAAGGCCTGCCATCAGGCTTCACCTTGGTGGATTTCTCCCTTCTGGAGGTCCCCAGAATATTGAGGTTCCTGCACATGTCAGGAGACAAGTCTTTCCCATTTCCCTGATAAGGCTGCTTGGAACCCAAGAGTCTCCAGTTTTTGGAGGGCCCAGGCAGAGAGAAAAGGAAAATGCTTCAACTCTACGCATGGGTGTAGTTTACCAAATTGCTATGTCAACATTAATTTGAGGGAAGGGCTTTCCTAAACCTGGAAAATACAGATCAAAACCATTCCAGACAAAAGCCATACAATTTATACCATATTCACCAGTTCACACAGTAACCAGTCCTTTTGTTAACTTTTTTATAAAGCTATCAGGTTTTCCATTAGGATTCTTTAATTTCTTACCCAGTTCAGTGATAAGATCTAAAATTTATCAGACCTATACTTGTCAAAAGGTCCTTCTTGAATGAATCTTCTTGAAGATGAAACTTTTGCAAAAGCATCAGAGTACAACAATAACTGTGTATACATGTCAAAAGACTTTGAAAGTCACGGTTAAACACCTGATTAGAATTGAATCGATAAAGAACCTTGGCTACGACCCCTAGAATTATGACTGATTGTAATCTTAACCCTTAAAATCCTTAATCTCTGACAAAAACCAAAAAGCAAGTAATTGTGAACTGTTTGTCACACCAGCATTTCCTGATTGGAAAACTTATGCTTTAGTCTTCCTCTCCTAAGAAGGCAAAGGTGGGTAAATTTAGATTCGCCCAGCAGTTAATGTTCCAATATTTTATCCTATTGGAAATGACCCAGATAGTCAATGAATTCTCTTCATTTAACGTAGTTTCAAGTTACCAAAATCTGGAGAGACTATTTTAGATAGACATTCCTCAAACATAGTTATTCCTAGAGAGTTTAAAAAGGCCCCTCTTTTCCCTTCACTCTTAGAGATCACACACAATTAGAGCAAAGTTCCTGAGAACCCAGGTTGATCATTTACATCTCAAAGGCACGGGAAGAAATACCAATTCCTTCTAGAAAGCTAGCTTAACCAACTACAAAAGGCTCACTTTGATACCATAGCAGAGCCATCAGGGGCCTTCATTGTTCTCCACTCTCTTGGTGGCCCCCATTCATCAAGGACAGCCAGTCACCACAGGGCCCCACACACTAGTGGACGGCCGCCCCGGGTTTCCCTTGCAACTTTTGGGATCACCTCTGGAACTTTGGGGCCCCACATAAGTGGACTGCCCTGCGACTTTCCGTTCCCCGCTCTTTTTCTCAACATCTCAGCACTCATTGGAGTTTCCTCCATCCCCTGGCTGCTCTGCCAGTTGTTGGGCTGCACCACACAGGCCTGCAAGGCCTGCACTTACCCAAGCTCAATACCAAAGAAACAGCCCAGAGTCGGCGACGGAGACATCAGTGGTTTAACGCATAAGGGGATCTTACAAGCAAGGTCCTCCAGCGGCTCCCCACCATGCGCGGGTGACGGCGGGCGGAGCGGGCTGGCAGGCTTCTCTCAGGAAAGGGGGGAGGTTACTAGTTATAGGGGGAATTGACATCAGGTTGGCTCATTGGTTACTGGGGAAACCAACAGAGGGGCACGCCCCTCACTGCCCCTTTGGTAAGAACAGTCAGCAGCTGGGGCGGGGGCAAGTCTGTAGGAAGGTCAGTCAGGTGAGTCGGGTGTAGGTGAAGCAGGCACTGGTCAAGCAGAGGATGTAAAGAGAGCAAGAGAACAGCCATCCTGAGGGCCTGACCACGCACTGGCCTGCACCTGTCCTCGGCACAGAGCTTGGAGCAGAGTTCTTCACTCACATGCATTTCTCTTCACTTTCTGGGCAGCTGGCAGTGTGAAGGACTGGCCCAGCCTGCCTTGATCCCACCAAGTCTACCAATGACAGTGCTCATGTATTTCATTGTCTCTCAGCTATTGGTGCTTATTATTTTTTTTCTAGATGTTGTTGTTTGGCCTTGAATCCAACTTATATGCTGGTGTGACTGAGGAAAGGGAGGTACTAGCGTTCATTTTATGCCTACTATGTTCCAGACGTAGTGATAGAGATCTTATATGCATTATTACATTTTTAAAATATCTTCAAAATAGCCATTTGAGGGAAGGTTTAGGCCCCTTTTCATAGATAAATTAACTGAGACAAGAAAGGTGTCAGTTTGTTCAGGCTGCTGTGATGAGATACCACAGACTGGGTAGCTTATCAACCACAAACATTTGTTCCTTACAGTCCTAGGGCTCGGGAGTCCAAGATCACAGCACTGGCAGATCTGGTGGCTGGAAAGTTGCAGGGTCGTCCAGTAATGTGTGGCCCACTTCCTAGACAGCCATCTTTTTGCTTTAACTTCATATGGCAGAAGGGCTAGGGACCTTTCCGTCTGCTGCTTCTTTTAAAAGGGCTCTAATCTCCTTCCTAAGGGCTATGTTTTCATGACCTAGTCACCTCCCAGAGGCCCCGTCTCCTCATATGATCACCCTGGGGATTAGGTTCCAACATACGAATATTGTGGGGACAAATGTTCAGACCATAGCAGAAGGTCTAGTAATTTGAACAAAGTTCCCTTAGACCCCAATGTTCATATTTCCTTCTTCACAGCACTCTTTAGACTCTTTTGGGTCTTGTCACCTGCACACTGGGGCCTGTTTGTTTTCTTGACGATGACTGAAAGACAGCGAGGCTGTCATGGGCAATGGAATGTCCTTGGAATCAGGAAACCTCAACTCTGGGCTCAGCTGTGTTATCAGTTAGGTGGTGGCTTAGTTTCCTCATCTGTAAAGTGAGGGGGTTGAATTAGCTGACATCAAGGCTATTTTATTGCTCTAAGAATGCCAGGCCTCTGGTTTTGCAGTCTTTGAGGCAATTAAAGATCACTTCTGCTTTAGAGAACTTTTATTTGGTCTGTAGCTATATATGACCTACTGGTCCACATTAGCCTCTGCAAAGATATGTTGTATCCTTGACATTCTTCTTCCTTCCTTTGCCATTGCTTCCCCTGTGATACCGTACATGATTCAGGGAAGCAGACTTGTGCAGCGCATCAGTGTGGTCTGGCGTTCCCAAGGAATCTTTGAACTCACCTATACAGTTTCTCAGGGATAAGGTACACTGACAGTTTTACTTTCAGGATTGGTCCATAAAAGTTATTTTGAAAGTTTCCCTTCCATTTTTAGTAGTGAAAATTGTTTTTCAAATGACATTCTATTGAGAACTCCAAAAAGTAAACCAAATGTGACTGAATGTGAAAAGAAGTTATTATATCAACAGCTGAGAAAAAAAAAAAAATCCTGCTTGGAGAAAAGTGGTGTTGGGATTGGAAAAGACTTTTACAGATAGAAAGTGAGGCTTAAACTTTCACGCAATAGAAATGAATGGAAATTTGCAGGTGGGAAGGATAATAAAGGAATATTATAATGAGCTTTATGCCAACAAATCTGACAGCTTAGATAAAATATCCAAATTCTTGGAAAAACCTAACTTACCAAAACCAATACAAGAAGAAATAGAAAATCTGTATAAACCTAAAACTGATAAAATATTTATATTTGTAATTTAAAAAACCTCAAGAAAAAAACTCAGGCTCAAATGATTTCACTTGTGAGTCTGTCAAAAATTTTAAAAAGGAATAATACCAATCTTACACAACTCTGAGAAAAAAGGAAGAGGTAACACTTCCAGAATGTTTTTTGAGAAAACCCTGATAACAAAACCTGACATGATCATCTCAAGAAATGGAAACCATGGACTAGTATCTCTCATGAACAGAGACACAAAACCCAGAACTAAATTATTAGGAAACTGAATCAAGAAATACATACAAGAGGATAATACATCATAACCATGTGTAATTTATCTAGGAATGAAATGTTGTTGGTTTAACATTAAAAAAAAATCAATGTAATTCATTGCATGAACAGAATAAAAGTTTAAAAAGTTACAGCATCTCAATACATACAGAAAAAGCATTTCACAAAATTCAACATTCGTGCATGAAAAATTTCAGCAAACTACAAAAAGAAGGGGGTTTCGTTAATTTGATAAAGAATATCTACAAAAAATTATAACTAACTTTATACTTAATGATGAAAGACTGAGGCTGTGAACAAGGCAAGGATGCTGTTATGGACTGAATGTTTGTGTCCCCCCCAGAATCATTCATTCATACCCTTCAGTGTAATGATATTAGAAGGTGAGGCCTTTGGAAGGTAACTAGGATAAGATGAGGTCATGAGTGCAGAGCCCTCATGAATGGGATTAGTGTCCTTACAAGAGTCAGGAGAGAGCTTGCTTTCTCTTTCTTTCTACCACGTGAAGACACAAGAAGCCAGCCACATGCAGCCTGATAGTGGGCTCTCCCCAGAACCCGACCATGCTGGTGCAGTGATCTAGGACTCCCAGCCTCCAGAACTGTGAGAAATAAGTTTCTGTGGTTGATAAGCCATCCAGCTGATGGAATTTTGGTGTAGCAGCCCAATTAACTAAGACAGATATCCAGTCCTACTACTTTTATTCAGTACTGTATTGGAAGTCCTAGTTTAATAAAGCCAGAAAAAGGAATAAAAGATAAAAAGATTGGAATAGAGGAAGTAAAAACATCACAAACAACCTGTCTACATAGGAATTCCTAAAGAAAATACGAAAAAGCTACTAGAACTAATAAATGAATTACCAAGACTGTAGGATGTAAGATAAATAATAAAAAATAAACTGTATTTCTAAATTATAGCACACAGCAATTGAAAGCCAAAATTAAAAATCAATATGTTTTTAAAAATGTCATCAAAAATATGAAATCTTAGGGATGAATTTAATGAAGTAAGTGTAAGACCTGTACACTGAAAACTATAAAACAGTGCTGAGAAAAGTGTAAGATCTATTTAAGAGATGTATAGGGGTTGGTAGACTCGATATTCTTAAAATGTTAATCCCACCCCCTCAGATTATCTGTTGATTGAATGAAATCCCAATCAAAATCCCCACAGCTTTTTTGTAGATAATAATCAGCTGCTTCTCAAATTTATAGGGAAATAGAAAGGACCTAGAATAGCCAAGGTCAGCTAGGATAAAAGCAGGACAAACTCGGAAGACTTGCACTTCCTGATTTTAAGGCTTACAATACACCGTCAGTAAATCAAGACAGTGTAATATTTGTCTAATGATAGCAATTGAACAGAATATCAAGTTCAGAAATAGACCCACACATATATGGCCACTGATTTAGAAAAAATTTTTTAACTGAAGTATAGTTGATTTTTTGCACTTTTTTGTCTGCTTGTGTTGTGGGGAGGTAGTCAGATTTGCTTACTTGTTTATTTATTTCTTAATGGAGGTACTGGGGCTTAAACCCAGGACCTTGTGCATGCTAACACGCACCCTACCACTGAGCTATACCCTCCTCTCTGGCCACTGATTTTTAACAAAGGTGCCAAAGTTCAACTCAGGAAAGCTGGATCTGCATGCAAATATACACGTATGAAAAAAAAGAAACTTGATCTTTACCTCACACAATTTATAAGAATTAACTTGAAATGCATCATAGATATAAACGTAAGAGCCCAAACTGTAACATTTCTAGCTGAATAAAGGAGAAAATCTTTGTGATGTTGAGTTAGGCAGTGTTTTCTTAGGTAGGGAACAAAAGCATGATCATAAAAGAAAAGTTAATAAACTGTACTCTGTCAAAATGAAAAATTCCTTCTTTTCCAAAGACAGCGTTAAGAAAATGAGTGACAAGCCACATAGGGAAAATATTTGCAAAATTCATCTCTTATAAAAAACTTTCATCTAAAATATATACTTTACAATTGGATAAGAGACACAATGCAATTAAAAATGGACAAAATATTAAAACTGACATTTCACTGAAGAATTCTTAAAAACTGGCGAATAAGCACTTGAAAAGATACTGAACATCATTCATTATTCAGCAGAGAAATGAAAATTAAAACCATAGGAAAATAATACTACAAACTGCTAGATTGATAAAATTCAATAAATGCAATACTAATTTTTGGCAAGGACCCAATGCAACTGCTACCCTGAAAAACTGTTGTAGTTTAAAAAAATAAAGTTAAAATACACTTACCATACATCCCAGCAATCTTGCTAGATATTTTCCCAAGAGATATGAAAACGTTTGTCCATTCAGAATCTCAGATGTTCATAGCAGGTTTATTCACCATAGCAAAAACTGGAAATAATCCAAATGTCCGGCAACTGATGGATGGATAAACAAACTGTAATATTTAAAAAAAAAAATCACAAAAACCAATTCCATTCCCTACAAAGAAGTATTACTTGTCAGTAAGATGGAACAGACTGCTGCTACATGCTAAGACAGTGATAAATCTCAAAAGCGTGCTGAGTGAAAGACGAATATCTATTTCTGAATTCATCGTGGTAGAAAATAGATCATGGTCGCCTGGGGAGGGGAATGACTGCAAACTGGCATGAGTCACTTTTTGGGTCGATGGAATGTTCTATATCTTGTTTGGGGTCATGATTATAGGCTGTCTACATTTGTCAAAACTTACCAAAATATGCACTTAAAATGGGTGAATTTTATTGTATGTAAATTACATCTCCGTAAAACTAAATTTTAGGAAAAAATATTGCCTTTACTGAAAGGAACTATTTTATTTATTAAATCAAATAAAGTGTTTGCAGCTTTTCTTAAAAAAAAAAAAAAAGCTTCAATTAGTGTTTAATAATACTCAGAGTGAAACTCTATAAGACTTACTAGAAAAAAAGAGACAGAGAGGCTCCTTAGAGAGTGGTACCTGGGAAAGGATCCGCTGGGTTTAACCGCACCTCACAGTAGGCCTGCACTCCCTGAATTTCCTAGGAGGTTCCTTATGAACACATGGCAGTCAAAGTAAGGCTGCCATGCCCCTGCTGAGCACACCCTCGTTAAGTTAAGATACCAAAAGAGAGTTGCCAGGTATCTTCACTCCACGCTCAGAACAGTCCCAAGGGAGCACACTTGTAGGTGGAAACACAGGCTGTGCTCAGTCCTGGGCTGGCCCCAGAGGGTTCCCACAGAGCTGAATTCAGCTCCCCTAAAGATCTGATCTAGAAAGAAGATGGAGTGTAATGAAAACCAATCTCTTGGCAAAAGCTGCACATTACCATTTCAGAATTTTCCAGAACGAAATAACTGTATCATATGTTGTTCATACCCCTAGAGAGATGCCCTTTAAATTAGATCTTAACACCTGAAAGAACCCTTCCTCAGGGGAGAACCAGAAGGGCAGTCGTTTCTTAAAGGACTCCCAATAAAACAGCCAATGAGCTAAAAGCAAGAGCCAGCAATTAGGAAGGAGAGGACACGTGGGATTTGGTTTCTTTAGCCAGCTTGACGCAAGGCAGTTCCCAGTGGAAACCTCAGATCTCAGAGCCAAGCTCAGTTGCTGGCAACTTGGTACAGAAAGATAGTTTTGTGGCTTAAGTCACTTGACCACTCTGGGTTGGCCTCTCCTGGTCCTCTCTTCCCCAATCATTCTCTTTAGTCAAAGTTAATAATACCTGCCTTGATGAGCTTTTGTGAGGCTTAAAGAGAACTCACGCAGGGCACCTTCGCACAGCACCTGGCTCCAAGTAGTTTAGTGACTAGTAAATATTATACATAATAGGATGTTAAATAACACATGTTGAATATTAAATAGTAAGTATGATATGTAAAGGATGCGTGTGTGTTTTCTGTGGCCCTCCACATAGGGAAGTGATAACATTGCAGAATTTATTTCCAGAGGGTTAGGAAAGAGTAGGCAACTCATCACAATCGAGATGCACTTGCCTTCATCCGGAGACATGGAGGGGAGAGATCCCCAGCAATGGGGATGTGTTCTGTTTGTCCCCCTAGATCTAGTAGTCTCCCCAGAGGCTACCCCTTGAGAACTCTATCACTTGAGCTCCTTGGCTGGCTAGCTACCAGTTGGGTTTGGCCAATAGAAGCACTGGCAGGAAACCACTGAGCAAGAAAGAGGAGGGAGTTCTAGGCGTTTCTTCCCACTGCCTCCTTGCATTGGCATTGTGTCTTTGGCAACATTTACATTCTTCCAGGACTATACTATGGCCAGGCGGCTCCTCTTTTGCAATCTTAGTCCTGCCTGGACTCTGATGCTCCTGTTCCCTTCCCTTGCCTTCTCCTACCTGGAGTGCTAATGGCTTCCCACTGTTACCAACCTGTGACATCATCCCTTCTGTGTTCCATTAACCCTGAGAGCTCCTCTATAAACAGGCCCTTCATTTAATTCTCTTTGTTTGAACCATCTGGGGCAAATGTTATTTTCTGCTAGGACCTTGACTGATCAGTGGTCTTCCAAGAACTCACAAATGTATTCTCTAGGGAGAGATAAAACTTTGATCGTCTGGCAATTTCAAAGAGTGCCAGCTAGTTAACCATAACAGTGAAAGTGATAATTTTCCCGGAAACATAAGAAACACAGGTAGTGAAAAAGAGGTGGAGGAGTAAAAGCCCAAAGTGGGAGGAGGAGAGAAGCTGATAACATCTGGCAATAAGGCAGAGCTGGGCAACAGGAGGAGAGGCCCCGGCTTCACATGAAGTTCAAAGTGTGACCCATTACATGAGATGCGAAATAT
Source organism: Camelus bactrianus (assembly GCF_048773025.1). NCBI lineage: Eukaryota > Metazoa > Chordata > Mammalia > Artiodactyla > Camelidae > Camelus > Camelus bactrianus. Next base: position 22,343,570 of record NC_133542.1, read on the forward strand.
TCAAAACTGACCAGGGGACCTTGCATTACCTGACAATAATTAGAAAAGCCAGAGGGCCTGCTTCCATTTTTATGCAGGAGAAGCAGAACAAGCCCCAGTGAGTATATTTGAAAGGAGAGCGGGAGATAGATTTGCTTATTCTTATATATCAAGAACACACTATTCAATGTCATGCATATATCGTGACAACTCTAGAAAGATTTAGTTGCACAGCGTCGATCGTGGAGGTGGAGCCCAACTGGGATTTTGGCTGCCTTCCTGCTTAGCTCTAAACTTGTTACCAAATCATTAATCTTATCGTACTGGGATGGCAAGTTCATTTCCTTATCCTTTTATGACCAGAAGACATTTCCTATTTCTTTGCCCTGGTCAGGGTCAGCGGTTATCAGTCTTTTACAAATGCCACCCTAATTTGCAGGTGTATGGCATTTATGGACTTACACGGCACCGTATAACAAGTGGCCACAGATGTATTCATTTCACTATTGGTCCGTACTCTCTGGTTAGATAAAAGAGAAGATGATTGTTTTTCCTGCTTCAGTTGTGTGTAGAAATCTGTGCTGGATTTGTAGGAGGGCAGTGGATCAGGGAAGTGTGACCGAGGGGAGGACTGTTGTCACCCAGTCCAACTTCATATCATGGCCGTGTGTTGTGCTGCTTTCCAGGGGATGATACATGGCTTTTTAGGCTCAGAAATGCAATCGTTAGGCCATCCAGAAGTGTCTGGGCTTGGGAGCCTGACTCCCTTTGACCAAATCCATATACAGAAACCTAAGACGCCTGTTTGTTAATTAACCACTAGATCTATACTTACCATGACCAGATAGTTATGTAGCTGATCCACACATTCTTGTCCTATTTGCAAAATCTATATGGGAAGCAAGAATCTAATAAGAAGATTACTCAGAGGGCACTGAATTAGCACAAAGGAAATGGACTTCAATGGCTGTTTTAGGCTATCTTGACCTATGGGTCAGGGAGAGCAGTGAGCACCCTGGCCCCATGCTAGACTCTGACTCTTGTTCAATTTCCATTCACCAACCCAACCACAAGCAGATAGACTCTCTTTCTTTAGGTGTGGTAACAAAGATATTTCAAGTTATGGTTACCTTTTACTGGCCTGGGAATCTTGCCATCTATCTCTTTATCTCTGATACAGTTCTTTCTTTGCTTATAATATAATCCAGCTCACAGAGGGCAGTTTGTTTTGTTTCCCACTTTATCTCCAACTTCTTATTGAATCCTCATTTCGGGCCATGTCTACCACCTGTGGTTCCCAGACGGGAAGGCATGATTTCTGGGACTAGTCCTTGCCGAGTGTAATACTTCTCAATTTCAGGCTTCCAAGCAGAAAGACAGATGGTTATCTCTCTGTAGCTATTTCTCTAAATTGTTTCTGTCCTCAGGACCTCATATCAAAGGTTACGACAGGTTATTTAATGGTCACATCTTGGACCTGAGGAGCCTCATCTCTAAAATCGAAAACCTGAACAGCCCAGACTCTGACCACAAACTCCCCTCCTCCGGCTCGCCCTCTAGCTGTAACTGCTGACCCTCAATCTCAGTGGCACTTTGAAATACCTTAATCCCTCTGTCTGTGGCTCCTGGCCACATTTGCTGCCTTATTTAGTCCATAGCCTGAGGGGCCGTCACGTGAACCACTGTCACTCGGAGGCTCAGGGCTCACGTCCTGGTGTGCTTCCACACCTGCCTTGCCCTTCCTCGGAGCCAGACCTTGGCTGCCTTTGCTTCCACACGTGGGCAGCAGTTTTGCTGAGGGAAAAACAGTCATTATGCAGATTGGAGCCACTTCAAGTTTATGATCTTCAATTTTGACAGTATTCATCTTTCAATAATTTCTTTACCTGATAATGATCAGCTCCTCTCCTATTTAGCAATTAGAAAGTCTCACTGTTCTCCTCCAGCCCTCTCACTCACCCCCACCTCTGTCTCCTTCAGTTGTTCCTGCTTATTTGTTTCAGAGATAAAATAGAGGCCGTCTGATAGACGTTTACTTACCGCCTGCACTTCCCCACAGCAGCATTTACACTCAGCTACGTACATCCTGACTTCTTTTCTCTCACTCAGAGGGGCAGCTGTCTCTCTCTACAGCATGTTCAGGCTAATCCTTCCACCTGGGCTCTGCTTAGGCCGTGGCTTTTTAAAAATCATCTTTTCTTTCTAACCATGGTAACCTTTCTCCGGTAGCTCCTTCTCATCAGCCTAAAAATGTGATCAAATCTCTTGTATCCTAAAAAAATTTAAACCAAGGCCCTTCATTGATTCTCCATTTTCCTCTGCCTATGAGCCCCTCGATCCTTCCACTCGCCGTGGAGCTTCTCAGTGGTCTGCACGCATCACTCTACGTCATCATCTTCCATTCATTCTCCAGCTTGCTTCCACCTGTCTCCTGCCCCCAGTGTTCCCTTGAAACTATTCTGGAAAGTGTCATCAGTGGCCTTCTTGGAAAATTCAATGGACTCGTATTTGATGTCAACACATGCTCTTGTTGTTGAAGGTTAGCCACACTCTCATTAGAGGGTGTTTGTAAGTCTTTTGCCTACCCGGCACAGACCCCTCTTCCACTGCATGATTTCTTCACGCCGTGAAACTTGGGGGAGGCAGCCACTACATCTCCCACTGGATGCTAAAAATAGAGTCTTTCCAGCCTCCTTTGTAGAGGGCCCTGCCGGAGAGGTAGGCTTGTTTATTCTGCTGCATCTGCTTCAGATATTGAATCCTGCTAGTGATGCAAAAATAAGGGGCAGCGGACTTCTCCCTGGTGGTAGAGGATACGGCTGCAGCGTTCAGTGTCTATTCATTCAGGCACTGCAAGCCGTCCAGTCTGCAGAGATGGCCAGCCAATTCTGTGGTGCGATTTGTGGTTGTGATTCTGATTGCATAGCCTCTGGGCCTTCTAGGTGATTTAATGTGCTACCCAATAGCCTTAACTTTGTCCTTCTTATGTTTAAATCACCCAGAGGTGGTTTCTGCTGTTTGCCACTAAGAGCTCTGACCACTCCAATTTCATTTTTGAATTGAATACCGTCATTGTTTCATGAATCCTCCACTCCCATTTCCTTCTTCCTCCAAACGGCAACCATTCTAACATATTAACTCTATCTTTGAACCTCAGCGTGTTCTCATATAGTAAATGATTATTTTATGCACATGTTTTTTAATTCACATAAATGGCATTTTACTAGGGACCTTTTTCTCTTGTACATTTTAAAAAAGCACTGTTTTAAAAACCTCTTTTGTTGTATATCTAGCATGTTGCATTTCTCTGCTGCATGAAGCTGTTTCCACCTTATTCTGATTTGAAACTTCCCTCTACCACATAAACATTGCAATGAACCTCTTGAAATATGTGACCTCATGCTTAATTTTGTGAGAATGTCTTTGGGATAGTCTACCAGGAGTGGGATTGCTGGACATAGGAAATATATTTATTAAATTTAAATGCTGCCATATTGCTCCTCAGAACAATCACAGGAGTCACCTACTGTAGGGGAGGAAAATAGTTTTCCTCGGCCCTCTTAGGGTCCCTGGCTGGGTCTGAAGAGTAAACAGATAGGGACAGACGAAGAGGAGAGAAATACACACATTTTACTGAATTTTTACATCTACGTGGGAAACGTCACAAGAAAATGAAGACCTGAAGAAGTCACTAGAGCAGAACACTTTTACACATTTTAGACAAAGAAATAATAAATTTGTGAAGAATTGACAAGACAAAGGGGTTTTGGCTAGGGGTAGTAAATGTTGAAGCAGTAACTAGGAAGATAAGGGTTGGTTTAATAAGGTTTGTTTGTACAGATTTCTTGGCCCCAAATTGGTGGTAAGAATGTCTTCCTTCCTCTTGGATCAAGGAGGGTACCTTTCATGTGGGAGTTTTATGACCTGTTTCACGGACAAAGAGCAAGGGGGAGGGGGGTCAGAGAGACCTTTCCACTTTTGCTGTTTTCTCAGATTCCTTCAGCTTAAGATATTCAATATGCCAAGGTGCCATGTTCTGAGATAGTGTGTCCTGAACCCATCACTACCAGCAATGCTCCCATTCCTCACATCCTTACCAATACTTGCTATCCAGCATTCTAATTCTTAATGACCTGTTGTATGTGGTGGTATTTTTTTATAGCTGCCACAGAAAACTAATACAAACAGCTTGATTTTTTTTTTTTGCATAAGTATGCATCTGTGAAAGCACCATCTCCAACATAGAGGTTGGAGGTGTGTGCTTTGAAGAGATGGGGTGGGAGCAGTAGAAGTAGTCTGAGGCAGATTCCTTGACAGCAGGGGCCTCAACAACAGACATCTTTGAAGGGAGCCAGACCAGAACATGAGGGTAATGGCAGATGCCACAGGATTCCTGGAAAGAACTGGGAGACTTTGCAAGGACATGTTTGACAGTGAGAGTGTGACCTCTACTTGATTAATTGTAGGTTGGGTGGTCTGCGGAACATGGAATTATTGTCACCCCCACCCCCAGACTGTATAACCTAAGGACTGTATCTTATACCTGACTATATTTCTAGCTCCTAGAACATTTCCTGGTCTAGGGTTAAGTACTTATTAAATGTTTGTTGAATGAAGAGCTACATTCTCTTGATTTATTCTTTTCTATTTGCAAAATGGAGAGTTTTCTTCTATATTGAGATGATATTTTCCTTTTACTCCAAACTCCCAGTTAGTGCTTAGTTTTAAACTTCACTTAGAAGTGTTCAACATTTGACATCTCAGTTTCAATACAGCCTTCACAACTTGGTCTCAGTCTTCTACATCCTGGTCTCATGGCACTTCATAATGTGCACCTGCGATATCTGGACTTTAGGACATGTCCTGGAGTTACAAGGCCCCTAGGCTTGGTGAGTGGCTCCTACAGTGCCTCTCCCTGGATAGCACCTCCTCTACCCCAATCAGCACTGGGAATGCCTGCTTACCCTTTGGGACCCAGATCAAACATCACCTCCACGAGGTCAACTTCTGCAGTCCTCTCGCAGAATTAGTCACCTTTTTGATTTACACAGCACTTTATTCTCACTCTAATAGCCTTTACCTTGAGATGTTGTAAATTCTCTAACATGTTTCTCCTGCATTGGAGAAGGGCCATCACACTGATGTGTTTATATGAGCCCTCAGTGGTTAGCATAGTGCCTAGCACACAGTAGGTGCTCGTTTTAAATAGGGCTTTCCAGAGAAAAAGAACCAATTAGATGGATGGATGGATAGATAGGTAGGTAGGTAGGTAGATAGATGGATAGATAGATTTACTTTAAAGAATTGGCTTACATGATTGCAGGGGCTGGCAGGTCTGAAGTTTGTAGACTGGAAATTCAGCTAACAGTTGGTATTGCGGTCTTGAGTCTGAAATCCATCGGGCAGGGCTGCAGGCTGGAATCTCAAGCCCAGTTCCTCTGCAGCAATCTTAAGGCAGAATAATTCTTTTCATCATCTGGTTAGATGAGGTTTTATCAAGGTAATCTGCTTTCCTTAAAGTCAACTGACTATAATTAATCATATCCACAGATAACTTCACAGGAACATCTAGAGTAGGTTTTGACCAAGCAGTTGGCACCACAGCCTTGCCAAGTTGACATAGAAAGTTAACCATCGCCGTGCTCAATGAATGTTTATTGTATAAATAAACAGATCTCTAATAAGTCTTCCGGAAGTTCAGAGAAGAAAGCAATGTGCTTTGGCACGGATTTCTGAACTTAAAATGTTCTTGACAAGGGATAGAACAATCATATTTGTTCATTGAGCAGGTAGCCATCAGAACCCCCAGACAGACAGACAGAGGGAGAGAGAGAAAGAAAGAGAGCATACATAATTTGTGAATCACACAAATCTATAAACATGACCACATGCAATATATGCATCTAATTAATTTTATTCTAGATGTGGCAATATGGCAGTAATAATCTTGTCAAAATTATTTCTTTATTTTATCACTAATTGCTGTGGCACCAACAAAAACACTTTCAGAGGCAAACAAGAATGCTTTGAAGTGGTTCTTTGTACAGATGGAAAATGATTAATTCAAGAGTGTCATCTCCAGGTTTTTATTAACTTGTGAAGCCCGCAGGGTGCAGGAAGGAGCGGACCTGAGGACCAGGGCTTAGGGGCACGGCCCGGACAGAGCCTCCCTTCATAAAGTGGTGTTTCCCAGGCTGAACTCTTTCCTTCAAGTAGCTCGGGAGGAAAGAATGGAAAGATTCAGCACTTTTACAAAAAAAAGGTTTCATCATCTATAAAAAGAGCGTAAGAAAAATGACAAATATTAGGCAGAGCCAGATGAAATTAATATTCAATCATTTCTGGTTTCCAGAAATGGCAGTTTCATATGAGTCGCCCAGATGGGTAAGCTGTTAAGTGAGGAGTAGCGATCCATTGCAGGTGAGCACTGGCTACTGTGTTCATCGTTGAGTCTTAGGCTTGGGCTCAGGCTGGAGGCTGAGGGGGACCCTGGTCTAGAGGAGCCAAGGGTCCTGCACCCTCCGGGGTGGGCAGGTGGCATGAGGAAGCCCAGCTCTGCGCTCCAGTCAGTGGGGCTGTGTCTGTAGCAAGACCTTGGGATTTTTCTCCAAAATATCCTGCTTCAGTACGCTGAGTAAGAAGAATCCCAGGGTTAAAAAGACTAGGAGAGCATGGAAAAATGAAATGGGGAACTGGTTGATAAAAGTCCTGATTTGTTCAGTAGCCCTCCCTGATGAGAAGTTTTGGGGGTGGAAGCAACAGTGACTGATTTTCCTACTGTTACACCCCTCTCTGCACACATAGATGGAGAAATAAAAGAGACTGAAGTTCTCAAAAGTCAGACAGTAGGAAGAAAAAAGGAGAAGCAAAAGGATGGGGAAATACTGAAACTATTTAATCAGCTCCTCAACTAGGCACATCAAAATCCAGTTTTCACTAATTGAATAAATGCACGAACATCCCATTTAATTCTTGGATCACTTCTGTTAGTGTTACCATTCGTGCTTTACAGAGAAGGAAACCGAGGAGAGAAGAGAGTAGACAATCGTTAAAAAAAAAATGATTCCAATGAAGTCAAGTGCTATTTCCCACCAGTTGCTGAGAATCATGCAGTGTGTAGACAGCCTGCTTCCAGTACATTTCTTCTTTTGATTTTAAAAAGTCTCCTGTAATAAAAAATGACTGCCTGGACAGTCTCACAAGAGCCCCTTCTGTTTAATGCTGTCATATGCTCGCGTCCCCCAGGACACCGTGTAAGTCCTGCTTTTCAGCCTGACTTTCTTACTGCAACTGTCCATTGTTTCTCCTGGTCCTAGAATATTTATTTTTGATTGTATGATTAGCTTATTTATGTTATGTTCACAGTCGCTAAAAAAACCCAATTTAACATGGATGCAAAATGGGGGAAAAAAACTCTTCCGTGCTACCGAGGTTAGAATCTAACAGTCACGTTAGTGGTGTTAATGAATACAAGTTGCTGGCCCATCAGTTCTTCCATTTAGGAAGGAAACATTAGAAACGTCTAACAGTTTGAATTTTTTTTAATTAAGTCCGAAAGATAAACAGCATCTTTTTCTATATATAACATCCATGCTGTCTCATTATGGAAACTTTAGAACTGACAGGAAAATACAAATAAGAAATAACAATTTGAAATTCCTTGTCCATGAAGGAGCCACAGTAAACCTTGGAGTGTATGTTTCCCTTCAGCCTGGAAAAGGATTTTTCAGATGAAAAAGATCCTGCTGCAAAAATAATCAGTGAAGTGACTGCCCAAAATTCAAGGGAGACAGGTGAACTGGTTGGGAAATCATTTACCGCTTTCTACCCTTGCTCTGATATAATCATTTCTTGGTAACAGAGGACAGTGTAAACTTTGAGATTGCTCCCAAACGCTTTCAGGGTCTCATCAATATAACCTTTCCACTAGATTTCTGCATTCACAAGCAATACCAGTCCACTGTCAACTTCATCTGACCTTTTCACAACCAGGCACTCTCCTGAATATTACAGTAAAGCACTGGAATTTGGAATTTAAGGGTTTTGTTTTGTTTTTGATAATTTTGATTTAAGTGCAACTGATTTCCATGAATGCTTCTACTGGTGCACAAACAATTCGGGAAAGGGAGAAGTGAATAAACAGTGGCTTGACTTTGAAGTAGTTGAAGAGAGGGACATACGAGTGGAGGATGGTGTGGTGTGTGCTTCTGCCCAGCTCTCTGCAGGGGTCAAGCTGGAAGTTGGAGGAACTGGTTTGTTGAGAAACTTTAGGGGTTGAGGCCCTGGTGCTTCAGAGCTGGTGCCACACAATGGCACAGAGTGAGGGCAGACACCAGCCTTCTCTGGCTCTGGGGGTAGATTTGGGAGATGGCACTTTTGGGGCTGGCTCTTGGAGATCTCCCAAAGATACCATTAGCAGTGGCCCTGGGGGGGGAGACCCTCCAAGTGGCATGACAGGCAGGGACTGTCCCCAGTTAGAAGACAAGGAGGAGAACGTGGAGCCAGCAGATTGCCCAGAAAATCAGAGAAGAGGTTGAGGGAGGATTTTGCAAGGAAGATTAAGATCCTGAGTCAAAAGTGCAAAATCAGTAACCAGGGACTTTCCTTAGGAATTGCATTTGGCTGCTAATTCAGAGACCTGCAACAGCAGAGGCCTAAACAAGGCGGGCTAAAATGGTCCCAGAGTGTCATTCACATCCTGGGTTTATTCTAGCTTCCTGCTCCACATCCTCAACAGGGGGCACGTGGTTTTTCCTGTTTCAAGATCGAAACAGCATCTCCTATCCCATCCACTTTGAGGTTGGAAGATGGAGGAAAGGGAATTCGTTTACTAACATTACCGTAACAAAGCACCATAGACTGGATGGCTGAAACAACAGAAATTTACCGAATCGCAGCTCTGGAGGCTGGAATTCCGAGATCAAGATGTTGGCAAGTTTAGTTTCTTCAGAGATCTCTCTAGTTGGCTTGTAGATGGCTGCCTGCTCCCTGTGTCCTCACGCAGTCTTCCCTCTTTGTCCCTCGTTGTCTGTGTCCTGATCCTCTCTTGTTGTAAAGACACCAGTCATATTGGATTGGGACCCCCCCCTAATAACCCTCGTTTAAACTTAATTCCCTCTTTAAGGCCCCTGTGTCCAAATACAGTCACGTTTTAGGGAATCGGACTTCCATATATGAATTTTAGAGGGGTCACGATGCAACCTGTAACCAAAGGGAAAGGCAAAAGGGTAGGTCTCAGCTGACAGCCCTCCTTTAATGGGCTTTTCATGAAGTCTCCACCCACAACCACTCACTCACTGATCATCCTTGTGAAGAGGTGGGAAATGTAGTTCTTTATAGTTGGACACATTGCTGCTGAGCTTACTAACCTTGGGTTTGGGTTGCAAAGCAGAAGGAGGAAGGATATGTGAATGATCTACCCAGATCAGGGTGGTGAAGTTACTGTAACTCAGCCATAAGCACAGACTCATATGGTTCTGTAACACATGGCCGTGTCTGGGAGCAACGTCCGCCTTCTGACTATGGATATCTGTTCACCAGGATTGTATATTGGGGCCAGTGTGGTAGGGCATAGAATTGGTGGCTGGCCATCCGCAAGAGACCTGAGCATCTCCCGTGGGGTGAAACTGGTGGCTGCCTTTGTCAGGGAACTAAGGGCAGCAAGGGTAAAGCAAGAGAGAGGAAAGGGAAAGGAGGTGTGGGAGTAGGGGGTTGAGGACAAAGAGAGAGGAAAGGATAGACCGCGAAAACAAGTGCTGGGATGAGGAATAAATAGGTCTCTTTCCCAGACACTGCAGCGCTTGCTCCCAGGGACAAGATGGGAGAGGAGGGGCTGTGAGGAGGGGAAGGTCCTGGGACCAAGTTCCCCCGCGGGATGGACGGGTCGTCCAGGCAAGCAGTCACTCCTAACCAAGCCTGAAAGGAAACTGAAGCAAACAGAAGAGAATGGAGGCGAGAGAAGAGAGAGGGAGAGGAGGGAGGAAGCAGGAGAGAGAGAGAGCAAAGGAGAGAGAGAGACAGAGAGATCTATCTTGAACAAGCACCGAGGCAGTGTGGGGCCAGGCCAGCTGGAAGCAGTCCTGAAGACCAGCAGGCTTGCTGCGGAAAACTTTGTTACTTCTTTGGGGAAGAGGGAATTCTCCCACTTGGTATAAACCTCTACTCTACGAGCTTCCTGAGTTCCGAGTCATTGATTTCCCATGCTACTAAAGGGCAAAGTAATGCTAAAGATGAATATTATAAACATTGGGCTAATTCTGCTCATTTTTATCAACCACTGCCCGTGATCCCTGCGCCTTGGTCGTTGTGCATGCATTTGTCATTGAGGTTTTTATTTGATTTGATTTCTGATGCAAATACAACAGTGCCCTTTCCATCAGCTGAAGCAAGCAGAGCTCCCCAGAGTGGAAGGGAGGGTTGGTGTTACCATGGTGATGAGCAGATTGGCTGAGCACAGGGCTAAGTGCCCTCCTGCACAAGGACAGGAAGAAGTCAGTCCTTACTTTCTTCCCTGATGAGTCATAGCTGATTTACATAATTCCTTTTTTATTCATTAACAGCTGACATCTACTGGGAAGGAAAACCAGAACAATGGGAAAGGGTTGCTCTTCAACCCATATAGATTTTTTTGGTTTATGCTTCTAATTAAGATACTGGTTTCTGCTAGGGCACATATAAAGTGATTAAAATTTGAAGCAAAAATTTGAAGGATGGGATACACTGGTTAGTAAACTAGGTTTATTAGCCATGTAACATTGAACAGCATACTCAACCTTTTAAACTTGTGCTAGAGGTTCCTTAAAAAACTAAAAATAGACTTTACCATATGATCCAGCAATCTCACTCCTGGGCATATATCTGGAGGGAACTCTTATTCAAAAAGACATGTACCCCAAAGTTCATAGCAGCACTATGTATAATAGCCAAGACATGGAAACAGCCCTAAATGTCCATCGACAGATAATTAGACAAAGAAGGAGTGGTGTGTATATATATATATATATACATACATACACACACACACATACATACACACAATGGAATACTACTTAGCCATAAAGAAGAATAAAATAATGCCATTTGCAGCAACATGTTTGGACCTGGAGATCGTCATTCTAAGTGAAGTAAGCCAGAAAGAGAAAGAAAAATACCATATGATGTCACTCATATGTGGAATCTAAAAAAATGACACAAATGAACTTATTTACAAAACAGAAACAGGCTCAACAGACATAGAAAACAAACTTACGGTTACCAAAGGGAAAAGTGGGGGGAAAAATTAGGAGTTTGGGATTAGCAAACTACTATATATAAAAAAGTTAAACAACAAGGTCCTACTGTACAGCACAGGGAACTGTATTCAGTATCTCAAGATAACCTATAATGAAAAAGAATATGAAAAGGAATATATGTACATGCATGACTGAAACATGCTGTACACCAGAAACTGACACAACATTGTAAACTGACTGACCTTCAATTAAAAATAAATAAATAAATAAGCCTGTGCTAGACTATACTTCCTTCTAAGGTTGATAACTTAGAAGTGGAAAACACTCCTTTGGGTGTTTGTTTACAAATTCTTGAGGGTAGTATTGGCATTTTCTTTATATCCCCAGTGTTTGTGGCAAATAGTGTATGTAAAATAAGTATTTTATAGATGAATGCTTTTAATAGATCACTCACATGAACACTCATACATTGCTGTTGGAATACAAAAGGGTACAGTCATTTAAGAAAACAGTTTGGTAGTTAAGCGTATACTTACTATACGTGATGGTTAATTTTATGCATCAACTTGGCTAGGTTATGATGCCCAGTTGTTTGGTCAAACACCAGTCTAGATGTTGCTGTGAAATTTTTTTCAGATGTGACTAATATTTATAATCAGTAGACTTTGAGTAAAGACAATTACCCTCCACAGTGTGTGTGGGCCTCATCTACTCAGTTGAAAACCTTAAGAGCAAAGGCTGAGGTTTCCTGAGGAAAAAGTAATTTTGCCTCAAGATTGTAACACAGAGACCCTCCCTGAGTCTCCTGCCTGCCCGTGCCTGTCCTGGAGATTCTGGACTCAAAAGATTGTAACATCAGCTCCTCTCTCTCTCTCTCTCAAGAAGGCTAGGTAGATATAACTTTAGATAGAATTTCCTATTGGTTCTGTTTCTCTGGAGAACCCTGACTAATACACCATATGATTTCTCAATCCTAGAGGTAGGTTTAAGTGAATGTTTCTGTCTGCTTCATTCATAATCGCTAAGAATGAAAATACAACCCACATACCCTCGAACTGGTGGGTGGAGAAACTGTGCTTCATCCGTGCAGGGCAGTAGTACTTGGCAGCAAAAAGGGAAAGACTGTACACACAGCAGCCTGGGTAAATCTCAAAGCCACCGTGCTGAACAAAAGAAGCCAGTCTCAAAAGTCTGCCTGAGTCTGTTTAAATGAGATTCTGGAAAAGGCAAAACTGCACTAATAGAAAACAGATGAGTGGTTGCCAAGCCTAGAGTCGGGGGTAGGACCGCCAACAAAGAAGCATGAGGGAATTTGCTGGGGGTGACAGAACTCTTGTACATCTTGATTGTGGTTGTGGGACCATATGCATTTGTCAAAACTCATACGTCTGTACACCAAGAAGAGTAATTTCACTGTATACAAATTAAACTTAATGAACCTAACTTAAAAAAAGAAAAGAATCCTTTTACGGTCATTCTTGTAATCTCTTACCCTGTTGGAGCACACGGGGAAGAAAGGAAATAAAAGCAATGATAGACGATAGCAGTACTGGACAGTAAAACGTACTATGAAGCCTCATAATACTGGCATCTAGAAAATGGAAAGTTAGCTCCACACCTCACATCTCATCCCAGGATAAATTCCAGGCAGACCAAAGACTTAGATATGAAAAATAAAACCACGACAGTTCTAGAAGGAAAGAGAAGGAATTCCTTTAAAGCCCTGGAGTGAGAAAGGCCTTTTGAACTATGATTTCAAATCCAGAAGCCATAAAAGGAAAGTGTGATAGACTGAAAGTCAGTGATGTTTCTCAGTCTTGGAAAAGTGGTCTTATGTAGGAGATGTCCTGTGGGATCCACTCGAGTCACCAGAGATATGTGCTCTAGGGGTACCCCCTATGTGGCTTGGGTGAGCCCTTCTATTGTGGCAGGGCCTCCTACTGTGGGTGTGCTGGCAGCTGGGGCCGTCCCCCAGCTCGGTTAGCTGCCTGGCCCTGCCTCATGTGGGGACTGCTGGCCTGCTGGTGGGCAGGGGCAAGGCTGGGTCCCAAGTGGCCGGTTGTGGGGCCCAGTGAGACCCTCTTTTTATACATTCATGTAAAGGAATACTGAACAGTGGTGGAATGAATGGCCTATAGCTACATACATCAACATAGATAAATCTCAAAACAATGTTATGAAAAATCATGTATATGTAACATGTTACCATTTATATAAAGTTTAAAATTTATAAAATAATACTATATATTGTTTATAGATACACAGATGTAGTAAAAGAAACTGCACGAGAAGTCTAAACAATTCAAATTTGTGATACTAGTTACATTTTTAGTGGGAGTGCACAGGGGCCTTAACAATATCTGTAATATTTCATTTCTTAATATCTGAAGCAAATATGGAATATGGGGAAGGTGTGATAAATCTGGGGTTGGATCCACAGGTTAACTGCTACATTATTCCCTATATTTTTTCTGTATGTTTGGTAATCTCATAATAGGTCACTGCATTTTTAAAAACTTTGTAAAATATCTTCCTTGGAAACTGCTGTCCCCAGAAATGATTGTTCCTCCTCCTTTCCCAGTTTGGGAGCCCCCCAAGCACAAAATACTGCTTGAACAACAGCTATTCCCACTGGTTAATGTGTCATCAGTTGAAGTTTTTTTGTCCAGTGGGCTTCATATAATGTTAGCTTTGACTGTGTTAAATCACATTCTTGAATCTATAAAGTGTCCAATTTAGACCTTCCCCCCACCCCCCGATGCAGGCCTCAAGGGCCACTTTATTTAAAATAATACTGGGAAAAACAAACACTACATTTACTGCTTTGGTTTTGCAAAAATGATAGATGATTAAAATGACTTTTAAATGATGGCACGATTGACCAATTTTTTTTCCTTCATAACTAACAGCTTTTCTGTTCTGTGAGTGTGCTGTTTCAACTCTGGCTGCCCTTGGATAGTTAAAAAGCCAAGTTCAGCTCTTCACCCAGACCAGCTGAATCAGAATCTCTGATATAGGGTCAATTTGGGCTTTTTTTTTTTTTTAATCCCCATATCAAACTCCTCCCTTTACCTCTTCCTTCTCTTTCTTCTCACAAAGTTTAAGAAATAAAAGTTAAGAATGCATCTGATACTAACTACTAAATATAAAATAGATACACAAGTTTTTGCTGTATAGCACAGGGAACTATTTTTTTAATTCTTTTCTGTTTTGGGGGGAGGAGATAATTACATTTATTTATTTTTTTTTGGAGGAGGTACTGGGGATTGAACCCATGACCTCGTCTGTGCTAAGCATGTGCTCTACCACTTGAGCCATGCCCTACATCCCCCTAGCACAGGGAACTACATTCAATATCTTGTAGTAAACTATAATGAAAAAGACTATGAAAATGAATATATGTACGTATATGTATGACTGAACTATTTGCTGTACACCAGAAATTGACACAACATTGTAAACTGACTATACTTCAATTAAAAAAAAACTGAAAGAATGCATCTGAAGCTCATTATGTAGCCCTCCTACCCCTACAGAGGTAACCAGTATCCTGATTTTCTTTTTCCACTTAGAAGATTTTTATAGGTTTTCTGAATTCCAAGTCTTGTTCTCTTTTCCACCCCCGAAGTATTCCTGTTAAAGCTCCCAGCTAAAGAGCAGATGTATGGTTACTGTACTTCCTATTCTGAACAATGTCCATGGGCAAATGATAATTGTAATCACGAGCTCTTGCTTCTACTAAACTTTGCTTACAAACAGATTTGCTCTGTACAGATTTATCCCAGGCTAGACTTGTTCTTTTATCCTTCATAGCTATTTTTATCCTGTAATATTATTTAGTAGGAATAAAATTGAATGGAGATACTCTGAAAGTAAATACAGTCCCTGAGAACTGCTGACATACTTTGGAGTTTCTCAACTCAGGGTATATTGCTAAAGAAATGAACTTCCTACATGATTGATGGAAACCAGGGAGGTGTGGTCATATTGGGAGTGTGACCCATCCTGGTTGCTAAGGGTTATTCTAGCTCCTATGGTGAGTGGACATACATAATGGATATGAGTAGTTGAGTTCCATGAGTTAATGATATCTGAATTAAGAAATATGCAACTCTGAAGATGAAAATAAATGTTTATAATCGACATAAGTGATTGAAAGAAAATAGGAACCTTTTTTTAAAAGGATGAGGAGAAAGATGTCTATAATACTGTAGCAAGCTCTTCTCTAAAGGTTTAGTATGTTCAAATAGATGATTAATTATGAGAGTGAAGGGGGTCAGAGTTTGCCACCCCTAAATATGCTACTTTGGCATATTTTGGCATATTTGTGAGCTGAAGACAGCTGAGAATCAACAGATGCAGAAAGAAGCCTTCTCAGAGTTTCCCTGTTTTGACTAAAAGTAGAATCTTCTGAGAAATGAGGACTGACAGAAATTTCCCTCTCCTGGGGGAGTTTTCTTGCATTGAGGAGGATGGAAAGAGGGCACCACGATTGACCTGCATAAACAAACATTATTAAAATAATACCTGTCTTCTATTAGTTTCCCCATATATTTACCTTCCCACAGTTTACTGCCCCCAGAAGCTCAAAACCCTTTCTCTTGGTCTTGTCACTTCCCCATAGATTTACTAGCCTTTGTTTAAATGGTGTATAAGTTTCTGGGCCTGATTTCCTCTTTGGGGTTTTCATTTTGTTTCTGTAAGTCCCTCCCTATGAAAACGTAATAACTTTTTCTCCTGTTAATCTGTCTTTTGTCAGTCTAATTTGCAGGGCCCCATCGACTGAACATGAGAGGTTAGAGGAAAAGCTTTTTCCTCCCCTACAAATGTGAAGATTAAAGAATTATATTTTTAAATGAATCATAAGGGATAAGTTTAGCTAAAGATTTTTTTTTTCTGAAAAAAAACAAAACAAAACAAAACAAACTTGAGTGGGAAGATATTTCTGTGAAGTTTTGACCACTCCCTTGAGTGATAAACAGAACAGCCAACAATATCCTTCTCTTTTTTAAAGAAAAATGGAAGAAATAGTTGCATTGTTTGTTTTTATTATTTTTGTAACAGTAGGCAGTAGGCTTGGTTTTCTGCCATGACCTGGAAAAAACATACTGAAGTCTGTAGCAGAGCAATGCCCCAGACCCCCAGGTTGTCAAAATCACAGTCAGAATCCTTGTTGAAGAGCTTCTTTGACAATCAAGAATTCATCCTGTAAGCATAACTAATCAATCAGACCATCTTCATGGATTAATCCAATGGTTTTGTGAGTAGAAGTCAGTATTGAAAAACAAACAAACAAACAAAACTCCCCTACAGTGCATCCTAGCGCACAGCATGGCTTCTCTGAAATTGTTTTTGACCTCCCAGGCTTTTCTAAAATCAGCTATGAGTGACTTTTGGCTTTTTCCAAAATGAGTAATCCTTAAGTTAATAACCTTTAGTAAATAAAATAAAAGATAAAATTTGAAGAGAGTTATCTTGAAGAGGAATTATTAAAAGTATATATGGAGCAGTGATAACATTATGAGAAATGGTATACTGCCTCTTAAAACAAACACCTGGACTAGATTCACTGAACAAGTTTTGAGTATCCACTGTTTGGAACAAATTGCACAGTTCTAGAAGGGGCGAACACTAATCTGGATGTCTCTTAACCGCTAGTATGTGGTAAAGCTGGTCTTGGGACTCATAGCCACCCTGAGCCAGGACTACATTCCTAGCACACGTTTCAGGCACACAGTTATCGCTCCATTTTTACCCCCAGTGTTTCCTGACAAGCATTTCTTGCCTATGCCGGTCAGCAGTACTTCTCTGTCCCTGACTTGTCAGTTTGTCTCTCCGTGGACCACTGCTCCAGGTTGCCAATGTACATGTTTTAAAAGGCATTTCAAAAAAGCACATTAATGTGAATCTTTAGGAAATAATTAAGAACCCACATACATATTTAACTCCTTACACAGATATCAGTCAGTGTTGCTTAAAAATAGGGAGAAGCTGGGAACAAATGACATGTGTAATATCTGGAGATTGTTAAGGAAATACAGTAAATCAAAACAGAGGAGTACAGTGCAGTCTAAAGTGGGGGAGGGGGAGATCTTAATGTGGGAAACCTCGTTTGTAATACTGTAAAATGAAAATAGATTATAAAAACGCACACTTGTGATCCTCATTTTATAAATTGATACATATGAATATTATTCATCAGAAAAAGGCTTGGAATGATAAATGCCACTGGATTGTAAATTTTGCTCTGAAGAACTCTAAGCTATCAAGAAGTGCTTCAGGGCTCGCCGTTGTTTGGGGGTCAGCTCCTTTCAGCACCCCCCCTCCTATTTTTAAAATCAGTTTTACATATTGATCTTCTATGTAAGATTCGTTTGAAGAAATGGTTTTGCAAATTTGAAAAATATGCTAATCATTAATATATACTATGAGATTAAGCAGTAGTTATAAAACATCACTAGGTGCTTTTTCCTACTTTTTATTTAATCCCTTAAATCCCAGTTGACCTATTAGCAGGATGTCCGATTACCTCAGGGGTAGCTTTTTTTCTCTTTACCCATCTGCATTTTTCAGATTTTTTTTTATAGTTCAAAGTATTGCTTTGTAATAGAAGAAAACATTTTAATTTTTAAAAGCTAATGAGAGAAGAGCAATGTTTAATCCACTTGACAGTGACATTTAAAGACATTTAAAGCCCTTAGTGAAAGGAGTAGTGAAGGGAGTTCTTATTACTGAGCAGAGTACAGGGTTTGTTTGTATCTGTGGGTTTGTTTCCATAGTAGCAACCTAGGGCAACTGAGAACAGTTGGGTTGGCTTTCCTCTTGAATATGCATTCTTATTATCTTGAAATTAAGTTCCTGTCCTGTTTGGCTATATGATACCAATGACAGGGAGAATCTGAACTGAGCTAGAGAGTACCTGAAGTACATAAGTACATAATCAAGGCAAAAACATGAAAAGTCTTGTTTAAAAATCCCTCTGCAAATAATTATATATGATACTCCTAAATTTGTCCAAGTGTGGAGAGTAACAAAGTGATGTCATATTTCTGAAGTTCCCAGGATAGATGGTCCTATTACATCATGTTCTTTGTTTGTTACGTAAGTAAGAAATGATCTACCAAGATCTGAATCTTATCCTATTAAATTTGAAATGACTGTCCAGTGCTTTTAGTAGGTTAATAAAACACTGGTTCACACTCAGCTTTTAGGGGTGATAATGAGAATAAACATGGAATTGGTTTAAGTAAAATCAGTTTAAATTGAAAATATTTATCTTTTGACTTCCTACCACAGATGCCCTTATCCCCAGGGCACGTTTTTTTCCCCCTCCATTCATTCAGCAATTATTTATGGGGAGCTTCCTGAATGTAAGATGAAGTGTCTGTTGAGCCCTAATCATGGAGTAAGCCCTGTACTCATCATGCAGAGACATTCAAAGCAGGTCCGAGGGAATTCCGCTCTGACTCAGCTTCACAGTGTATGCTTAGCCCATTTAGGGCTCCTCCCGATAAAAATGAATCATGAACCCTTCACTTCATTTGATGAAGGGTGTGAAACAACATCCGCTCTCTGGGGACAACTTTTCTGTGATTTACCTTTGCTTTCTTCCTTCTTGGGAAAAGATGTTCTTTTCTCTCCTTGTCCAAGCCTAATCTACCTGCACTTCTGGTCTCTAAACAGTAACCAGTTCAACTGATTTTCATTTACACCCATCACACTTTATTTAAAACACACTATGTATTACATACTGTGGCTGCCGGTGGGGTCCAGAGATAAAGACAAAGCACAGGCCGTCAAGCAGCTTGCACAAAAGTTTGATAAGTGCTATGAAAAAAGGTAAACTGGAAGTAAGTAGGAGGCGTAGCTGATGTGGAAGAAGGGATGCCAGGAAAGGCTTCCCTGAGAAAGACTGGGCTGCTGAACATTGGGTTTTGTGCGGACTTTAGGAGGAAGATACAAAACACTTCAAAACTAACACACCTCAAACTGAATTCATTGTCTTCCTCCCCTGATCTGCCCTCCTATGTTTCCTTTCTGGGAAGCTGTCACCTGTTGTCAGCTCCATCACCTCGTCATCTGAGACAGAATCCTGGGGACCAGCCTAGATTCCCTTTTTCTCTGACCTTCTTCCGAAGGGGAGCCAGCCTGTTGGGATTACCACACATGAGGTGGCACTGGGATGGGTGGATCTTGGGCCCATTCGAAGCAGGACGGGTGTTTATCCATCATGACATAGCTAGGTGGAGAAACAGAGTCAGTCAAATGATGTTGGTTTGCAGCTAGAAAAACAGGATTGAGCACTGAGGCTTTTGATACAGATTCAAGACTTTCCCATTGAGTTTGGGCATGCTCTTGGAATTCTCATCCACTTTCTTACTTGAACCACCCCCTTAATTTCCACCATCACAGAGTTCCACTGAACAGTTCTGGCTGTCATCCAAACACCAAAATGCCACGCAAAGGCCAAAATGCTTCTCTTTCCGGCCTGACCTCTGTCAGTCCTTCATGATCCCTCTAGGCTGAAGTCACACTAATAGTACCACTTGCACACCTAAGCCCAACAGCTGTTCATATGTCACTGCGTTTGTACATGCTGCTGCCTCGGTAGAATGACCTTTCCACTGAAGAGGGCCTGGTGAATTCCTCCTACTCAGTCCTCTGTGATCCAACACACTTGATGACTCTCCTTGTCATCCTGATTCTCCCAGGCACAGACAGTTGCTTTCTTCTCTTTCTTCCAAAAGCTCTGTTTACATAAGTGCCACAGAAGCACTTTGCACGCCCTCTCTTCTCTGGTAGACTGAGTTCATGAGGGCAGGAACCACATATTACCCATCTTCATAACTGCTAGCAGCGAAGCCAACACCTGGCACGTAGTAAGTTCCTGATCGAGGTGTATTGCTTAAATACTGTCTTATAATAGCTTTTTAAGTATATATATACCTTGTGCAAGATTAAGCTCTATCTCACGTGACAACCAAGATGCCCTCCTGGGAAGGGATGAAGGACCATGACCGAGTGGGGAAGAGAGCTGTGATTATGGGCCCAGTGCGGCAGCCATGTATTTGCTGATCCTGCTCGAGGTTGCATATTTTTCGGTTTCCCTCTATTGTTTCTGCACGATGTTAAAGTATTTGGTCCTAGTCCAAATGATATCACATGCAGGGAGACAGACTTCCCAAACTAAACGGACTTCCCATTCATGTGTATAGGTAAATCAGTTATTTGACACCCTGGCTACACATTACAGTCATTTGGAGAATTTAAGCATTTTTAATGCCTGGACCCCACTTCAACGAATTAAATCAGAATCTCTGGAGCAGAGCCAGGCATCCGTGCTTTAAAAGAGCTTCCAAGTGGATTTGCAGATACACACTACTATATGTAAAATAGACACACAACAAGGTCCTACTGCATAGTACAGGAAACTATATTCAGTAGCTAGTAATAGCCTATAATAAAAAACAATACGAAAAGGAATGTATATATGTATAACTAAATCACTATGCTGTACACTGGAAATTAACACATTGTAAACCGACTATACTTCAATGAAACATATTTTTAAAAAGCTTCCCAGGTGATTCTCAGGGCTAGAGTGGCAAAGCGCTGAGTTACATCATTCGCATCTTGTCATTATCCAGCTCAGGTGTGAGTTTTTCTTAGCTGCATCCAGAACATGATGGTGGAACGTGTCAAGTGGCTGTTAATACCAGTAAGTGTAGCCGCCCCACCTGTTGTATTTATTGCATGACTAGTGACAGTCAGAGAAAATGACGAAGGTCAGCATTGATTCATTTGATATCTTTGGTGAAAGAGGAGTTAAGGTCAAATTTGAGGAGACTTCCAAACTACCAAATTGACTGTTGATAATATTTATGTGTCTCTGCTATGTGCTCACCACTGCCTCCGACTCTGGGGGGCAGCAGAAGCAGTAGAGATGAGGTCTTTGTGCTCAAGGGAGAAAGGGGAAGGGGAAGGAATGAATGGTGACAATGGTATTTATTCCTGTGTTCTAGGCACTTTCTGTAAGTCATCGCGTGTGAGCCTTATGACAACCTGCCCATGAGATGTGACTATCATCACTTCACCCATAAAGAAAAACTGATTCTCTTAGTTCCTTCTTTCACAAAATGGGAATATTAATTGTTTTTCTGTCCTTTTTGAAGATTAAATGAGTTAATGCACATTAAGCTCCTAGTGTCACTGTACACACCAAGTACTCACAAATTGTTAGCAATTACTGTTATTGCCTTAGATCTCAACGCTAGCAGGTGGCAAGGGAGTGAGGATTAAAAGCTAGGGCCACCTGATTTCAGAACCATGAACTTTTCGCTACGCCTTGACCCCAGGTGGGGATTTAACAATAACGCATGACACAGCAATATGAAATTGCAGTAGATGCAAAACACAATGAAGTGTCAAAGGCAGGTGGAGGAAAGAGCAGGAGATATGCGCATTCGTATTCAGGGAAGGAAGCCATTGAGTGTGAAGCACAAGGTATAGAAATAAAAAATCTGGATGTTTCGATGGTGGCTGCTGCTGGGCTTCAGCTTCCAGTCGTGGAGGGTGAAGTGGCCAAGACAAGCACCCTGGCACCCTGTGCCCTGCCGCTGAGGCCCAGGGTGGCGGTGGGAGACAGCGCTGCAGGTAAAACTTGCTTCCTGATCAGTGACGCAACCAGTGCATTTCCTGGAGAATAGATCCCCACTATCTTTGATAACCATTCTTCCAGTATTATGGCAGATGGAATACCTGTGAGTCTGGGCTTACGGATACAGCTGGACAAGACGATGATGACGGAGCACACCCCCATCCTATCCACAAACAGACGTATTCTTAATTTGCTTTTTTCTTGTGAGTCCCGCATCTTTTGAAAATGTCCATGCAAAGTGGTATCCTGAGGTGTGACTCTGTTGTCCCAATACTCCCATTGTCCTAGTGGGAACTCAGCTTGATCTTTGGGATGATGACGACATGACTGTGAAACTGAAGGAGAAGAGGCCGACTGCCGGCATGTACCCTCACGGCGCAGCCACGGCTGCGGGGGGCTGTGCCGTGAACCCCTCGGCGCGCTGCGCTCTCACACGGCGAGGCCAAACGTGGTGTTTGCTGAAGCTCTTTCCGCGGTTCTGTCCACCTCCAGTCGGGAAGAGGAAGAGAAAACGCCGCTACTGCAAATGTCTGAGCCCCTCACTCCTTGCCCCATACCCCTGAGGATTTTTTACACTTTGCTCAAAAATGTTGCCACCTCCACACTCGATGCCAAGTTTTTGTTGCAGATTAGTTTCCCCATAAAACATTCGGAAACAAGCAGTAACTTTAAATTTTTGTTTGTTTAAAGGAGGAGTTCAACCTTTCATGTTCTATTAAAATTTAGCCCTAAAATGAAAAAAAAACCAAAAACATCTGAATTCAAGTCCTGCCTTCACTGTGTGCTAGCAAACTGACTTAGGGCTAATTACATTGAAGCTAATTTGCAGAAATAGTGGCCTCAATTTCTTCATGTGCATAAAATAGTAATAATAATAGTACCTATTTTATGGTATCTTTTTTTTTCTTTGCAAAATGAAGTGAGATCATCTACGTAAAAGGCTTATGTTAGTGAAGTAGTTGGGTTTTAGATAGAGGAGAGAAATTGAAGATAGGACAGAAGAAACATGGGCCTGCCATGACCTAGCTCTGTTGCTTTGCACAAATTTCCTGACATCCTTGCTTTCAGTTCCCTGCTTCTTAAATAAGGTAGGTAAGCAGATAGCAGCTTGGCAGACATTCAATAAATGGTAGCACCATCGTTCTCCTTCCAATCTCTTATAAAATGAGATAACTGAAATGGGTTACTGGTTCACAGCCTGGCTGGTTATCAGGATCATCTTTGGAGGGTTAAAAAAAAGAAGAAAAAACTGATCAGATGTGTGTGTTGAGAGCCGCAGACTCTGATCTGTGAGGTTCGTTCACTGTCTGATGATTGGTAATGTTTAACCCCACGAACAATATATGACTTGTGTTTAAACTGTTGGCTTATTTTTCTACAAATCATTTGAGTCCCTTTATAATATTATGTAACAATAAAAGAGGAGACTTATCAGGATCAGGGAACCTTATTTTGAGGATGAAATGTAACAGTGCAGGAAGGCAGTTAGCACAGTGCTGGTCGAGGTGAGGATCAATAAATGTTATTGAGAAGTGGATGAACAGATCAACTACTGCACTCCCGCAACATCACTTTTTAAGATGGGTTTGGAAAAACACTGGGTGACTGATGGATGTCATATTCTCTAGAGCACAGGTATTCTGTCATATTGATTAAGGACGTGGCAAGGAAGTATAAAGTAGTGGGGGGAGTAGTGCTTTCCGGGAGTCAGGGCTGGGCAGGAGTTCTGTGACTGACTTGGTGTGTCTGGGTGACTGAGGAGACAACCTGAGAGGTGGGTAGGGGAGGGCGCTGTGAATTAAGGTCCTATTACAGAGGCCCTGAAGGCTGAGGAGAGAAATGTAATTCTGGTGGAACTGTTGAAGCTTCATTTGCTGACTTTATGGCTATGGCCACCTCTCACAAACTCACAGGGCAGCTCCCTATGAGAATGTCTTGTACTCCCAAAGCAATTTTAAGGACATATGCACAGGAGCTGGGGAAGAGAAGGCACTAGGAGGCAAGCCCATCTTTGTTTTCTTCTGGGGGAAAGATAGTAAAAAGAAAGTGTTCAGGGCGATGTTCCCCTCTGACACAGTGTGTACCTCTAAAGGGCATGATGCAAATTGTTGGTCATGCTTTCCTTCCGTGAATTTGTATTGGTGACAAGCCCTGTGCCCTGCCCCCTAGCCACCCCAGAATGACAGAAGCCCATAGCCCTCTATTAGGTTTATTTATTTTTTTAGAGGAGGTACTGAGGATTGAACCCAGGACCTTGTGCATACTAAGCATGTGCTCTACCACTTGAGCTGTACCCTCACCTCCATAGCCCTCTAATGGACTTCTGGTCCCAGTGCGTGCCATAGGGCAAAAAACACCTGAGTGATTATAGCTCATTGTAAGCTGGCCATTGGGAAGAATTTCACTGTTCCTCCTGGGAACCCATTATGACTTGTGACAAACCGCCGCATGGCCTGGTTGTCCTTATCTTTAAAGTGAAATCATTTATGTTACAGTTTGTACTGCTCCAAGTCCAGGCATTTGCAAATAATTTATAGTCTGTAACCACATCCTAAGCATACTTTTAGGCAAGGGGCCAGCAGCCATTCCTCCTTCCCCCTTTTCGCCTCTTGGATTCTCGTTAGTTTTCAAGAGCCTTGAGGTTGAGACTGAGCAGGACCTTGTGGGGCCTTCATAGTGACAGACCCCCCCCCCCACCCTGGTGTCCCCTGCTTCTTATTTGTAGAAAAGTTTTAGCCTCCTAGGCCTTCCCCAAGTTCCAAAGATTAAATTTAATTAGAGAAGTGAGAAACTGCAGAAACAAAGGAAAACAGTCAAAGCAAGACAAAATAACAGTTTACCCATAAAACAAAGTCAAGGGCCTTTAGTTCCTCCTCAAGGGCTATAGATGATCTCCTGAGCCATATCCAAGAATTGTTTTGTAGATACCAAAACCCTCACCAGGTGGAAGAAGTTAACTGCATGCTGACCCCAGATCTGCTGCTGATGGTAACTCCTGAAACACCACCCTGTTACCTCACCATCACCCAGTCAGAAGAACGTCCACAAGCTGATCAGGCCCCCTACAACCCTCACCCTCATGTTGCCTCTAAAAAGCTTTCCTGAAAGCCATTGGGGAATTTGGATCTTTTGAGCATGTGCTGCCCATTCTCCTTGTGTGGCCCCTCATTGGGTGCCTTGCAATAAATGCCGTACTTCCTTCACCACCCTCCAGTGTCAGTAGGTTGACTGTGCAGGGCATGGGGTGAGAGGACCAAGTGTGGGTCAGTAACAAGGTCAGGGACTGGGGTTCACTCCCCTACCACCTGCCGCTGCACCTGCCACCACACTGTCTCGGAGCATGCGCATGAGACTGATCGCTGCTTCCCCTGGGATTTTAACAGGGGTCTCTCAGCTTACTCAGTTCACAGAACACATATTGTCTTGTCATTTATAATGTGCACGGAGCTCTGTTTAGAGAGAATGACTACATTTCAGTTAGCAGCCAGATTCCTACTCCTGCACAGTGATGGTGGTTTTATTTTCTTAAGAGATTTCTCAGATCAATGCCTTTTCCACGGACACCCCAAATTCCCCTCACAAAGCTGTGTGGACATTTTAGAACAGCCAAACGAATGGTGAGTGTGTAAACATGTGTGCCTGTGTGGCATTCTATATTTCCTGGCTAAGATTTTGCAAATATGTTGGTATTTTGTAAGCCTAGTGGTCAGAGGGATGATCAAAACACTTAGTTGAAACTACTCTTCTAGTTATAACTTGTTCATTCCAAACCTTAGAGGTATAGATTGGAGTGGCATTGAACATCAAAAATAATATTCGGGGATTTGTTTTCTTCTAAAGCCAGGTTGATTTGCTTCTGATATTCTCAGAGATGGTTCCTCCTGATGAACAAACACAATGTGTCCCCATGTTACTCTTGGTCGGTTTTTGTCATTTCTGGTACAGGCAGTCTCTACTTTTGTACATCACATGTTCTTGGAAATGTGTTTCCAAGCTGAGTACCTGAAAGTCAAGTGATTGATTGACTCACTTGTTATAAAGAGCATTCTATTCCCAAAGACTCAAAACATATCAAGTTTATGTGGGGCTCCTTTCCTTGGAAACAGGCAGCTGGGCATGTGTCAATCAGGGGTACCTTGCCCTGGGGTGAGGGTAGGAACAGCAGAAGGGGAAGGGAGATGCTGGGCTCTGTCAAGTGATTCTAGGTGGACCCCCCAGAGCGTGTTGGGTAGTGTGGGGACAGGGAGAGTAAGCTCCAGGGTTCCAGATGTCAGGCACTGTGGGGTCTGTGGGTCCCTTCAGGTAAAGTAGGGACAGGAATGTGGTCATGAGAAGACGTGAAGGAGGGGTGTCTATGCTGAGTGGCCGTAAGTAAAGGCAAGCAACTTTCCCTGACACCTTGCCTAAGACTGATGCTCCACAGTGAAGGCAGTTAACAGGTGATGGCCAGCTGTCATTGGCCAGCTGAAGTAGGAATGTTTGGTCTTTTGTTATGTCTTCCATGCATCTATTTAATATTCTTGATCTTTCCTCTAGAGCTAGGAAGGTTTTCCAGGAAAAGTGGCTTGTCAGTTGAAAAGTCATCCTGACAAAGGAGGAGGGAGAGGGTAGGTGGGCATAATACATGCAAAGGCCCCAGAGTGGGTGGCAGATGAATCCGGGGGAGTGGAGAAGGCTCATGTGCTGAGGCACAGAGAGTGGGCTGTAGGAAGGTAACCGTTGGAGGAAGATCAAATCACACTTGGCCTCATAGACCACATTAAGGATGTGAGGCTTTGGCCTAAAAGTGGTGGGAAGCCAAGGAGGGATTTTAAAGAGAAGCATCAAAATTAGATCTATGGTATGAAAATATCCTTGAGTGCTGTGTAAAAAGTAGCTGGAATGAAGCAAAATTAATGTAGGGAGACCAGGTGGGAGGTTGCTGACGTACAAGGAGGAGGGAATAGGGACTTGGACTAGGAGGGGAGTGGTAGAAATGGAGGTAACAATTATGGTAATGGGACAATGTGGGAGAAGGAGAGGGAGGTTTTAAGGATAACGCCTAGGTTTGTGCATTTCAAAAGTGTGTGGACCAATAATGTATACAAAGAATTATACACCATGACCAAGTGGGACTTATTCCAGGCTTGCAAAGCTGGCTCAGTATTCAAAATCAGTTAATATAATCTACCACATCAACAAGCTTAAAGAAGAAGAATCATGTGATCATATCAATTGATGCAGGAAAAACATTTAATGAAACTGAAAATCTAGTCATGATGAAAATTCTCAGTGCGTTAGCAAGGAAGAGGAGTTACCTCAACTTGATAAAGGATAAACCACATATCCAACAAAGGACAAATATCTAAATTAGCCTTTGAACCCAAGAGGAAAGATACAAACCACCCAGTTAGAAAATGGACAAAGGCATGAATCGACATTTCACCAGATTAGGACATTTGGCTTAAAACAGGCCCATGAAAAGATGCTCAACATCACTAGCCATCAGGGGAATGCAGATAAAAACTACAGTGGGTTATGACTACGCACCTGTCAGAATGGCTAAAATGAAAAATGATGACAAGCTCATACACTGGAGAGGGTGTGGAGAGACTCGATCACTCATACTTGTTATATAAAATGGCACAGCTGCTGTTTCTTATAAAACTAAACATTCAATTACCATATGACCCAGAGAGTGCACTCTTGTGCATTTATCCCAGAGAAATGATAACTTATGTTCACACCAAAACTGGTACAAGAGTGGTCATAACAGCTTTACCTGTGATAGCCAAAACTAGAAACAACCCAGACGTCCTTCAACAGGTGATTGGTTAAATACACTGTGTTGCATGTATTTCCCGGAACACTGTTTAGCAACAAAAGAACAATCAACTGACACATGTAAGAACTTGGATGAATCATGAGGAAATTATGCTGAGTGGAAAGAATTAATCCTCCCAAATTATATACTGTGTCATCCCACTTATGGAACATTTTGATATAACCAAATTTTAGAAATGGACGGCAGATTATGGGTTGTCAGGGGTTCGGGGTGAGGGTTAGGGGTGATGCGGTGTGGCAGGGAGGTGGGTGTAGTTACAGAAGAATAACACGAGGTTATCTTTGAAATCTTGGAACTCTTCAATTTCTTGACTGTGGTGGTGTATCCACAAACCTCCACAAGTGATAAAATTGTAAAACAAAATACACACACGCACAAGTACAAATAAGACTAGGAAATCTGAATAAGATCAGTGAATTGTATCAATGCCAATATCCTGGAGGCACTTTTCTGTTTGTTTGACAAAGTGTTACCATTGAAGGAAACTGGGTAAAGTGTATATAGGATCTCTCTTAAGGGAAAAAAAAAGACTGGATCGTGGGGACATTTACTGAAAAGAGCCATAGTCTGAGGCTATTGGTATCAGAATAAACTCCAAATTCCGTATCACAGCATTTTGCACTTTGTTGTACTTGTCCCAATTTGTATTTTTAGGCTGTCTGCCGTGACACACTTTCTAAGCTCCTTGCCGTTTCCCTAAATGCTTAGTACACTCTATACAGGGTGGGGGGTATGTATGGCTTAGGGCATTGGCCCCCTGACGTGGCTACGGGTCAGAGTCCCTCCTTTGCCTCCCCTAATCCAGTGTAGGGATCCTGATCTTTGCTTGAACCATTTAGTCACCATGAGCTTGAAGTTCTCACCCTTAATTCTAATAGTTTACCAAAGTATTTTCCCAGACTATTCTCTCCTATTCTGGTGCTAGTGATTAAGATAAAAATGTCACCTTTTTAGCGGTTCCTTTGCCTGGCGTTTCCTGCCCCCAACTCTGCCCCTCCCTCTTCTACCCCTATAAAGCTACTTCATTAGTAAAGAATTCTTGTCAGTTCAGCCAGACAGAATGCTTCCTTCTCTGAAATCCCAAAACCCTTTTGTCAATAGTTTATACTCTGTTTTGGTTACGCATATATCAGCTTAATGTTTCCACTAGACTAGGAACGACTTGGGGGCAGAGTCCATCATCTTTTAGTCTCTCAGGCTGGGCGCTGTGGAGACAGACATCAGTAAAACGCCTTTAAAGGCCTTGAGGCTCTCACAGCCCTGTGGGGGACATGGTTTTATCAATATATCCCTCCATTTTTCACAAGCTGTGGAGGAGCCAAAGATCGGTGCCCCATTTCAGTTTTTCTGAGGCCCCGTCACAGTAAGAGGCAGATGAAATCTGCAGCGGTTGATTCTACACGTTACTTTGTGCTGTTGCTGCTTCGTTCAAGTTGCTGAAGCCAGAGACTCTCCAAAGGAGTGGCCCACTTGGGAAAAGAGATGTGGAGGGTGAAATGGCTGATGTGGGAGTTCCATCCCATCTTGGAAGATAGCAAGTCTGTAGGGCTTTGAGACATGAGGCAAAAAACCCGAAATGGAGGAAAAATATAAACACACACACACACACACCCCAACAGTAAAAAAAAAAAAAAAAAGAAAGAAAGAAAATTATATTGTTGTACTGTTTCCCTTTTAGATCTCACATTTGTGAGCATGAATAATGTGTCAGTAATCTAAAATCACAAAGCTTTCACTAATTTAGAAGCCTACTACACATGGGCATGGTGGGTAACAGGAATGGTATAGAGCAAAAGCTTACTATTTTGAACCTTACAGTGCGCTCAGAAGCTGTCCCTTCATGGTAAGGCAGACATGGTAAGTTTTTATCTTGTCATTGAGACTCCTTCATAAAGTTCGTTAACTGGCTACATCTCCCAAATCTGAGTTGCTCACACTATGTGTCCATTGCAAAGTAATGTGGGCCTCTGCTCTGAGGTCACTTAGATGCACACAGGCTGATGGAGCCTCCATCACCTTGTAGAAGCACCATGTGGAACATATGGCTTCCTTGGTCATCAAATGGGAGGAGAAAGTGCATCAAAATCTCATACCTAATCTTTGACATTTTTGTCCATTTGTTAGAACTAGTCACATGGCCCCATTAACTGGAAGGAGGCTAGGAAGCTGGCTTCCATGGGCCCCAAAGGAGATCAGGATACTGTGTGCACTACAAATGTCTAACAGACAACCAAGCTTGTATTTTTAGATCCTAACTCTGATAAGAATTAACGCTAGTAACAGGTAAAATGTATTAAGCATTTCTATGTACTACACATTTTATACAGATTATTATATGTACTCCTTATAACATCTTTATGCCTTATAATTGCCTCCACTTCCTATATGAAGAAATTGATGTTTAGTTGTATTAAGTGACTTGCTAGGAGTCACAAATTAAGGGAGCTGAGATTCTGCGGGAACCCATTTTGAAACCTAGCTGCTTACACTGTGCCGTACTTCTCCCTGATGTGAAGGATCCTTCGATGAGCCAGGGAATTTCGGTGAGATCAGCTGAAAATTCAAATGAGAAATGACAAAGATGCTGCTACTCAGACTTTGTGTGGATGGAGAGAAGCGGCATCAAGATGAGCTGACAGGACGTGGTGATGGATTAAATGTGGGGTTGTGGGGCAGCAGTGAGTCAACAAGGACTCAGTTTCCAAGCAGTTTGACTGGGAGGGGTATAACATGC
This sequence comes from Camelus bactrianus, assembly GCF_048773025.1. Taxonomy (NCBI): domain Eukaryota; kingdom Metazoa; phylum Chordata; class Mammalia; order Artiodactyla; family Camelidae; genus Camelus; species Camelus bactrianus. The sequence goes on from NC_133542.1 coordinate 22,373,995, forward strand.
TATGAGAAATGTGGGAGGGGACGTCAGGCTGGCAGGCAAAATACAGATTTGGAGCGGGGGTGGAGATGCTGATTTGGGAATCCCACACTTGGATGACAGTTTACCTGGGTGGTAAATAAGATCATCCAGGGAGAAAACAGAATGGACTGAGAAAAGGGTCAAGACAAATTGTGGGGTGGGGCTGGGGGAGGTATGGGATCCTTCAGTTTCCAGAGAGGAAAGAAGAGTAAGGAATGATAAGGAGCCGAGCGCATCTATCGGAGGGTCTCAGACCTCTGTCTCCATGACAACGTGGACCTCGCTGAGAACAAATTCCCTTTTATCAGAGAGTGTTCATCTCTATTGGTTACAGCATAGGATCCTAACCAGGATTTTTCCATTAGACATATTTTTCCCCCATCCTGGGTATTGATAAGCTCTGGTGTTCAGCTTCAATCTCTCAGACTTTAAGAATGGGTATTTAACTGATAAGATTAGAAACTAGTGAATCTAAAACATAAAAGAATGTGCCATCTTGAACATTGCAGGTATGACAAAGGCAGGAGGAAGACAACAATTAAGATAGTGTTTCAGGGTGGGAATGGGGTAAACTTGGTAAACTCTGAAATTCTCAACTGGGCAGAAACGCCAATCCCTCTTCCGTTTTTTACCCTTGTCTTTGTTGGCTGTTTTTAAGCATTAGAAGAAGCATTCCTGCTCTAGGAAGTCTTCCCTGACTAAAGCAAAGTCATGTCCTCCTCAAGCTCCCTTGGTACTTACAACTTATTTCTAAAGAGGTTACAAACTGTGTGCACACAGATAATGTAAAGTGCCTGGCACCTTGTGCACGATCAGCAAATGCTAGCAGCTATACGTGGAAAATAAGTATATAATCAAAGCTGCGAATTTTCTCCCAATAGTCATTCCCAACGTCTTCCTTTTAGTTATACGACCCTCTGAGTTTTGCTGTGTATACCGCTGCCCAGCTAGAGATTATATTTCTCATATTCCCTTGTGTGTGACTTTAAGTTATGGCTAATGAGATGCAAGAACTGATGTGTAAAACTTCTAGGTCATGTACTAAGAAGGGTACCATGTGCTCTCCACTTCCTCTGCTCCCATCCTGCAGGTTGAAATGTAGATTTTGATAGTGGATTAGGGCAAACCCCTCCTCCCCCGGCTGGGGATGAGGAAGAAACAAAATAGAAGGAACCTGAGTCCCTAAGTGACCTTGAGGATCTGTGCCACTCAAACCTCTTGGACTACCTTCCAAGCTCACCCTTTAGTCAGAAAATAGTAAACCCTCTATATTATTTAATCTGCTGTAATTTTGTTCTTTGTCAAAGCTGTCAAATTGAGATCCAAACTGTTATCTAGAAGGGATTAGGGTAATCCTTTATATATATGTATTAGTCAGGATTCTTAGCTGCAAGCAACAGAAACCATTGAAGGCTAACTGAGGCAGAAAAGGAATTCATTAAAAAGCTACTAGAAGGATATCTTGCTTATTTTCCAGATAGCTCAGAGAACCAACTCAGAGACTTCACAACCAGAAACAATGCCCATTATCATGCCGCAGTCTGGGTCCCACTGTACACAGACTCTGCAGCTCTTGTTGTCAATGCTATTGACACTAGATGGACACTGACCACCTTCACTAGGACAATTGCTACAGCTGTTTTTGGAAACGGCTTGTAGCAGCTTCCACTGTCATGACCCATATTCATATGGATTCTGCAGGGTATCTGCTGGTTCAGGTACAAGCTTTGAATTCAGCACCTGAATCGAACACCTGTGATTGTGTGCATCCTAGCTACGAGGGAGGCTGGGGAAGCAAATCTGGCATTTTCAGCTTTTCAAATGAATAGGTAACTTTGCCTTAGGCAGGAGTTCTCTCAACAAAGAGTTTCAGATGCTAAGTGGCCAAAAACAATGACAGATGATTTCTGAACAGCAGAACTTCTTTTACAGGATTGAGGGTGAATCTTTGTAGGCTCTCTAGTTTGTCATTCAGAAAAGTAGGTGGTGGTGAGAAAAGGACCTTTATTAAGCACATACTATAGGCACATAGGTAGCTGTTGGGTATTTAGTTATGAGTGAGAAATCACCCCTGTCTTCTAAAGCTCAGAGTCCAACAGCTGAGGCAAAATGTACATAGGTGATTCTAAACTTTTTTTTGTATTATAGTTTGTATATATAACTTATATATTATGGTGAAAATAGTTATACAGTCAATCTTCTTTATTTGTGGATTTGGTATTTTGAACTCACCAACTTGCTAAAATTTATTTTTAACCTCAAAATCAATACTCATGGCACTTTCAAGATCTCTCCTATGCTCCTTTGGACTGGCATTACTCATCTGCTGGTTCCTTCATTAATGAATTAAATAGATTTTTAGTGTGTGTTTGTATGTTTGTATTAGAGTCATGTTTTTAACTTCCTGACATTCTGAAATTATAATTTTAGACCTTTAAGGCTATGTATTCTAAATCATAATATGCAAAGCAGTGGAAAATTTGAGTCATCCAATGCTCACGCTCCCAGCTGAGTGGAACGAGGCAATGCTCTGCCTTCTCATTTTTCTCTCATGCTGAAAACCATGTCCTTTTTGTAGTCTATTTAGTGCCTTTTTTTTTTTTTTTTGCATTTTTGTGCTTCTCTTTGGTGAATCTACTGCTTAAATGGCCCTCAAGCATAGTGCTGAAGCACTGTCTAGTTCCTGAGTGCAAGAAGGCTGTGATGTGCCTTACAGAGAAAAAGTGGGTCTAGATGAGCTTTGCTCAGGTCTAAGTTATAATGCTGTTGGTCATGAATTCAATGTTAATGACTCAACAACATACGTTAAATGAATATATCTTTAAACAGAAACACACATAAAACCAGGTTAGGTATTGATCCATTGACAAAAGTGTTGTGACCAGAAACTTGCAGGAAACTAACCTTGTATTTCCCCCAGGAGCAAGGGTTCAGTATTTGCTAATTTGGTATTTGTGACAACTTTATAGGAAGTAACTACCATGAATAATGAGAATGAACCGTATTATTTTTTTCTAACTTTAGAGATGATACAAATCCATTGTAAAGTAATGTATACAACAGAGGAACACATAAGGAAGAAAGTGAAAAACACTGTAAGTCGCCCCACTCAGAGAAAACTGTTATGGAACCAGGTCCATTTACGTGACGCACAGCAAGCCAAATGCTGACATGCTGAGGTTGGCAGCAGAAAAAAGGTTCACTTGCGGGTAGCCAAGCTAGGAGACGAAAGAACAAGTCTCAAAATGGCCTTCCCAAGGCGCGGGGCTGGGGTATTTGTTGGATAAAGAAGCAGGGTGGTCTGAGGCATGGGGAGCGTGGGGAAAGGTGATTGGAAATAAGAAAAAAATGCAGTTAATTGTCATTCTGTGCAGGTGTAACTGAGCTACAGGCATCTTCTTGGGATGCATGTTCAGAAAATGGTGGTGTTTTCAAGTTATGAGGGGGAGTTTTGCACCCTCTTACATAAGGAGGTCACCAAGCAGACATTCACAAGTGCCCTGTTGGAAGGTCAGTGGTCCTAACCAGTCTTAACCGGTTTGAGCTTGAACTGGGCACAGCTGACTCCAACTTCCTGAAAAGACCTTGGCAAACATCTTACTGTTTAGGCTATGTGCCACTTGGAGGACATACAAGTTTTTGTAGCAATAGTTAAAGCAAGCTTGATCAGTGAAGGCAGGTTTCAGATTTAATGAGTCTATCTGATGATTACTCTCTGTTTCAAAACTGCTCACATTAACTATTTTGGTAAAAATTATTTCAAATCTTTCCTTTTCATGTACATATACGCACATTATTTTAGATCAATGGGATGACATGATTGTGATTCTATAATTTCTTGATTCAACATGTGAATTCTAATTTTAGAATTTTCAGAAAGTTAAAAGCATGACTGAAAAAACAAATTAAAAAAACAAACAAAAAATAAAAACATGACTCTAGAACAAACATACTGTGAGCACATGTTTAAAAACATATTTAATTTGTTAATAAGGAAACCAGTAGATAATAACACTGGTTCAGAGGAGCAGAGGAGAAACATATGTATCTATAGCCCTATACAGCACTGAATGAAAAAATATAAATTGAAGTTGATAAATGGATGTAAAGTCAGTTAATGTACTTCAGGGCAATAAAACTCTAACCTTTGAGGAAAACTTTTCTACTGGATAGAGTTTGCATCTTATCAATTATTTATAAACAAACATCTAACTGGGGCCAATCATTAGTAAATTGTAAGTCAAATAAAAATTACAGAGAGCCTTATGCTCTTTAGGCAGGATTATAAAATAATGCTCTAGTAAATATATTAAGAAAAATTATAACACATTAAATATTGACCCTAAGCTCCTAAATTTTCTAAAATATAATCGAAACACTGTTGAACAAACAGTTTTGTTAGGATGGACTATGCTCTGTGTCACCAAATGATTAACATGGTTACAAACAGTATTTGTCCTGCAGGTGGTCATGTCTCTGAATCTGCAAGACCTTTGAGGCAGGAACCTGGTGTTGACACTCAGTGCATTTTTCAAAACCATCTAAGTGAGATTCTGATATTCTACTAATTGTTTTTGGACTGTAACTCAAAACTTTTCCTGAAAAGTGTTTGGGGAATATTAATATAATTTTTTTCTTATGTAAATGTTGGCTGAAAACTGTAATGAGAAATATGTATATTCTAAGAAGTTTGGGTGTTTAAAATTAAGAGGCAGTCTACCAAAAAAACAGCAGAGACATTTTGGCAGGGCATCTCTTTAGTATATTCTGAAAATTCTTCTCTCCACTCCTGTGTTCGCCAACAGTTTCTCTCCCTGTAGGTAAACAGTGTATTCTGTTTCTTCTGTATCATTCCAGATTATTCTCTGCATAAAAAAGTAATTAACGTATCTAAAGGATGGTGAATGTGATACTTCCTGTTGCCTTTTGCTTTTGGAAGCCCCAAAGACCTAAGAATAAAACAGTGAGTGCAAAGGACCTGCCCCTTCCTATTCACAGACAAGGCAGGAACTAGACCATCTCTTAGCACATGCAGACAGAGTGAGTTCCCAAATCTGCTTTGTGACCTTGGATTATTATCCACTTCAAAGTGATGCAAGAGAAGGCTGTGAATTCGTTAGAGGTCATTGGAATAATATGAGTAAAGCGGATTCTAGGAGACAGAATTGTTGTGTCCTCTGCAAATTCTCCCTGACCCAACTCTGGTGAGGAGAGAAGTAGGGGATGGAGGCTGTTCCTTCCTTTCAACTCAAAGGAATTTTCAATAAAATGACTCAGAAAACTTGATAGGCAGCCACCTGAGCTGAAGGACAGAGGGAATGGTGTCTGTCTATGCTGGGGGAGGTCTAGGTGAAGTCTAGCTGGGGACTCAGCAGGAAGGAAGGGCTTCATTAGAGGTGAGCTGCCCATCCTCTGATGTCAGAGGCACGTGTGTGGTTCTCAGACACCATTAGAGGAGACACACAGAGTGACTGTAGGTTGTCTTTAACAGAACCTTCAGACATTCTCCAGGAACACCTGGGGAGGTGATGGATCTCTCCCCACAGCCCTCCCACCCCTTCCCCCATCAAAAGAGGCATTTTCTATAGGCAGCGCTGGGGATGAGGGAAGCTAAAATTCATACCTGTAGAAGTCACCAATCAGCAAAGGCCCCTTGTGACAGGAAGGATTAACATTTGCCCACAAGGAGGGCACCAGTACTAGTCATATAAAAGCTTTTGTGCTTTTATATCTGTCATTCCAACCTTAGAGGGTTCCCACATTTTAAATTTTTATTTATTTTTATTTTGACTTGAAATGTATTTGACATATAACATTGTGTAAATTTAAGGTGTACAACCGGTTACTTTGATTCATTTGTATATTGTAATATAATTGCCATTGTAGCAATTGACAATGAGCACCTCTATCATGTTATGTAATTATCATTCCTTTTTAGTTCTTGGAATAATAATTAGTTCTAGTCACTTAGCAAGTTTAATGATTGTAATATAGTATTGTTGTCAATATTCATTATATTGTGCATTAGCTCTCTGGGACTTACTACTCATTGCAAACTTGTACCCTCCAACATTTCTCTTCTGTGAGGGCCCCAGATTGTAGCTAGTGATCGGGGTAGGGAGGAAGAGTGAGAAAGAGGAAAGAAACAGGCTGTCTTCTCTTTCCCCTCTACAGAAACTTGGAATGGGGTGGAGGGAATTTTAAATTGAATGACATGGATTTTTATAATTATTACGCTGGACTAGACTCTAGTATATCTCTGAGTAACGTTAAAAGCTATGGTACCTGCCTGAGATTCCAGAAGACGCAGTTGGAGAGAGAATTAAATTGCTTCCTGATCATACCTTATTCTTTCCTGCCTGTTTGCTTTATCAGGCAGGACAACGGATCGGTGAGCCCCTCCCTGCTGGCCAGTGCCATAGTCAGCAGGCAGGAAACAACACTGGGTGAAGCCTCCTGATCTTTCTTTTTGAGGAGCAGGCATCCAAATTCTTGGTTTCCCACCAGGAAATAGATCTGGCTGTGGTATCACAGGGGACTCAGAATGGAAGGGAAGAAAGCTCTAGCACCCGCAGAGAGTGAGAAGAGAAAGAGAGGCCAGTTGGATGAAACCAGTCTTGATTTCTGAAGTTCCTTCTTGCATTGGTGCCTCTGCCTGTCGTGGTGTCCAGGTCATATTTGCGGGTCCTTTCTACCTGTCTCTGAATCTAGCAGACAGCTGGCACCTGGCATCTGGGAGGTGGCAGCAGGAAGAGCCCTCTACCCATTCATAGAATATTCACTCGCTGCAGTGCAAATTGGCTCAGTCTTTCTGGAGAGCAATTTAGCCAAATCTGGCAAAAGGCCTGCAGTGTTTATACTGTGTAAGAGTTAGGATTAGGTCCAACTTCAAAAAACCCAAGACCTGAAATAACTGTAACAAGATGGAAGTTTATTCCTCTCTCAGGTAAAATTCCAAGAGTATGTGGTCCAGCGCTAGTGCTTGCTGGAGCTCCAAGAAGGATGTAGTTCCCTTCCAATCAAGAACCAAGATGAGAGAACCCATGTTCCAGGCAGCAGGATGGAGTGTATCCAATGAAGGATGTGTCCCATGAAGACAAAGTGCAAAGGTCACAGAGTATATGTGTCTAAAGAAGGGTCCTAGAAGCGTCCACATGAAAGTTTTGCACACACCTCATTGAGGAGACCTCAATCACATGGCCAGCTGCCCAGGAGCAGTGGAAAAGGCAGTTGATTCCAGGTGAAGAAGTATGTAGCTAGAAATTTTGGAAGAAAGGTGAAAGAATATTGGAGAATAATGAACACTGTTTTGCGCCTTGCTTATTTCACTTAATAATGTATGTTGGAGATGACTCAGTATCAGTCCTTAAAGAGGTTCCTTACATTTATGTATTTTATTTTTAAAGGCTGACTAATAATACTCCATTATGTGGAAGGATCACAAGGGATTCAGCCAGTCCCCTGTGGATGGACAGTTAGATAGATGTCAAGCTTATAGTCTTACGAATATTGCCACAGTGAGTAACCCTGTGTGTAGGTAGTCTTACGTATATGTGAGTATGTCTGTAGGATAAATTCCCAGCTGTGGGGTTTTTAACTCTGCATCCTCACTGCTTTTCAAGGAAGATACGGTAATTTTCCCATTCCCACCCACAATGCTTGAAAGGAGATTGCTTAAATAGCTAGGAAACAGCTAGAAAGATAGTTCTGGAATCAAATATGCCCGAGTTTGAGTTGGATTCTTTTCGAGCCTCTGAAGAGTATTGAATTATTATTAGTTTTTAGTCCGTTAATTTAGGGAAACACGAACAATAAACACTCCTTCCCTTGTGGTGAGCGGCTGCTGAAATTTCAGTTCAGCTCTTTTCACCTTGGCTGGGCTGCTTGGAGCTGGCCGCACATGTGCATGGTTCCAGGGTCAGCCAGAGATTTGGGCCAGGGTTTGTACTCCCAGAAGCTGGAGCTCCGCATAGAGGGAGCCCACTTTCCTGGATTATCTTCACTTCACTTTCCTGGATGTTGCGTCTCAAGGTCCAGCTGCTGTGGTTGCCCTGAACTCTGACCTCAGGTTCTTTGAACCAGTTAAACTGCACAGGCTCTCCTCAGGCTAATGCCATAAGAAACAAGAAAGCCACGAAGTTCTTTCTCAAGTATGAGACTCCAACAGCCTTCTTTGGGTCTTCTCTTCAGTGTAGTTACCTACAGGAGATACTTCTCTGGACCTATTTCAGCATTCTTCACAGTTTGACATTTCTGATTTTTCTGGATCCCTTGTTCATGAACAGTGCCACAAAAATACATTTTGAGTCCACCACAGGTCTACTTTTCTAAAGGCTTTGGTATTGTCAGATAATGACCAAACATAGAGCCAGCGGGGTCGGGGGTGAGTGGTAGGGGAGTTCACACATTTCTGGGGTATGTTTGTCCTACTAAAGCAGATTTCCTACTCTCTCCAAAAAAACAGCCTCCAGGCCACAGTTATATCCTTTATAACATACCTTTCAGAAAAAGGGCCTTAACGTTAACATGTGACTTAGGGCAGGTCATCTAACATTTTAGAGCCTCAGTTTTCTCATCTGTAAGACCTAAGCCCTGCCTACCTCACAGGGTTGTCTTGAGGGCTTAGGAGGCAATAAAACAGTTCAGACGCACAGAAATAATACTGTGCCGCCCCTGACCCCAGCTACAACTGCTGAGCTGAACTAGAGGTTCCCAGACTGCATCGGACTCCCATCACCCTGGAACCTACCTTTCAGTATTTAAATGTTTCCAGAAACCAATGGGGAATTCCAAGTCAGCTGGAAACATCAAAAAGCAGTGACAGTATTCAGACAGTATAAAGTATAGAGAATAGCATAAATTATTTCACCATAAAAATTGTTTTTTCCTTCTCGCATATTAGCTAGTGTGACATTTGGGGGGAAATTACTTGAGATACCCGGTAATTTCGGACCATGTAAAATCACCTACTTGGCTGATTCCAGTCGCCACATCCCACTCTGTCATAACTGCAAGTTAAGGAGAGCTTCCTTCACTCCAACTATTAAAGTCCCAGGATCATAGTCTTACAGACATGGAAAGTTATGTACTTTAACCTCTCATTCTCTATTTGATAGCCGCAAAATAAAAAAGCTGAAAGAACTGGAGTAGACTGTTCAAAGGTCACAATGCCTTTTAGGTCTCAGGAGTTAGGAAATGAGGCTCTGCTACTGGTGGTCCAGTATCTGTGCGGGAGTCAGGCTCACCTGGACCAGTGAGGACTCACTTCTTTTGCACGTTGGTCAATTGGACAAAAATAAAAATTTATGAAAGTGAGACGAAAGTGGCTTTATTGAATCACACAAAAATAAAGCTACATTCTTACCACTTAGATTGTTTTCCTTACTGATGGAAGAATAGCAAGGAGAAAACAGTCACAGCTTTCTGTTTGGATAAAATGTCAGTGTTAGTCCTTGTGTGCGAAGTAGCAACACAAAAGCACTTTCCTAGTTTTTCCTCTTGAACCGGTAGTTGTGGGCTCTATCTGGCAGGTAGTCTGCTTGTGCCTGAGGGACTCAAGTTACTTGCCATGTCTGAGAGCAGTGGTTCCTAAGTCATGGTTCTTGAATCATCAGCGTCAGTCACATTGTTAAGCAGACCTCACCCCAGATTACCTAATCAGAAACTCTGGGGACTACAGCCAGCGATCTGTGACTTAACAAGCCCGCTAGGAGATTCTGGCGCGTGCTCAAGTTTGAGAACAGACTTTTTTGTTTGGTGCATTGCTTTAGAGACACTTAGAACTAATTGCTGCAGTGCTAAGTCAAAACTGATTTTAGAATTTAGATGCTACTATGTGCATGTCTTATGGAGGAGGTTTATATCTGTGACTCCTTCCCTGGGTGAGTGCTCTCAGTAGGCTTCTCCAATCCAGCCCTGGCCAGAAGTTGCAACTACTTTAGCTGAAGGCAGTGGAAAGGAATATGGGAACCCAGAACGTCTAATAACCCTTTGAATGAGGTACTTATACGTTTAGATTTAGGATTGTTTGTTACCAACAGAAAACTCAATGTAATGGTGGATTAAATAAGATTATAATTGAAATTAATATAATTAATAGTAATTGAAATTAACATAATAGAAATCTGGAGGTTGGGAGTCAAGAATTTATATGGCAACTCCACGGTCATCAGGAATCCAGACTCCTTCTGTCTTTTTGTTCCACATTCTAGTTTACAGGTTCCATTCTCAAGGTGTTATTTTATGGTCCAGTAGGGGAGCAGGAGCTCCAACCATCATGTCTGTAAAAGGGGCAAAATTGCCACATGCCTCTGTTCAGTCATTTCCCTTTAAATAGTCTTCCTGGAAGTCAAATATAAAATATTTCATTGGCCATAATTTAGTTATATTAGCCATTCCTAGTGGTAAAGGAGCTCTAGAAAATGCAGTCTTTTAGCTGGGCACCATGCTGCATTATATAAATCAGGTTCTCTTACCAACAGAACAAGGGGAGGACAAACAGAAGACGGCGATGAGCAGCCTCTGTCATAGATTCCTTATTTATTCTTGTTTTTAAATCCTCAAGGCGGCACTCTGAGGTTTTGTATTGCCACAGTTAGTCTCTGTTCTGCTTTTCTCTTCTGTGGGTCTCTTTTCCCTCTTCTGAAAAAATGAGATTAATCTAATTTAGAGAAATATAGTGAAAATAAGTAGGAAGGTGGTTGAAAGGATTGTATATGGATGTGTGTGAAAAAAAGTGAATAAAACTGATAAACAGGGCAGAATGAATGTTTACCCAGCTCCAGAGGCCTAGGGCATGGACATTCTTAAGGGAGGATTTCAGCCTCCACTAAATGAGGAGTTTTTTCCCCTAGCATTTAAACCTCTCCCAGGGACATGAACTAATTCCCTTTAGATCGCTAAGGGACTTCTAAGTGCTTAGCTCTTGTATAATTTTGAAAAAATGAGTAGGCATTAAAGATAGTCATCATGCCTGCCACATTATCCTAAGAAAAACAGTATTTACTTTTTAGACTTCATGTAATTTGCGTTCTTTAACCTCCCTCATTATTACTGGTTTTCTCTGTTTTAAAAAAAAATCATTATGCTAAAGCATTGGTGTTATAAGATCTAAACAAAATGCTCTGTGTACTATGAACTTTTTATACTTTCATTCCACTCAGTAACCCCTTATTAAGCATCCATTAAGTGCTGGGCACTGGGAGTTTCTTGTAGACACAAAAGGTTCTTGCCCTTGTGGAGCTTACATTACAGTGTGCGTGTGGGTGTTGCTGTTGAGGGAGATAGACTATAAGCAAGTAAGCAGATAAATGAACAAGATATTTTCAGAGAGTGTTAAGGGCTAAGAAGGCAGCAGGAAGACATGGTAGCATGTGACTGGGAGGGAGGGGCTAATTTAGAAGGGGAAATTCTCCTTCTTGAGCCAAGATATGAATGTGAGACAAAGCCATTGACAAACCCATGACTAAAATGATACGAGCATCTGAAAGTTTTCATTTCTAAATTCAAAACCATTGTCTTTCCGACTACACAAATGATGAAGATGCAATTTTTATTTAAATCAAGTATCAACAAAAACCCTTATATCTGCTAAGGGTAGCAGGTTTAGGAATACTAAAGATTAGATTGTCTGCAATACTAGATTTCTTTTGAAACCCAAACAGCTCCCAGTAAATTTATCTTCAGAATACAAAACATTCAGACACTGCTCTTGCCAAACCCTATGCTAGCTTCTTTTGGGAAATGGAATATCTGACTAATCTCACTTGACTGATAGAGTACAACATTACCACCAAATTGGCAAGGGGAATTCTGTTACAAAAATGAATCCATTCTAATTATTCTTTGAGAAGGGCTGTTTTATATCTGTGATTCATAATTTTGTAGAATCACACATGTGCAAGAAAAGAAAGTTTGCATCTGCCACAAGCAAAGGAAATCTGATTAGATGTTCCAGTGGCTAGAACACACTTACTCATTCAGTGTTCATCATTGGCTCTCTCAGAAATAGGAATGTTGCTCATCTAGTGACATGAATTTAAAACATACGAGGCTTCAGATTTGATCCCTGTTTTTTTTTTTTTTTAAAAGCTACCAAACTATAAGAATGGTTTCTGAAAAATTAAATGTGATTCTCATTATAACATAATCATGTCACTGATTAGAGCCAAATTCTTCTGTGTCTCTTCAAAATTTGATGACTGGAAATTCAAAAGACAACAACAAAGCACACAGGTGTGGAAGAAGCCACCAACAAATGGTTTAATGTCAAAAAATGTGATATTAATTTAGGAGCCATTGAACTTTAAAAAATGAAATCATGCATGAGTAATACAGAGTAGATTCTGGACCCAAACAGGAAATCCAGCCTTAGAAATTTAAGCATAAATCAGGAGGTTGAGGGAGAAGTGGAAACTTACAGGGGTATTGGAATTAAATGACCTCGAGGTCCCTTCTAGCCCCACATATCTAATTCTAAGAGCACTTAGAAAACAAGTTAACTTGTTTTTAAAAATGGCTTTATTGAGATATAATGTACATGTCCATAAAATTCACCCATTCTAATTAAACAGTTCAAGGATTTATAGTAAATTCACAGAGTTGTGCAATCATCACCACAGTCTAATCCATTTTTTTTCATGTTGTTTGTGGGGTAGAAACCATTTTATTTTTCTAGGATAAAGGTCCATAGTGAATCATTAAAATTGCAGAGGAAGTTTCAAGGATGCGAAGGTGACTCACTGAAAATGTATACAGTAGACATGTGCAGGCTGCTGCTCTTCTGAAACGGATATGGAGAAAGAGTGCCAAGGTGGTGGCTAGAGGCAGTGCAGAGCAATGGTTACCAGCCACACCCTTGAGTCAGACTGCCAGAGTTCAATTCTGGCATCCCTACTTGCTTAATAGCTGTCTGATGTGAAACTAGTTCCTTAAGCTCTCTGAGCCTCAGTTTAGTAATCTGTAAATTAACATTACTTACTTCATAGGGTTATGAAGGATAAATGAGATATATATGAAAGAGGCTCAGCATAGTCCTGGCACATAATACTCAATAAATGTTAGCAATTTTTGTAACTGTCAATGAGCCAGACACAAGACTGCATGCTCTGTGATTTAATGTATATGACATTCTAGAAAAGGCAAAATGATCGTGATAACAAGGAAAACAAGCAGATTAAGTGGTTGCCAGAGGTCAGAGTTGGGGAAGGAAATTGAAAGCAAAGAGACACAGGGAACTTTTGGGGAGTGTTCTAAGTTATAACGGGGATGGTGCTTTGTAAACATTTGTTGTCAAATTACAAACTTGGTGAATTTATTGGATGTAAAATAAAGCTGATAAAAAAAATCTTAAACATATGGCTTTTAATTTTCCAGTTGGATAGTTCAATTACTTGACATGTTAGTTGCAGGAATCAATTTCTAAACTAAGCCAACGAATGTTTGTTGAGTGCCTATGACTTGCAAGGCACTGTTCTAGGTGCTGGGGATATAGCCTTGAAGAAAACAAACAGCACCCTTGCCCTCATGGAGCTTATAGTTCAAGCACAACTTAGGCACGTATGTTTGGAGTTACAAAAGGGGTCAGTGTGACAGGGTGTTGGGAGGAGTGGTAGAGGAGCTCTAAGTTGTAAAAATGTCTTTCTCGTGGTTTTTCTTTTGTTTTTCAAATATATACAGAAGCCACCACAGCGTCCCTGTATCTGAAGTTGATGTCCTTGACCCAGTGTCCGGGCAGGTAGAATGACAGAGACCTTTGGATGACCGGTGACCTTGACCCAAGGCTGTCCTCTGGCCTCACCATCTGCGAGACGCAGTGTGCACCTGGCAAGGGAAGGGGACTGAGATTGGCCTAAAGGCCGGTGGACGCTTCCATGGGCTGCGGGGTAGCGCGGTTTTGACCTTGGCCTGGTTAACCCGGCGCGCTCTTGGCTCCAGGGCGGAGCGCAGGAAGCAGGTACTCTCAGGTACCTTCCCAGAGGGTGGGCCAGACCCGCGAAGCCTGCGAGTGACTCCGCCCACGGGTGACTCCGCCCACGGAATGACTCCGCCCACAGAATGTCCCCGCCCACGTGGGTCCGAGGTGGATGCTGGCTGGAGGCGGAGACGCGTTGCGGGAACTTGATTGGTTGCTTTGGTCGGAGCCGCGTAGGGGGCGGGGCGAGTCCTTAAGGGGAGGAGCTTGCGGTGAGGCTGGCCGCCCGGCGTCGACTCGGGAAATGGGTGCTCTGCCGGTCTGCAGGCGTCGGGGGCGGGGAAAACGCTCTCCTCTGCGCGCTGGCCCCGCCCCGGAGCCGGCGGGAGCGCGGGGCCGTCCCCTTCCTTGCTGGCGTTGGGCTGAGCCCCGAGCCGAGAAGCCGAGTTGTCCCTGAGCTCCCTGTTTGGTTTTTGGGCGGTGGCAGCCGGAGGAGGAACATGGCGCTCGTGGGCAACGGAGCAGAGCTGGAAGCGGACGAGGTACCGGCCGGTGGGGAATGTGGGCACTGCCCTTGGAGCCCGGGAGGGATGAGTGAGCCCAGTAGGGACGGCCAAGGTCCCGCCCCCTTGGTTCCCAGCCTGGGACAAGCAGCCTCCCGCCTGGAGTAAGAGACAGGGGTTGCGGGTGGGGGCATCTAGACTTGGAGGGTTTGTCCCTGCGGGAGCTAGGAAGGTTTCTGCGGCGCTCGGAGCCGAGGCGCTGCCGAGGTTCTTGACGCCGGCATCGCGGGGTCGTGGGGATCGAGGGCGCCACGTCCGGTTCGCGGGTGAATGAGTGAGAGCGCGCCGGAGCGCAGGAGCCTCAGCACAGAGCTGTTCTGAGCCTCTCTCGGGACGCCTGGGCTTTATGAAGTCTGACCGTGAAGTCCCGACACTGGCCCTTTGGAGCTTGTGGAATCGTCTCTAGACCTGGGAGTCTCACCTTCTATGGAAGTTTCCCGGTGGCAGAACCTAAAGGCTTGCAATCGATGAGAGGAGGGGGACAGACGGAGGAAGAAGGAGCCCCTGGGGTGTCTGCGCCAGCGGACAGGGCAGGGCTGCTGAGGGGCTGGATGGCTGGGAGCCCGGAACAGCAGCCCAGGAATTGGTGCTCTCCCCGCCGTGCACGGAGCCCGGGCCTTTCCCAAGCAGTTCTCCAGTGTCGGTGGTAGACGAAGGGAAGTCGCTTGGAGAACCGACTCTGGCCTGCAGTGGTCTCAACTGCCTTTAAATAATTAGCCACTTCCTCCTGTGGCTGGCGCGCCCGTGTCTGAGCACCCCCGGGCTGGCGCGCAGGACCTGTTGATTTATTGACTGTTCCTTTGAGCAGTTGGCAGCTCCAGAGAGGCGCGCTCTCTTGCGCTTGAAGTTGAGACCGCCAGCAGCCGTAGCAGCAGTAGCAGCAGTAGCAGCAGCAGCAGTAGCAGCAGCAGCAGCAGCATCCACAAATCTGCCATTTTACCTGACTTGAATTTTACAAATCGCTGCCTGAGGAGGCTTAGTTTCAAATGATGCAATAGTGGAAGATCTGGAGTTGGTGGGTTAAGATTCCTGCCCATCTGTTCACTGTCGGGAAACTCCTGACAACGAATACTATGTTTTAAACGTAGCCCTTAAAATAAAAAGACAAAAACTGAGCTCCAGCCCTTTTACACTATTGGCTGACAAGAGGACAAGCCAGACTGTCCAGAAGCTTCCTAATAGCCTGTCCCTTGCAAGGAACGAGGGTCTCAAGACCACAGACCAATGAGCTAGAGTTGCTTACCAGCATCTATTTATTGTTGAACATGTTAAACTACACATAAAGGCAAATGATGAAATAACATATTTGTTGCTGTTTTTATCTGTGACAACCTTTCTTTATAGCTTTAGGCTCTCTTTTTGGTATGACTTAGAGCCAGCTTTTTTCATTCCTTCTGTCTTGGATCTTTTTTGTAATCAAGGTTGTAACACTTTCATGGTGCTTTGACCATACATGCACTCCTTTCCTCAGAAGTTTTTATGGCTCCCTGTTGTCTGCTAAGTATCTGTGTTCTTGACATGCAGGGCTCTCCACACTGTGGTGTCAGTCTGATGGCCCAGGCTTGTCCCCAGCCGCTTTTCTACATATAACCATTTAGTTAAATCAGTGGTATGCCTGTATGAAACAAGGAAACAAGACTGAGAGTAGCTGGTAAACGTGGAGTGAAATTTTTGAATCTCCGGTTTTCTTGTTGAAAAAGATTTGCTACAGTTTGGGCTATATAATTGTCTAGACTAGGACATTGTTGAGAGAGAAAGGGGATGCTGTTAGTAATTAACGCTTGAACAATAGTTGTAAACTGGGACTGTCTTGGGCATATTGAGACATATGGCTACCCTAGCTGTGCCCACTGCCTGCGAGATGAACCGACTGCCACGCGTTTGCTCGGGAAGGAAGGCATTAGCTCTGTGGGGGAAGTTAGATTACAGAGCCTGGCACACAGGTGCTTGGTAAAGACATATCTGTTGAATGAATGGATGACTGCATAAAAAAATGATGCTTAATAATTTCTCAGTTTTTGCCATATCTTTCATTTGTTTTTTTTTTAAAAACCCTGTAACTATTAGGCTTATATTACATGCTAGATACTGTACTGGTCTTAGGAAATGAGCAAAGTACAAACAGAATTTTTTGTTCATGCCAAATCCACTTTTCTCCTTCTTGGTGCACTATTTCCATTGGAATACATTTTGCAAACATTTATTGAACATTTGCTTTGTGCTTAAACTTTGCAGTTGCCTTAGAAAGAGAAGACAGTTTGGCTCTCTCTGATTCTCAGTCTGGGTCGGGAGACATGACATGTGAACAAGAATTCTAGAAAAGAGTTCAGGGCAGGGTAAGCATGTAAGAAGTAGAACGTTGTAGACTGGGTTTAATTATTTGTAGAAAACCCCTCTCTTTCATTGGACTGAAGCACTCTACCATGCGCGCTGAACACCCTGCTCTTCAACTTACTGGGTGTGTGAAACTAAAAGAGCTAGGAAGCTTTTCAAACACTTAATATAAATGTGATAGTTTTTGCAGCCACTATTTGATACTCTAGGAAAGTGAAAGGGGACAGACTGGTGTAGTTGAAAAAGTAGTAGGTTAGGAATTAGGTGACCTGGGCTCTGAACTGTGTCACTAATTTGCCCAGTAGCCATTCATTCATTATGTGTGCAAACATCTGACTGTGTTATATGCCAAGCCCAGTGCTAGCTTGGAGATACAACAGTGACCCAGACTGACAAGGTCTCTAGCTAGTGACCTTGACTGAACCAGTCTCTCAATCTCTTAGGGCTTTATAAAGTTTCCTCATCTGAAGATGGAGGGGCTGCATGAGCCCTGAGTGTTCTCTCAGCTCTAAAAGTCAGTGCTTTTGGAGGTGGGGTGGGGCTCCTTTTCTGGGAGAAGGGCTAATAATTTGGGAATCCCTTTTCTTTCAAAGATGATGGTAGTAGAGGGGCCCTTATGATAGCTATGGGATGGAGTGTTTTCTTAGGTAAACTGGTTGGTGTGTGTGTTTTGTTTTGTTTTTTTCCTGTTTAGGTGCTGGGAGGATAAATGTAGGAACACAGAGGTGAGGGCTCACAACCTCAAGGATGGCAAAAATTGGATCTGGAGGGAGGCAAAAGCATCTTAGATGTTTCAATGGTTTGTGGTCCTTAAAAGCTTGGTGGACAAAATCTTATTTCTTAACATTTAAATTTCTCATTGGTTTTTCTTGGGTATTACACAAGCAAAGCTGACATCGAGTTCATGGAAGACATATAGAATGTATGCAAGGTGAATACTGCAAACCTATGGCAAGTAGGTGGCTATGACTAGAGGACTTTCTGTGCATCAGTTGCTTGATTTTGAAATCCTGTCTCTCTTGGTGACCTCATATGTATGGGCTGCCATTAGCTGCCTTGTGAATGTTGTTTCTGTTTGGTACTCACTGCTTTGTGTGCGACTTTGGGTTTGAAAATTAGATGAAAATAATTCATATTTTATTATTTAATCCTATTAAAGTTATCCAGCCCACCAAAAACTATGTCAAGTATTGAAGAGAGAAAATATCAGTGTCATCTGATGAATATCTAACAACTAGATAAGTTAAAATTTATATTCTCATATGAAACAAAAGTTAAATTTACTAAAAATAACTTCTAAGAAGATAATTTTTAAAATTGTTTTACCTTTGCTGGGAAAATAACAGTTTTGGAAGTCTTTGAAAAATTTGGTTACATTGTTATTATTATGTAGAAATTGCTAATTTTTATAAGTAATTTGATATATTACATTTTACTTTAAAATTATTTCAAAAGTTACTCAGCAAACACAGTTATAAAATTTAGTGTTAATTATTTTAAATTTTAAAGTTTGACTTAAAATTTTTGTTGTCATTCTGAACCCATTATTGAATAAAAAGAGTAAACTTTATACTTGCTCTTTTTATATATAAAGCACAGGATATATCTTGGTGCTATTGAAATTTCATGGTAGGGCGTGGTTTGTGGTTAGGAAAAAGTCTAAAAAAGGGTCCCTGGGTGGAGGGCAATAATAAAGACAAAGTTGAGAAACACTGAATTAGGGAAAGAAATGGTTTATGTGACAGATGCTTTTGTGGCCTGCTTTTTTGGCTTCAAGATTTTTTAGGTCTAATTCTGACTTAGAACACTTCCCCACTGGCATTGGAGATGAAATTTAGATAAATTTGATAGCTGCAATTTTCTTAGCATCGGATTCATTCTTTCATTCTGTCTGTATTCACTGAGCACATCCCCAGGTGCTGGCTGTCTTCAGATGCTGGAAGTACACACCGAGACAAGATGGCTTGATTGCTCTTGAGGACCATACCCTCTAGCAGAAGACCCAGTTGCACAAGTAACCAGTTCTGTCTTTGGGTCAGGGTAGTTCTTGGGTAGGAGGGCCATATATTGTCACTGCAGGGCACTGAGAAATTCACTGTGGTGCTTTCGGTAATTATCCCAGGACAATTGGTACCAACAGGGATAGGTAGCCATTGGGGCTGGCAAAGACTTTAAAGAAGAGGTGGTATTTGAACTGGGTCTTGAAGGGTGTGCTGGGCGCAGCATTAGCCTGGGTGGAAGTTGAGATGGGCAGGGATGAGAGCACACCTTGGGTTCAGTAGGGCGCTTAGCAAGTGGGGAGAGGAGCCTTTGAGGGCTGAGACCTCTTAAAATATGGGGATCCAGAGGGTTTTTTAACTAGGCAAGAGTGATAGGATTATTTATTTTAGGAGGCTAAATCTGGTGAAGTTGTTGCAGCCAGATTGTGGAGGTGGCAGCAGGAAGGGCAAGAGGCTGTTGTGACAGTTAATGTGGGAAGTGATAAGGACAGAAGAGGAGCAGAGGTCATGGGATTGGAGAGAGGCGGCCAGAATGGAGGGACTTCTCAGTGACAACATGGAGAAGGAATTGGCTTGGGGGCCTGTTTCCTGGTATGGGGGCGAGGGAGGGAGGAGACCTTCCCAGGAAGAGGAGTAAGGTTCAACCCCACCCCTTCAGGTGGGTGTGGAGAATGGGGAGGGACTTCATGCAGATAAACTCACCCCCGTGGCTCACTGTGACTTTCCTTCTTAAGGGAGCGCAGCCATTTGTTTATGAGTGGATGGATTTGGGCAAGGTTAGGAAAGGATGTTTGTAAATTGGTTCTGCAGGTGAGTGAGAGGAAGAAATAGCGTGAGTTTATCATCAGCCTGGATGCCAGCTCAGGTTAACAAACAGGCAATTTTCCTGAAATGTTCCTTCTTGAGTCTTTTGAAAGCCCATCTATTCTGGGAATACTACTTTCTCAGTGAAACTTGCCCTCATTTTCCGCTCTCGTCCCCCCGCCCCACACCTCCTTCCTCCCTTTCAAGTCCAGTGGTACAAGCGTGCTTCTTTAGGCAGGAGTCAGCCCTTCCTTGGGTTGGCTGCTTGCTGTCCTAGCCTAGCTCCCTGAGTGCAGGTGCTGTTACTAATTATCCACAGTGTGAACCGATACCGTAAATTCTTGAGGCTCATGGCTTCCGTCTGGCTGTCTGTTGACATCCCCCAGCCCCTAGTCTCAGGTGCCCCAGGGGGCGAGCTCAGGCGGGCCTCCTGAAGTCCCTCTGTGGCTCATTTCCCAGGAGATGTGAACCTGGGGATGCTCCTAGGCGCTGTGAGGCTTCCTGGAAAGAGCTTCCCTTTGTCAGACCTCCCGCTGGTCACCAGCTGTATCAGAACTCCCCTCTTCCATCTCTGTGCTTAGTGGGAGTCGGTCACACACCCAGAGCCACTCTGGCCAGTCGGCCATACCGGTCAGGTCATCACCCCTCTCTAAAGGGACTCCTCTCCTGGTGACTGCCTGGCAGTTCGTAAGGCCATTATACATCTTATGCACTTTATTTATTTAAAGACTGGGTGTGTACTGAGAGCTTTACGTGCTGAGATCTGTGGACCTGTCCCCTTGGTCTTGCTGATACTCTACTGACCTATACATAGGCTTACATATTTTAAAATATTTTAGTAAAATGATGCACTATATATTGTTGGGTTTGATTGTGGCTAGTGAAGGAGGTTATTCAGTCTAATTGAATGTGTTGGGTTTCGCGCTGGGTGCTCCCACCCTGGTGGTCCAGTAGGGGGTGGGCAGGTATGTAAAGAAATCCTCTGACCTGAGCGCCTTGGGGGAGGGATGGCAGGGTGCCTTGGGAGCACCGAGGAGGCCGTCTCACCTCGGCGGGGGGACGGGTAGCCAGCGATGGCTTCCTCGAGGAGGGCACTTCTTAGAAATTCTGCCTCTTGCAGGATGGGTAGGTGTTAGCCACGTAGAAGAGAGTTGGGGACACAGGGAACTCTAGTAGTGCCTCCCTGGGAGAGGGAATAGCAGGCATGAGGTGCGGAGGTGAAAGCGTGCTTGTGGTGCCCTGGGTGGCAGGAAACGGGGCTCGAAGGGTAGGAAGGGCCGTTCTAAGTTTTTCATGTAAAACTGGCTATCGTGGTGTTCATTTAAGGGATTCAGCTGAGGAGAGGGGTGGCATGGTTGGTGCTGTAGGAAATGGGGCTGGGAAAGGAGGCTCTCTCTGGCAGTGCAGGGAGGCTGACTGACTGGAGGGAGACAGAAGGTGGGGAGGCCAGTGGTTTTCTGGTGTTCCATTTTGTGGAATGACTGTTACAGCCCACTGAAGGCCCACTCTACGCAGAGGTAGCTCGGTGCTGGGATAACCTGGTGGGTAAGACATGGTTTTAACCCCTCTGGAGCTGGCGATCGGGAATATGGACACAGAAAAATCACTCTCACCTGGAGTGGAGAGGCGAGTCTGGAGAGAGTTTAAGCAGAGCTGGTGCTCCCAGGAGGAGGAGGGGGAGAAGAGAGGGCTTTCACAGGGGGTCACTCACCCAGGAGATCCCGGTATGGCGTCCCCCGCCCCAGCTCAGCTGACTTGGTTTCCAGACCAAGTCTTTACTGCCCAGCTGTGTGACTGAACCCTTTTGGACCTCGGTTTCCTCTTACATAACCAGAAGGAAATGACATTGATGATCTGTTTCTAAAGTTCTCGACTTTGACATCTGCCGTCTAGGAGGTGATGTTTGATCTGGACTTTGAGGAGGGGAATTTCAGCAGGCAGCCCTGGAACAGATCACTGCCTCATTCCTTCAGGCCGACGGAGCAGCGGGGGGAACTGCTGAGGCCCGGGTGCAGCCACGGTGGAGGCTGAGCAGAGGGTGTGCAGGGCTGTGCGGCTGAGGCAGGAGGGCAGTGCTGTGTGTGTGCCGGCAGAATGCTTTGAACGCCCAGCTAAGGACGTTTTGTTGTTGTTGTTGTGTATGTGTGTGTGTTTTTTTTTTTTTTAATTTTCTTCTTTGATACATGTATCATCTAGTATTTGGGGCATGTGTTTCATTTTTTTTTTCACTTTTTTTTTTTTGATGAAGGAAAAACGGTGATCCAATTTCTTGGTTTCGCTTTCTCATTCCGCAGCCCCATTTCCAAAGTACTTAGTTTTAAACTGATGACTGTAAACTGTGATGCAGTGCTGAAGAGACAGAAAATCAGGCACGTTTGAGTAAATCCGAAGGCTGTGTTTCGTCACATAGACTCTTGCCCTCAGTTGAGTTCTCAGACGCGGAACCACCCGGACCCACGACTCTGGAATGGTCAGCAGGACCTGTAAGGGTTTCTCGGAGGGTGTCCTCTGTCCTCTGCCTCCTTCTTTAGAACACTTTGTCCCAGAGTTCTGGGGTTCCTGGTCTTTTTTTCCATGTGTAAGTCACAATCCTTCCACTCAGAACTAGAGGAGAAAAACGTCAGTCTCTCTCATCGTTTATCAGGCCAAATGAGTAGGATCTTTTTGAGAGGATGCCGGCAAGACAGATGACAGAGTGGGAGAGTTCTGGAGAGAGGGAATGAGGCTTGATTCCAGAAGCCTCTGCAGAAGCACTCAGATGTCATCATCTATGCAAAATCATTGCCCGGGTGCTCGTTGTTCAAGCACAGCTACCCCTGGGTTGGGTTCTGATCCAGGCTTCTCCTCGTCTCGTTTGCTGTGTGACCTTGGGTACGTTATTTAACTTGTCTCATGCTTTTTATTTGATCCCTTCCTGTAAGGTGCACGAAGAGGATGAACTAAGAGTCTAACTTTCCAAAGCACCTGGCACATAGACACACCCTCAACATGCTAGTTCTCGTTCCCTTAAGGTGTTGCTGCCCCTGTTCATTATTGATGGGTTTGATGAAGAATCTGTTTTAGTGCGTCCAAGCATACCTTATTTTTGCAGTCTGTAGGGAAGAAACTTCTGCAGCAGTACACATCCAAGCCACAGTCAGGAAGTGACCAACCCAAGGTCACCCAGCTTGCTTAGGCACAGGATCAGTGTTAAAAGCCAAGCACTATAATTTTACATTCAGCGCCCTTCGCACTTTCTGAAAGAACAGATGTAGCCTCCTTCCTGCCTGTTTTTGTTAATAAAGTTTTATTTTTTGTTAATAAAGTTTTATTTTTTGTTAATAAAGTTTTATTGGGACATGCCCATTCATTTAGGAGTTGCCTATGGCTGCTTTGACAGGACGTCAGAGTTAGTAGCTGGGACACAGACCCAGTGGCCCACGTGGCCTAAATATTTATAGATCCTTTATGGAAACAGTTTGCTGACCCCTGTACTAGGTGATTTCTAGGCTCTATGTAAGTTTGTTTATGAAGCGTTGTAAGCTTTAGGAATTAAATTTAATTGCTCCCTTAATACTCATATAGGCATGAAAAGCTAGGGAAAACTAGAAATCTATTTGACACATCCCGTGAAGTGCGGTGGTACCAGTTCTGGAGTCATTCGGACATGGGTTTGAGTCCCTGCTTCTCTATGTGCAACCCTGGATGAGTTAATCTCTCTAAGCTTCAGGTTCTTCATCTGTCAAATGAGATATTAGAACCTACTTCAGAGGGTTATTGTGAGGGTTAAAGCCCTATAAAGTGCTTAGTATATGGGATGCAAACGTTGGTGCTTAGCACTATTATTATTAAGGCTGCAGGATGCGGATGCTTGATGTTGTTTTCCCAGCCAGATAAGGAACTGACCTTGTAAAAAGGTCGGCCCATCCAGGGTAATACGAGACTCCTCTTCCACCTGGATTCCTTGAGGATGAGGCAGAAACCTCTCAGGCTAACCCCTGGACTCCAGCTAGGCCAGTTCTTACAATCGTCACACCTTTCCCTCCCTGAGGGCAGAGGGGAAGCCACTTATCACAAAAGGGAGTATAAACATGGGCTCAAAGGGCCATCTGTTTCAGCAGAACAGTGTTCATGTTAGTCAGCAAGGGACTTGGCCATGCCAGTAATATTTTCGAAATGACATTTGCCCACCGACACCTGGTGTGTGGTGACATCTGGTTTCTCCAAACGTCTGGCTGTGTGGGATGGTCCCCTCTTCAACATTGGTAAAAGTCATAACACTCTTATGACACTTTTATAATGCCACAAAGCACCTAGATGTTAACAGGAGACTATGACCTGTAAGAGGTATGTTTGTGTTCGGTCACTTAGTATAGGAGGTTCAAAGGTAAAGGAGGTGACAGTGTGTGTGGGCGTGCGCTCCTGCACCCTGGAGGTTGCTCTAGGGTTCTTGCTCTGCCCCAAAGCCGTGTGCCATGCCAGACTACTCTTTTTAAAGTTCAAGTCCATTCTCGCTTTGCTGCTTAAAATCTGTCTCATTGCTTTTGAGGTAAAATGCAAACACCTTAGCCTGGCATATGAGGCCTTAGTTAGGACCTAGCTCAGTGGTTCTCACACTTTTACGTGCGTAGGTAACCTGGTTGGGGAGTGGGTGGCTTGTTAAGATGCATGTCCTTAGGTCCCACCACCAGCCATTCTTCTTCACTAGGTCTGGCGGGGGGTTCCCAGGAGTTTGCCCTACTAACTGGACCTTTCTCATCAGCCATGTTGAAGTGCTTGGGGCTCCCCTTCCACGTGCCATCGCCACAGGGAGGCTGCCTTTCTCACCACTCAGCTTTTTCATACGCTGTTCCCTCACCTGGCTGATTCCTCCTCATCATTTAACCTTTCTCAGGTACCACTCCTCCTCCAGCCTTTCCAGATACTCCCTCCTTCCCTGCCCTCCAGGTCCTCAATCACCATTTAGCATTCCTGGCTGTCTCCAGGGAGAAACAGTCCTCTTGGGCACGCACGCACACGCTATGACACCTAGCAGGGATAGGATGTATGTGCCTTGGTGTTCCAGAAGGAAAGGGTGGAACTTTCCCTGCACAGAAAGCAGTGAGGAACTCCCTTTAGTGCTTGCTAACAACATGCTCTTCATCCTCTCAGCTGGGAAGAAGAATTTACCTCTGTAATCTATTAGCATTATCTCAGTAGTCTTTAAAAAAAATCCTTATTGAGGTAACATTTACATGCCATTAATTCACTCCTTTAAAGTGTACAATTCAGTGATCTTTAGTAAATTTACAGAGTTATGCAGTTGTCCCCACAATCCAATTTAAGAACATTTCCATTGACCCCTAAAGATTCCTTGTGCTTCTCTGCTCTCACGTCAATATACTTTTCACCCTCAAATTAATTGAAAAGTTAAAAATCACAAGCATAAAATAGAATTCCCCAGGCAGAAGTAAAAATGAGCGGCCATTATATATGATGGGGACAAAGCAAACATGTTAGGCATTAAAAAGCAAGACTGGAGAGCAGAGTGCCTTTGGGTTCAGAGCTGACTTGGCTCTGATACCATGACATCACCAGAAGAGAGGCTCGAGGGCTGAGTGAATTACCCTTGTCCAGTTGAATAATTTGTCCTGTTTGCAATAAAGCAGAAGAGGTGTACTGTATACAAGTGATGGTTTCCCCTTATTTTCTAGTTCATTCCCCAAGGCAGAGGCTACTTAACTAACACATTTAGCTTCCTGCTAGAAAGACAAATAAGCAGGTGCATTTCTAAGACATTAACAGTTGAAGAAAAGGGACTGTCACCCTAGCACACGTGTTAAGTAGGACAAAGAGTCAAACAAAGTCAGCCTCTTTTCGGGCACCCCTGAATTTCAGATTTGTTATGTCTGTTCCTAGGAAGGCAAGTGGGCAGGAGGAAAGAACATGGATGTGCTTGTGGGTTAGGGGACGTGAACTGGGTTCTGTCACTTGCTAGCGCTGTGACCTTGGGCAAGACACTTAATCTCTCTCTGAGCTTCAATCTGCTCATCAGTGAAGTGGGGGATTCCAGTGGCCACCTCACTGAGTTGCTCTGCGGCCCTGGCACTTCACCCTGTCATACTATAAATGCATCGTTGCAGCCATTCATTTGAATAACAACTATGTGTAGATTTTGCTTTCTATCAGCATATAAGGATGGCTAGAATTTTACAGAGCAGGAAAGAATCATCATAAGATTATATCAAATATTGCAACGAGCCATATTGAACAATCTTGATACTAAACGCTCATTTGCTGAGGTTAATTTTAAGATCTAGTTTTGGGAGGGAAATTTCTTTTTCTAGTTCTAAAATACAAACAATGGTAAATGTCCTTGTGGACAACTGATTCAAGCCAAATAATCAGAGTCAAGACGCTGGGAGCCATAGCTTCCTCACTCCCACAGTGGGAAGAAGTGAGGTAACACATGCGATCTAGCTGGACTCAGTGGGGAGCATTCAGCAAATGAGGATGAGTATAATTTAGTCACACACTTAGTGCTTTTAGAAGCCTGGGTGTTCATATTTCTAGCAATTTGCTTGTTTAGTAATACATATGTGCATATGTGGTATTTCTCCCAACTCTTAAAAATAGGAAACACTGAGATTTGTGGAATTCTTTTTCAGCAGATGTCAGGCAAACCTGCTCTGGTTTCATAAATAACAGAGGTGACTTTACTAAGGTGTGAGGCCCCACAAGTCCCAATCGTATTGCTCATTATATTGGATATTCAAAAAGCAGGTCTAGAGAGAATCATTTTTTTCTTCTAAAGACTTGCCTGCTTTTACCTCCCTTTGTAGTTTATGGTGGAGGAGGTTACATTTTAACTTAGGTAAGAGTCCCTCTTTTTGAAGTACGCAGCCCTGTCCAAGTCAGAACTTTAAATCTGCGTGCCTGTGGAAGCAGGTTTCACATGACAAGAGATTAGGCTCACTAAGGGACATGTGATATGCTTAAACAAACTCTTACCTCTTTGCTAAAGATCAAAAAGCATTCCTTTCACTTGTGGCAATTTGGTGACAATCATCTTTTCCATAATTATTTTAGGAGCAAACACGAGTGTTTGGAGGGAACAATTTAAAACAGCAGAACTCAGCCAAAAAACCCCCTCCCTGTGCCTCACCCTTGATTTTCCCTTTCTGCCTCCCACAACTCACCCCTCTTTTGCTCCTACATCTCTGTCATCAGGTAGTCCTATTGGATCTACCTTCATAAACCTCTTGGGGGGAAAAAACGCCTATACTGATTATTGGAGAAAGACTGTAAGTGCAAGCAAGATCTTGTTTTAAAAAGGTAACTTGAAACTCCAAGAAAGCACTTGATGTTTTATATGCTTGTAGCAAATTGATGTTTTAATTGTAGTTGTATAGAAAGTATTAATGCATTTATGTATTTCAGAACTTTCACATGTTAAATGTGTAAATACTAGAGTTTTTACAAGCATGTATACACTGTGCTAAAAGTCACTTGTGCTATGGCTCCTTACTGCATACTGGCTCCTTCTCCCCATCACCCCCGTCTGTCTCCCCAGGCCACACCACCATCTTCTCCTCCTGCATCTCTGGGAGAGCATCCTCACTGGTCTCAAAGCTTCCGCTCTGCTTTCTGCAATCCACTCTTACCCTGCAGCCCAAGGGCTCTTTTACAAACAGTAGTTATGTTACTCCGGTGCTTCAGACTGTTGATTTAGGATGGAATCCACACTTCCTCCCTCTTGCTTTCCTCCTCCAGCTCATCTCCTGCCCTCTTCCCCTTCGTTCCTCTGCTGTAACCTCCTTTCCAGGTTTCTTAAACACGCCCAGTTCTTTTCCACTGTAGGGCTCCTGCGTGCGTGTTTCCCAGCTTGCAGCCGGCACCAGGCCTTCACGTGATCGGCTCCTTCTCAACTTTCCATCCTCGCTTGAAAGATCAGATTCCAAGCGCAGCTTTCCTTGGGTTCCATCTTCAAAGCTGCTTTTCTCTTCTCTCTATTACACGTCTTGTCTGCTTCCTCATAGATATGGTCCCCATGTGTATTATCTTGTTTGCTTATTTTCTTCTCTATTATCTGTCTCACTCCATCAGGTTTTGGTGCAGGAAGCAGAAGCTGCTGTAGGTAGTTTAAGTAAGAAAGAGTATAAGAAGGGAATTTACAACATGCTCAGAGGGGCTGAAGGTGTGCCTCTAGGCTGAAACCCGGGGGATGCCCCTCAGTGCTGGCCAGAACTGAGTCCCCGGGCCAGGTGCTCATATTCTGTGGCTGATGATCCTGGAGTTAAGGGTTCCCAGCGCTTTGCAGTGGCAGTGAGTCAGGGATCAGGAAGCCGAATGGAGAAGCCTCTGCTGCCCCTGTCTTTTATATGCTGGAAGGAGGAGACAGGAGGCCGAGCCCTGCTGTTGAGACAACTTCAGTTTCCTCACCTTACTTGACAGCAGCAAAAGTCAGAAAAGGGCAGGAAAATGACCTCAGCCTTTTGGATCTTGTACCGGTATCTCTCAACGGAACGGATGTAACCTAATTCTCAGCCAGAGTCAACTCACTTCCTGTATTGCCACAGATCTCTCAGGCTCTCAGGAGCTCCTATCTCTGTGAATTGTACGGCAGTTCCTCAGACTTCTGTTGTGATCCACCAAAACTCCACTGTCTGTTCTGACTTGCTCTGTTGTTTCCAGATGTGTCTCAGCTTCTTAACTTTGGAAGTTCTTTAATTTCAGATTGGCTGCATATTTTTGCCAGTTTTCTCAATAGATAGCTTTTTCTCTTAATTAAAAAGGACTGATTTAAGGAGACTGAGTTTTAGAGGTCTGCACCGTTATCCTGACACAAATGCCAAAGGTCCTTTCAGTTCTCCAACTATTTAGATCAACTAAGAATTAGTAAGGAAACTTAGCTTCAGATGGCAGGACATCAAGCTGACCCTTAGTATTCTCTTTTTAATAAAGTCAGTTTTTTTTTTTTTTTTAAATTTGGAGTAAAGGTAGATTTATTTAGAGAGATACATACTGTCTAGAGTGCAAGGCAAGAGAAAGGCAGGGAAAGAGGTGTGGGGGTTGGGTGCTCAGGTTAAAGTAAAAGTAGGTACACACTCTGTAGACAGGGTGCGAGCCGTCTCTGAAGGGGAGGGAGCAAAAAAGGGCCAAAGTCAATTTTGTAACGTATGTGTTTCAAGTATGTAGGTCAGTGGCTACATACCTCAGATTTCCTTAGGGGAATCAGGTAAATAATTGAGTCTTATTGCTAAAGTTTAGATATGCCTTCGCCTTTTAAGATTCCTTGGCAAAACAGAATTCTCATAATAAGCAAGTTCTAGGTGTCAGAATTTGCTCTGAGGGGGTATATAGTGAGAAATGTAAAAGTTGCCTAGACCAAATTTGGGACAGTTTGAGCGCCAAAAGGACAAGTAAGTAAGGACAGTGATGTATTATTGACTATTGAAAAATAGGTCTCTTTGAGTCCACATGAGTGATGACTTAACTAGACAGACAAATGGAGGAGACAGGAGGGTTTTACTTTCAGTGGAATGCCAAAGGCCAACAGTAAAAGTGGAAGGAGAGCTGGACGTGGGAAAGTGGTGCTGAGCTGTCCTAGTGAAGACTGAGTTAGGCAGTCTTCATCCTAGGTGCTGAATCTAGAGACAAGTTTAGGGGAGGGCCATAATATTTATCTGGTCTTACACCATCTCACTACAGAATCTTTGTTACTTGCAAGGCAAAAATGGTAACTATGCAGTGGGGGAATCAGACAACACCTTGACCAGGCGATCAAAATTAATATTGCCAGTGGGGGCAGACAACACCCGGGCCTCCGGATAGAAATGACCTGACAGGGACACAGTGTTCCTTCTGTACTAGTCTAACCTGAATCTGATCACAGGAAAACAGCAGAGAAACTTTAAAGAAGGAAGTTTCTATTTAAAAAAAAAAAAAAAAGGAAAAGAGGGCTGTATTCTCCAAAAACATCAGTGTCATAAAAGACAAAGAAAGGCTGTGAAAATGTTCCAGATTGAAGGAGGTGAAGGAGATGGGACAGCTAAATGCAGTAGCTGATCTGAGACTAGTTCTTGTACTGCAGGGAAAAATGCTATAAGGGAACACTGCTGGGCAATTGCCAAAATTGGAAATGGACAGCGGTTTAAAGTCAGTAAATTTACTAAAGTGGGTAACTGTACTTTGGTTATGTAAGAGAATGTCTGTATTTTTAAAAAATAACACTGACACATTTAGAGGTAAGGGTATATGTAATTTACTCTCAAATAGTTTAGAAATTTTTTTTTTTATCTAGATAAAGAAGAAAGGAAAAGGAGATGGGGAGGGAGAGGGAAGAGCAGATTATAAGGCAAATGGGGCAAAATCTTAACACTAGATAAAGCTGGATAAATGCACACAGTCTTTCTTATTATTATTATTTCTTTCTTATTATTCTGTAAGTTTGAAATTGTATCTAAATAAAAAGTTTTTAAAAAAGTTCTCTAGAAACTGGAAGTGCTTTTCACTTACCATGGGCAGGAAAGGATCTGGGTTATGAAACAAATTTAGTTGTACTGTCATCTTACTGTGCTTTTTTTCTCTAGGTATGTTGGATCTGCTTATCTCAGAATAAATACTTTAACCTTTTAAATATTGTTCAAACTGTTCCTTTTTTACATTACACAAAAAGTACATAAAAGCATTCCTGCTGGAAAAGATTTAAATCATTCAGAAGCCAAAGGGTGATCTTTCACTTTACCATCCCCTCCCTGCCCGTTCTCAGAAGAAATCAGCATTGAGTGTTTATTGATATAAATGGGATCTTATACTATTCATCTTTCCCAGGAAAAGTCTTTCATTTAATATATCTGGCAGGTATTTTCACTGTTTACTCTTTATCTAATGACGGAAGAAAATGATATTAGTTTTTAAGTGTGCATTTCCAAGTTTATGAGCTATTGGATTTCTTTTTCAGTGCACTGTTTCTTTACGTCCTTTATCGATTATTCTTTCGTTTTTTTGTTCCCTTCTTATTGACCTGTTAGAGTTCTTTATATATTATGGATAATAATTTTTTGCCTTTTTATGGCATCTTAAATATTTTCTCCTAGCCATTTGCTTGTCTTGGAAGTTTAAAATTTTTATGTAGCCAAACCTTTTACTGTTTTCTTTATGGCTTCTGGGTTGTGTGTCTTATTAAGATTGTCCCTGTTTCAAGATTATTTTAAAAATTCTCCATACATTTCTGTCTTGTTTTTGTATGTATCTCTTTAATCTAGCCAGAAATTTTCATATGGGTTTAATTTCACTTTTGTCCCAATAGATAACCAATTTCCCAGCATTGTTTATGAAATAAATTATTATTCTTTCTCTAATTTAAATTTTACCTGAATCATAAAATAAATTCCTTTGTGTACAGGAATATATGTCTATATTCTTTATTATGTTCTATTGACCATTGTGTATGTATTTTCCTGAATCAATTCCACAGAATTAATTTGGCAGGGAAACCCTATAACATGTCTTCTATTCAAATAATTTTACGACTGCTTGTCAGGTTCCACTGAAAATCTGTTGGGATTTTGATTGGCTGAATTCTCTCTATGTGAAAAAGTTCTCATGACATGATGGATAGGAGCTCAGCCTGTGCAGTCAGATAGGCCCGTGTGTTAGCTCAGGGATGATAAATGCACCTATTTTAGAGACACGATACCTGGTTTATGAGAGACAATATATTAAAATTCAAAGCATAATGCTTGGTGCATAAATGTGCTAAAATGTTTTATATATTCACAGGGCTGATGTGTTCAGTAACAGTTTTGTAGCTTATTAATTGGAGTAGCCTTTACATTGACTTAAACTAGTGTATGTATATACCTAGTCACACATGCACATACACACATACACACATGTACACAAAGAAACTTTGTTCTGTCTACAGTGATGCATAATGTATAATGAGACGTATTCGTGATTTCCTTGATCCACTCATTATTTTGTTAATCATTCTTCCAAGTGGTATTTTTGGTGCAGCTGCTGTGTGTAGACCCTGGGCTTGTTGCTCATGAATATGCCTCATGCAGCCTGCCACCTGGAGGGAAGACAGACATGAAAACCACACGCCCAACTTTGCACATGAGATTTATGGTGTGAAGAGAGGTTAGGGTATCTCCAAAGGTCTGGCTCAGTTTGATGAAGTTCCTTTTGTCAAACAGCTCAGTTTGTTGAATTTACAAAATTTGTTTCTCAAAAACAGTTTTAAAGGTTTTAATGAGAATGAATATAGATCACAGATTCTGAAGTTGGGTTCTATGGGTTCAAATCCTGGTTCTGCCGCTTGGATACTTTGTGATCTTGGGCAAGTGACTTAACCTTTCTGTGTCCCAGTTTCATCATTTGCAAATTGGCGTTAATACTAAGCCACTTCAGAGGGTTGTTATGAAGAGTAAATGAGTTAATATATGTAAAAGTGTGTGGAACAGTGCTTGGCTGGCACATAAATAGTGCTGTCGAAGTGTTAGCCATTATTATGACATCATCAGCATCCACATTTTTAACAAGTCATATGGAAATTTTTTCTTAGTATTTACTTTTTCTCAAATTCTTTTAAAAAAAAAGCCATAATAAGGTGGTAATTTACATGTGATAAAATGCACCTATGTTAAGCATACAGACTGTTTTATAAATATATACACCCATTTAACCATCCCTATAATTAAGATATTGAGCATCTGAATCAGCCTCAAATGTATCAGGTCCCCGGTACACCTGGGTAGTGATTTCAAATTCTTTTTAGTGTATTTCTTTACCAGCATTTTAGTATTTGTCTTTTAGCATGTTCAGAATTTCTAATTCATTAAAAAATTTTTCATTTATAATGTATATTAAATTCGAGATACTAATTATATGATCTCTTATGCTAATCCCCTCTGGCAGCCTCTCCCTTCTGCTGTTTTTGATTAAGTTTCCATATTTAATTGCTTCTTATTAGAAACAAAATGTCAGCATTTCACTTATGACGGGACTGAGTCAATTAATTTGTCTTAGAGTATAAAGTTTATTTCTCTACATAATACAAATGTGTAGATAAGCATTTAGCTTCTTGCTGAAAATTTATTGCTGTTGAAGGAAGAATGTTGGTGGGAGTGGAGAATTTAGTCTTAACAGAAATGAATATATTGAAGTTCTAGCCTTTTCTTTCTTAGACAGCCCCAAAAGGACAGATTATAGTTCTCAGCATCTCTGCTTTGCTAGCATCTATAATTCTCATGAGCACAGATACCCGGGGGAGGGGGGAAGTACTGTCTGAGTGGTCCAGTATTTGGACATTAAACCTTCTCCTGCGGTAATAACAATGAAAGTAATCATTTAATAAGAGCTGACGTTATCAGGTACTGGACCAGACACCATGCTGAACCCTACATACATCTCATTTAATTCTTTCAACCCTGCAAATTTGATTTTATCTATTGTTCTTCCCATTTTATAGTGATGAATGTGAATCTTAGAGAAGCTTAGTAACTTGCCCAAAGCCACATGTAGTTAGTAAGTGATGGAGCTGATGGTGAGACTCTACACTCATGATCTTAGCATTGTTTACTTCCCCCTTGAATTTGAAGCTTGAAGGCTCTGGTTTGTGTGGGTAAATAATTCCTAATATTTTATAGATTTTTCACATCTGTTTCTTACTCTATCCTCAAAACATCCAATGGGGTAGGGAAGGAAATTCGGTGTTTTATCCATTTATGCAAAAGTAGGCAAACTTTCTGTAAAAGGCCAGATAGTAAATATTTTCAGCTTCATAGACCATATGCTCTACTTGCAACTACTCCACTCTGCAGGTGTAACAGGAAATATATAAAAAAAAATGTAAATGATGTAAATGATTGAGCGTGGCGTGTTCCAATAAAACTGTATTTACAAAAACAGGCAGCAGGCTGGATTTGGCCCACGGGTTGCAGTTTGCTGCCCTCTGTGGTGGTGGGCTGATCTGTTTGGTTTCACCAGGATGATCAGCCAGGGGAGGCAGAGTCAGGATTCCTGGTGCGAAGTGCTCTGCCCCGTCTGCTACCCAACCTTCTCCAGGCTGCAGCACATGGTACCACTCACCGGTGCTTTTAGGAGACTCAAGTCCTAACAATATTGGTGATAGTAATATCTTGTCCTGGAGCTTTGTTCCACGTGCTTTTCACATGTGTCATTTAGTCAGTGGACAACCCAGTGAGATGGGTAACTGAGGCACAAAGAAGAAAAAAGCGGGCCCAAGGTCTCAGAGTTAGTAGGTGTAAAAAGGATTTGAACCCAGGCAGGCTGATTCTGAGTACGTGCGCTCCAGGCCTCTTCAGTATGGGATTTCTCAGTTTGAGGTCACCTTTGAAGCCTTATTACTCAGAAACTGCCTCAAGATTATGTACTCTTTTTTTTAGGACATTGACTTTGGAACAGAGCTACAAGTAAGGGAATGCTAATTCTGCCATTTTTCTGTTACAGCTGAAAGTTTGAGGATCGAACAAGATGATGCAAGAGGTTTCTTTTTGCTTATCCTTAGGCTGCACTTGAGGCTATCAGCTGTAGAACCACTTTAATGATTACAGAAGAAATGTTTAAAAATTTTGTGTGTTTTTTAAGTTTCTTTTGTTTGTTTCTTGGGGTAGGAGGCGATAATTAGGTATTTACATATTTACTTACTTATTTACTTATATATATTCATTTATTTATATTAATGGAGGTACTGGGGATTGAACCCAGGACCTTGTGCATGCTAAGCACATGCTGTACCACTGCGCTATACCCTCCCTTGCAAAAGAAATTTTTTATTAGTGTTGTGTCAACACTGAGCTGGGTGCATTAAATACGTTATCTCAGTTAAGCCTCAGAACGATTGTGAAAATTAAGTGGTATCATTCTCATTGCACAGATGGAAAAACTGAGGCTCATCTATGAGATGTTGGATAGGTTAATTAAATCTTCATTAGTCTTCGTTTCCTTATTAGGATATAGTAATAGCCCTATCTCATAGGGTCATTATGAAGATTAAATGAGTTAATGCATGTTAAGGATTTAGAGCAGTGTTTGGCACTCAATCGTGTTACCTTTTATTATTATTGCTATTATTATTATTATCAGAATGTAGTAGCAGTAGTAATAGTGGAGGTGGAATGTTCTTTTTATGATTGTAAATTGGAAATAAACATCTAAGTGTCTAATATAATGCCTGGATGTTAATAAATGGAATTTATGGTTATTTATTTGTAGGAAGATGCTATAAGCTCTGTTCATTTTAAGTTTAAAATACCTCCACTGGTGATGGTTTCAAAGCTAAGCAGTTTAAAATGTTAAAACTCAGTCTCTTGGTTCTGCTTGTTGCTGTTTGTTTTGTGTAAAATTATTCTCCTCCAAAAATAGTATGCCTTAGGTATTCCTCTGTTGACCATAGATTAGGTAGGGTTGGCACTAGGGGACAATAGTGCTTGGCATATTACGTGATTGCCAGGATTCATTTTACAAGCATAAAAGTAGTAGCTGAGGACTAAGTACAGAGGAGTAAAATAATTTGCTCATTTATGTTAAACACATTCAACAATATACACTGTGAAAAAAACTCTTACGTTTTGCATATACAGCCTTTATTATGCTGTACACATTTTATGTTTGTACATGCCCATTCTCTCTGAAGTCGTATCCAAAACCATGTGTACTCAATTATAATGGCAGTTTCAATTATTGGTTCAATGTCAGTTTTGACTATACGTGGTTTTCCTTTTAAGTACTGACCTTAGGACTTAACCCCTGCCTTAAGCTGCAACTCAACTCCATATTTATAGTGAAATGCAGAAAGGAAAATATTTCCCCATTCATAAATTTGTTTCATTTTTTAAAAAAACATGCTTCTCTCTGTGTCAAACTAAAGCGATACAGTCCAGTTCAGCTGTTTGTAAGAGTGACATCTGGTGGTTCTTTATAATTCTCATGGTTTCTCTTGTTGCTTGGCTCAAGTTGCTAGAAATTACAAAGAATCATTGTGTGAACTCCTTTGTCTGATACTTAACACACTAACTGGCTATTGAAGGTCAAGTTAGTACAACTGATAATGGCTTTGAAAGCCCAACACTCCATTTAGATGCAGTCCCTCTGCATGCCAGCCTTCCCTGAGGGATTTAATTTTAGCAGGTGTTATAGACATTCAGCTATCTTATTGGGGAGGATTTGAGTTTAATTCAGAGAATTTAGGATATTGAGTAAGGGATGGTTTCTATGCCAACCTATCTGCTTTACTCATGAGGAAGCTAGAGCCCCAAGAGATTGAGTGTATTGGCCAAGATCACACTGTGTTGATCACACTGCCAGCTGAGGTCCTGGGCTCTGTGCCTGTAAGCTATGTTTATCGTGTTAGGTAACCCACTGAGCAGGAAGAGTCTGGGCCTTAGAGACTAGGAGATGAACGTGTTTTCAGATGGGAGAAGTAAAGGCAGTTAACATGAATTTTGAGTACCTGTTTACTATAAATATTCCCACATTCAGCCTCTTTCCTCTCTTCCAAAAGAGGGCACAGACTCTTCCGTGTGAAAGAATTACTGGGGAAGTATGGTGAGAGATCCCAGCTCTGTCTCCGTGAGCCCAGTGATTCATCCCATCTCAGAATTTAGTATCCTCTGAAACTGTGTTTATCGAGCCTGTTTTGAGTTGGCCCTTTATAATGCCATTATCTCACTAGCATCCTTACAACCATTTGGGGAGGTGGTTGGAATCCCCATTGCTAAGAGTTTGCAAAGTACGAAAGTACTGTGTCGGGTTATAAAGTGGATTCGAAGGGAATACAAGGGCCCTTGATTTTAGCCAGGGAGTTAAGATAAGCTCTTGAAAAAAATCAGAAGAGGAGGATTCACAGGGCTAGACCTTCACAGGGTTGGGTAGCGCTGAGATTCAGACCCAGACCGGTTTAACTTTCTGGTCTAAATTTGTTTTCCACTGTCCTGTGTTGGACATGCACTACATCACCACTGTAATGTTGAGTGAATCTCTGAATAAAATCTAATGCACCAGCACACAATAGTGGCTTAGAAAAAAATAAGCTCAGTTTATTAATGTTCTCGAAGTAATCCTTGCTAATGAAGTGACTGTTACTCTATATATCCTATTTTCACTATCAAACCTGTGATTTTGGGTAAACAGGACTTATGGGGTAATACTGGAGCCCTTCCCTGGCATGAGAACAACGGGAGAAGTATGTTAATTCTGTACTTGGAGAATGTGTGAAATTATTTTCATTCTCCACCAATGCATGTTAAAATAAAATTTTTCAAGGCACACACTTTTTCTTCTGGCAGCTGATTTTCAATGTTTGTATTATTTCAAATTGGAAAACTACTTTTCTTTCTCCTGTTAATAAAGGCAGTTTTTACTCTTTGTATGCCTTCCCCTCTCCACCCAGCAGCAACCCAGCCTCGCTCACGACACCTCACCTCTTAGCTTCCTCAGTGGGTCCAAATTTCGCGAGATTTGCCCCTTTTCTCGCGAGATGAAGTCCCTTGCGCAAGGGAGAGAAATCCCGTTGGCAAGCCTGTTAATGAAAGCATTTTTTTTTTACTGTCTACATGGCTTCCGTCTCAGGTGAGAAGTTGCCTATTTGCTTTCAGGGCACCACACCCCTTATCCTCTTCAGCGGAGCCAAATCTTGTGAGATTTGTCCCCTTTCTCGCGGGACTAATTCCTCTCTTCCTAGGAGATTAATCCCGTTGACAAACCTGTTTTATTTTGTTTTGTTTTGTTTTGAAAACTATTTTTGAATAATGTTTAAAAACCTCTGGGTTTTTTTTAAGTGTTTCCATACCTTCTGGGCAGATTGGAAAGATGAACTCTGTATCATATTCTTTTCTTTTTTGTCTGCTACTTTTGAGAATTATGTTCATAACTTTGGGAAGGTCACATTTTGTTCACTGCAAGGGCCAGGTGGAGACTCCGGAGTGTGAGTGTCTCAATAGTGTATGGGCCTCCGCTGTTTTTTTCCCTCTGATTAAGGGTTCTGTGGGTCGGTTGAGTTTTGATGTTAATCCTTAAAAGGGAAGTGTGAGTGGTGTTCGTACCCTTTAGACCCAGTAATGGGGATGCTGAAACAGCTTTACGTTTGGCTCCAGGCAGTCTCAGGGTACTGATGTTCCCTCTTACAATGTGAAATTTTTAAAATGCAGCGTATAAAATGCAACTGATGGTAAGCCTTGGATCCAGGTGGGAATTTGAATGCTCCAAAAGACCATGGATGGCAGACGGGAGCCAAATGAAAAATTATCCCTGACATATGAGCTGAGGGCATATATATTAAAAAGCTCTTTGCCCCAGTTTTCTTCTAAAGGTCACTCATGGATACATAATAAAGGTGTATTTCAAATTAATTCTGAATTAGAAAAAACAAACACTTTATTGAAGTTATAGTAGGAAATGATGTCACTTAAGTTTATACATTTCTCATGTCATTTCTTTAACTAGCAGTGTGCGTTTTCCTTTCATATGTGAAAAGATTTACAACCAATATCTGAGGAATCTTCCTGACGTATTACTAAGATAGTGATAAAGTGTAACAACTAATGCCAGTCTGCGCTTCTGTTTTCTGTTTTGGACATCTTGATTAACCAGGGGTGAATGCCATGTGGAGGAGTGTTTGCAGCTTTTAGGTCTCTAATACCCATGGCTCTTAATCCCTGTGCTAGCCCTGTGGAGCTGGGACATCCTTTTCATGTTTCATCTCCCAGGGAATAGTCCAGATGTGCCCGAGAGCCAGCTGTAGAATCTGTGGCTTGTCAGAGTTCTCAGCAGCTCTGGGGTTCTTTGAGTCCATGGAGTCAAATACACAGCTTCATTGGTCAATAGAATGGAATGTTGAATGAAAGCTCTAGTGGGGAGGGTCTGGTGCTATCGGGTGGTTCTCATTGAGGAGGGAGGTGTCGACAGAGCCCCATCAAACCTTGTCATCACTTCCTAAAGAACAACAGTGCATGAGAACATGGTAGCATCAGTGCACAGACCCACTGAAGTCACCCATATGAGACAGGGAAAAACGGAGGAAGAGGCAGAAGAGGGAGAGGAGGAGAATAAGGTAAAGGGAGAAAGGAAGATGCTGTAGAGAAGTGATTCGACTTCTGGATTTGTAGTACCTAGTTTTAATTTGTATCATGTTCCTTCCTACTTCCTTTTCCTTCTTGGAGTAACATTTGCCACACACACATTCATTTTCACACTGCAAAGTGAATTAAAATTCAGATGGAGAGACCTGAAAAGTTTTTAAAATCTATTTGGTCTCGTTAGAAATTAATACAGAGTGTTTCAATTACTGCTGTTAATAGCATATTTGTCATCTTTCTTCTTTGCCTTTCCCCACAGGGATAAAAATAATGTAAACATTTGCATCATGAGTAGCTCTATTATTTGAGATTCTTAAAAAAGTAAACATTTATTAAGAACCTACTGTCACTTAAATGCACCTGCAAACATTTTTGCTACTCAGAATATGACCAAGTTAATAAATTAAGATGAAAATTGTTTAGAAAAGCCTTAGAGGTTGATGCAGCACCCCCATTCCCTGTCCTCACTCTGTGTCCGTTTCTGTGTCCGGGATCCTCCATCCTTCTGGGGGTAGGGGGTGGGTTTCAGGCTCCTCACCCAGCAGGGAGCAGACCCTGAAGTGGAATCTTTGACCTAACAGGGTTAGCCCATTTGCTAAATTGCAAAATGAAACAGCTCAAGGCAAGGACCTTCATCTCAAGACAAGGGTATTCAGCCAGCCAGTCAGCCAACAATTGTCTGCAAAGAGTCTCTGAAATGCAGATTATTGTGTTGGGTTATAAAGAGGATTCAAAAGGGGTTTGATGGCCCTTGACTCCAGCCAGGTAGTCAAGATAGGCTTTTGAAAAAGTCGGGTACCATTTTGAGACAGTATGTGCTTGGGAGCCAGGTGTGGCTCAAGTAAATGTTTATTACACTTGCGCCCAAGGGTAGGAGCTCCTCACTGCTGGCCTGGGCATGGGAATGGGGGAGGCGGATCAGCAGCCTTCAAGGACAGACGTAAATGCTGAGGCTTTCCTCGGAACATATCTTATTTGTCAGCAGCATGAGCTTTCCTGTCCTAGTTTCCTCAGACTGGGAGGAATCTGATTACTTTTCTGACTGTATATGTTTCAACTGGAGTCCACGTGGTGCGCCTGCCCAGTACTGGGAGGTTCAAAGGAAACCAGCTTGTGGTAATCACTGGGGAAATGAAACCCAGTGCTGGTGAAGCACTGGGCAGTTGATGGTGAATTTGGAGAAGCAAAGGTATCAGAGGTAGAAAAATTTAGTTCTGCTCGGTGAGGGATGAATGTGGGGATACTTCAAGTTGGGTGGGAGACTGCTGACTTGCAATCCCTTGCAGATCACGTGCCAAACCTGGCAGTCCTGACGGGAATCCACAGAGGAGAGGCCCTCTCTGGGGCAGCAGAAGGAAAGGGGTGGGATCTGAGCTAGGAGTTGGGACCTAGAGAGAGAGGTATGTAGTACGGGAGGTATGAACAGTCTCTGACTTCTGGCCTTTCATCCCCCAGGCAGAAGCCACACCGTTTTCTCCTGTGGAGCTGGGAAACTGTATTGGCAGGTGCTCTGGGAGACAATGTATTGCCAGTATTAATGTCAAATTATAATTTCCCAAAATTAGAGATATGACTCTCATAAAGATATAAAGTGAATGGGTCAAAATTTTATTTAACCCATCAATGAGGAAACCAGTGAGATGGTAACCTGATTCAAAGGGCATTTGAGGAACTGAGTATTTACAGGCTTAATACAGAAACAATGTTAGATTAAGACTGATAGGCTGTACATAAAACTGGATAATGTCCTTTGGGGCAATAAGACAATCTTTGAGATGTTTTCACTATTCTGAAATCTGCAAGTTAACATGTTATCTTACAGTATCTGAGTTCTAATCTGATAATAAATAGCAAAGTCAAACTCAGGTACATTTTCCTAGAGAACTAAATAACCCTTGCGAGGGCTTGTGCAACAGTCTGCAGTGTGACCTGGGGAGATACGCTGCCCCTCCTCACCCACCCACCTCCACTCCTGCCCAACTGCCTTAGCCCCAGGTTGTGGGTAGTTGTTATTAACATTTAAAAAAATACTTTGGAGTTAAAGAAATCTGAGGTTGAATCCCAGTTCCTTCACTCACCAGCTGTGGAATGCTGGGCGGGTAGTCATCTGTGACTGGATTTGCTTGCTGCAGACTGGGAGGAACAATGGAGTACCTTTGTTTAGGCTCTCAGTAAATCTTAGTTCTTGTCTTTACCTTTCTTTCTCTTTTAAATGAGAAAAAAGTCACTTTCATTCTGGCCTTCAGAGACAAAGCTTTCCTTCTCTCTTTCTTTCTCTCTTTTTCTCTCTTACGCTCTCTCTTTCTCATCTCTAGTTTATTACAACAATGTCCTAGAACCCTGGTGGATTTTCTCCATTACTAATGGTGGCATTCTATTATATTTTTATTACTCATCTAAATGGAAAAAATAGATTTTAACAATTAAAAAAGTTTCCCCTAGCTTTATTGAGATATAATTAACATAGAACATTGCATAAGTTCAAGGTGTACAACTCAATGATTTGATATATTTGTTTATTGTGAAATGATTACCATAATAAGGTTCGTTAACACATCCGTCACCTCATATAGTTGTAATTTTTTTTTTTTTGTGATGAGAACTTTTAAGATCTACTCTCTTAGCAACTTTCAAACAATGCAGTGTTGTTAACTACGGTCACCATGTTGAACACTGTGCTTTATTTAGAGGACATATGACAAAATGGAGAGATGTTACTTCAGTAAAGATGACTTCTTACTGGATATAATTTAGTTTTTCTTGTTTTGAGGGTCGGGAGGTGGGGTATGACTTGTTTAAGTGTAAGTATTAGCCTTGTCTCCTTTGAAAAGAAGAGCTGTCTTCCCAGTTCATCCTTTCTGAAGCCCACTTGTTAAGTATCTGGGTGTCTGCTGTGTGTCCTGCCCTGGGTTGAGGTTTGCCAGGGGGACAGATGCACAGAAGCTCCCAGCTCTCTGCATTCCCCCTTCCTGGTAGAGGTCACCCAGGTGGGGTTAACAGGGGTGCCAAAGGGACCGGAAGCTGGTGTCTGGCACAGGCAACTGGTCATCACAGCCAGATCTGGGTTCCTGGAGAGCAACGCCTCTCTCCTCCTCCAAACCCTCACGTGATAAACCTCTGTGCTGGCATGTGGGACACTGAGCTGTGATTCAAAATGGCAAAGTCTGTGATACCAAGAGCCTCTTCAGACTTTCGATTTGGATAAAGGAGTATTTTTCTAGTTAGGAATTTTTATATTGGCCAGAGTAGCATCTTTTTACTATTGGCTACTATAGGTTCTTTTGCTTCAGGACCAGTTCCTTTCTCTTCTAATAGCTGGTTCATGGGCTTCTGATTTTGCTTCAGTCACTAATCTCTGGGGAATGAGGATAAGATGGAATTATTCTTGACTCTCCCTCTCTTACAGAGTATACTATTAATGTAGGTGGGGTCAGGGATCCCAAATTCTCAATCAGTTCTGCCACTACTAATAATGTTGTTTCTTCTTTGCAGTGTTTACACAGTTTTTTGCTTTCCTGCCTGAATGCTGAATCAGTGGAGTGTACACACTGATCAATATCAGTGGCTCCACAAGGGAAAATCTGTGTAACCCTCTTCCCTCATTTCTGTGTCATAGCTCTAAACGAGGTGATGCGGTTGGTGCCTTGATGACTCAAGTTCAGTTCATTCATTCATTAGGCAACATGTATCTCTTGAGCAACAACTCTGCTAATAAGCCCATGCGATTTCCCTGCAAACTTGGTAAATGAGAACCTGGCCTGATGGAGACAGATAGTAACCAAGTAAACAAACAGGATGATTAGAGATTATGATACGTATTGTGAATTAAGGAAGTCAGATGACGGCAAGCTATAAGGGAGCTGCTGTTCTTAGCAATTTTGATTAGGGTTATTAGAGGCGGTCTCTGAGAGGGTGGCTTTCTGAGCTGCAAACGGAAGGATGAGAAGGAGTCGGCCTTAGGAAGAGTTGAAGTGAAGAGCATTCTAGGACAGAAAATGCAGAGAGGTGTGGGATGAGTTTGACTTGTGCAAAGCGCAGAAAGGCAGATCTGTGCCTGAAGTGGATGAGTAAGCAGGCCAGTGAGTGGAGAGGTGATCATATGCCGGATGGGTCCTTTAGGGTTTTGCAGAGCATGGGAAGGAATTTGGGTTTATTCTAAGTGTTATGGAAAACTTTTAAAGAGGTGCAAAGCAGTGGAGTGGAATGAGCTTATTAAAAGAAGAGAAAGAAAAGAGTAACTGTAGCTCTGGTGTGAAGAACTGAATGGAGGGTGTCAGGCAGGGGAGGAGGGAGACCAGTGAGGTCCTCGTGCTTGGCTGTGGTGATGGTGGTAGGGCTGTGAGAGAAGGATGCTGTGAAGATTCGACTAGGTAATGGTGGGTCCCAAATACCTGGATGAGGAGCTGGGATTTGATTTTCACAGCTGTAAGGGAGTTTTGTTGATGTATGAGTTTGTGGGTGAGTGTGTTTGTGTGTGTGTTTGTGTGTGTGTGTGTGTGTGTGTATGACTGAGTTTATGGGTGAGATAGTGAGTCAGTGTGTATGCATGTGGGGTGCATGTGTGGATTTACGAGTGTGTGTGTGTTGTATTTAGGTTCTTCTCCTCTTGCAGCTTTTTAACAGGCCAGTGGCATGAAGGAGAGGGCTGCCTTTTATGGTGCAGATAAGAGGCTAAGTGGGAATTTGAAAATTGCGCCTCTTGGGGAGTGATGGAAATGTTAAGGATCTTTGATTGTGGTAGCAGTTTCATTGGTATATACATCTATCAAAATTCATCAAAGTGTGCATCTGAAATATGCATAGTTTACTGTACAGGAAACATACCATAATAAAGGTGTTAAAAATTAAAAAAAAAAAAAGGCTGGTGGCAGGAGACTTGCTGGGAAGGTAGTGGCGTTCGATGTGACACGATGGCCTGGGGTGCTCACTTGGCTGCAGTGGAGAAAGAGATGACTGAATTGGGCACGTCCTGTGCTTTGTTTGTTTTATTCTGTTTCTGGGTTGAATGAGACTGAGGAATGAAGACTCCGTTAAGGAGTCACATTCTCTTCAAATTAGCCCAGTTTGATTGCTAGCTGAGTATTTTACTAGTCTTAATTATTAAAAAAACAAAACTAAACTAAATTAAACCTCACTTAAATGCATATGCTTGGTTCTCAGAAAAGAATCATTAGGAGAGTTAAGTGGAATGATTCTACTGCATCTCACCAAAACTGTGCCCCTCCGCCCCTGCACACGCACACGCGTGTGCACACACACACACATAAACACACACTTTCTCTTTTATATTTAAAGGTCTTGATTCTTGAGAAACTCACTATATTTTTTGTTCCCCTCCAGGACATCTTTGAAGATGCCTTGGAAACCCTCTCTATGTAAGTAGTAACATAATAAAAAGTACGTAGTAAAGAAAAATGGATGGTTTTCTTGTAAAAACTGTAAATATTTCATTCTCATTTTTATGAGCATAGTGACCACTGTCAGAAAAACTCACTTCTCTATAATTTAACAGTTGGGATGTGACTAAGCTTAAGAAAGGATCTACTCTACATTTACTATCAAATCTGTGTTGAGTATTATTTCTTGTATGAACTAAACTAAAAGAAAAATGTTTCCCAACAAATTACATTTTATTTCTGTATAGCTAACCCTTTTATATTTTGTCCATATTTATTTACATGATTCGCCTCATATTGTAAAATTTTACTTTTGATTTGCACTTAATTTTATTAAAAGCATTTACTATGACCCTACATAATTTTTGTAATGATTTTAAATGACATCATATTAGATCAAGTGGAACATGACAACTCCCTTACCCATTTCTCCATCGTTAGATATTTAGGTTGTTAAATGTTGCTGGTTTAAAAACTTAAAACTAAGGAATGAATATTTTAATGTGTTTAGCTTTGTCATATTTTTAATGATCTCCAGAGACTTCGATGTAGGATTGATTATTGTATTAGATGGGATGAATATTTTTATTGCTCCTGATTTGATATTTCTCAAGGTGCCTTACTGTATTAGTCTGCTCAGGCTGCCATAACAAAATACCATAGACTTGGTGGCTTAAACAACAGAAAGTTATTTTCTCTCAGTTATGGAGCCTGGAAGTCTGAGATCAGGGTTCCA
The DNA here is from genome assembly GCF_048773025.1 of Camelus bactrianus. Lineage (NCBI taxonomy): Eukaryota > Metazoa > Chordata > Mammalia > Artiodactyla > Camelidae > Camelus > Camelus bactrianus. The sequence continues at coordinate 22,418,819 of NC_133542.1, forward strand.
GCAGGGTTCCAACTGACAGTTGGGATTTGTCTGCTTTTCCCTCATGATTAGACTGAGGTCATGTGTTTTTGGGAGGAAGACCACAGATAGAAAGCATCATTCTCATCGCATTATATCAAAGGTACACGTTGTTGTCAACCTGGCTACTAGTGTTGATGCTGAACTTGGTCACTTGACATAGTGTTTGTCAGGTCTTCCCACTGTAATGTTACTTTTTTTCTCCCTCTCTTTTTGTACTGTACTCTTTAGAAGATAATTTGTTAATGTGATTTTTAAAAATTACTTTTATGGTGAGTGCTTAATTTGCCATGCAGAAATCTTATAATTATTCAGCCCTGCTGCTGCTGCTCTGCTCTGAGTGTGGGCGGGAACTGAGCTTGCGTTGCTTGAGACACTGGAGTCTGGGAGGTGGAAAAGGATCAGATTGTGGGGCTGGTGCCTGGAGTTCACCAGTGGAGGCACTGCTGTTCCCAGAGGAAAGCTAGAACACCAGACACACACTAGAAAGGGGTTCAGGTCTCAGAGATGAAAACAGGTCAGACTGATGTAATTGACGTGACTGATGGGTGGTGCACATTAAAAATGTGTGTTTCTCTGAGCTTTCACTGGCTGCATTAGACTGGCAGTGGATTTACCTTTAAGTCTGAAAGGCACTGTGAGCAATTTCTAACATCTATTAGAAAGTCAAATTTTTTTTTTTTTAAAGTCAAATCAGAGAAACAAACATGTAAGGAGCTTGGAAGTTGCCACTCTGTCCTTACAACAGGTAAAGAGCTAAACAGACTTGAAAAATCTACAACTCATTTTGGATCCATAAGAAAGGGGAGGATACAGGGTAAACAGCTGCCCTCAAAATTGGAAAGACAGACAAGGCAAATACTGGGAGTCACGCACACCAGAGCGGAAGCCAGTGCTGGGGTGGGAAAAAAATCTCAGCTGTGATTGATACATTGCTGGAGGTTCTGAGAATTAAGAACCACAGGAGGACTCACCCATATGAAGCACCCTCCAACCCCAGCATGTGAAATTTACCTCTGGAAGCTCCACTAGGTTCCCACAGTAAATAGGAGAGAAAAATCCCTAGGGCTTCTGGCAGAATGAGGAGGAAAGGAACCATTTTGAAATACACCAGAGTTTACTGCCTTCAGGGGAAAATAGTTAACCAGAGCCTAACTGACTTGGGGAACTCCAGCCCATTCTAGCCATCCTGTCCCATCTAAGAAAAACTAAGAAACACTTGAAAAGTTCCCAGTCCAGAGGCACAGGCTCCCTAAAAGACAGACCAATCACAGGACTATAGACTGTTTCCTCTCCCCACACTTTGCCACTGTGTGACCACAGGCTTCTTAACAGCAGTTCCTTTTATCCGGTGTATCATGTTTAACTGTCAAGAAAAATGACAAAGTATACCAAAAGGCAAAAAACACAGTTTGAGGAGACAGACACGGCAGAGATGCTGGAATTGTCAGACTGAGAATTTAAAACAACTATGGTTACCATGTGGAGGGCTCTATGGATAAGCTAAACAGCATGCAAGAACAGATGGGCAATGTAAGTAGAAAGGTGGAAATCATAAGAAAAACCAAAAAAAAAAAATGTTAAAGATAAAAATCACTCTAACAGAAGTAAAAAATGTCTTTGATAGGCTTATTAGACTAGACACGGCTGAAGGAATCTCGGAACTAGAGGATATAGCAATGGAATCCTCAAAAACTGAAAAGCAAAGAGAACAAAGACTGAAAAAAGCAGGATAATGTTTGAGGATTGTGGTACAATTACAGCAAGTATAACATATGCATAATGGGAACACCAGGAATAGAAGAGAGAAAGGAACAGAAGAAATATTTGAAACCATAATGTCTGAGAAATTCCACAGTTAATGTTAGACAGCAAACCACAGATCTGAGAAGCTCAGAGAACACCAAGCAGGATAAATCCACCACCCTCAAAAATGACCCTTAGGTTTATTATCTTCAAACTATAGAAGATCAAAGATAAAGAAAAAAATCCTGAGAGGAAAAAAAAAACCTTACCTATAGAGGAGCAAAGATAAGTATTACATCCAACTTCTCCTCAGAAGCCAGGCATGCAAAAGAAAGTGGAGTGGAAATGTTTAAATGTTGAGCGAATAAAACTATCAACCTAGAATTCTTTACTCTCTGAAATTACTCTCAAAGTAAGGGAGAAATAAAGACTTTCTCAGGTGAACAAAAATAAAAGGAATTTATTGCCCATAGACATGCTTTGCAAGAAATATTAAAAGAAATTCTTTAAAGGAAAATAATGTGGGTTAGAACCTCAGATCTACATAAGGAAGAGCATCAAAGAAGGAAGAAGTCAAATAAAAATTTTTCTTATTCTTAATTGATCTAACAGATAATAGTTTGTTCAAAATAATACCAACAACGTATTTGATTATGTATGCTTGTATTTATATCTTATGTATATATGCATGCTTATGTATGCTTACATATAAGTGAAATGAATGACAGCAATGATACAAGCTCTGAGAGGGAGGAATTAGGATTATTTTGTTATTATGAGGTACCCGCATTACATGGACTTAGCCCAATTGAACTTAATTTAGATCTCATGCCAACCCTAAAATTGCTAGCCCACTATTCCAACACCATTTGCTAAGTCTGTGAGTGAAAGAATGTATGTATGATGCCTTCTTTGTCAAATAATACATTTATTAAAATAATAATGCTCTGTATATTAATTTTGTATCCTGCAACTTTACCAAATTCATCGATGAGCTCTAGTAGTTTTCTCAGGTTGTCTTCAGGATTTTCTGTATATAGTATCATGTCATCAGCAAACAATGACAGTGTTACCTCTTTATATAAGATGCTGATGAAAGAAATTGAAGACCAAACAGATGGAAAGATATACTGTGTTCTTAGATTGGAGGAATCAACATTATTAAAATGACCAATACTACCCAAGGAAATCTACAGATTCAGTGCAATCCCTATCAAATTACCAATGGCATTTTCAAAGAACTGTAACAAAAATTTTTAAAATTTGTATGTAAACACAAAAGACCCCAAATAACCAAAATAATCTTGAGAAAGAAAAATGGAAGTGGAGTAATCACACTAACTTCAGACTACACTAGAAAGCTACAGTAATCAAACTGGTATGGTTCTGGCACAGAAACAGATACACAGATCAGTGGAACAGGATAGAAAGCCCAGAAATAAACCCACACACTTATGGTCAATAGATCCATGACAAAGGAGGCATGAATATACAATGGAGAAAAGACAGTCTCTTCAATAAGTAATGCTGGAAAAACTGGACAGCTTCATGTAAAAAAATGAAATTACAAAATTCTCTAACATGACATACAAAAATAAACTCAAAATGGTTGAAAGACCTAAATGTAAGAAGGGATACTATAAAACTCCTAGAGGGAAATATAGCCAGAATGCTTTTTGACGTAAATCACAGCATCTTTTTTTTGAATCCATCTCCTAGAGTAATGGAAACAAAAGCAAAAATAAACAAATTGGACCTAATTAAACTTAAAAGCTTTTGCACAGCAAAGGAAACCATAAACAAAACAAAAAGACAACCGTTAGAATGGGAGAAAATATTTGCAAGTTATGTGACCAACAGGGGCTTAATTTCCAAAATATACAAACAGCTTTTACAGCTCAATATCAAAAAAACAGAGAACCCAATCAAAAAATGGACAGAAGACCTAGATAGACATTTCTCTGAAGAAGACCTATAAATGGTCAAGAGGCACATGAAAAGATGTTTCATGTTGCTAATTATAAGAGAAATGCAAATCAACATTACAGTGAGGTACCACCTCATACTGATCAGAATGGCCATCATCAAAAAGTCTCCCAATAATAAATGCTGGAGAGGGTGTGGAGAAAAAGGAACCCTCCTACACTGTTGGTGGGAATGTAAATTGGTGCAGCCACTATGGAGAAAGTATGGAGGTTCCTTTAAAAACTAAAAATAGAGTTACCTTATGACCCAGCAACCCCTCTCCTGGGCATATATCTGGAAAAGATGAAAACTCTTAATTCAAAAAGATACATACACCACAGTGTTCATAGCAGCACTATTTGTAATAGCCAAGACATGGAAGCAACCTAAATGCCCATGGACAGATGAATGGATAAAGAAGATGTGATGTGTGTATATATATATATGTATATATATTACACACACACACACAGACAGGAACATTATGCACCCATAAAAAAGAATGAAATAATGCCATTTGCAACATGGATAGACCTAGAGATTATCATTTTAACTGAAGTAAGTCCGACAGAGAAGGACAAATACCATATGATATCATTAAAATGTGGAATCTAAAAAAAATGATACAAACGGACTTATTTACAAAACAGGAATAGACTCACAAATATATGAAATAGGGAACAAACTTATGATTACCAATGGGGAAGGTAGGGGAGGGATAAATTGGGAATTTGGGATTAACAAATACACACTACTATATATAACATAGATAAACAACAAAGACCTACTATATAACACAGAAAAGTATATTTGGTACATTGTAATAACCTATAATGGAAAAGAATCTGAAAAAGAATATATATATGCATAACTGAATCACTTTTCTGTACACTTGAAACATTATAAGTCAACTATACTTTA